>NC_142366.1:697500-1297500 GCF_059441175.1 Urocampus carinirostris
ACTAATTGTGGGAGGAGATTTTAATTGCATCGTAAGTAGGAAGGATAGAAAGGGGACCGATGAGGAGTTTAAAGTAGATAAAACATCAACTTTATTACAAGACATGTGCCGGACATTTAAACTGGAGGACTGTTTCAAATCCATACATCCAGGAGAGGAGGGCTTCACCTGGTTCAGTAGTGACAATGCCAGAGCCTCTTTAATAGACTACATATTTACAAGGGGTTTAGCACTGAGTGATGCAAGATTAATTCCTGTTTTTTTTTTCCCGGATCACTTGCTACTGTCCTGCTCTCTCTCATTTCCTTCAGGTATGACTGTTGGGAAGGGTCTGTGAAACTGCTCCCTGCTGGAGGATGAGGCTCTAGCTGCACAATACAGGGAGCTGTACAAAGACTGGCAGACCCTTCAAGACTCGTATGATTCACGAGCACATGGTGGGAGATGACAAAGAAACGAACACAGACCTTTTTTAAAAATGCAGGGGAAAAACAAGAAACTTAAAGAGATGAAACGCATGTCGGGACTACAAAGAAGACTCCAACGCTATTTCATCGTAACAGAAAAGGGGATGGACTTTAATGATGAAATCAGAGAGACCAAACAAGAACTAAACGCTTTGGCGGAAATAAAGAGCAAAGGCATCATAATAAGAAGCAGAGAAAGAGAAATAGAAGAAGCGGAAAAATGTACATGCTACTTTTTTGAAACATGAGCAAAAGTGAGGGGCTTTTTAAACTTCAAAACAAAAACGGGCAAATAACAAAGGAAAGTAGTGAAATAACCAAATTGGTCAAAGACTACTACAAAAACTTATATGAAAAGAAAGAAACACATGAGAATGAAATGGGCCATGTATTAGATCATATTTCAAGATCAGTGCGTCAAGACCCCTTTTTAGCATCGGACTTTACCCAAGACCAACTGAATTATTGCATAAAGGCTATGAAAAAAGGCAAATCACCCTGGGAGGACGGGCTCAACCTCGAATTTTACCGGACTTTTTGGGATATTTTAGCACCAGATCTGATTACTGTTTTTAACGAATTTTCCAGTCGAGACAACATACCAGACAGTTTCAGAATAGGGATAGTTACTCTATCGCACAAAAAAGGAGACAAAACTGACTTAAAAAACTGGCGACCCATAACGCTTTTAAACGTGGACTGTAAAATTTTCAGCAAACTTTTAGCAACACGAATGTCTGTAGTCTTGGGAGACTTGGTTGATCCGGACCAAACCTGTGCCATCGTGGGAAGGAAGATCAGCGAGTCTCATGCTGATCCGTGACACCATTTGTTATGCGAGAGACAGAAACATGCGACTAGCGGTCCTAAACCTAGACTTTGAGAAAGCCTTTGATCGAGTCTCGCACCAATATCTCTTCAGGGTATTGCAAAAATGTGGTTTTCCCCAAAAATACATGAAGTGGGTGGGACTGCTATACAGAGACATCTACAGCAAATTCATGATTAACGGGAATTTATCGGAAGCAATCGAGATCAACTGCGGTGTACGCCAAGGTTGCCCTATGTCTCCCCTAATCTATGTTCTTTGCATTGAACCTTTGGCACAAATGTTAAGAAAAGATAGATTTGTTGAAGGGATCAATATCCCAGGAAGTGGGGGACAAATTACCAAGTGTGTTTTGTACATGGATGATTTTAATATTTTATGTACTGACCGCGTATCTGTTAGAAGAGCCCTTGACTTGACTGACCTGTTTGGGAAGGCGTCTGGGTCAAGGCTAAATAGAGAAAAATCACAAGTGAAGTTTGTGGAAAGAGACAGAAAAGGCAGGATTCCCACTGACTGTGTTAAAGACAGACCAGAAAATCCTAGGGATAAAATTCAATGCGGATGGAGGAGGCGAGACCAACTGGGACGACATGACAAGAAAAGTTAAGCAAAGACTTGTTTTTTGGACACTAAGAAAACTGACAATAGAGGGGAAGGTCCTAATCATCAAAGCGATCATCCTCCCACTGCTTTTATCAATCAGTTTAGTTTTTATGCCCAAAAGAAACGTGCTACAACTGGACCGAGCCATCTTTCACTTTATCTGGGGCTCAAAGTGGGAAAGGATAAAAAGAGAAACAATGAAAAAGGAAAAAGGGGGGAAAGGAGTGCCTGACCTCCAGCTTTTCCTGGGAAGCAAATATGTCTCTCTCCACTTCCAAAACGCTATGGGCCCACCCAACAACCCGAAAAGTCAAGCGATGACCCGGTTCTGGATGGGCTCATACTTGCGGAAGCTAAAGCTTGAACCAAACAATCGTTTGATTCCAGTTTCATTTAACTTGCCATCAACACATCTCTTTATCCGGGATTTTTTAAAGAAGTTTGATTTAGAAACACAAGAATGTCACACTTTACAAAACCACAGGGCCCTTATTGCTATTGTGCAAGCGCGAGCAACGGTGAGTCCTGTGCGGGGCGTTGCGTTTGGCGAACCTACAATGGTTTGGAGCAACGTGAATCATCTTGCCCTCCCAAACAGACTACGAGACTTGTCATGGATGGTGGCTCATGAGGTTCTCCCAGTCAGAGCCGTAATGCACCACCGAGGAATGTCAGCGACTTCGACATGCCCTCGACCTGGCTGTGGCACCCAGGAGTCGGTGAGGCACCTTTTTTGTGAGTGCAGCGCTGCCGAGGACTTGTGGACAATGGCCGACCAACTAGGAAAATTCCCGGACTTGCCAGCAGGGGAGGTCCCTGACGCACAGTACGTGCTTTGCGGGGTGAGTCGGTCGAGGAGGTCACGGAACGACTTTGCTAGGGACTGGCTCACTCTCGCCGCCATCAAGGACGCCATCTGGACCTCCAGAAACCCGCTGGTATGGAGGTGCAGGCGGATCCCCCCAGTGGCTGTGCTCCAAATGGCTGCAGATACCATACAATCTGCGAGCGGCGGGCCTAGGACGCAGCCATAAAGAAGAATCGTCTGCACCCACCCGCAGGGGGGAGCCGGAGCTACACTGTGGGGGTCCCCGCAGCAACGGCCTGGTTGTGGAAAGTAGAAGTAAGAAAGGAGAGGACCCACACAGAGGACTGGAGGATGCTGCTTGGGAGGGTGGGATGGCAGAGCTATGCCCTTTACACGTTGGTTAACTACTGTTAAAAGATAATAACTCTGAAATTGTTTAATTGATGTTGAAAATGTCAGGAAGAAAATGTTAAAACGTCATATTGTCACGTCATATTGTCAGATATAACAAAATTGTGAATATGCTTGTTTGCTGTTGAGAGTGTCGTGTTTGTTTTGCTGCTGTTGGTGTCGGTGGATTTGTTCAGACCAAAAAACAATCTACTTTGGCCTGGACAGATCTGTTGACACTAACAAAGATGTTATATAACAAAATTGTGAATATGCTTGATTGGTATTAAGATTTTCGAGAAGGGTTGTTCAAACCTCACATTGTTTGTTTGCTGCTATTAGTGTCAATAAAATTGTTCATACCAAAAAAAGACACTAACAAAGATGTTAAAAATGTCAGAAAAAATGTTAAAACGTCATGTTGCCGAACGTGACGGAATTGTGAATATGCTTGGCTGTTAAGATGGTTGTTCAAACATCACATTGTGTTTGCTGTTAAACGTCATATTGAAATATAATATTGTGAATGTGCTTGATTGCTGTTGAGATTGTCAGGAGGGGTTGTTCAAACCTCACACTGTTTGTTTTCTGTTATTAGTGTCAATAAATTTGTTCAAACCGGAAACCGGAGCGGGTCAGGACTTTGACTTTGTCCCTTCACTGCAAGCACGTGTTTCAACCTAAATGCTTTAAGTACAACAGGACATGCCTTACAATTAGCAATCCTCAGAGAAACAACATGACTATGCAGGTTCTCCCCATTAACATTGTTCAGTTAACAGGACTTATCTTCTCAATGTGGATGCGTGCGGCTAATATACCGGTGCGGCTTGTGTATGTAGTAAATCAGTTTTCCTCCCGAAATGTGGGGGGTGCGGCTTACAATCAGGTGCGCCTTATAGTCCGGAATTTACGGTACAAGGATTTTAATGTTATATACTTTGTATACAATTATTATTACCTATTATATTACCGAATCTTATTGCAATATGTATTCTGTGTAGCACTATTTAGTTATTCTATATAACACGCTACAGTGGGTATTTGCACGTCACAATGGGTATTTGTATATTGTATTCTTTTTGCTTTATTATTGTATTGTTTTCAGCTCAGGGATGCTGCTGGAAATGTGAATTTCCCTTCGGGGATGAATAAAGTATCTATCTATCTATCTATCTATCTACAAGATAAAAACTCATTAGCATTTAGTTGTTAGCATCTACTCCTTAGCATGTAGCTGTAAGCGTGTAGTTGAGAGCATCTACTCTTTAGCATGCAGTCGTTAGCATGTAGCATGTCTTATATATTGCATGTATTCATGCGTGGAAAAAGTAATTTTGCCATATTTAAGAAGTTGGCCTTCTCAATGTGTGGACAAGGATCTGATCAAAGCCACACCTGCCATCTAATATCGATTTGTCATACTGAAACTATTCCCAGAGACTTAATACTTACATATTGCATGCGCCAAATTCTTTATAATCGTTTTTTAAAAAATACAAAAAAAAACCAACATATTTTCACGTTTTCGCACTCGAGAAAATGCTTCTTTATACAGTATGGCATTGAATGACGTTTAAGCACTATAAATACATTTTTACAATGGGAACAATGGCAGATGACATAATTAAAGGTTGTGTGTGAGTATTTAGTGTTCTTACAGCCATCCTTTGCTTTTCTCCCCCACTTAAGACATCCATCCAGTCTTGCACTGTGTCCCAACTGCCCTCCCTTGTTAAGATGTGACTCAGCTGAACATTATCCAAGAACTCCTGTAATACCTGAAAAAATTTGACAAAAATAATAGAATTATTGACATTCAGGTTTTAACTGTTTCAGTAGGTAAAAAAAAATGCAAAAACAAAAAGCTTTTTTTTACAAGATCTATGTCTAAACTGGTGTAAATCGTTATTTATTTTGCATTTTATCATTTATTTATAGCACCGAAGATGTTAATATTTTTATTCTATATTTTACTGTTTTGCATTTTGGGGATTTTGGATAGTTGTACTTTAAATCTGTTCTGTATGTAAAAATCCTAAAATATTTAGCATTTTACAAATTGTAGATATGTTGATATCTTTATTTATATTTCATGTGTTTTTAAAGGATCCCTTGCAAAACATAAGAATTTACTAATTACTTAATGATTTGGTGCATAACTCATTATTATTATTGATAACATATTACAAATAAAACTCTGAAGAGCCGTTTGGGAGCCAAAGCCTTAAGTGAGCCGAGCCGAAACCCGCCGCTTCCTCAAAAAAGAGATTGATAAACCTGTCCTCTTGGCTGCGACAGTAGGGGGGCAGTAACGCTTTACACGACAACTCAATGGTGAGGACTGGAGCTTCCATTGGCGTCATCTCTCCTTAATTTTTTTGATTTATCTTAATTTAAAAGCATGGTCTATTAGGTCAGACTGCCAGGAAACACAGGAATGGAAATAATTTCAGGCATTTTCAAGCACTTCACCCAAAATTCAACGTTTTCCTGACCTTGAATACATAACATTCAAATTCAAACATTTTCAAGGATTTTAAGCATTTGTAAAAACATTAACGATGTTACAACTGTAGCTAATGACTTCATGCTATCAAGTAGATGCTATTGACCTCATGCAAACTAAATAGTAACAAGTAGATGCTAACGAGTAGATGCTATCAACTTTAAAGAAACAACTAAATGGCAATGAGTAGATGCTAACGAGAAGATGCTAACACATAGCTACTAAAGACTACATGTTAACGAGTAAATGCTTATGAGTAGATGCTAGGGCTGCACTATTACCTGAAATCGAATCGACGTTGCAATGTGACGTAGTGCGATTGTGTATTTGCATAACACTGTGTTTTATTCAGGGATTTATAGACAGCAAACCCGAGCAAAGCACCCACAGAAGAAGGCGCTGTTTACTTAAAATTTCACCTCTTAATAATCCTGTAACATTCACCTAAATCTCATTCCAAAACTTACCCAAAGAAAATTGAATGCTGTTGTCAAACTATTTGTAGAATCTGGATGGTTGTGGTCTCTTTTGAAAGGAAAGACTCAAGTTTTGTCCTCAATTGAAATAATTACTGCAAGTGCTACTAACACACAGAAATGGTACGTTTTTATTCTCGACAGACTTTATTTTTTTTCAATCACATGCAAGATGAGTGTGGCGAGGGCATCAAAGTTGGAAAACAGCTGGTACAAATGCATGAAGCCTTACCTGGCCCCTGGTCAAATTAGATTACAATTTGGAAACATTAGTATATTGATTTTTCTAACGGTATTTCTAGGCATTTCCGAAAATGGCCATTCGGAGACTCCAAGAGGATGGTGACATCCTACACCTGTTTGCTTTTTAAAAGTCTAACGTCCTGCAGGCGGTTTAAAGCATGACACTAGTATTAACCCTTGGATGCATAAGTGGGATCAAAAAGTTATTCTTTAAAATCTTTAAAAATAAAAAAGTTGTAATACTGTAATATTGTAAGTATTCCTCATGAAACATGTCTGTGACATAATGCCATGAGTATTTTTATTTTTTCCCAACTAATTATCGACCACACTCATGGAAAAGTGTGGGTACTGGTAGGTCTTGCATCCAAGAGATGAGTACTCACAAAAAAACAACACAGAGAGATTTATTCCCAAAATCGTGCAGCACTACTATGAAGTTTTGTTCCCAATGGAATTACACACTGCAAGAGCTACTAACATGACCAAACTACAATGGAACACACAATTTTTTTTATTTATTTTTTTGCAATCACATGCACGATGAGTGTAGCATAAGGCATTTGAGCTGGAAAACATTTGGGACAAATGCATGAAGCCTGACCTAGTTCCAGGTCACATTTGAAATCTGAAAAACTAAACTCAAGTATTTTGCACATTTTTCTAATGTTATGTCTGGGCATTTCCAAAAGTGGCGATTTGGAAACTCCAAAAAGAACTGTGACTGGTAACATACAGACACGTCTCTGCTTATGAAAAGTCTGACCGCTCGCAGGCAGGTTAAAGCATGTCCCGAGAATTAAACCTTGAATGCATAAGTGGGATAAAAAATAGTCCATCGGTTATTATATAAACAAAAACTGTGTGAATGACATGATGCCATCAGTATTTTTTTCCCCACAGTAATTATCGACCCCACTCATGAATTGTGAATGAACTTGTAGGTCATGCATCCAAGTGTTAAGTACTCTCAAAAAACAAAACTAGCACAGAAAAAAAACTTAAAATTGAAAATCACATCGAAATTGCAATATAGGTCTGAAAAATCGCAATTAGTTTTTTTTTCCCACAAAATCATGAAGCCCTAGTAGATGCCTTAGACTACATGCTAATTGGTAGACGCTATTGATTACATGCTAACGGGTGGCTGCTATCAACTACATGCTAACAAGTGGATGCTATTGACGAGTAGATGGTACAGGTTACATGCTAACGAGTAGATACGCTCCCCTACTTAAGACCATTCGACTTATGCAAAACAGTAGAAAAAAAAAAAAAAAAAAAAAAAAAAAAAAAAAAAAAATCGGGATGTCAAAAAATATCCGGACATTGCTGTAAGTTACATTTTGCCTAATGTGTAGCTTCGTTTTTCAGTGCAATGCTTTAATCATTCATATTTATTTTATTTTATTAAACATTTTCTGTTTTAAAACAATACAGCTTACTTATACAAACCTTAAACATACATTCCATACAAAGTATAGCACTGAAGCAACTTACTAACAAATTCAACCTATCTCGTTCGTAAGTAGAGCAATGTCTGTAGATGCTAACAACTTCCTGCTAACCAGTAGATGCTTACGTGAAGATGCTAACGACTACATGCTAATGAGTAAATGCTAACAACTACATGCTTAGATGATAATACAAAATGAATTAATACTGAATGGGCCCATTCATTTTGTTGTTACAGTGTTATTACTGAGTTATTATACATTGTAATAACTGTGTTATTAATATGTACTTAACGACTACATGCAACTGAGTAGATGCTAATGATTACATGCCAGAGCCCAGCCCCAACTGTTACAAATGCATGGGAATTGTCAAGTTTACAATACAATGCTTTCTTCTCCACACCAATACAAAGCTGTCGGAACAGTTGGTATGTGCAAGAGAGGAGGTCCAAGTTTTTCAACTTCTGTGTGTATGCCAAGAAAATGAACAGCTCCTCAGGACACGTGCTAGATACTAGGGCTGCACGATTTGGTGAAAAAAAACCTAATTGCTATTTTTCGGACAAGTATTGCAATTTCAACCGGATTTTTGATTTTAAAAGGAAAGTGCATTTTCTGTGCTAGTTTAGTTTTATTAAAGTTTAGATGCATGACCTACCAGTTCATACACTCTTCCATGAGTGAGGTCGATTATTACTGGGAAAAAAATAAAATAATAATGGCATCATGTCATATACAAGTTTTATGAGGAATACTTGGAACAGGACATTGTTACAACTCTTTTTTAAAAGATGTTTAAGAACAACAATCCATGGGGTCATTGTAGATCCCACTAATGCATCCAGGGGTTAATACTACTGACCAGCTTTAAACCACCTGCGACCCGTCAAGACTGTTGACAATTAAAAAGGTGTCTGTATGATATCACCAGTCACTGGTCTTTTTGGAGTCTCCAATTGCCCACTTTTGGAAACAACTAGACTTACCCTTAGAAAAATGTACAAAATACTTATGTCTAGTTTTTTCAGATTGTGATCAATTTTGACCTGGAATCAGGTACAGCTTCATGCATTTGTCCTAGCTGTTTTCCAAATAAGATGCAGTTGCCACACTCATCTTACATGCGACTACAAAAAAGAATTCAGGCGAGAATAAATGCCAAATATTTCTGTGTCTTCCAAATTAGATTGCTTATGTTAGTATCACTTTAAGTTTTCTTAATTTTTCTAGTCTGCGTACGTTTTATGTAGTTCATTTGGGCTGTAGTTAAGAAAAACACATGCTGGCAAAAAGCGACAAAGGGGCCGCAACAATTGTTTGTGTTCAGTCGGCTAAGGCACTCATGTGTGCAAACCAGGCCGTGGGAGTATATTAGGACCACGCAGCAAAAGGGACTACAGTGGAACCTCTGTTTTCGAACGCCTCTCAGTTCGAACAAATCGGAGTCCGACCAAAAATTTTGAGAAATTCTTGCTTCGCTGTTCGGTCAAAAAATCGGAGTTCGAACGCCGGTAATGCGTGAGTGCGTACGCTGTGGTGCGATGCTGAGCGGCGTACGGGTATAGATCGCTCTTTTCGTGACCAACTGTTATCGCGTGCAGACGTGCTTCGTTTTGCTTTCGCTTTTAATATTGGTGTACGAAGTGTTTTAGCCCCTAATTATGCCTCTGAAGAAAGTCAGTGCAAGCAGCAAAGTTGCTACAGGTGAAAAAAGAAAAGTAGTGCGTACAACTATTGCATTTAAGAAAGAAATAATAGCAAAAAATGAAGGAGGTGTGCAAGTGTCTGATCTTGTCAGGGATAAAGCATGGCTAAATCTACGATCAGTACGATACTAAAGAATAGGGAGGCTGAGAAATCTAGTGATGTGGCTAAGGGAGTGAGTGCTATAAGCAAGCAACGGCCGCAACTTTTGGAAGAGGTTCAAAAACTTTTGATGATTTTCCTCTCCCCACCGTCCACCTGCGCCTTCTGCTGACCACCACAAAGGTAAGAAATCCTATTAATAATTATTTTCTTTATCCTTTTTTTTATTTTTACACGTTCATATTAGCGTAATCTTTCGTACGGATGATTACAATAACGCGAACGTATGATTAGCCTGGGTTAGCTTTACGTTAAACATTCAAGGTAAACATTCAGGGTGTTGGAACGGAGCCCCATTTCCAATGAACCGCTCACCACTTGTTGTGGAGACCCGGGTGTTAAATGACTTGTAAACGACCTGATTTTTTTATTTTTACACGTTCATGTTAGCGTAATCTTTCGTACGGAAGACTACGATAACGTGAACGTACGATTAGCCTGGGTTAGCTTTATGTTAAACATTCAAGGTAAACATTCAGGGTGTTGGAACGGATTAAAACGATTTACATTATTTTTAATGGGAATAATGATTTGGGTGATCGAACAAATCGGTTTTCTATCATGGTTCTGGAACGGATTATGGTCGAGAACCGAGGTTCTACTGTATCTATTTACAGGTGCCTACGTACCTGTTATAGAAATAGTGCTTGGTCGTTGTTATTTTGTCTCTCTTTGTCTCTCTCTTTCTTTTTCTCTCTCTCTCTCTCTCTCTCCCTTTTTCCTCCTTTTCTGCATTTCTCTTTCTTTTTCTCTCTTCCTCCCTCCCTCTTTCACACCCTGTCTTTCTTTTCTTAGAGGTCTTTCTATCACTTTCTCTTCGTCTTTCTTCTTTCTCTCTTTTCCTTGCTTTTATTCTTTCTTTTTCTTTCTTTCTCGCTTCGATTATTTCTTTTTCCTTATTTCTTTTGTCTCTCTCGTTCCTTCTTCACGTTCATCTTTTTTTTTTATCTCATTCTTCTTTCTACTTGCATTAATTGACCAGGTAATAACATACTAACAACAAAGTAAGTTGTACAAAATAAGTTGCTATTTTAGAAATGCTTATCAAACTGGCTGCCCTTTGCGCTAATAAGTATTAAAAAGAACCCCGATTTTTTCAAAATAGCGCTGAAAAAGTGACTCTGCTTTCAAAGCAAAAGTGCGTGTTTTTCCCACCTGATCAGATATTCCTTTCCTCCTTTGTTCTTCAATCGTGTCGGGGTAAATTATTTGGTCCCTCAGAGAACCAAGTGTCATATAGGGTCTCTGAGGGCAGAAAAAAAAATCCATCAATTTGTCAGGAAAATGTTATTTGAACAGGTTACCTGGGGAACATAGAAGAGCTTCCCTCTCTCTGGTTTTGTCAGTTGTCCTCCAAACAGAGGCCAAAGCTAGGAAACACAGGCAGATTTATTCATGGGCTTTAACAGTCAAACAGACTGGGGGTGCTCAAGCACTACCAAATTTAAACCAGCACCCCCAAAAATGATTGCATTTTTAAGACTCTTTTTCCCTTAATAAAGGACAGGACAGGCTTCAATGTGATGAAAAAAGTCCTCTGTAATATTTTTGTTGTATTTTTCTAACTGTATTTTTGTGTGGCCATGGTAACGGCTATCGCTAACAAAAAGCATAGCATGCGATTCCCAATCAAGCAGGATTTTTTGATATATCTGTGTCTGTGTCTGTGAATAAAGTATCTATCTATCTATCTATCTATCTATCTATCATTAGGGTATTCTCAAAGCCCTGAGAGTAGTATGAACAGCGGGTGAAGGTGCTTCATTTTCCTTCCAGGTTATTAAAAAAAAATAGTAATAATAAAAATAACCTACCTCCCCCAGGACTCTGAAAAGTGAGCTCTTGCCACAACCATTCGGTCCACAGACAAGAACATTGGTCCCGGATCTCACCTTCAAAAGTAAGAAAATGTTTAGAATTTCATAGGCATGTGCAATAGAATTACAGGTTGAGCAACAAACTTGCAGATTGGGACGGTTGTTGTTTTTTTTTAATATGTTTTTATTTTGTATACAACAGGGTTTTATACACCTCTTCATGGCCAAATTCAATCAACTTTCAAGAACTTTCCCAATTTTTCCAGTACCTTCAAAATAACTTTTTTGTTTACTTTGATGACTAAAATAAAGTTGCCACCTTGTTGTTAGCACATTCTTTGTGCTATTTTGAGCTGTTCCCATCTATGTTCTACGATACGATCTTTCTGTGTCATTGTTGAGGCAGAATTCATTTCTAGCAGAAACTGACATGGGGTAAATTATTTATTTTTTAATTTTTTAAATCATTTTCTGCTAGAAACTGACACGAATTCTGCCTCAACAATGCTTGCAGAGCTTGGCTAGGTCACATTTGTTTACAAACACGGAAAGGACTCTACAGGTTCTGGTAATAATGGAGTTTAATACTGAATTTAATGATATTGATTGCTTCGAAGCAGAGTGAATTTAATATTTCTATCTTAAAGACTGCTAATCTTTAGCATTTTGTTTAACTTGTTTGAATCTAAAATTTTTATATATTTCCCAGCGGATCTGTGTCTAAATTGGTTAAAATCGGATTGTAAATAGTTATTTGTTTTGCATTTTTTCATTTATTTATAGTACTGAAAACTTAATACAGTATTCCCTCGGTTATCGCGGTTAATGGGGACCAAAACCGCCCGCCATGTTGTCATTAGCATCACTCTTTAGCAAGTATTTATTAGCATGTAACTATTAGCGTGAAGTCAGGAGCATGTAGCTGTAAGCACGACTTGGTGGCAATCGCTCGTTAGCATGACACTGTGCTTACAGCACTGGTGGCAATGAGTTGGGCCTTGCGAGGACAGGCCCTACTAATAAAATAAGAGTTTTAGCAGTGAACGGGCAAAAAAGGGGTCAAACTACTACGCTGGATCGACTGAATCTGAGAAAAGACTGCACAATATTTCAGAGAACACTGGTGTCAAACATGCAGCTCGCATCAGGCCAGCAAAAGTTTTTAATTTGGCCCGAAAGACAATGATGAGAGAAGCACAAGAGAAAATGAGCTGCACTTAAATATGTCCACTTGATGTCGCCAAAACCAGGTGCTACTCGCAAAGCAACTGGCGCTGTATTTTCTCTCTTTTTCTCTTTTTTCAGGTTTTTTCTTCCTGTCTCTCTTTTCTCTCCCTATTTCTCTTTATCTGTTTCTATATTTATTTATCTTTTTCTAATTTTCACTCACTTTCTTTTTTGTTTTTGTCACTATCTGTTTCTTTTCTCCCTCTTTCCCACCATCTTTCTTTTTTCCACTCTCTCTTTTTTTTAACTTTCTTTTTTTAACTTTCTCTCTTACCGACGCTCTATTTTTTCACGCTCACTCATTTTCTCTCTTCGTCTCTTTCCCGTATCTCACTTTCTCTCTCTCACATACTCACACTTTTTTCCCCTTCTCCATTTGTCCCTTTCTCTCTTTTTTTGTCATGCTATAACTCATTTTCTCTCTTCGTCTCTTTGTCTTATCTTTTTCTCCCTCTTTCTTTTTTCTCACATTCTCTTTCCCCTTTTTCACTTTCTTTCGGTCACACACAAGTTTTTTTTCCCCTCTCTCTTGCTTTCACACTTTTCTCACTTTCTTTCCCTTTCTGGTTCTCTTTTTTCATTTTCTTTGTTTCTCCCCCTTATCCTCTCTCTCTTTCTCTCTCTCTCAATCTATCTCTCCCTTGTTCTCTTTCTTTCTTTCTACCCTTCACTCTTTCTCTGTAATAAACTAGTTTAGACCCAGTGAGATGTGAGATTTTTTTTTCTAACATGTGAGCCCCAGCCAAAATGAGTTCAACACCCCTAGCATAGAACATGAAACCTGACTGGACGTCAGCTCTTACACTTTAACTGCCTTCTTGCGACAGGAAGAAGCACTTCAATTGTATTTCTCAAAAATACCTTTGATTGAAATTAGCTTTAAGACTTTAAATGTACTCAAAATTTTACGGTGGGTTGAATTGAATCATCCAATGAGCCGGATCTGGCCCGTCGGGTGTATGTTTGACATGCCTGGCCTAAACATTCAAAAAACTCATGAAACTTGGCACAAACATCTACCACATTAACATTATAAATATTCAAATATGTTTTAAGCAATTTTACAAAAATTGTCTCACCAGCACTAAAAAGTATCCCCGTTTTAGATAGAGATAGATAGATAGATAGATATATACTTTATTCATCCCCGTAGGGAAATTCACACTTCCAGCAGTCTACCCCGTTGTTTATTAACAGATTAACATGATGCCCGAGGGTGCTTGTAGCGGAGTGGATAACGTCACGCCAGTCCAAAAGTTCGACATTCCTGCGGCAGATGGAAATCTTTTCTTTGTGAGAATCCAGGAATACACCACCTCGTGTTAGCAAGTCCGCCTCCTCTCCGATTCCCCCCGGCTTTCATGTCTCTGTTTAGCGACGTTGAAGCCGGATTTCTCCAGGTGGCTCCGGGTGGCTACATGTTAGCGTCCGGAATGCTAAACGTGAGCCACGTTTCCGCAAAACACAGCAACTGCGCTCCCTGTGCGCTTCGATGTTTTCAAAAAGCACTCGATGATCATATTTGGTCGTGAGTTCGCATTTACCATGATTACGGATGGTACCGAAGACTTATAACGCCGCTAGCCGCTTCGCTAGCTTCGGCTTTTCTTCCACCATGGGCCCCTTCATCACGCCGGCACGAGAATTCCTCAGGGCAAGGAGTTGAAATACACGCATTTCTTGTGCGTTGAAACCCATGTCCATAGGATAGAAGTAATCCATAGTGTAGTTGTCAAAACGGGAAGAAAAAACACCGAAGATAGGAGCAGACAATAAAACAACAGGGCAGCTGCTGGAAAAGGCAGCCGCTCTTGGCAGCGCCGCTTTGATCAAGGCACTTACCAAAATATTGTGTGAAAGCACTCACCACAGACAAAAAAGTATTTACTGTCAAAAAAACAGAGAGTGAAGAATACTTGTTTTTTGAGTGTGCATAGGTTGTGAATGCCCTTTTATAAATGGTTGCGAACTGATTAAAGTTTCAAACTCAATTGTGTCGAGCTGCACTGAAGCTAAGGTTGGGCCAATTGGGATTTTCTACAAAAACTGCACTAATAAAATTTTTTCGCTGTTTTTAAAAGGAAATGGTTTTATATTTGTCCACTAGATGTAGCTGTAATGTAAAGAGCAACCAAATATGAGTCCAAGGAAGATTATAAACAATGGAGACTGAAAGTGAGCAAAAAACACTTTTTTTTCAATTTTTACCTATCCTTTCACAAGGACAAAAAGAAGGGGTAAACATTTTTTAAGGAACAAAAACAGGGAAGAAGAAATAAGAACAAAAGGCAAAAAAGGAAAACGGGAATAAAAAGAAAAGTAGGGGAAAACAAAGCAAATAAAGGAAAATGGATAAAAAGAAAAAAGATAGAAAAAAGGCAAAAACTATGAAAAAAAGTTTTTTCTTTTCATTTTTTCTTTTATATTTTTTTCCTTTTCATCTTGAATTTTACTTTTTGTCTTAATTATTTCCTTTTCTTTATGTTCTTTTTTCTTTTTTCAAAAGTAATATATGACGTGTCAACTTTGAGTTTCTATAATTGGCCTTCCGTTGTGCTTTTAAGCACTTGTTTTCGATGGCATTACAGAATACAGCAACATCTTGTGGGAAAATAATACACACTGTCCCTTTAACTTTCATATTAAGACAGGGGCCTCAGACCATTATCCTGGGCCAGTTTAAGACCCCTGTTTTAAACACAAATCAAACATAACCGAAAAAAAAAAAAAAGATCATTGTACCTCAAATGTGAGGTCTTGAATCAAAATGTCTCCATTTGGCGTAGCTATAGGGGTATGGTCAAATCTGCAAATCAAAAAACAGACATAAGCATACAAAATAAAAAATAATAAGTAAATGCAAATAACTTACTTGATGATGTTATCTCGATTGAGAATTTCCCCTTTTCCTGGAAGAAGTTTCAAGCTTTCTGTTGTGTCAAATATTCTTAAATTAGCGATAGCCTACTTACACTTATTAGTTCCACCTATCTTATTTCGTAAAAGTTCGTCTGACTTCTCCTCCTAGGGCTTTGAGATTACCCCATCGATATTAGTGGATGGGTGGGTGGATAAACACAAGGGTTGTAGGGGCACAATTTCCTGTGGTGTGTACAGCTTGTTGGCACTTAAAAATTCTGGCTCACTGGGAATCGTGTGGAATGCCTTTTGTTAGTTATAGCGATAACATTCCTTCCATAGGGAATGAATGGGCTCACAATTTTATCATTGTATCGTGCATTGTGTTCTGCAACAGACAGCATACAACAGACAGCATACAACAAATGCCATTACAAGGAAGTATGTGCGTGTGTTGGGTCGCATGACTGAGAGGCCGGTGTATGCCATCAGTTTAACAGCGGGCGAACAAGCCAATGTGTCTACCTAAAAAAAAAACTGCGAAGCATAGTCACAGCGACAGTTAGTTTCAGTGGCTTGTTAAATTTAAAATAAATTCATCAATTAACTCAGACTCTAAGGAAAGTCGAAAGAGCGCAAATAAATGGTGATCACCAGCAGGGACTCTATGGATTGTTATCGGGTCCCAGAAGGGACTGAGACGGCGTATATATATATATATATATATATATATATATATATATATATATATATATAGAGAGAGAGAGAGAGAGAGAGAGATAGAGATATAGATATATAGAGAGATAGAGATATAGATATAGAGATATATATAGAGATAGAGAGAGAGAGAGAGAGAGAAATAACAGGGATGCAGGTACAGCCTACTGCTAGAGCTACTTAACAAGCCACCCCTGCCGAGCCGGTATACCCATGAAACTGATGACCTGGAGCTACCACTTGTGGGGAAACTACTACATTTGTGACGGGTGTATCATCACTACCTAGCTTAATCCAAGTATACCAGATGCTAGGGTGCAGCTTGCCTGCCGCTTTCCAAATCGTCTTCTTACAATGAAAGGAGAAGCCCTCCAATTTTCTTGTACTTTTGTATGACAATAAAGACCAATAATCTAACTGCGATTCTGTGTTACGTGTTTTTATTTCTGTTTCTATACTTGTTGTTTTGTTACAGTCATATACTCTCAGTCAGTAAGGACGTCATCTCAAGGTAAGTTTGACCCATAGGGGCCTTCATGAAGGGGCGTCACTACATGGCGGATTTTCATGTTTGATGGCTGTTTCTGCCCCCTTTTAGCTGTGATAACCCAGGTTATAATGTATACTTTTATCAAACAAAGTATTATAACTTCTGTAATGTGTAATTTGTTTATTCATTACCAATTAATGTAACAAGAATTATATACCTTTTGGTTGGGCGACCATGGTACGCTCATATATGCCAGAATTTAAATCCGTTAGGACCTTTATCAGTTCGGTGATGCGAGTTGTGAATCTGTAGGAAGGAAATATCAACATTAGATCAAAATCAAGTATTGAGCACAGAACATTTTGAGTGTGCCTTTCAGGAAATACTATTTTCGTGTGTGGGTATGAAAGAGAGAGAGAGAAAGAGACAGGAAAGAGAATATCGATTAACAGTGTCTGACTGTAGATAGTGTAGAAAATATTTAGCATTTTTTACTCATATAATTTGATTAGTGGAATTAGATTGTGTCAGGGCTGCTTAAGTGTTGGGAAGTCCTTGGCAATTTTATTTCGGTTAAGGTAAGCTTACACCAAAGGATTTTTACAGCTTTGACTAAAGATTAGAGGTTTGAGGAGTGGAATTGTTTTCAACAACATTTTCAGGAGTCCTTTCCCAATTTAGGCCTTTCACCCATTTGAATGGTGTTCAAAATTATGACAAATCTTTCAGTATTCATTTTGACTTTCACAACCAACAACCAATTGACGTGCAAAGGAGGGCAAGTAGGGTCTTGAAAGTAAAATATATAGCACTGCTGTCTTGTCTACACCCATTTGTGTAAAATACTTGAGCGGAGGGTGGTGTAACACCGAACCTCTCTTTCAACAAGACAAAAATCTACAAATTGTCGAACGCTAGTCATTCACCATTGGCCTCTTTATCTTGTAGGTATTTCTTCCTTCCTAAAACCACAATGACAGTACTTTAAACGTACAGTAATCCCGCGTTTTTGCAAGGGGTACGTTCCAAAAAGGGCTTGCGCTACTTAAAATTCGCCAAGTGGAAACTTTATTTGATGACTATTTTTATTCTCCCATGAGCAGAAGCCAATGAGGCAGGGATGTCGGTGGGGACTCGGGACGGGCGCTTGATCTCTCCCTATGGATCTTCTCAGCTACGGCAGTGCCCTTTGAGGCCTAACGCGCTCCCAGATGATGCAGCGGCCTGCACTCCCGGACAATGTGGTGGCCTCAGCACCGTCTTGCACAATGCTTGCTCTGGGGCGACGCACCAGCCTTGCAACACTCCCCAGCGTTGCGCACCTCACAACATTACATGCTCTCAGAGGTGGTGGCGACCTCGCGAAGCTGCGCTCCTGGACGGTGCGCGATGAAGTGGTGCACTGCCGGCCTTGCAACGTTCTTGCAACAGCCTTGCAAAGCTTCACGCTCCTGGACGATGTGGCGTAGTCACACTGTTTTGTAGTCTTGCTCCCAAATGTCATAGAGGGCTCACAGCCTCACACATTCACAGACAATGTGGAGGCCTAGCACCGTCCCTTATCGTCCGCCATCCCAAACGACATGGCTACGTCTCACCGTCCCGCAGGGTTGCATTCTCCCCGGCAATACAGCGCCCTTACAGTTTTGTAGAGCGCTCTCTTGTAGCTGTCTCTCTCTTTCAGTAGTTAATGTGCAGATTGAAAAAAAAAACTAAAAAGGAAAAATCCCTACAGTTTGCAAAATTAAAGTGCTGTTTCTTGCAAGAAGTAAATACTTACCCTGAGAGCCGTGTCATTTCTCGCCCAGCCAGAACAATTCTGCCAAGGGCCTGAGACAACCGGAGAAGCATCCTCCCACTCTGGTAATAATCCTTAAATAATATAAACATAGAAGTCGGCTTAGATAGTTAAATCTGGCGTGGATGAAGAATTTAAGCGGTTTTATTGATTGTCATGTGGACAATGTAAGATTTTGTCAAAATGATGAACTCATTCAATGCCATTACTTGCAAATGCAAAAGCATTGTCCCTTAGTGCCAAAGCTTAAAAAAAATTGTATTTTACATTTTTTTTATTAAAAATAATTTGGCACTAATCATCAGTAGGGGTCAAGCCTCTGGGAAGGCTTTCAGGATGACAACATATTTGGAATGTTACTCTAGTTCGCTGGTTGTCAAGTTATTATGAGAAGACAGTGTTTACTTTTTTACATTTATTTAGGTTTGTTTTCTTTGGTTTTTATAGATGTACAGTGTCTTGCAGAACTATTAAACATATTGCCATATTTAAGGCTTCAAACCTAAAGATAAAAACCTCAAAATGTTTTCTAAAAATCAACAGCATGTGAGACACAATCATGAAAAGACAGCAAATTATCTCAACATTTATTATTGTGCTAACAAATAAAAAATTGAAAATAGATGTTGCAAAAATATTGGCCCCCTTTAGTTACCAATTTGTACAACCTTCTTTTGATCACAGCTAAAAGTCTTTTTAGGCGTGTCTCGAATACGTTTTGCACATCTTGAAACAGAAGTATTTGCCAAAGTTCCTTAAGGTTTGTTGATGATCGGTTCCAAAAATGCTCTTTAGGATTAAAGTCTGGACTTTAGCTTGGCTATTCTAAACACTGTTATATTTTTAGTCTTAAACCATTCCATTGTAGATTTTGCTTTATGTATAACGTAGATGTATTTTTGGAAGGTGAGCCTGCCCCCCGTTTTCAAGTCTCTTAGAATAGAATTTACTTTTCTTGTCATTGTTTGTAACAATGCACACAGAACGAAATGTCGATACACCTGACCCGTACAGTTAAACTGTAGCGAGCCGATGCAGACTCAAAAAGATTTTCTGCCAGAATCGCACTGTATTTGGCGCCATCCATCTTCCCATCAACTTTAACACTATTCCCAGTCCCTGCTGAAGAAAAGCAACCCTAGAGCATGAATGATGCTGCCACCACGATTAACAGTGGGGATGATGTTTTCAGGGGTATGTGCAGTATTAATCTTACGTCAAACAAAAGGCTTTGCATTTAGCATAAACATTTCAATTTTGGTCTCATCTGACCAGAACACCTGGTTTCACATGACATTTGTGTCTCCCAAGTGGCTTCTTGCAAACACCAAACGTGCTTTTTTTATGATAATTATTTCATAAAGGGCTTTCCATTTGCCACTCAAAAACACAAAAAAGGGCAGATTTATGCAGGCTAACAATAATAGTTGTCTTATGCAGATTGTGCCACCTCAGTTGTGTTAGCCTGCAGGTCATCAAATGTGTTTATGGGTCTCTTGGTTGCTTCCTAGATTATTTGGTAACTTCAGGTTTTGGTAGGTTTGCAGTTGTTTTATGCCGTCCCTTTTTTGACATTAGTGCTTGCACAAGCTCCAGGAAATGTGTAGACGTTGCAAAATCTTCTTGTATCCCATTTTTGCATTGAAGTTTTCCACAACTTTATCCAAGGCTTTCCTGATGTTTTTGCTCTTCCACACAGCATGTGCATTTAAACTTGATGACATTGTTTGTCATTTAGGTCGATATTCTGAACTCTGGAGGAAATTGGCTGATCTGAAAGAACAGGGAGCCAGTATACAGTACTGTTTAAAATAGTACCAGTGAAATTTGACTAACTACAATATCTCAGGTTTTAGAATATTTTTTATAGTTACATGCCAAACAAGTTACCTGTAGGTGCAGGAGAACAAACAACACCACCTATTCATTATAGTCACGCTCCAAAGGCTGTGCAATTGGGCAAATAGACTCAAAGGCGGCTGGGGGCTGTGGAATCCACTAGGAGATGCTCAAAGCTGAGCGGTTGCAAGTTCCGTCGGGGGTCATCCCTACCGACTAGAGAAAGGGTATCATTGTCCCCATCTGGAAGGGAAAGGGTGAGTGCAACCCGTGAGTGCAACAACTACCGAGGTATTACAATCCTCTTGGTCCCAGGCAAGGTCCTTGCCAGGGTCCTATTGGACAGGGTTCGCGGCCAGCTGCTTGTGCACCGGCGCCCAGATCAGTCGAGTTTCACTCTGGAAAGGTGTTAACTGTACAAGCCTGTAAACTAGGCCAAAAAGTCCATAACAGCAACGAGGGCAACGACGCAGCTTCCCATCTCTGCCAGCTGGTTAATCCAGGCGTTGGCATGCTTCAGGTCAGACGCTGGTCCACTGACTCATCTCAAATCGTCCTTCTCCTACGTGTCTGTTTTGTTTAGTTTTTTTACCCATTGTAAGGCATCAGACATCATTTTAGTTGAACAGCCAACAATTTTTTCCAACTCTTTATAGATTCATCCCTATCCTATCAACTTTTTATTCAAAGAACGCCGTTTTTCGGAGCAGTGTCTTGAACAACCCATTTTCCTTAAGCAGGCGCCACCCGAATCACACCTTATTCACACCTGTTTTTGTTTTTTTTTCCCACAAAATTGATGAACTCAAGAGATTGGAGTGTGCCTATAATGAATGCCTAATCTTGTTTGTTTTCTGAGAATCTCCTGCACCTACTGGTAACTTGTCTGGCATGCAACAATACAAAATATACTAAAATCCAGGGATATCATGTTTGTTATCATATTGTCACACTGCACTACTATTATTTTGAACAGCACTGTATTTGCAGCACCTTTGTTTTGTAAAAAAAAAACAAAAAAAACTAATTTGGCTCCACTTAACGATTCTGTCACATGTTGTCATTTCTTAGAAAATATTTTTACTTTTCAAGCTTTACATTGAAAGCCTGAAATGTGAAAATGAATCAAAAGGTTTTTGAGAGGCCAATACCTACGCAAGGCACAGTAAATTGATCACATTGTTACAGATATTTGGCTCTTAATCGCTTTCATACTAAAAAAAGGGCCTCCAATGTCCCTGTACTTTTGTATGACAATTAGGTCAATTCATTTAACAGCAATTCTGTTTTTATTTGTAGATTTACAGCCGTATACTCTCAGTCGTTAATGACGTAATCGCTCAGTAAATTTGCAAGTCACTGTTATGTTCTCACAAAATAAAACTAGCACAGAAAATGCCTTTTTTTATTGAAAAATCCCATCAAAATTGCAAAACGGGTCTGAAAAATTGCAATTGGGTCTTTTTTCAGAAAATCGTGCAGCCCTAATTAGAAGTTACGTTAGCTTCTAATACAATTAATACAAGTAAAAACCACCTATAAGTGTCTTTTTGAGGGTCTTGGTGCATTCACTGACCTCAAGTAGCTCAGACTGTGTGCTGTGTTGATGCCTTGGATGAAATAGGTTTAAGAATGGCCTACTAACCACCAGGTATCCCACAACAGTGGCAATGTCTGCAGCAGATCCATACAAACGCAAGCAAACACACAGAGACACACAAAACACAAACGATGCGCTGTCACGGTCAGATTTTACACACATTCATAGTGGATGCAACGGTTGCATCTATCTATTCACTGTGGAAGTCTATACAGAGACACCTGGGTACTTGGCACTTCAGTTATCGCTGGTTCACTGCTTCAGGATTTTGAATTGAATTGTCTTTACAGTGATAATTTCACTTACAAATGTCCCTACATTCAAAAGTTTCGGGTTACAAAGTATCTGAACGGGAAAATATTGCCTCTAGTTACAAAGACGTTTCAGGATAAAAAGTAAAAAATACAGTACACCACGCGCTGCTTTTGCAACTCTGAGTTCTACCTGGCAAACCGGTGCGTATGGGTGAATCCTGGCATGTTTTTGGTGTCCCCTTCTTGCTCTGTAAACAGTCTACTGTATGGTAACACTACCAAGAGCTATCATTCACAATGGACCCCATGGAAGACATGCAGAAAAGTGGACAAGGAGAAAAGAAGAGGAAGAGACATTTCTGGCCATCGAAAAAAAGCAAGAGATAATATAAAGGTATGAAAACACAAACCGCCGTGCAGGAGGAGTTCAGAGACGCAGCCATCATTCCAAAAGTCTCAGAATTTGTGGAAAGGAATCACGCTCATTATGACGACGTTGGACTCGCGCATTTCCGACGGATTGTAAAAAGCCAGCAAAAGCAGCTGTCATTGGATCTTTTTTTTTTTAAGAAATGTAAGGCAAAAAACACCGCCGAGAACCAGTAAACAAAGAGGCGGGTTTAAAGTAAATTCATATTTTTATTATTTCCTCGGTTCTTTGTATTTTTATGTACCCCTCGTTTTATGGTAATTGTGCGGTAATCTAATTTTAATGTGTATTTCATGTATGTTATGATGCTCTTTTGTGATTTATTAAAAAAGTATACTTTGCGGGGCTTGGAACGGACTAGCGCTTTGACATTCAAAAGGCTTCTCTACTTACAATTGTTTCAGGATACAAAACTAAACCCAGGTCCAATTAAATGTGTAAGTAGAGGTATCGTCATTGATATCAACAAATCGCACATTGTTGTATGCAGCAGACAGCACACAGCAAATGCTATCACGGGGCAGCCTATTTGTGTGTGTTTCCTGCAGCTTTTTAAAACTTCTTAGATGTCATTTAGAATTAAACTTAAGGCCAAGTCCACAAAAAAAACATTGCATTAAATACACACTTTACTATGGTCAAAAGTTAATGTCTCTGACCAAATTGCTATGTGTATTGTGGGTAAAATGGTATATGTTAAATGGACTGTATTCCAAGAAAGAGCACTACCTCCTGGGTACACCTAAAGACATGCATCTGCTCTGCAGGGCCAGACTGCAACAACATCGACGTTTTGATAGTTCCGTAATTGTGGTCGAGCCACATTGCCACGAAAGTAAATCAGTGAATAAGTAAAAAAAAAAAAGATTATTGATAAATATTACTACAGATTAATCTTTTTAGTTTAAACAAATACAAGACTTTCAAAAATTTGATTAAAGTATTTTAAATTATGGCCATATTTTTCAAGTGATCAATTCAATGCCTTTGGTGGTCCATGGAATGCCTTCGGTTCCTCGTTGATTGTTATCGAGCTGGGAAAAATGGAGGCAACGTCAAAAGAGAAGGCAACACTGCCGCCCAAGGTTCAGCATACTGCGGGAGCGATAAGACTCTCACAAGCTACCCCTGCTGATCCTGTATCTCACCAATCCCAAATACATTACCCATGAAATGGATGGACTGGAGCTACAACTCGTGGGAAACCGCTATATTCAGGACAGATATATTTTAATCATTGCGAAGTCCTGCCTTATCCTAAAGATACTGCTGTTAGCATGTAGCTAGCCAAACACTCTTTTTTAGAATGGAAATTAACTGCAATTGTGTGTTCTGTGTTTTTATTTGTAGATCTATAGTTGTTATTTTGTAACGGTCGTATACTGTCAGTCGGTAAGGATGTCATCTAAGGTAAGCTTGACCCTTGGGGGCTTTTATGAAGGGGAGTTGCTACTGCACAGATTTTTATGTTTCGCCAGGATTCTGGTCACCATTAACCATGATACCCAAGGAATTACTGTACTTCTGGCAAGCCACGTACCACATACCTTGCAAACAGATGGGATGCAGCAATGGAGTCTACTCTTGGTACAGTACCCAACAAGTACAGTTCTTTGTTGATTTTGAGTGACATGAATAAAATATTATTATTTTAAATATATTATTTAAAACTAACAAGTTGAGTAAAGTCAGTCAAGTTTTGAGAAGCGATTCTTTAGGTCCAGCTCACTCAAATAAAGATAAAAGGCATTTAAAAATAGTAGAGAAATGGAACAAATAATTCAAATAATTTCCAAATATATCAAGTCATCTTTGTTGCCAACATTGTACTTCCACTAATAAAGTGTGATTATGTATTGTGCAAGCAAATAAATATGTATGTTACAAAAGATACATTTTAAAAAATGGAAACCTCATGTAAAAATGTTGTAAAAACAACTTACTTTTGTGGGCCGTGAAACCTTTCCAAAATAGTACATTATTCTGTTCAAAAAATATGAACAAATAATTAAGCATTGCCAGAAACTCAGCAAAATGTAAAATTGTTTTTCTTCTGAGGGGTGCATATCTGGGGGTCAAAAAAATGCCCAGGTTATTGGATCCATCCAGCTGTCGAAGGGGGCCAGCTCTGTACCTATCTTTGATGTTGCAATAGACCAGGGGTCGGCAACCTATAGCACGCGTGGAAGCAGTGGCACGCGAGGGGTTAACCAGTGGCACGCGAGCGCACGGCCAAATAATAATGATTTTTTTTTAAGCGCATTTACCTGAAATTTAGACATCTTCAGTTGCACGCCATGTTATGTAAAGGATTTACGTTAGGCTTTATGTGGGTTTTTCAGTGTGAGTTTGCTCGGCGCCTCGCACAAAGAGAGAGAAAGAGAGAGAGAAAGAGAAAGAGAGAAAGAGAGAGAGAAAGAAAGAGAGAGAGAGAAAGAAAGAGAGAGAGAGAAAGAAAGAGAGAGAGAGAGAAAGAAAGAGAGAGAGAGAAAGAAAGAGAGAGAGAGAAAGAAAGAGAGAGAGAGAAAGAGAGAGAGAAAGAGAGAGAGACCCAGCCAACGAAACACACGCACGCGATAAATGAACGAGTCATGACTGCCCCTCAAGCGAAAAGATGGCGCTCTCTCCAGCCAGCGTGGAGATGACTGGGGCTTTATGCAAAAAATGACCGTGCTCTTTGTGCATTACGCCCCGAGAGCGTTGTACCTTGCGCATCAAGTGTTAAACGTCATTACGAGACAAAAATTGAACATGAATTCAAGGCGGAGACATTAAAACGCGCTGTGTCCAGGTAGCAAACAAACACAGACCCTAAACATGTGCTGCTAAAAACACCACCACTGAAGCTGTCTAACAAGTTGCTCACTGAATAGCAAAGCACGGAAAACCATTTACTGATGGCGAATATTTTAAAGCATGTGTATGTGCGCGCGCGTGTGCCTTATGCATTGCTGCTGTTATTTCAAGTTTTGATATTTCCTGCATTGATGAATGGTATAGTAGCTAACCATATTACTTGTTTTTTGATTGTAGTTTATGGTTGATGAAGAATGGTTGATTCTGGTAAATTCTTGTGGTAAAAAGTTGAAGTCAGAATGGCTACAGGTCTTTCCACATGTTGTTCACATTCATATTTAAGTTAATTGATGAATAGTGGAAGATAAATAGGTCAGTTATACCAGTGTGCCGCTGGAATTTTATCTTTCTAACAATGTATTCAGTATTTTTGCACTCTTCAGACGAGGAACTGTAATAGTCATCCATATCAGTAGGTGGCAGTAGATTATTTACTTTTTATGTACTAATTATCTGCTCTTGAGGTAGCACAGTACATTTAATAACGTAATTTGTTTAACAAAGCGGTTTAAGATTGTACTGTAAAAAATAAGAACAAAGCACATCATTCGTTTTTATATTAAGTATTATGTCCTTCTTTTTATATACTAATTATCTGCTTATAAGGTAGTACTGTTAAAGATTTGACATAACTTCATTTTCAAACATTTTTGACGGACGGTGTGCCACGGAACTTTTTTATAAATAAAAGTGTACCTTGGTTCAAAAAGGGTTGAAAAACACTGAGTTATACAATTAAAATGTCTATCCATCTTGTATATTTGGACTGGTGGAAAATTACAGCTCTGTTGGATATTAAAAAAATGTTGTGCGAGTCATTCATGGCACACTGATTTACAAGGAAATTTTGAAAGTGGCACGCCGCACAAAAAAGGTTGCTGACCCCTGCTATAGACGTTGTCCACCAGGGGCGTTACCAGGGCGGGACCGGGGTGTAGGGTGCCCACCCACAGACAGGCTCTGCCACCCCAAAGAAAAGTGGATGTAATAATGAGTGCAGCGCATATTCCATCTCATTCATATTTTGTACGTCAGTGGACACTAGCATGGACTCTCTAACCCCTAACAGCACAGTGTGTGCTCAAGTCCCCGCGGGAGCAGCCCCTCCCTCGGCATCCAGGTTGCAATAGAATTGCGCAAGTTGCAGTGTAAAATGTGTGTGTGCGTGAGCAACCCTTTGTTGCAATGCTAGGAATTCCATCTTTTTCCAAAAACTCTTTCAGCTCGGCTCACTACACAGTTCTTAAGATTGTTATGCTTGCTTTAATCCATTCATGACCAACAATGATTTAACATTATGCACAAAATGACTAATAAGGGGAAAATTAAGCCAAAAAAAAAGGGAAGAAAAAAAAGACAATTAAAAATGAAAAAAATAAGAAGAAAAGGGAAAAAGAGAAGAAAACAAGAAGAGGAAGAGGTAAGAAGCCAGAAAAAAATGACACAAAAGAAAAAAAAAAGAAACTGAAGAACAAAATCAGGAAAAAATGACTTGAAAAACAAGGAAATAATAAATTAAGAAAAGAAAAATTAAAAAGGGGCAGCACGGCGGTGCAGTGGTTAGCGCTTGTGCGGCACAGTGCATGTCATGGGAACCTGTCGTGGGTTCAAATCCAGCTCCAGACTTCCTGTGCGGAGTTTGTATGTTCTCCCCGTGCCTGCGTGGGTTTCCTCCGGGCACTCCGGTTTCCTCCCACGTTCCAAAAAAAACCATGCATTTCAGGTGAATTGGCCGGTCCAAATTGTCCCTAGGTGTGAATGAGCGAATGAGTTGTTTGTCCCTGTGTGCCCTGCGATTGGCTGGCAACCAGTTCAGGGTGTCCCCTGCCCACTGCCCGGAGATGGCTGGGATGGGCTACAGCCCCCCCGCGACCCTAATGAGGATAAGCGGTACGGCTGATGAGAGATGAGAGAGATGAAAATTAAAAAGAACTAAGAAGAAAAAAGCTGGGAAATATAAGAATTAAATGTACTATTATGCACAAAATGGTTTAAAAAGGGAAAAATTTAGCAAAAAAGATAAAAACACAACACAAGAAACGGGAAAAAAAAATTAAAAAGGAAAAAAGTGAAAAGTTAGTACCGTATTTTTCGCACTATAAGGCGCACCTAAAAGTCTTAATTTTTTTCAAAAGCTGACCGTGCGCCTTATAATACAGTGCGCCTTATATATGGATCAATATTAAATCGCAAGGTCTCGCAACTTACGCAACAGCCGCCGACTTGATTTTCCCCCGAACGTGGAGTAGTCCGCGGTGCATGCTGGGATTTTTATACCGGCGTTTCATTGGCTAACCAATGTGTCAATCATCATTTGAATCCATCGCTATTGGCTAAAGTTATTCAGAGCCTCGGATAGGCTAGAGGGCCGAAACAAACCCTGCAATTGGCCGAAAAAGACGTGTCAATCATCCGTCAAATCGATCGCTATTGGCTGAAATTATTGGGAGCCTCGGATTGGCTAGAGGGCCAAAACAAACCCTGCAATTGGCCGAAAAAGATGACTGAATAGCAAGCTTGCTAAACTACGCCATAAAGAAACATGTTTCATTAGTCTGTATTTGTAAATATTCGACTCTCCTGGATTGACTTCACTCACGGTTGTAAGAAGACCATTGTTGCGTATCATTATTGAACGTGAGAACTTAGGTGAGCTATGCGGCTTTATATTTTCCCAGTATCTTGTTTTAGAACGATCTTGATGTTGCTGTGATGAGTTGAGTGAATTCAACTCAATTCCAAGTGTTTATTGTCATATGCACGGTAAAGTTGCGAGCGAAAAATAAAATAGAAACTAAAGAATGGTTGGCATTTCTTGAATCCCAAGACTTTAACCTTCCGAATGATGGAACGATGCATTTGAGTGACATCGTACGGACACCGCATCCGCACGTGTTCTCGACACGTATTTGCGTCTTTGCAAGCTTTGGGAATGTTAAGGGGGTAAGAAGTTGGACTGAACTATCTGACTGTTTTGTCCACGTTCCCATTGTAGCGCCTTATAATCCGGTGCGCCTTATCTATGGAAGATATAGGACCAAAAACTATTTTTTATGGGTGCGCCCTATAACCAGGTGCGCCCTATAGTGCGGAAAATACGGTAATAAAAAAGAAACAACAGATAAAAAATTAAAAAACGGGAAAGAGGGGAAAAAAATCAAGAATTAAGAAAAAAGGAAGTAGCAAGCCAGGAAAAATTAAACAAAAAAAGTGGAGGATAAAGAACAAAAGAAAAAAAGGTGTGAAGCAAGGAAAAAAAAAGAAAAAAAAAAAAAAGCTAAAAAATAAGACCAAAAAAAAAAAAAAAAACAGGAAAAGGAACAAAAAAGAGTGCGTGTGCATTCATTCCCTTTGTTGTAGTACTGGAAATTCTGCCTCTTTCTTGAGAACCAGCTCTTTTGGGTCATTTTACTCCATGGCTCTATAGCTCATTTCTGCTTGGAGTAACTGGTACTTTGCTTACCATGACGCTGGTGAACTTCTGTTTTGTCCGAGTTGCGTGCTTTGATAATCAGAAGCTGTGTCGCTTAAGTTTACCTGCCGTCTTGTATAGTGTGCGTTCCTTCGCCTTGTTTAAGGTAATTGATTGTGACTTTTCATTTTGTGTTTTTGCTGCATGTTTTGCAATTAAAACAATATAGTCTAGATAGCTCCCCGTTCAGTTTTGTGTGGTCTAGGTTAGCCCCATAGGAAGTCGGCTAGTTGGCTTGCCTGCCGTGATCATTGTTTTTTCCCCGAGCTGGGTTTGTGTTTGTTGCCATGGTAGTTTCTTATTGTTATTGTTGGCTCGCAGTTATTCTGGCTGCTTACTTCATGTTTTTGGTTAACCAGCCTCCAGTTTTTTTTTCTGCCGATCATTCTTGTCCTCTAAGGCATCCAGCTAGCCTAGCGTGATTATTTGGTTTATTTACAGCTAGGTTTGTGTCTGTTGCCGTGGTAGTTTTTTTGTTGTCTGCTCCCTGTTATCCTGACTGCCTACATGCTTTTGGTCAGCCATCCACCCGTTTTCTCCACCAAACGGTCATGGTCCGCCCTCTATAGCACCCAGCTAGCCTGCCATGTCCCAGTTGGTTTAGCCCCTCTTAGCTCTCTGTGTATTTTTGCCATTTGGCCCTATTTTGGCTGCTCGCCATTTGTTGTACCGCTGCTATGCCTAGGCATTCTCTACAAAATCTACCAAGAATTTCCTTAAAACACTCAAAACCTTTTCAACTAATTAACATGTACACCAATATGATGACTGGCTTCCTAAGGTGCCGGTGTTTTTCACATGACGTCACAGCTCAGGAAGTCAAAAACAGTGTCTTCAAAATGCATTATCTCTGAAAATAATTGAAATATACCAATGACTTATAGAGAGGGATGGCGCACCACCAGGCTGTACTTTCCCAAAACATATAATAGGAAATGGTGCCCCTAGAGGTTAAGGGATCTAACCAACAATTATGCAAAGTACACATATAAAGACATAAAAATACAGACTGAGATGTTTTCATTTATTTGTCTCCCCACCGTCAGTTTTAAATGTGAATGTACAGTAGGTTGGGTTCTCTGTTTTGTTTTGGAAAATGTTGAGAAAAAGATATTTGTACTTGATAGTGAAGGTGACTGTACTTACATTTGGCAATTATGCTGTCCACAAATCCCATTGTAAAACGAAAGAAGATGAAGTTATGCAGATGATCAACCTGAAAAACAAATTAAAAAAATATTCATATCCATCCATCCACATCTGCTTATCTAGGGTCCGGTCAATGACATAACAGCATTTGCGGGTAAACACAGACCTCCCAGTACCCAACCCAGTGAAAGGAAACTCATTCCGGCTACTTGTATCCAAGATTTTGTTTTTTCGGTCATGACCAGGCATGACAAAGGGCCAGGGGTTAAAAAGTTGAGAAGGGTGTGGAGGAAATACATTGACTTGAAAAAGTAATTTTCCCCTTCTTGATTTCTTGCATACGTATCACTCACAAAGCTTTCAGATACAAAACCGATTTTAAAAACATACACAGACAACCCAAGGAAATATAAAATGCAGTTTTGAAATGTTGATTCAATTTATTGAGGCACACAAAAAACTAACTCTATCTGACCCTGCTTAAAATGAATCGATCTGTTCTCCTTTAGGATCTTGTGGTAAACAACAAAATTTACAGTGGCTTGCGAAACTATATGGCCCCGATTAACCTTTTGCCACATTTCACACTTCAAACATAAAGATATAAAACTAATTTCTTGTGAAGAATCAACAATAAGTGGGACACAATCATGAAGTGGAACACACTCTATTGGATAGTTTAACCTTTTTTAACAAATAAAAAAACGAAAAAGTGGATGTGCAAAATTGTTTAGCCCCATTGAATTAATACTTTGTAGCGCCAACTTTTGCTGCGATTACAGCTGCAAGTTGCTTAGGGTTTGTCTCTATCAGAAACTGATATTTTTGCCCATATCTCCTTGCAAAACAGCTCAAACTCAGTTAGGTGGGATGGAGAGTGTTTGTGATCAGCAGTTTTCAGTCCTTTCCACAGACTCTCAATTAGATTGAGGTCTGGACTTTGACTTGGCCACACCTTGATATGTTTTTGGTGAACCACTCCATTGTAAGTTTTGCTTTGTTTTGGATCATTGTCTTGTTGGAAGACAAATCTCCATCCCAGTCTCAGATCTTTTTCGGACTCCACCAGCTTTTCTTCCAGAATGGTCCTGTATTTGGCTCCATCCATCTTCCCATCAATTTTAACCAACTTCCCTGTCCCTGCTGAAGAAAAGCAGGCCCAAGCCATGATGCTGCCACCAACATGTTTGACTGTGGGGATGGTGTGTTGAGAGTGATGAGCTGTGGGGAGATGGGAGGATGTTCCATTTTGGTCTCATCTGACCAAAGCACTTTCTTCCACGTGTTTGGTGTGTCTCCCAGCTGACTTGTGGCAAACTTTAAACGACACTTTTTATGGATATCTTAAAGAAATGGCTTCCTTCTTGCCACTTTCCATAAAGGCCGGATTTGTGCAGATTACGACTGATTGTTGTCCTATGGACAGATTCTCCCACCTCAGCTGTAGACCTCTGCAGACGTTCTAATCCTCTCACGCCAGCTTAAGATCATTCATTGATAAGAGTGATGACGATCAAAGATCCTCTCTTTTGCCTTCGCCTCTGATTCCTTTGGCCCATCCCACAGATAGTGTGCTGATGGGAGGGGGGACCAGTTTGTGTCTTTGGGCTGAGTCCAGCAGAACCATTTGAGTGCGGGCCCAGAAACCAGTCGCTTGAGAGTAAATCTCACTTTACAAAAAAGTTCTGTAATAGTTAGAATATAGCAAAAAATAATTTTCCTGTGGCAGATGATTTTTTTTAATCTCATTTTAAATTTTTTGTAGTTGTCATTTTCTAGAAAAATGAGATTAAAATGTTGTGAAACATGAGATCCAGGTTAAACACTTCAAAATTACAGTAAAAAAGTGAAAAGATGAAAAAGACGAAACTTTTTTATTATCCAACAGAGCTGTCATTTTACACCAGTCCAAATATACAACATGGATAGACATTTTAATCGTATAACTCAGTGTTTTTCAACCCTTTTTGAACCAAGGTACACTTATATTAATAAAAAAGTTCCGAGGCACACCGTCCGTCGAAAATGTTTGAAAATGAAGTTATGTCAAATATTTCACTTTACTACCTCATAAGCAGATAATTAGTACATAGAAAGAAGAAAATAATACTTCAAATAAAAAAGAATTTATGGGCTTTATGTTTTTATCTTTTACAGTGTAATCTTAAACTGCTTTGTTAAACAAATGAAGTTATTAAATGTACTGTGCTACCTCAAGAGCAGATAATTAGTACATAAAAAGTATATAAAAATGGACTGTCACCTACTGATATGGGTGACTATTACACTTGCTCGTTTGAAGATCGCAAAAATACTGAAAAAAAATCAGATTTTTTGGATTGATAAAATTGGGCAAATTCCAGCGGCACACCAGACAAGGTCTCACGGCACACTAGTTGAAAAACACTGGTATAACCGATCTTCCACTATTCTTGTTCATCGATAAATTAAAAAATGAAGGTGACTAACAAGTGGAAAGGCCTGTAGCCATCCATGACTTCAACGTTTTACCACAAGAATTAACCAGAATCAACCATTCTTCATTAACAATGAACTACAATCAAAAAACAAGTGCTACGGACAGCTACCATACCATTCATCAATGATATCTTGTTGCAGAAAATATCAAAATTTTGAATAACAGCAGCAAAGCAAAAGACACGCGCACACACACGTTTCTTAAAAAAACTCGCCATCAGCAAATGTTTTTTTAGCAGTGACAAAGGTCTTCGGTGTCTGTGTTTGGTTGCCTTACCTGGACACTGCGCATTTTAATGTCTCCGCCTTAAATTCATGTTTCGTCTCGTAATATGACGTTTAACACTTGCCGTGCGAGGTACAACGCTCTCAAGGCATAATGCACAAAACAGCACAGTCATTATTTGCACAAAGCCTCATTCGTCTGTTCACACTGGCTGGAAAGAGCAAGATGTTTTCGCTCGAGGAGCCGTCATGATTCATTTAATTATCACGCGCGAGTATTTCGTTGGCTGGGTTAAAACACAGATCTCTCCTCTGCGAGGCGCCGCAGACACACGGAGGGCCGCTAACGTAAAGCCTCTAAATAACACGGCGCGCAACTGGAAATGTCTAAATTTCAGGTAAAAATGCGAATTTTTAAAATATAATCATTATTATTTTGCCGTGCGCTCGCGTGCCACTGGTTAACCCCTAACGCGTGTCATAGGTTACCGACCCCTGCTCTAGACACTATTGGAACGGAACACAGCTCTGATTTTTAAAGCATAAACATGAAAGGAGAATAAAATATAATTCATGAAATCTCACAAAGGTTGGAAAACACATCCGCCTAAGGGCAGTGGTTTCAAAATCATTTTAGCTGGGGGCCACATGCTAAAAACATTTTCTTTTCCGGGGCCTGGCTAGAAGATTAAAGAGAGAGGGATGGAGAAAAAGGGAGAAAAAAAGCGAGAAGAAAATAGAGCTAAAAGAGAGAAAGGGAGAAAACAATGAGAGCAAAAGAGCGAGGACAGAGAAACAAAGATATGGAAAAGGAAAGTAAGAGAGAATGGGAGAAAAGGAATGACAGAAGTGCGAGAAAGAGAAAGGGAGAAAAAGAAGGAAAGTGAGAGAGTGAAAAAAGAAAGAACAAAGGAGAGAGGGTCAGAAAGAAAGAGAAAAGAGCGAAAGAAGGCAAGAGGGTAAGACAGAAAAAAGAAAGAAAAATAGAGAAAGAGCTAGAGAAAGAGAAAGGAATAAAGAGGGAGTGAAAGAAAGAAAAAGAAATACAGCTCAGTTACGACATCATACGGACATGTATCAAACTGCAGCTCATTTTCCTCATGCTTTTATCATGTCTTGCGGGCCAGATTAAATTCCTTGGTGGACCTGATGCGGCTCACGAGCTGCATGTTTGACAACTGTAGACCAAGACAACTGGTGCTTTTTTTTTAAATACATTGTCAATTTAAAAAAAAAAAAACACTTTTTCCAATCTATAGAGGACACACATTTGTTCTATTATACTTGTTTTTCTTCAATGTAACTCGGCTTACCTTTTAGGCCCAAGACAGTTCTAATTAAATTCTATAGAATTTCACTTATCAATCTATTATAACAGATAAAAAATGATTTAAAGTAACTTTCCAGAGAAAAATATAAAATAATAATGGACACTGTCAAAAACTATTATTTATTTGTGAACAATTAAGTATTGGTACAGCAAGAGTATTGGTATCCAAGATTTTATATTGTTCTAACAAAAAAAAAGTACATTGCAAAAATATTGGTAACCTTTGAGTTACTAATTTGTACCAACTCCTTTTTCTGCGATCACAGCCAGTAGTCTTTTATGTCTCTAGACGTTTTGCATGTCTTGAAACAGAAATATTTGCCCATTCCTTCTTGCTAAACAACTCAAGTTATTTAAGGTTTGATAGTGATTGTGGACAGCATTTTTCAGATCTTATCACAAATGATTGATAGGATTTAAGACTGGACTTTGGCTTGGTCATTCTTAAACTTTTTTATTTTTGGTTTTAAACCATTCCATTGTACATTTGGACTTATGTTTAGGGTTGTTGTCCGTTGGGAAGGGGAACCTGCGCCCTATTCTAAGGTCTTTTGCACACTCCAACAGATTTTCCACCATAATCGCCGTGTATTTAGCTCCATTCATCTTACCATCAACTCTATCTTCCTAGTCCCTTCTGAATAAAAGCAACACTGAACCATGATGCTGCTGCACCCATGATTTAAAGTGGGGATGGTGTTTTCAGTAGTATGTGCATTATTATTCTTAAGCCAAAAAGCTTAATTTTTGTCTCATCTGACCAGTGCACCTTTTTTCACATGTTATTTATGTCTCCCTTGTGGCTTCTAGCAAATGCCAAACAGGGCTTTTTCTGGTATCTTTCAGAATGTCTTTTTTCCTTGCAACTCTTTCATAAAGGGCCAATCCAAACAGAGTATGGCTAATCATGTTGCCTTATGCACAGATTGTCCTGATTTAGCTGTGAATTCCTGTTGGTCATGCAATGTGTTGGTTGCTTCTCTGATTAGTTTTCTCCTTCTTTAGGCTGGAAGTTCAGCGGTACTGCCGGGACTCGGTAGGTTTGCAGTGGTTTAAAGCTCTCTCCATTTTGATATTACTGATCGTACCGTGCTCCGGGAGATGTGTAAATGTTGTGAAATCTTGTTCCTTATTGCTGCTTTTCCACAACTTTATCCCAGACCGGTTTGGGGTGTTTTTTGGTCTTCATCTGTTCTTCAGTGTCTCCTTTCACAGACCTCTAAGCCCATCACAGAACAGGTGTATTTAAACAGAGACTTAATGACACGCAGGTGCATTCTGTCATTTAGGTCGACATTGAATCATCCAGACATCATCGGGGATCACCTGCAGTGAGTTGGCGCAGATGAGAGAAAAAGGGCCAATATTTTTGCAAAACCCTTTTTCAACACTTTCAGTTTGGCACTCTAAATATAACATAACATGTATAAATAATGTGAATGTGTTCTTGACTCTAGCCACCCCCCACTAGGAGGATTTGGCTCCGATATATATATATATATATATATATATATTAAAAAATTGTTGCACTTCACAGTTGTGTCTCGCATGTTTTGGATTCTTAACAAATATTTTCAGGTTTTTTTTTTAGCTTTAAATTTGAAGCCTATATTGTAGAAAAAAAAGTTCTTGCGGGGTCAATACGTTTGCTAGGCACTGTATTAAATAATTTTAACTACTAAACTGATATATAACTGTAGATGTGCCCTCAGTGAAAGAAACTGTATTAATACGTACCAATTTGTTAAAAGTACTGTGAATGGTCTGTTTTTCTCTCATGTTTCCATTGTAGAATGCGATCTCCTCACTGAAGACAGAAAAAAATACTGATTGAAATTCAGCACAAATTTGAAAATGTCCCATATAAAAGTCGTGATTCGGTTTAAAAATTGTTAACGGGGATTTGAATTAAACTGATAACAAAATTCTAGTTCTAACGAAATCGTTTGGGTTAGTGTTGGGCAATATGACACTATACTGCGATGGCGATAGAAAGGTTAATTGAACATGGGAACAACTCTTCCTCCGTTTTAGTCCTATAATAGCCATCTTCGACTATGTTGCCGTGGGAATGTAAATGATCTCCCATAGGGAGTGAATAGGCTCACAATTTTCTCATCCGGAATGAAAGGGGCTATTTTCATTTTAAATGGTAAAGTTCGTTCACCATGTTAACAAGGAAAGTTTCCAGGGATGGCACAAGCGGGTCACTGAAGTATTGTAACCATAAGCAAAAGGAATGCTAACAAGTGGATGCTAACGAGTCATGTTAATAAAAAGAGGCTAACGGGTCTTGCTAACAGCTACATGCTTACGACTACACACTAACGAGCAGACGATAACGAGTCATGGTAAGGGCTACGTGCTAACAAGTCATGCTATCTACTACATATTAATTACTCATGCTAATGAGTCATGCAAATAGCTACATTATTATGGCTACACGCCAATGAGTAGATGAAGAGTCATGCCAAGTGCCACATGCTAATGACTCCATGCTAAATAATCGTGCAGATGCTTACAATTGACGCTGATGGCTACAGGCTAACGAGTCATGCCAATGGATACATGCTAATTAATCATGCCAACAAGTAGATTAGGGTGGAGCTTATGTGACGAATATTTTTTATTTCATGTATTCTATCTAACCCCACAAAAAAACTTCCACCAAAAACTACACAGCAGAAGTTTCAGTCATGTAAGTTGATATTTAGAGGTAGCTCAATCATTGTATTATAACTTTTTATTTCTCACACAAATTTTGACAGGTTTGATTCCGCCATCATACATCAACACAAACACAAAACATACACTTGACACACCTATAAATAACAGAAGGAACAAAAGTAAAAAAAATGTTAATACAATAGAATCACTAAAATAAAAATGGGGGGGGGGGTGTTTAGACATCAAGTAAAATTTGTGTGATAGGCTTCCATCTTTTCTCAAATTGATCAAGTTGCAGTTGAAGTGTTGCCGTGATTTTTTCCATAATGTACATTTGCTTTAATTTGTCTCTCCATTGTTTTATGTCAGTAGGTTGTGGTTTCAGCCAAGACACTGTGATCATTTTCTTTGCTACCAGAAGCATAACCTTTAGTATATATTTCTGTTGACCAGACAGTAATTCTTCTGGCAAAATTCCTACTACATAGGCCATTGGATCCAACCGCAACTCCCAGCCAATAATTTAATTTCTGTCTGGATACTTCTCCAAAAATTTAATATTACAGGGCAATTCCAGAAAATATGCGTGAAGTCTCCGACCTCCCCCACAGTTACGCCAACATAGATTTGAGGTATTTTTATATTTTGAAGTGATAGAGGGTGTATAGAAGAATCACATTTTTACTTTCCATTCAGACTCTCTCCATGTCGGGCTGTTGGTTATTTTGTTTCCTTCTTTCAAAGATTTTTCCCATTCGTTGTCTTTTATCACTACATTAGTTTCTTGATCCTATTTTTCCTTAACCACTATGTCATCATTACTGAGATCCATTCTCAGAGCTTTATATAGTTTTGATATAACCACCTTTATTGATTGTCCTTTTGAATAGGATGTTAATAATTCCTCAACTTTAGTTAGCTCCTTACATAATTTCCCCCATTCATCATGTTTCTGGAGGAAACGCCTTAGTAGCAAATATTTGTAAAAATCATTTCTAGGTAGGTCAAATTCTTTTTGGAGTTGTTCGAATGATTTCATTGCCTGTCCTTCGAATACCTGGGTAATCAACATCCAGCCTTTTTGGGCCCATTTTCAAATCCTACCTCTCAATCACTGTATAAATTTGGATTAGCGCCCAATTAGCCAGTTCCACACAAAATAATGATGGCTTAGGTACATAATACAGACAAGAAAAAAAAACTCAGTCCTTTATTAGAGTCTCTTTACGGCTGTCAGGAAAAGGTTTGCCGTGTTTTTCAGCAATTTGCAGCAGATGCTGCAGATCAGTTTCATCTTTTGTGGTATGAGCACATTATTCCTAAACCAATTACAAAAGTAACTTTTCCATCAGAAATCTTGGTGCGATCTAAAGCAGCAGCTAACTCTGGAGTTATGTTTTTCATGCCTCTTACTATTTGAGATACCAACACCTGATATGTCATGACTTGTTCTTGGTTTATCATCTTCCGAACGACTACTGCTACATGATAATTGAATTGACTCATTCGCAATTCTTTGTTCAGCTTCAGATTCTAGGCGTTGTTTCAAGGTCTTTCCTTGATTTTCTTCAAGTCTTTTTTCTTTCTCTGCTAATTTTTTGGCAACACCTGTCATTGACCCCTTTCTTCCCTTTGCTCTTTGAGCCAACAAAAACTGTCTTCTGGAATTGTCATAATGTTGAGTGCATTAGTATGAGCAATGTCAAACAAGTCATCAAGTTCTTTTTTGAATTCACTTTCCTGGGCTTCTTGTGTTGATGTTTGTCATCCTTTGTTCTTTTTTAGAGAACGCCATGCTTGAAAATGGTTTTCAAGTTTAGTCTGACAATTTTCTGGATCTCGAATTGGAATTTTTGCTCTATTCCAAAATTACTATATTTCTTTCACTGTCACTGCGAAAGACGCTCTAATGGGCATGTGCAATTCCAAGTGTTGATAAAGAAAGAAACCAAAAGCAATGCAAACTGATGGTAGCTTGCTTCCAGTGAGTTCAGACACATACGTACCAAGCAGATACACTTCTTTCTTTGATCTAGTTGAAACAATGTACTGAATATTTACCTGATGCTGATCTTTGAATGTCAATCACTCCTGGGAGGACAAAGAAGGTCTGCTGGCCTTGTCTTCAAAAGTAGGTCAAGGGAAATTATACTAGTTGAATTAGACTGATTTGCTGAGCAATGACTTGTGGGTAATAATTGTTTGAGATATAAACTTACACATATGTGGCTTATCCCAGCATCTCTAGAACTCCCATTTAAGAAAAATGATGGAAAACGCCAAACTTCTCAGCAACTGCGCTACCTCTAAAATGTATTTGATTTAGACCAAACTGCACAGAATTTGGTCTTTTGTGTAATGGAACACAATTCCTCTAATTGACAGTGACTTTTGAACTTTGAAAATAAGCTCCACCCTAGAGTAGATGTAGGTGACATATTTTCAGGGTTCGTACACCTTTTTCGAGGCCAAATTCAGACACTTATTTGAGACTTTCAAAGCCATTTTTCTAATTTCTTCCATATTGTTCTCGAAACTTCCTACCCTCTGGAGACGTCGTACCATCAAATGATACTAAATAAAATGTAAAATTTAAAGGTCTGTTTTTAACCCCTTAACATTATGACTGCTCGCGACGACCATTTCAAAATATGCTCATCACAGTAACATCATGAGTCTGAGACAAGATACCCAAAAACTATAAAGTCCTCTTAACTCACCAATCTAGTCACCTCACAGTCATCAACTTTGTTGAATGTCTTAAAAAATGGCTTCCTTACACATCCAACACAATCCAGAGAATCAAACCGTAAAAAAAAAAAAAAATTCAAAACACACAATAATGCCGGCAGATAAAATAAATCCGCCTAGATGCAATTCTGCTTTTGACATTCCTTATTTTGGTCCTCTCCAAAACATTTATTACGTGCAAGTGTGCACATCATTGTTTTGACTTCTAGAAAGAGAAGCCAAACATTTACACAGTGTGGGAAATTCTAGCATCCTTCAGAAAAAATAACATTTATGGTGGGGCACAAGCAACACCTAGGGGAAAATTTGTTTACCAATTGAAGTAAAGAATAATCCGTTTCAATTCCAATGATTTTCAAAATTAAAGCAAGGAAAATCCCTACATTAATAATATGGTGCATAGTGTTTTATTATTATTATTGATAATATATCACTAACCTGTCCACTTTGATGTGACAGTAATGAGGACTGAAGCCAAAATCAGTGTCATTTCTACACTTCTCAAAAAACATTTCTTCAGTTAAAAGCATGGTTTAACGATTCAGACTGAATTTCAACATTTTCAAGCACTTTTGATGACCTTGAAAACAATGTTAGAAGTCAAGCATTTCACGGATTTCAAACACCCATACATACCGTGTTAGACATGTCCTAATTTTTCATTTATTAATATGTATACACGCAAACATCTACATTTCATAATATTTTACATTTGCTTTTAAGTCAAAAATACAGTACAGTATGCACTGCTATAAGCCGCTCGAGATTCCTGGACAAAAACAAACTGGCTATCGCTTAAAATCTGTTCGGAAACCGTGCTACTAGCATGCTCTTTGTGTCACCATCACAGTTTATAGTTCAGTAAAGAAGAGGAGGAGGGGTCCAGCCATCATTCAATCAGCCCAAATTAAAGAAATGTTCGCAAAATTTCATGAATTCGTGGAATTTGAGTAAAGGAATCACCCTGGAAAAGGTTTGACAAGTCGGGCTATCGCTCATTGTCAAAAGCCTGCAAAAGCAAACATCAATGGATCAGTTTTTCAACAAACACAAGACATAAAAGTAAATTAATATTTACTTGATTCTTTTTGCATTATGTGCACTCGTTTAATGTTTATTGCGCGGTAATCGAATTTTAACATGTATTTGTTTCGTGTTTTGATGCTCTTTTATGATTTAAAAGATATACTTTACTTTTGAGGGGCTTGGCATAGATTAGCATATATTTACATTCAAACTGTGTCTCTACTCACAGTTTTTAGGATAGGAAGCTACTCCCAAAACAAATGAAATTCGTAAGTAAAGGTACCACTGTAGAATTTTTGTAAAATAGTAATACTCTGGTAGTGTTATTGTAGTATTTATATAGTTTTTTTTCTTTTCAGAACAAAGCAAAATAATAGATTAAGTGTCAGTTCTTAAGCACTAAAATTTGATACTAGGTTTTGTCATAAATTCGTAGTATTTTATGGTATTTCTGTAAATGCCGTGAACACACAAAGGAACAATGGGGACAAAGTTGGCAACCAAATAATTTATTTTAGTCGCACTTTATTTACAATCATATATGTTGTCATGATATTCTTATCATTTTTGTTTGGCCGCCCAGGTGCAACAATAATTTTATTCTTGTTGAAGTTGTGGCCGTAGTTTGCCCACCTGTGTTTTATTCAGTAAAGGTTGACAGGTATGCTGTTGCCTGTATGGGCGCCAACCGCATTTTTATTTAGGGAGAGACCAATCGATTTATCGATCATTATGACAGCCTTTTTTAAATTTTACAGTTGGCTTCAGTAGGGGTGTCAATGAATGGCTTTGAAGATGGCAGTAGCACATCAATTTGCCCTAGGCTGTACACAAACAACATGGTGCATTGGGGGTAAATTCAAAAAGTTGGAAACAAAATTTCCATTCAACAATTGTCTGACACAACCATCAACTAATTATGAATACAGATGTACATACCTGTTAGTGATAAGGCGAGAGTTTACATAGCGGTACTCTCCCTCATAGCGCTGCTCCATTACAGTCATTTTCCCTATGGGCCGCCTTAATCTGGTCAGCAGCAAACCGGAGATCAGCAGGTAGGACATCATGATTGCAGGGCCCTGGGTAGGTACAGAATGTAATATAATAGGAACAATTAATTGAATAATTATAAGAATAATAGATTATGATGATGACACAATTTATTGAGTGGGATGAGTATGTCATACTCTTAAGCTATCATCTTCACTAATTGTACACTGTTGTTTGGCTGTTCTTTCAACTAAGGATGCTGGAGCGTTGTGTAATATTGAAGCCTGTGTGGTTTCAGGTAGCTTAGGGATCCGTAACCATGAGTAAACACGGATCAGAGATAAAATAGAAATCGGGCAATCATTTAGTGTATTCCATATGCAGGGCTGATGGCTTTGAATAGGAAATAGAGACAATACTAGTGCAAATGGGTCCGGTCCGGTCCAGCATCGCGCGCGCGCAACACAACCACCCAAACCCCACCCACACCCCACCCATAGCTCTGGGAATAAGTGGAAGGGAGAGGAAGGCAGCTGCCAAAAGGGTGGGGGAAGCCACGTAGAGAGCCTCTTGCTGGCTCTGGAGTAGGAGAGGAGTTTAGCTGGGGACCAGGAAAAAACTGACCATCACTGCCGGCCCGCCAACTCGAGGGCGTTGTGGTTAAGGTTATGGTTAACGCCCAGTGAGACTATCTTGGTTGAAAGCTACAGTCACTGTTTAAGTGACTGCAAAAGTTGCACTGATTAGAAGTGTATGTAATAGAGTGTATATATATATATATATATATATATATATATATATATACAAATGAAAATGGGAAATACAGGATGGTAGTCTTCCTGCTGGGCATTTCTGACTTTGGAATGCTCGTGTGCCCTGAACACTCGGACCACTGACAGCTGGGGACCACCGCTCATTGATGTATTCGGGACCACCAGTCATTGATGTTTCGCTCCTTTAACCCCAGGACATCTCCCGTGGCGGAGCGATGGCTGGGAACTCTCCCTGTCAACCCCACTGATGCCCTCGGTGTTTCTTGAAGGCCCCCAGTTCCTGTCATATTCAATCCATGATTGTGCACAATTGCTTGTAATAATCGCGCATAAAAATGGATTCCGGGTTGCATTTGTGCATGCTTATTCTTGGCTCTGATTTCAATACAAATTGAAAGATCAGAGAATAACTGTTATACCGGAAGTCATTTGACAAATTTGTTTACTTTGAAAAGGGGAGTGTTGGGGCAAAGCCGACGCATTACAACAATAATCATGAAACGTGTCAGGAATGCTTTTAGGCAGATTCTTTTTATCTGTGGGCATTAGTGTGCTTTTAAGTAAATATTTTACACGGTTGTATACACTGTACTCTTGTGTATGTAACAAGAACATGTTTGCGGAGAAGTATATCATGAGCTGACTTCCAGGTGACGTTATAGGTGAGCTGTGTCGACTTTAAAGTTTTCGGGTACCGTGTTTCAGACTGATGGTGGTGTTTCTGTGATAAGTACATTTTTAAATAGCTTGAATCCCAGGAGTTTAAGCTTTCTAATGATAAGTGGCATGATGAATCTAAATGACTGATGACATTCTGAAGACACCACTTTGTTTGCCAAAAGTCAGACGTTGGAATGTTAAGGGGTTAAAATGTAAAATGCCACAAGTTGTCTAGTAAGAAAAGCCAGTTGAAGTGGCTCAGGCATTTGTGACAGCAGCTTTCTAGAAGCCCCTTGCATCATTTTTCTGGGCATCTCCCATGTGCAGGAATAGAGCTTGGTTTACCCTTTTAACAGTGCATACTTATTAGTATATGTAACTCATTACTTTTACAAAGTTGACAACACTCCCACCAAAATTGAGCTCACTTGAGGGGGTTGTCAAAAAAACACATCTTACCTGAGACCCAATGGCACTTGTCAGCTTGAAGATATACAAACCAATATCCAGCAAAGGCTGCAGAAAACACAACAAAAATGTGTTTGACAATGATAGGCCGGTCTATGTGTTCTCCTGCGAGACAAAATTTGGTCCTATCACATTCTGGGTTAGTGCAACTTTTAATGGCCAAATTCAAACACTTGTCAAGGACTTTCAAAGCCAGTTTTCAATTTTCTCTGGGATCATTAAGTGAAGAAATCTAATGTAAATCAATCCACCTGTGTTTTGAGGTCAATAAGTGTTGCATGTTGGAAAAAAGAACCAGAAGTTTTGAGAAATCTTAGGCCAAATTACAGGGTTTATCCACTTTGTATGGCCAAATTCAAGCCCTTTTAAAGGGATTATAAAAGTACCTTCTAGGCCATTTTTTCCAATTTTTCCAGGATCTTCAAAGGAAACACTCACGTTTTTTTGTTCTCTTTAATGACTACAATAAAGTCGCTAACTTGCAGCTAGTACACATTGTGTGTTATTTTTCGCTGTTCCTATCTATGATGTATGATCATTTTGTGTCAGTAGGCTGCTGCTATAAACTGACATGAATTCTGCGATTCTGCTTAAACAATGCAGATGCAGCTTCAATATGTCACACTTGTTTTCCAAAACAGAAATGGCTCTATAAGTGTTGGGCAATAATAGAGTTCAATATGGAAGACAAAGAGAAAAAAAGACTGAGTACTGTATGAATAAAAAGCTAAGAAATGAGTCAAATATTGCCTTTTTTTTAATGATAGATTGCTTCAAAGCCGAGTGCATTCAATCTCTCAACCTTAGAGACTGCTAATCTTTTGCCATTTGTTTTATTTATTTTCATTTATATTTTTTGGAATGTTTTTTTAGAAGATCTGTGTCTAAATTGGTTGAATTAGAATTATAAATAGTAATTGGTTTTGCATTTATTCCTTTTTTTTTATCACAGAAGAGTAAATATTTGCAATTTAGATTTTATTGATAAGAGTTGTTTCTCGACTCTAAATTCTAAAATGTTTTTGTATTTTACAAATGTTTTTGTAGATCAATGAATATTTTAATAATTCATGTGTTTTGCATTAATCCTCTGGAAAACATGAAATTACTAATTACTTAACATTCATAAACACATGTCTTTAATATTTTTATTTTTTTTAAGTGTGATTCATTGAGTCAGATCGCCAGGAAACACAACGGAAATCATTTTAAGCATTTTCCCTGAACTTAAAATCACAATCACAAGCATTTAAGGATTTCAAGCACCGGTGAGAACCCTGCAATTAAATAAATAAAATTGAGTTTCTGTACCCCATTTCATGGGTGTTGTCCGTTTGTTCTATGTTGTATCAAAAGTTCTTGTTTCATTTTTCTACTGATAGTGCTCAATGACGCCAAACTATAGAGAAAAGTTAAGACTCCTAAAGTTTAACTTAAGTGTGAAGTAAGGCGTGTCGGCGTCATTTTTATTTTTCTCATTTTCGAGTCAAACTACCAAGAATCACTATGGAACTGCTTGTGAACTGGATTTTACTATGTATAGATTAGTGTTAAAAATAAACTTGTGATGCAAAGGACTTACTTAAACAACAAGCCAACTTTCGGGGCTCGTTTTTCTTTATGTTATTGGCTTCCTCGATTAAAACACAAGCAGGGCTTGTTTCGAACTTGAATTTAAACATTTTTAAAACTAAGAGGAAAAGTCTAGTTTGGGTCAAGCAGACTGAGGCTGCACTCATGAGCCAGAAGAAGGTGGCACGAGTCAATAAGTTCTAAATCTGATTTTTTTACACAACTCAAATTACTGAAAAACAGATCAAGTTTGAAACAACATATGCTTCTCAGCCATGAATTATTAGAACTTGCTTGGAAAACAGCAAGCAAAAACAAAGCTGTGTACCTTGCTGAGGTTGGAATAGAGATCCACTACACTGTTGCAGAATTTTTCCACATCTTGAGTCAGCAACTGGTCAGCGTTGGCAATCCGGTTGTCCAGGTTCCCGATTTTGTAGAAGGTAAATCCTCTATGAGTTAAAGAAAGTCACAGAAACACAGCAGAGTTGAAAAACTACATACAGTGCCTAAAACATGTTCTTTGTTCCTTTATCTTTTTGTTTCCTTATCCTCACTGTAAAATGTGGAACTGGAGTTGTCCAATTTCGTTGTCACAATATATACCATTTTGTAACAATGACAATAAAGGCATATTCTCTTCTATTTTATTCTATTCTAGAAAAAGTATTAGGTAAATACCGCCCCCCTGTTGTCTCAGCCCAGCCAACTGATTCCAAAGGTTCCCCAATGACTTCTAAAAGATTCAATGTCAACCTAATTGACTAACAATGACAGAGTGCATCTGTTTGCATTAGGCCCCAGTTTGAATGCACCTTTTAGTGATGGGCTCAGAGGTCTGTGAATAAAAGATGCTGAAGAACAGACAGCATGATGAAGACCAAAGAACACACTAGGTACGTCCGGGATGAATTTGTGGAACCATTCAAAGCAGGAATGGAAAAGAAGACGATTTTGCAACATTTACACATCTCCCAGAGCAGTGTGTGAGCAACACTTTCAAAATAGTGAGAGCATGAAACCACGGCAAGACCTGGCCATCTCTCGAACCTTTGGCCAAAACAATTAGAAAATAATTCAGAGGAGCAACCAATCTGCCCTTTTTGAAAGGGTGGCAAGAAGAAATCCCTTTCTGAAAGAATTCCATGTAAAGGCCCATTTGGCGTTTGCAAGAGGCCACGTTGGAGACACAAATAACATGTGTAACATGGTGCTGGTCGGCCGAAAAATAAAATTCACAACACCATCCCCACTGTTAAACATGGTGTTGGCAGCATCATGCTCAGAGGAAGATTGTTAAAAATGATGGGAAGATGGATGGAGCCAAATACAGGCGATTCTGGCAGAAAATGTGTGCAAGAGACCTAAGAATGAGGCGTAGGTTCACCCTAAACAAAGCAAAATCTTCAATGGAATAGTTTAAAACTAACAGTATAAAGGTGTTATAATGGCAAAGCCAAACTCCAGACCTCAACTACATAGAGGATTTGTGGAAAGATTTGAAAACCCTTCTTCAAACTGATCACCATCAAACTTTAAGGAACTGATGATGTTTTATAAGGAAGAATGCACAAGTAATTCTGTTTTCAAGATGTACAAAGTTTTAAAAAAAACTTACCCAAAAAGGGCTTGTGGCTGTGATTGCAGCAAAAAGAGGTTGTATAAAGTTATTACCTCAAAGGGGACCAATATTCTAGCAAGGCCTACTTTTCCATTTTCAATTCTAAGCAAAAGATACAATATTGTATCAGTTTGGTTTCTCATGATTGTCTCACAGGTTATTGATTCTCGGATATTTCTTTTTGAGTTTTTTATCTAAAGATTTGAAGCCTGAAATATGGCAATATGTCAAAAATGTCTTAGGGGGGTCGTTCTGAGCAATACTATTGCAAGGCACTGTAATTGTATTCTAAGGTAACTCAAATGATCACAGCTACACTGTTGTTATTTTCTTAAAAGGATGTTTGCACAAGCAGCCTTGCTGTAACTATTAATACACCAATATACAGCTAGTACTTGAATAAGTAACAGTTTTTATTAAAAGTTGCTGCTTTTAAAAGTAGTTGTATTTTAACATGATAGGAACTTTGCGTAAGTGGCAAAATAGTGGAGTTATTGTTAACAGTATAAGATAAGCACAAGATACAAACAACAGTTTGTAGCAATAATGATTACAGTTACATAATCATTAAAGTCTGTATTAATTACCTGAACTGTATAAGTTTATAATCACAAGGCATGATTTTGAGACAATCTACATCCAACGTACAATATAATCGGATATAAATGTTTAGGTTGTAGTTTCACTTATTACTGTCAGATTCCAAAAAATCTCTAAAAGAAATCTATTTGGTTGTATCGACATATCACAATATATTTTTTTCTTGTACCCTTCTCCCTTCAATTGCATATCATTTGGTCCAAACTGATTGAAATGTACTTACCCTGAATGAGTAAAACTACAGTTGCTGTGCTTTGCACAAGTATTGCACATCAGAAATATTTGCCCATTTTTCCTTATAAAACAGGTCAAGTTCCTTAACATCCTAAGGCCCAAGCTTCTTGTTTAATATGCATTTATGTCCCAAATGTGGACACCAGGTTTTAGGAGGTTAACCCCTTAACATTTTTGTAAAATTCGCCTAAAATCCCAATCCAAGATGTACTCAAAGTAAATTGAATGCTGTCCTTAACCTTTGAGAATATGGGCGGATTTGATCTCTTTTAAACTTAAGACTCTAAAATTGTCCCAAACTCAAATAATCACTGCATGTGGGCATCTTAGCTGGAAAACAGGGAGGACAATGGCTTGAAGCCTCACCTTACCGAGCCAGTTTTCTAAATAGAGCTGTTCTTTTGGGTGCAACCATTAGGGGGCGGTGACGCTTCACATGACAACGCCATTATGACAAGCCACTGGACAGGCATGTCTGCATCATTTTGAAATATTTTTGCTAGGCACTGTTTAATAATGAAAATTGCATTTTTTAAAATATATCTCAAGGAAGATTTTTTTTCAAAACTGCAATTAACAGAAAACCTACAATTAAGCACTTTACATTTTAAGAATGAATCTCGGTAGAAAACCTACAGTGATGTCCATCAGTACTGACTGAATACAGATTTACCATAGAAAATACACAGGTACAAATAGAACGTTATTTAATTTCGATACATTTTCATGCAATGAATGGTAGACACTGCTGTTACTTACTTTAGATACTGGTCGTAAAGGTTCTTTGAAAGTCTCTCTCGAAACCTCAATTTCAGCTCATTCAGGCCCAATTTGAGAAAGTTGTTCACCAAGGCGATCTATAAGCCAAAAAAAAAAAAAAAAATCACAAACATCTCACTTCAAGCATTGTTCAGGAAATCTATGGAATAGAAATGCTTGATACGTTTATTTTCAAACTAACACAAAAATAAGTCATTAAGTCATTAATTTAAGCGGCAAAAGAATGCGAAAGAAATACACCAGTTGACGAAGTTTTTTTGATCATTTCAAATTGAGTTGACTGTATTAAAAAAAATGTACAGGGAAAAAAGTCAATTAAAATAACCTTCGCACACCTTTTACATGGCCAAATTCAAGCACTTTTACAAAAGTTTGAAAGCCATTATTCCAGTAGAGTAGCTTCGTAGAACGAAATCCAGCGTCACTCAAAAGGTTTTTTTTTTGTTTGGCTTTGATGACTAAAATAAATATTCCTGCTAGCATAAACTTTGTGTTAAATTGCACTGTTCCTGTCTACTATCTTTTTGTGTCAATGGGATGCTATAAACTGACATGAATTCTGACATTCTGCTTTAACAATGCATGCACAGCTTTTATGTCATACTTGTTCAGAAACACAGAAAAGGCTCTTTAATTGTTGGCTAAAATATGAGTTAAATATAGAAGATAGTATTGTCTGTATAAAAATAAAAACGAGCCAAGTTTGGAATCATTTTATTGATATTATCAGATTGCTCTGAAGCAGAGTGCATTCAATCTTTCAATAATGCAGAGTGCTGCTCTTTTGCTTTTTGTTTTTCTTTATATTTTTAATTTATATTTTTGGAGTGTTCTTCGAATGATTAGTGTCTAAATTGGTTAAAATAGAATAATAGTTCATTTCTTTGCACAGCACTTGTTATTTTTAGTCCATATTTCATTGTTTTGCATTTTCAGAGATATTGTGTTGTTGTTCAACTTTAATCTGTTCAATGTGCAAAATTCTAAAACTTATTGGTATTTTACAATTTTTCATGTAGATCTGTAATATATTTGAATCTATATTTCATGGGTTTTTGCTGGCATTCCCTGCAAAACATATACAATTATTAATTAATAAATAATTAAGAGCATAGTTTTTTCATTATACTGATCATAGAACACTAAACAACCCAAAATACAAACCAAAAATAGGGAGCCGTTTGGGAGCCAAAAGTACTGTGTCTTCTCAGTGAGCCAAGCCGAAAGAGACACTTCTCGACTCCATGACTAGTTTGATACAGGTAGGGTCTATTTCACCCATATTTTTGTAGTCTTACACTAGTTGTATTTTTGCGGCATTTCGTAGTATTTCTGCAGTGTAATCTTTGTAGTATTACTGCAGTATTTTTAAAGTATTAATGTTTTTTTTTGTAGTATTTCAAAAGTGTTTTGTAGTATTTCCACAGGATAGATGTTTAGTATAGCTGTAGTGTTTTTTGAGTATTAATGTAGTTGTATTTATGTAGCAGTATTTTTATATTATATTATTACTGTAGTATTTTTTTTAGTATTTCCATACTAATATCTGTGTAGTATCCTTAATACTTTTTACTATTACTGTAGTGGATTTTTTGTAGTATTTCTGTTGTAATCTTTCTGTCATAGTATGTTTGTATCATAGAATTACTGTCGTGGTATCTTTTGTAATATTTCTATAGTATGTTTTCTTATTAGAATGAAGACACAATATATTAATTCCGTTTTGAGGCACTAAATTTGATTTCATTTTAAAGTAGTTTTGTAGTAAATTTGTAGTATTTCGGTAGTATTTTTGCCAACCAACTATTTATGCATCTATGAACACCACACCCACAACCTTCCTTTTGAACAACCGCACCTTACTGCATTTAGAGAACAATGTTGACAAGATGGGCTGTTGAGTTGTTAGTTTTAAATAGCCTCTGGTCATTCTGGAGGGGTAAGAAAATTCCTGGGACTTCGAGTGTTGGTTTAAGAAGTACAATTGTTGAATTGATTTGTGGGTCCTGAAGTCAAACCAGCTGAGAACCAGTGATATAAAAGAAAAATACTTACAAGTGGCATAAATCGGATGAAGCTGAACAAGAAGCTCTTGAAGTCTTTTGTAGAGCGACCGATAATTGCACTACAAAAGATCCGGAAAAACAGCAAGAAAATTAATTGTTCATATAGTGAGTGGAAATAATCATCAGTAGATGAAGTATAACTTTGATGCTCCTGATACCTTATAGCTTGTGTCGTGTGTGTTTTTCAAACATTTGAGTGTGTTGTGTTCTAGGCACTGCGGTCACTGTGCTTAGTTTTCTCGTTACCCCTGGCGCTCTACGCAGATTAGTTTTGACCGGGGTCATCAACCTAGAGCCGCACGTGGCTCTTTAGCCACCTCTTCTACCTAGTAGTTCCCTGGAGCTTTTTTAGAAAAAGGACAAACTTGACACAAAGACGCTTTGTTATATTGTTTGAGGCAGACCCAAGTGCAGACACATGGTCTGACCAACTACAGCAGGGGTTTCAAATATGCAGCCTGTGGGCCAAATCAAGCCTGCCTAAGGTTTTAATCCAGGACAAGAGACAAGCGCTGCAGTTTTAAATATGTCCACTTGATGTCGCCAAAGCCAGGCCCCACTCCCACTGGAAATGAGTAGGTTCCTCTCCATTACTGTCTTTCTCACGCTCTCGGTCCCTATTTTTTATCTTTTTCGCTTTCCCTTTTTCTGTCTTTATTTCCCTTCTCTCACTTTTCTTTTGCTCCATCTCTCCCTCTCTGTCACTCCATTTCCCAGTTTGCTCTCCTCTCTATTTCTCTCTCCCTATCCTTTCCTTTTTCAATCCTTTCATCTTTCTTTGACTATCTCTTTTTTCTCTTGCACTGTTTCCTTCTCCTCTTTCTACCTTTCTCTTAATCTCTTTCTGTATTTCTTCCTTTCACTTTTTTTCTCTCTCTAGGACCGTTCTCTCAGTTCTCCCTCTCTCTTTCCCTTTCTCCACTTACAGTTAAGAAAATAAGTATTTGAACACCCTGCTATTTTTATATTTCTCCCACTTAAAAATCATGGAGGGGTCGGAAATTTTCATCGTAGGTGCATGTCCAACGTGAGAGAGATAAACTAAAAAGAAATCCAGAAATCACAATGCATGCTTTTTTAACGATGTATTTTTGTGATATAGCTGCAATTAAGTATTTGAACACCTAAAGAAAATGAATGTTAATATTTGATACAGTACCCTTTGTATGCTATTACAGAAGTCAAACGTTTGCTGTAGTCTTTCACCAGGTTTGCACGCACTGCAGGAGGGATCTTGGCCCACTCCTCCACACAGATCTTCTCTAGATCAATCAAGTTTCTGGGCTATCGCTGATAAACACGGAGTTTGAGCCCCCTCCAAAGATTTTCGATTGGGTTCAGGTCTGGAGATTGGCTGGGTCATGCTAGAACCTTGATATGCTTCTTACGGAGCCACTCTTTGGTTTTCCTGGCTGTGTGTTTCGGGTTGTTGTCGTATTGGAAGACCCAGCCCATCTTCAATGTTCTGACTGAGGGAAGGAGGTTGTTCCCCAAAATCTCACAATAAACGACGGCCCCAGTAATCCTCTCTTTAATGCATTGCACTCGTCCTGTTCCATGTGCAGAAAAACACCCCCAGCCCCTTTGACTTCATTAATAATTGTGTCCCACAGTTAGCTCCTCTGCATTTACACAACTGAACACCTCTCTGTGGATACATAGTCTTTTCATCATCATCATCACCACTTCCATCACTGTTTTTATCCTACCAGATTAATTTAATTTACATTAATTACATCAAAGCGGCGCTGCCACAAGCGGCTGCCTTTTCCAGCAGCTGCCCTATTGTTTTATTGTCTGCTCCTATCTTCGGTGTTTTTTCTTCCCGTTTTGACAACTACACTATGGATTACTTCTATTCTATGGGACATGGGTTTTAGCGCACAAAAAATGCGTGTATTCAAGGAATTTCAACTCCTTGCCCTGAAGAATTCTCGTGCCGGCGTGATGAAGGGGCCTATCGTGGAAGGAGAGCCGGAGCTAGCGAAGCGGCTAGCGGCGGTATAAGTCTTCGGTACCATCCGTAATCATGGTAAATGCGAACTCACGACCAAATAAGATCATCGAGTGCGGGTGGAAAACATCGAAGCGCACAGGGAGCGCAGTTGCTGTGTTTTGCGGAAACGTGGCTCACGTTTAGCATTCCGCACGCTAACGTGTAGCCACCCGGAGCAATCCGGCTTCAACGCCGCTAAACAGAGACACGAAAGCCGGGGGGTATCGGAGAAGAGGCGGACTTGCTAACACGAGGTGGTGTATCCCTGGATTTTCACAAAGAAAGGTTTTCCATCTGCCGCAGGAATGTCGAACTTTTGGACTGGCGTGACGTCATCCACTCCGCTACAAGCACCCCTAGGGCATCATGTTCATCTGTTAATAAACAACGGGGTAGACTGCTGGAAGTGTGAATTTCCCTACGGGGATGAATAAAGTATCTACCTATCTATCTATCTAATTTAATTTTACCCCTAAATTTACTATATAATGCTAATAATCACCTAATATCATTTAGTCATCAGTAATGACAATAATAACAATAACAGTTACAATCATTATAAATATTATTACTACTATAGCAGACCGGCGGCGCAGTGGTTAGCGCTTGTGCGGCACAGGTAATGGGAACCTGTCGTGGGTTCAAATCCAGCTCCAGACTTCCTGTGCGGAGTTTGTATGTTCTCCCCGTGCTTGCGTGGGTTTCCTACGGGCACTCCGGTTTCCTCCCACGTTCAAAAAACATGCATTTCAGGTGAATTGGCAGGTCCAAATTGTCCCTAGGTGTGAATGAGCAAATGAGTTGTCTGTCTCTGTGTGCCATGCGACTGGCTGGCAACCAGTTCAGGGTGTCCCCTGCCCACTGCCTGAAGACAGCTGGGATGGGCTCCAGCACACCCGCGACCCTACTGAGGTTAAGCGGTGCAAATAATGGTTAGATGCATGGATTATTATTATATTAATATGAAATAATAATAACAATGTTGATTTGCTTGCATCTACCTTTTGCTATATCAATCAGACATCTGTTTCTTCATCTCTGTACTTCACCAATATTGTTTTTTTTTTTTTAATACACATACTTTTCCTGGTAGTCTCGGGGGTTGGATTTTAAAGTTACTACATACCCTCAAGTTATAGCTTCCTTCTTTCCATGTGAATATTTTTTGTATGTTCTCTGGCAGTACATATTTGTTCACTTTGAATAGTAGTTGGGAAATGGAAAACTCCACTAGATCTAACAGTTTTAATAATTTGGACAGCAGAAATATAATATTGGTATGATCACATTATCCTGCCTTGTGTATACATCTTATTGCTCATTTTTGGAATACAGAAAGGGGATGGAGTGAACTTTTGTAATTATTGCCCCAAACCTCTGCAGAGTACGTTAAGTATGGCAAGACAAATGAACAAATAAGTACAGCGCATTATAAATCAAAAAGAATTTGGGTTTATTAATATTTGAAAAACTTTTAGATACCTTAATTTGTATGTGTCGAATTTGTGTCTTCCAATTTAATTCACTGTCTATTGTAATTCCTAAAAATGTAATTTCTGATACAATGTCTGTGGTAACACCATCCATTTTCACCGCCAGGTCTAGATTTGTCTTGTGATTACCGAAGAATCACTTTAGTTTTATTTAGAGGTTTTATTTAAAGGTAATTTATTTATATCCAACCATGTTTTTAGGGTAATTAATTCACTATTATCTTTGTTACTAGATTAATATAATCATCATAGGAATAGAAAATGTTAGTGTCATCTGTAAATATGACGAATTATAATAGTTTGAAAACTTTAAATAGATTGTTAATACAGTGGGACCTCGGTACTTCGCGCTTTGACGTTCGCGGCTTCAGAGCTTCGCGGCCTGTAATAGTTAAAAGTTTTTTGAAGGGCGTCGCTACTTTGCAGATTTTCACTTTTAGCGGGTGGTTTTGGTCCCCATTAACCAGGTCTAAAAAATAATAATTAAAAAAAAATAACAATTTTATTTTTTTCCTTGCGCCGCACCGCGGGTGCCGTTCGGACGCTCCCGAGCGAGCCCCTAACCCGCGGCGCGGGTACTTTCGGGCGCGATAGGCACGACACCGCGACAAGCCAAACAGGTCAGGCGCTCGGCGCGGAGGCCGGCGCCTGCCGCTCGGGCCGTGATAGCGCCCGAGGGCCAACTCAGCCCGGTAGGTCAGGCGCTCGCCCGGCGTCTCCTACTCGGGCCGCGAGGGCCTTCACCTAGGCGACCAGACTCGCCGGGTAGGTCGGGGGCTCGGCGCTGAGCCGGGCAGCACGGCGGCGCAGTGGTTAGCGTGTGTGCGACACAGTTCTGAGGTCGTGGGAACCTCCTGCGTGGGTTCAATTTTTTTTTTTTTTTTTTTTTTAAGGTGCGCCGCTAGTTCGCGGATTTTCACTTTTTGCGGGTGGTTTTGGTCCCCATTACCCGCGATAACCGAGGTCCCACTGTATATGAATTGAAAAGCCTTGGACCCAGGACGGAACCCTGTGGTACTTCACAACCAATGTCTAAGTATCCAATTGTCAACACTCCCATTTTAACATATTGTTGCCTCCCAGTCAAATAGCTTTCAACACATCCCAAGACCACTCCTCTGATGCCATATTGTTTTGGTTTTTTAGATATTAACTTAATAGACTGACAGGTGTTCAGAAATACCACAAACCAATAATCCACTAACGTTTGCAATTTCGATATGATTTTTAAAGATATTGTCAATTAAGAGTTCCACTGTGTTAAGTATTTCTACCAGGTCATAATATAGTTTGGTATAAACTCCTGTCGTGTAGTTCCAAGCTGATTGCTCACCTTTCTTAGAATCATCGAGATCTCAATAGGTGATATCTTGCATGGGGCTCCGATTGAGATTGACTGTCATGTTTAGCTTCTTCCATTTTCTAATGATTGCTCCAACAGTGTTCCTTTTTTCACCAAGCTGCTTAGCAAATGCTCCGTAGCCCTTTCCAGCCTTGTGGAGGTGTACAATTTTGTCTCTGGTGTCTTTGGACAGCACCTTGGTCTTCACCATGTTAGCAGTTTTACTGATTGTATGGGGTGGACAGGTGTCTTTATGGAGATAACGACCTCAAACGGGTGCATCTGATTCAGGATGATACATGGAGTGCAGGTGGCCTTCTAATAGGCGGACTAACGGGTCTTTCAGGTCCAGAATTCTAGATGACACACAGGTGTTCAAATACTTCTTTCCAGCTGTATAACAAATAATATTTTTTAAAAATTTGCATTTCGATATCTGGATTTTTCTTTTTAATTGATCTTTCTCACAGCTAACATGCACTTACAATAAAAATTTCAGACCCCTCCATGATTAAAGTGGGAGAAAAAGCAAAATAGCAGGGTGTTGAAATACTTATTTTCTTCACTGTATTTCTCTCATTTTCCCATGCTTTTATATCCATTAAACACTTCTCCAAATGATTGTTTAGCTGATGAAAAGGGACAAACCTCACCACTACCAATCGTTACGGATACACCTGATCAACGTTACAAGTGCCCCAAACACATCGTAGAACCATTTTTGATAACACTCTATTTACAAATGTTTTAAGTTATAAAGCTACTCTCAGAAGGAAATAAATTGGTAAGTAGAGGTACCACTGTACAAGCGTGTGAATCATGTGATACAAAGATGGACATCCTAAATCGGCAACCACCAGCTGTCTTTGTAGGAGAAAATGTAGGTTCGATAATCTTTTAAGTCTTCTTTCGTGATTGAATTAAGTACATCGGAAACCTGCCATGAGGGGGAGCCTTTTATTTCGTCATCCCAAAAGAACTCAGAGAACTCCAGACATAACAATGCATTTATAGCTTCAGTTTGAGTACAACCCAAAAGGCGGCCCTAGTCCTCAGTAATCAACAAGGAAGATGCTGTCGTACCCTTATTAGGACATGTTGTTCGCCTCAGTTTGCTCAGAGAGTCCTTGAAGAAGGGCCTTGCAGGTCTCATGCCCTTTTAGGGAAACTCAACTGTCTTGCCAAGGATCTTCTCGAATGATGTCAACATTCCCTCACTACTGTAAGCAATGTAAGCAAGTCTTTCTACATTTCTAAATGTATGCAACTCTATTCTACAAATGCAAGTCTATTTTCCACAACATCTTCATCATCACATTCTTATTGGCTGAGAACAAGCGCTGTCATAATTGGGGCTGGAGTCATTAGCATGTAATCGTATGCATCTACTCGTTAGCACCTACTCACTAACATCTACCTGTTATCATGCAACCGTTAGCATCTACTCACTAGCATGTAACCATTAGCATAACTTGTTAGCATTACTCGATACCATCCAATCGTTAGCATCCAATCATGGGCATGAAGCCGTTTGCATGCCTTTTGCCAATGGTTACATTTTCATGTGGGCCAGTGTGGTTACTATGGTGACCAGGCTTCCCATTTAATATGAATGCACTCATTATTCAGGATGGGACAAAATAAAATTCTACTGACCTTTCAATCATGGTTCCATTCTGAATCATCCATACGTCACAGTAGGTCCTTGCCACCAACATCATGGCGACAAGGATCAGGTACCCAGTCTGAGGGTGACACCAGAAATAAGGACGGGACTTGGCAAACTCAATTCTATAAAACATTATTTTAAAAAATAAATACATAAAAAATTACAATGTTTTGCAAATGTTGGAACCTTGTTTAATTCAAGACACTATTTAAACAATGTTGTTTCTCAGCAAATGTGTTTTCCTCAGTCATGACCCCGTAATAAATATTAACAATTATTGAGAATTTTTTTGTCCTTTTTGTTGTCCTTTTTTTCTTACTTTTTTCTTTTCTTACTTCTTTTGCAAGGAACTGTATACAGAGGCTGCCCTACTTACGAACGAGAACGGTTCCAGACTATCGTTCGTAGGTTGAATTTGTTCCTAAGTTTTTTGTTTGTTTAAAGGTTTATATAAGTATGTTTACAAGGCTTGAATAAGTAACCTGTATTGTTTTGTACTGAAAAAATAAACATTCCCTAAAATAATATGATCTATAAAGATAAATTAAGTTGAGTTTAACTTACTTTAGGAAGATGCGCTTCAAGAGATCCTCTTCTGTGGTAAAAAGTGTTCCGACCATTTTCTCAACCGCAACTAGCTTTCTTATTCCACTTTCATTTCAAAAGAAACGGCTCGCCTCTCCTTTACACCTACTATATTGAATGGATGCATGAGATATTAAGCTGTAAAAATGTCAAAGTTCTTGGCGCGCTGGAGATAGTATAGACAGTATAGAATGTTTACACACGAACTAGGAAGAGGAAACAGATTTTTTTTACTTCGGGTGGATGCTGGGTGACCTCTCACAGCGCCACACGCCGGTAGCGGTGGAAAGAAGCACTACAGTAATGTCCTGTACTCTGAAAAAGGTGCACACAAAACAAAATCTAACTTACAAGCTATGTCCAGATTTTTTCGACATCCTGAAAAAAATGTTCGTATCTACAGTTTTACGAAAGTCGAGTGGTCGTAAGTAGGGGAGCGTCTGTATGTGTGTTAGTATGTATGTATGTATTTATGTGTGTATTTTGTTGTTGTATGGTCATTTGTTATTTATGCCATTTAATTTGTAATTCGATGTTTTAACATGTGTTTATTTTTTATCTTTGCAACATTATTCATGCAAAATTATACAAAATGACGTGCAGTGTGGCACTCCATGCATTATCTTGCTCAGATTATAATCAAACCAAAACAAAGGGGCGAAAGTACACAGCAGCAGGTTGTTAATGATCTAAAAGCATTTTAAAAGTCACTCACAGAAAAATCAACTTTGTAATACACCCCGTCCGTTCACAAGGGTCATAACACTAAGTGTTCTATTTTTAATATGGTCAACCTGTCCAAGCGGGCACAATAAGTCATCCTGATATAACGTTGTCCGTGAAAATACTGTACTTAGAACTCACAGAGGTCTCATCCACATGGAAACCAATTTAATTATTGCCTTCACTGTTGCACTTCATGCAATACCTGGATCATAAAAGCTGATAAAGGAAAACGCTAGGGGCAAATGTACACAGCGGAACGTTGTTAATGATCTAAAGCAGGAGTTGGGGACCTATGGCTGAGAGGTAAAATTGTATTCTTGCAATTCTCATCTGTTGCGATTTAAATATGATTCGGGCAAAACGGAGTATAATGCAGGCATTGCTATTGTACCACTAATAGCAAGTGGTTTGTTTCAGTATACAGTGGTTCCAAATAATAGCAGTGCAATGTGACAAACCAGAATATCTCATGTTTCAGTATATTTTTCATTGTTACATGCCAAACCAGTATACCACTATATCAGTGGTTATATGAGTGGTATACCAGTAGGTGCTCAGAAAACAAGCAAGACCCAGCATTCAAATTAGGGACGCTTCAAAGGCTGTGCAATTGGGCAAACAGTTTAGAAGGCTGTGTTAAAAAAATAGTGTCTGGTCTTGACTGTACAAAATCAAAACTATTTTGTATTACGAAAAAAAAAGGTAGGATTTAGCAATCCCTAATATTTAGTTGCATGATCACAGTTTTTTATAACTGCTCATATCTGTGTGGCATAGAGTCAACCAACTTGTGGCACCTTTCCGTTGTTATTTCACTCCATGAGTGCTTAAAAACATTCCACAATTAATTTAAATTTCTTGGTTTTGCATCACAAACACATTTGACATTACTCCACAAGTTCTTGATTGGATTGAGAACTGGGGATTGGGGTAGCCACTCCATGACATTAATTTTATTGATTTGGAACCAAGACAGTGCTACTCTCCTGTTGTATTTGGGGTCACTGTCTTGGTGAAACACTCATTTCAAGTCCTCTTTAGAATAAGGAAACATAACCTCCTTCAACTATCTTAATGTACACAAACTGATCCATAAAACCCTGTTATGCAATTACTGGGCCCAACACCAGAGTAGGAAAAACATGCCCAGACCATGATACTTGCACCACCATGTATCACTGTCTTCAATGTGTACCGAGGTTTGAATTCAGAGTTTGGGGGTTGTCTCATACAAGGTCTGTGGCCCCTGGACCCAAAAAAGGACAATTGTACTTTCATCAACTCCTACATTTTTCTTAAGGCCAAGTCGTGTGTTCTTTGGCGAATTGTAACCTTCGCTGCACATGCCTTTTATTTAGACAAAGGAACTTTGTGTGGGATTCTTCAAAATACATTTGCTTCACACAGAAGTATTCTTTTACGGCACTTACAGGTAAATGCACAGTGTTTTATGGTACTGGAGCTGATCATTCGCTGAGCCTTTGCCATTCTGGTTATTCTCCCGTCGATTTCAATAGTTGTCTTACGTTTTCTTCCACGTGTCTTTGGTTTTTCCACTCATTTTAAGGCATTGGGAATCGTTTTAGCTGAACAGTTAATTTTTTGCAGCTATTTATAGGTCCCTTTGCTCTCCGATCAACTTTTTAATCAAAAAATGCCGCTTTTCGGAGCAGTGTCTTGAAAGACCCATTTTACTTCCACGCAGGTTCACCCTGTGCAGGTTTAATCATCCTCAAATAGGCACCACCCGGTTCACACCTTTTTTTTTCTTCCCCAAATTACAAGAACTCATAGATGGGTTGCGACACTGCTTTTTTTTAACACACCCCTTTGAACTATTTGCCAAATTGCACAGCCTTCAGAGCATGCCTATTATGAATGCTGGGTTTAAAGTGTTATATTCGTTAATATGAGACATTATTCTGATTTAATAAATTTCATCAAATCTTCTAATGTCACACTTTGATATAAAGTGCGCTGAAAATTAGATTTTGTTTGAAGAGCGAGTTTGGCGATTTTGCTGAAATTTAAAATTTGTCTTGAAATATATGGTTTGGGGCGGCACGACGGATGAGTGGTTAGCGCGTCAGAGGCACAGTTCTGAGGTCATGGGATCGGATCCTCCTGTGCAGAGTTTGCATATTCTCCCCGTGCTTGTGTGGGGATTCCTACGGGCACTCCGGTTTCCTCCCACATTTCAAAAACATGTATGTCAGGTTAATTGGCTGGTCCAAAATGTACCTAGGTGTGAATGAGCGGGTTGTCGGTTTCTGTGTGCACCGCAACTGGCTGGCAGCAGTGCAGCTAATGGACGGATAAATGGTATGGCTCGCTTTCACCCCAAAAAAGGAAAAAAAAATCTAATCAAAACATTTTGCTATTATGGCTCTTTGGATCAAAAATGGTTCCCGACCACTTATCTAAAAAGGCAATCCATGACTCAGTCAGCAATAAAATACACTTTTGTGATACCCCCTCTTAATGGCCAAATGTCATCATGGTCAAAGGCATAAAAAGGGTCAACTAGCTCATTAGGGCAAAATATACAGGCCTAATTGAAATTAGCCAGTGAATGTCCTGAGTGAGGCCCCATCCACATGGAATCAAGTTTTTTTTTTGTTGGATTTTACCAGTGTCTGAAACTCATGACAAAAAGTTACCGGACACTAGGGCAGACAACCCTGAAAAGTTGCCTGCCCAGCCATAAAGTTGCGTGCCCCATTTTTCACAACTTGAAGCACAATAAGACGACGAATTGCAAAAAAAAAAAAATAAAAAAAAAATTAAAAATACAAAATTAAAAAAAAAACATTATTGCTAAGTATTACGGATTGATAATCAGAATATATAACAGAACAACACTTTAACATTAAGTTTATTATAAATCTATTTAACATTCATTGCATGTATGACATTGCCATTTCCCATCTGCCATCAGTATGCACCTGTATTAACTCATCTTCATTCGTGCAATGTTTACGTTGTGTTGTCTGCTACAAGCCACGCGAGCTCCTCTTTCCACGATGCTTTTAATGTACGTTTAGTAGTCATAAATTTTGTTAGCTTCTTTCAAATATTTCTTCTGGGGCTGAGGTTTTGGCTTGATTCCTAACTACTTATCCATTTTTCTCTGTACGTCTACTTTGGAAAATGATATGCAAATGCACGACCTTATAATGCTCGGGAAAGTCCGGAAGCACCAAGTTATTCGATACAGGCTTCTGATGGCTTCAGAGTAAGCAAATTGCCCAACGAACAGAAATTCTGAAATTTCCAAACCGAACGACTATTCCTAAATCGGAATAAAGCAAACGCTTGATTCGAAAAAAAAAAATGAAAAAAATAAATAGATAAAAACAAAATACTTTTTTTTTCCTCGAAAAGGTTGTCAACCACCCAGGCAGAGACGTTGTAGAAGTTGTACGCCCCACGTAAAAGATGCACGATCTTGTGTGTGTATTCATAAAGACAGATGATTTTCGTAGGTAAATTGCAAATGTATTTATTTTGGAGACAAATCTTTTGCGGCAGCGAGACCTTTGACTAAGACTAGAAAGTTCGACCATATAACTCCAGTATTAGCCAACTTGCACTGGCTCCCTGTCTGCCCAGAATGTGACTTTAAGGTTCACTTAGTAACATACTAATGTTTGCAGGGGTTGCACCCTCTTATCTATCTGATTTTATTGGCCCCTATGTTCCTGAAGCCTCTGGTTGGAAAATGCTGGTTTACTTGTGAGTCTGGTAGCCAAGAAGAAATCTGCAGGCTCGAGAGTGTTCTCCATCTGGGCCCCAGTGCTGTCAAACATTCTAACTCCTGAAGAAGGATCTGCAACCTCAGTGGAATTTTTAAAATCAAGACAATTCAAGATGGCTGCGCATGGATACATGCTTGCGGCTCGTAGCTCTTCAGCTAATCTTCTATTTATTGCCGTTCTCTCGTCTTTTTTGCTTTCATTTTTGGACACATGTGTGGCCAAAAACACTTACAGTAGGGACGAACTTATTCGGTTGGGTGAGCGTCTAAATTTCGACTTTTCGGGCACTTTTTATACCGCCTACGATATACCGAGTGAACTTCAAAGAGACCCGGGATCCTTGTGGACAGCTATTCCTCTTAATAAACGACGCCGACGGCGCCGTAAAGAAAGGAAGCAGAAGCGTGGTTGCCGTGCAGGTAGATGTGTGAAGCGTGTGAAGTCCAAGCAGCAAGATGGACGCGAGGATGGACGCGAGGATGTAACTAATTCCACCATTCATTCCTCGCCGGACAACCGACGCTTAAAACTCAGCGCTCACGAACGGCCACAACGCCGGGAGCTTTTGAAGATCTCGACAAAGACTACAAAGAGTTCAGCTAAGTCAAATGATTCAGCAAAGCTGAAATTTGGTCTGTTAAATATTAGATCGCTTGCTCCAAAAGCTTTACTTGTTGATAACATTATTCGTGATTATAAACTTAACTGTATGGGTCTTTGTGAAACGTGGTTGCGCCCGGATGAGTACTTAGCGCTAAATTATGCCTCTCCCCCAGACTACGAGAGTAGTCATTTAGCGCGCACGTTGAAAACGGGTGGTGGTGTTGCGCTAATCTCTGAAAAATCGCTCAAATTTAATCCACGTACCTCTAATAATTACAAAACGTTTGAGGCTCTTGTGATGCGGTCCTCTCTATTGTCAATTGACGTAATAACTATCTATCGTGCACCTGGGCCATACACAACTTTCTTAGACGAATTTGCTGAACTTTTGTCTGAACTAGTAACCTATGCAGACAAAATTATAATTATGGGAGACTTTAACATTCATATGAACTCCCCACACAGTTCACTTACTATTGCGTTTAGTTCTCTAATTGATGCATTTGGTTTTAATCAATTGGTTGATTTGCCAACCCATAAAAATGGGAACACGCTAGACTTGATTCTGACTCGAGGAGTTTTAACCTCAAACATTATGGTGTTACCGTGTACTACCGTTATCTCTTATCATTATTTAGTGACATTTGAGGTGCTAACTAAATGTAGTGTTAAAAAAGCTGAGGGATTTAGCGGACGCAATATAAGCACTGGCACAGTTTCTGAGCTCTTTGAACTCCTTCCTGGAGCAGTTGCGTCCTTTCCTAAATACAATGGCTCGATTGACTCACTCATGAATGGGTTCAATACCACCCTGACTAGTGTGCTGGATTCAATAGCGCCCATAAAACTAAAATCACGTCCTAAAAGACGCACACCTTGGTTTACTGATGAAACTAGAACCCTTAAAAAAGAATGCAGGAAATGGGAGAGAAAATGGCGCGCTACCAAGCTTGAGGTTTTCCATAAAACCTGGTGACAGCTTGTTAAAGTATAAAGCGGCCCTTGCCTCTGCAAAATCGGCCTACCTTTCGAAGGTGATTGGATCTCAAAAGAACAACCCCAAAGCCCTTTTTGACACTGTAGCATCCCTTACAAGGCAACAGACTATCGCAGATAGTTCGACACACTCTGCTCAGGACTTAATGGTCTTCTTCACTAAGAAGATTCAATGCATACAGGAAGAAATTGCAAAAGATATTGTTAGTACCACACATATTAAAGGACTGAAATTTACAGATGCACGACAGGGTGGCTGCCCTGGGAAAATGGCCGGTTTTAGTGAACTGTCACTTGATGATCTCAAACAAGTGGTGAATGCGGCCAAACCGACAACTTGCCAGTTCGACCCGCTCCCAGGTTCACTTATTAAAAGTCTTTTTAGCGTCCTTGGGCCTTCAGTTCTAAATATTATAAATGCTTGCTTGAGGTTGTCCATCGATTCGATGATGACCATCTTCTTTTAATTGTGAGTCTGCTGATGTTTGAAGAGTCCGATCCTGGATCCACAGATGCGGTTACAGACAGAGCATGTGAAGGGGGTGCTGGGGGGAGCAGGGGTGGCCTGGCGAGCATGTCTCTTTGCACGCTTTGCTGCACGGTGTTGCATGCGCTGTTCCTCCATGTAATCCACTCCATGTGAGCAGTGGGAGCGCCAGAGGTCTCGGCAGGAAGCAAGTTCCTCCAGTGAGGAGGGGTTTATCAGACATCTCTTCAGGATGTTCTTCATTTGGTCTTTGAACCGCTTCTTCTGCCCACCAGCACTGCGTTGGCCTAGATGTAACTGACCATAGAGGATACGGCGTGGCAGTCTGTGGCTGGGCATTCGAACAACATGCCCCAGCCACCTAAGTTGGCGTTGGGCCATAATGGATTCCATGCTGCAGCTGCCTGCCCTCTCCAACACCTCTGTGTGCGGCACTCTGTCCCTCCATGTGATGCCAAGGATCTTCTGAAGACATCTTACATGGAAGGTCTCGAGGCTCTTCAGATGGCGGCTGTAGATAGTCCATGCCTCACATCCATACAGTAATGTCGTGATGCATACAGCTCTGTAGACCAGCATTTTGGTGTGGAGTCTAAGGTTGTTGTTTTGAAAGACCCTTATCCTTAGTCGACCGAAAGATGCTGATGCTTGCTTGAGACGGCTCTGGATCTCATCATCCAATGAGCAGGTGTCAGACACTATGCTCCCCAGATATTTAAAGCTGGGCACCATGAGCAGGTGTTGCCCTGCTGCTGTGAGGGTTATTGGGTTTGGTAAGAGGTCAGCACTGGACTGACAGAGTACCTCTGTCTTCTGGGTGTTGATCGTCAGTCCCATTCTGGTGTATGCAGTTACAGCTGCCGAGAGAATGTTTTGCAGAGCCTCCGGTGTATGGGCAACCAGGGCACAGTCATCAGCATACTGTAGCTCAATGATGGTCTCTGAAGTCAGTTTGGTAGTTGTCTGTAGCCTCCTGATGTTAAACAGGTTACCATCAGCCCTGAAGTTGATGGTAACTCCAGCCTGCTCCTCCATCCTTCTACGTAGCAGTGTTGTAACACAGACGAGGAAGATGTTGAAGAGAACTGCTGCCAGCACACAGCCTTGCCTCACTCCAGTTTCGACGCCAAAGGGCTCTGAGCTGTGTCTTCCAACTACCACTCTGGCCGTCATCCCTGAATGGAACTGTGCAAGAATGGTGAGAAACTTGGGTGGACACCCAAATCTCTTCAGGACTTGCCACAGTAGGTCCCTGTTCACTGTGTCAAATGCCTTTGAAAGATCGACAAAGGCGATGAACAAGTCCTTGTGCTGCTCCCGGCATTTCTCTTGGAGCTGACGAGTCACAAAGATCATGTCGACTGTTCCTCTGTCCTTTCGAAAACCACACTGTGACTCTGGGATGACGCGTTCCGATATTTTAGAGATGAGTCTGCGGAGCATGACCTTGGCAAGGACCTTTCCAGCAGTGGCCAACAAAGAGATACCCCTACTGTTGGAGCAGATGGATTTATCTCCTTTATTCTTAAAGATGGTCACAATGTTCGCATCTTTCCACAGTTGCGGGACACACTCTCGTCTCCACACCTCTGAAATATATTGAAACAGTGTCCGTGTACAGAGGTAGCCTCCTACCTTGAGAAGTTCAGCTGGGATGTTGTCAGGTCCAGGGGATTTATTGTTTTTCAGGGTTTTGACTGCATGCAGGATTTCATTGAAAGTTGGCGGGAGGTCGAGGTCTGGCAATGTAGGATGTTCAGGGAGTTCTGAAAGGACAGTTGGGTCCACTGGGGTGGGCTGGTTGAGCAGGGTGTTGAAATGCTCAGCCCACCGCTCCACTATCATAGCCTGATCCTTGATTAGAGATGTTCCATCAGCAGATCTAACAGGTGCCAGTGAGCAGTGTCTGGGGCCATAGATGGTTTTTACTGCATCATAGAAACTGTGCATATCGCTTCTATCAGCGTGAGACTGGATTTCATTGGCTTTTGAGATCCACCACTCATTTTGCAGTTTTCTGAGCGTTCTCTGGGCCTCGGAACGAAGGGCTTGCCATAGCTTTTTATGGAATTGAGATTGTGGGTTGTTCAGGGTGGCTCTGTGTGCCTTGTGCATTCTGTCCAGGAGGGTTGAGATCTCTCCGGCATTCTGGTCAAACCAGTCCTGGTGTTTTTTAGTTTTAAAACCAACGGTTTGGGCTGCAGTGTCAAAGAGGGTCGTAGATATATAGGTCCACTTCTCATCCATCCCAGCCTCTGACATGACCAGCTGCTCAATGTTTGCCAGCCTCTCTGCTAGAGAGCAACGGAAGTTGTCAAGGGTGTCGCTACTGGAGAGTTTGGCACAGTTGAGTGTCTTCCTCTTTGAACCACCCTGACGTGCTAGGGGCCGGACATGCATTCTGACCTTTGTCAGAATCATGCGGTGGTCGGTCCAACAGTCTGCCCCACGCATAGCTCTTGTAATGAGTACGTCCTTCAGGTCAGCCCTCCTCACGATCGCGTAGTCGATCAGATGCCAGTGTTTGGACCTGGGATGCATCCAGGATGCCTTATATTTATTCTTTTGTTGGAAGATGGTGTTTGTGATGGTAAGGTTATGTTCCGCGCACAGACTAAGAAGTCTCATGCCATTGGAATTAACTTTTCCAATGCCATGGGCACCTATCACACCATCCCAGTTTTGCAAGTTCTTTCCGACTCTTGCATTGAAATCACCAAGCAGCATGATTTTGTCATTCCTCGGGATGTGACTGAGGATGTCATTGAGTTCCTGGTAGAAGCGATCCTTCTCTTCATCATTCGATGGCAGTGTTGGTGCATAGGCACTAACTAATGTGACATGTCTGCATTTTGCAAGTGGGATGCGAAGAGTCATTAGTCTTTCACTGACACCCACTGGTGACTCTGTGAGCTTCAGCAGTAGGGTGTTCTTAATTGCAAAACCAACTCCGTGAAGATGGTGTCCGCCCATGGGGTATCCCTTCCAAAAGAATGTATAACCCTCCCCCTCTTCATTGAGTGAGCCTTCCTCAAGGAGTCTGGTCTCGCTGAGCGCTGCCACATCCACATTATATCGCTTCAGCTCGTTGGCAATGAGTGCTGTTCTGCGCTGTGGTCTGTCCAGACTGGTATCCAGGAGTGTCCTTATGTTCCATGCTGCAATTCTAAATGCTATTGTTTTTCGACCGCATAGTGGAATGTCCCGACAGGCGCGGTTTCCTGTCCGGGTACTGTGCTGAGTGGGCAATCTTTAGGCCACCTTTTCTAGGCCTTTCCCCAATTGGGGTGAGCAGTGCGGCCACTAAATAGTGCTGCTCAGACGCACAGGGGTCTGCCGGAAACAGCTGCCACTCAATCCCAGCTGCTAACGACCCTTGCCCTGTGCCGCTGACGTGCAGAGGTCCAGCTAAGAGCTTCCAACCTGCTCCCGTCACTGGATACTCCATCGCCGCCAGACTTTTGTGATCGGGGACTCAGGTAAAAGAAGATACCTGCGCAATGATGGTTTTTAAAGTGGCGTAAGGGGTGCGCTTTCCCCAACGCCACTATCTTGATTGTAGAGAAGACGGTTCCAGTGGCAAGGGAGACCCTAGACGACCGGCATCTTCCTACAACTGCAGGCGGCTGCCGGGATCCAGGTCTGTGGGAAACCGCCTCAAAGCGTGCCGCCACCAGCTTTTGGGATCACTCTTAGTCTGGACTCTACCCTTCGACCTGTTCGGCTTGGGTAACCCTGCCAGGAGTACGAGACTCCCGCCGACATAGCTCTAGGGGTCATTGAGACGCACAAAGTGCCCCACACTCTCCTCAGGTGTAGTTCCAGCAGCTTTTAAGTCCGCCGTTATTAAACCCACACTGAAACGACCCAACCTTGATCCAGAAATCTTAAGTAATTACAGACCTGTGTCAAACCTACCTTTCCTCTCTAAAGTACTCGGAAGAGTAGTGGCACAGCAGCTGACTGCTTTCATATCTGAGAATAACCTTTTTGAATCCATGCAATCAGGATTCAGGGCTAACCACTCTACTGAGACAGCTCTGATCAAGGTAACAAATGATCTCCTAATGTCAATGGATTCTGGCGCTTCATCACTTTTGCTGCTGCTGGATCTTAGTGCTGCTTTTGACACAGTGCGCCACAATATCCTACTAGAACGGTTGGAAAAATGGATTGGTCTCTCAGGAACCGTCCTCTCGTGGTTCAGATCCTACCTCTCAGATAGGACGCACTGTGTTAAATATGGTGAAACGACATCTGAGCCCTTCAATGTTACCTGCGGTGTTCCGCAGGGTTCAGTGCTCGGCCCCCTACTTTTCAACATTTACATGCTTCCATTAGGTGATATTATTCGCAAGTACAATATCAGCTTCCACTGCTACGCAGACGACACTCAACTATATCTTCCGTTGGAGGAATCTTCCACACTAAACTGTGGAAATTTGGAGGCCTGTCTCACTGGGATAAAAGAGTGGATGTCACTCAATTTCTTGCGTCTTAACTCTGAAAAGACCGAAATGTTAGTCATTGGTCCTTCTAAATGCCGTGACTTATTCTCAAAAACTGCTGTGAACATTGACAAATGTCACATCACACAGAGTGACTCAGTTAAAAATTTAGGTGTCATATTTGACCCTGATCCATCCTTTGAGATGCATGTAAAGCAAATTGCTAGAACTGCCTTCTTCCATCTTCGCAACATTGCTAAAATCCGTTCAATACTGTCTCAGTCTGATGCGGAAACAATAATTCATGCATTTGTTACCTCCCGTCTCGATTACTGTAATGCACTACTCTCCGGTCTCCCGAAGTCCAGAATCAAGTCTCTTCAGCTAGTACAAAATGCCGCAGCGAGGCTTTTAACTAGGACAAAAAAGTACGATCACATAACACCGATTTTGGCTAACCTGCATTGGCTCCCAGTTAGCCAAAGATGTGACTTCAAAGTTCTCTTAGTATTGTACAAAATCATACATGGACTTGCTCCCTCTTATCTTTCAGATCTGATCTGCCACTATGTCCCGGTCCGAAGCCTACGATCTGAGAGTGCTGGTCTTCTGATGACCCCGAGAGCAAAGAAGTCTTCTGCTGGTTCGAGAGCGTTCTCCATCCGGGCACCGGTGCTGTGGAATGCTCTTCCCCCTGAGATCCGATCTGCAACCTCAGTGGAAATGTTTAAATCTAAACTTAAAACTCACTTCTACTCCATTGCATACGAATAACCTACTCCTCTTGTCGGTTGAAAATAGTTTGTGTAATATAGTGTAACAATCTGTGAAGCCCTTTGAGACTCTTCGTGATTTAGGGCTATATAAATAAAAATGACTTGACTTGACTTAAGACACACTTCTATTCTATAGCTTATGATTGATGCTAACCTCATACAGTGTTACCTTTACCTACATGTGTCTCTACAAACGAAACTTTCATGTAAAGAAGTTAACAGGAAATATCGCCTCTGCTTACAAAGGCGTTTCAGGAGTCAAAAATACAGTGCAGTAAGTGCTGCCATTAGCCGCTCTCAGTTTCCCGAACGTCGACAAAATGGCTATCGCTTAAAATCTGCCTGGCAATACGGTGTGCATGCATGTCAAGCATGCTCTTCATGTCATTGTCACAGTTCAGAGTTCAGAGACGAGGCCTAAGGATTAGGCAAGTTGGTGGGGAGGATGACGCAGCCATCATTCAATCAGCCCAAATTAAAGACAAAATTCCGGGAAGTGTTGGAAATTGAAAACGAAATCACCCAGAACAGTGTTCATTATGATATCTGCCTAGCACATTTTTGACATATTGTCAAAATCCGGCAAAAGCAGACGTCATTGGATCATTTTATCAAGAAACGAGAGGCAAAAAAAGTAAATGAAGATTTATAATATTTCCTTTATTCTTTGTTTTCCTACATTAGGTGCCTCTTTTTTAATGTTTGTTGTGAGGTAATCTAATTTTAACATGTATATTTTTCATGTTATGATGCGCTTTGTGATTGAGGGCTACACAATTAAATGTGACTTAAGTTAAATTGAATATACCTACATAGGTGTTGGGTAAAGTGACAATAATGTGTAGCTAACATTTTTAGTTCCAGGAAGTTCTTCCCATTTCAATTTAACAGTGGGAAATGCAACCTTCATTTTTTGCATTGCACACAATGTCTATAATTGAAACGTAGTCCTTGCACTAATACATACAAACGCTCCCCTACTTACGAACATTCGACTTACGAAGAACGGGATGTCGAAAAATATCCGGACATTGCTATAAGTTAGATTTTGTATTGTGTGCACATTTTTCTGAGTAGAGGACAGTACTATAGTGCTTCTTTCCACCGTTACCGGCACGTGTTTGAATAGTGGGCATTGCCGCTATATATAGATATATATATATCTATATACTAATACTAATACTTATATAATATATATGTATATATATATATATATATAAACAAACATGTGTACTGTTTAAACAACATGCTAGAGGTGTTTTGATTCAGAGTACGCTGAAAATGGCTAAGAGGCACGCTTATGAATCCCAGTTTAAAATGGCGGCTAATGACAAAGCTGAGGAACAGAGAAACCTGGCAGCCGCAAGAAAACTCAAAGATTATGAATCAATTGTTTGAAAATGGAGGAAGTTGAACAACAAGATTCAACAGTTAAAGAAAACGCAACTTACCTTTCGCGGATGTAGGGCCCAAATTGGAAGAAAAACTCAAGCACTGAACAATGCTAACGGAGGAATGAAGATTGAAGATTTTCAAGGGGGACCGTCTTGGTGCTTTTGCTTCATGAAACGTTGAGGCTTCTACATTCGGGCCAGGAATACGGTGGAGCAGTAACTTGCGGCCAATTTTAATGAAACGTTGGCAATTTTTCAGTCTTACTGCAACAAAGCCGTTGCCAAAAAACTGAACCAACAACATCATCAACATGGCAAGTGGCGATTGACTTATGACATCCTGATGAAGCACACGGTTAAAAAGATGGGGATATGCAGCATCGCGATACGTACAACGGGGTCTGAGAAGTCTTCTTTTACCGTAGTGCTTGCCTGCCCCACTGATGGAGACCAACTACCGCCGATGGTGATTTTCAAAAGAAAGACTTTGCCTAGAGAGACATTTCTTGCAGGAGTCATCATCAAGGCAAATGAAAAAGGCTGGATGGGCGAAGGCATGATAAAAGAATGGCTGAGGGTTTATGTAAGAAGACCGGGTATTTTTCTTCCATGCCGTCCTGTTGCTCTTGATTTGTGACTCTATGCATGCCCATCTGACATATGAGAAAAAAATAGTGGAGCAAATGAAGTCCATTCTTGCCATCATCCCTGATGGTGGGCTGATAGGAACTTCAACCGCTAGACATCGGTGTCAACCGGCTATTCAAGGTGGCGTACATGTGGTATGGGCCGCATTGGTGACTGAAGGGGAGTTTCACAAAGAGTGGGAAGCAGCGCCAGGCAGGCTAGGCCACAATTTGTGAATCTATTCTGGACGCGTGGGCTGGTGTTTCTGCTCAAACTGTCGTTCGATTGTTTTCAAAAGCAGGCATAATTCCCGAAGGGCCACACGGCACGGCAGCTTTTTAATGTCCGAGACGGAGGATAAAGAGTTCATGGGCTTTGTGTAAAAAGTACCAAACAGTTTGGTCTTTTTCTTTTAATATTTTTGTTTATTCTGGTGTTTTACTTTGTTAAAATACTTAATAAACTGCATTCAAACTCAGTTTTGTTCCCCCCTTTTTTTATACGCACACTTGTTGTGGTATTAAAGGCGGTCACGTAAGGCCAGTGCGCGATATGAGCAGACAGAAAAATAATTTGAACCAAAGAGAGTGCACCCTTTAAAACAGTGTGCCTAATGGGTGTGAAAATACGGTAACAGTATAACAGTGTGCATCACCAATTTCTCCGTGTTCATGAGCCGCACTAAATAATAAGGCACATGTTCAAATTTCTGGCCATTTTGAGTTTTTGGGTGCACCTTATAGTCCGGATAATACAGTGATGACACGTTTCTAGAGTTAATCTTGTTTCTACAGCGTTTTTCTCTTTTTGGTATTTACATGGGATATTTGTTTGGTATTTAGTATCTGCAGTATCTGATTATTGTAGTGTATCTGTAGTATTTTTTATAGTATTACTGTACTTTTAGATTATTTCTACAGTGTTTTTGTAGTATTTCCATCAGATATTTTTCAGTATATCTGTTGAAATTTTGTAGTATTAGTGTAGTTGTATTTTTTTAGTATTCCAATCATGTGTTATATCTTCTCCCTCTGAGTAACAAGAATGGACTTCAGCCGGGATCATGTCCAAAGCCCCCCAAGAGTGTTGGGGGGCTTTGGACAAGAGTTCTCCGGTATCTTCACTTCTTAGTTGAGTGAGTCAAGGAACGAGGGTCCTGTGCACAAGCGCTTTATGCATCTATGAACTCCACAACCACCACATTCAATTTGAACAACACCACTTTGCCGCATTTACAGGACAATGGTGACAAGATGGACCGTTAAATTGTTAGTTTTAAATAATGCTAGTCATTCTGGAAGGGTAAAAAACTCCTGGGACTTATAGTGTTAACCTGGGTTTCATCTATCCCTAGGGGTTTGGTGCGTCGGTCTCAGGGGTCTGGTGGAGCCTCTGCCGTGAAAGTGGTCGGAAAATTGGTCGCTATGACTTCGCAAACTTTAGGGGTGCCAAGCACTCAGTGTGTCATATCATTTTACCTTTACACCAACATCTACATAGAAATGTTTCAGTCATATTAATTCAGTAATTTAAATAAGTAATAAATAATAAATAGATAAATAAATAATAAACCTCCGTGTTTTCAAATACAAGCCGTCTTATAACCAAGAAGATCTGGTTACACCAATGTTCAAAATAATTGAGCTCAATACAGAAGACAAAAAGTGTAGTGTATGTGAAAAAAAACAGAAACATATACCAAATTTTAAATCATTTAAAACATCGGAGTCCGACCAAAAATTTAGAGAAATTCTTGCTTCGCTGTTCGGTCAAAAAATCGGAGTTCGAACGCCGGTAATGCGTGAGTGCGTTCGCTAGGATGCAATGCTGAGCGGCGTACGGGTGTAGATCGCTCTTCTCGTAACCAACTGTTATCGCGTGCAGACGTGCTTCGTTTTGCTTTGGCTTTTAATATAGGTGTACGAAGTGTTTTAGCCCCTAATTATGCCTCCGAAGAAAGTCAGTGCAAGCAGCAAAGTTGCTACCGGTGAAAAAAGAAAAGTAAGGCGTACACTATTGCTGATCTTGCCTGCGCCTTCTGCTGACCACCACGAAGGTAAGAAATCCTATTCATAATTCTCTTCTTTATCCTTTTTTTAAAATTTTTACACGTTCATGTTAGCGCGATCTTTCGTACGGAAGATTACGAAACGCGAACGTACGATTGGCCTGGGTTAGCTTTAAGTTTACGTTAAACATTCAGTAAACATTCAGGGTGTTGGAACACAGCCCAACATTGAGGGTGTTGGAACGGAGCCCCCTTTCCAATGAACCGCTCATCACTTGTTGTGGAGACCCGGGTGCTAAATGACTTGTAAACGACCTGATCTTTTAAAATTTGTACGGAAGATTACGATAACGCGAACCTAAGATTAGCCTGGGTTAGCTTTAAGTTTAAGTTAAACATTCAAGGTAAACATTCAGGGTGTTGGAACAGATTAAAACGATTAACATTATTTTTAATGGGAAAAATGATTTCGGTGATCGAACAAATCGGTTTTCGAACAGGGTTCTGGAACGGATTATGGTCGAGAACCGAGGTTCCACTGTACTTAGAGGACTGGTGTCTGAATTGGAGAAAATAGAATTGTCAGAGGTTAATGTTAGGGCATTTTATCTTTTTTTTAGAGCACCGAAGAGTTATTATTTTGATTGATATATAATTCGTTTGGATTTGCAGCACGGTGGCGCAGTGGGTAGCACGTGTGCGGCACAGTTCTGAGGTCATGAGATCAAACCTCTTGTGTGGAGTTTGCATGTTCTCCCCGTGCTTGCGTGGGTTTCCTGCCCGAAGATGGCTGGGATGGGCTCCAGCACCCCCGCGAACCTACTGAGGATAAGTGGTGCAGAGAATGGATGGATGGTTTAGATTTTCAGGGATTTTTTTGTTGTTATCAGACTTTAAATCTGTTCAGTCTGTAAAAACCTAAAATTGTTTTACATTTTCAAATTTGTTTTGTGGATCTATGAATATTGTAATTCATATTGTATGTGTTTTGCAGGGATCCCTGGCAAAACAAATGAAATCCATTATTACTAAATAACTGTGCCTAATGTTTTATTATTATTGATAATATTAGTGATAAATCAAACCCTAAATCAAACCCTGTGGTGAGGTGTCCTCTCCTCGTGAGAGGTAAGAGAATTCTCCCTCTGTGGTCCGCTGCGTATCGTAAGAGGCGACTAAAAAAGTGTTGAGTGAAGTGAAAGAGCGAGGGAACTGGGGATCCTCTCCTCTCTATATCTACTCCCAAAGAGACAGCAAGGCATAGAAACCCTAGTTATAGGGTCACTAAATGTGAGAGGATGTGGAAGTAAAGCGACTGAGTCGAAGAAAGAGGAGATCGGAAGGATGATGACTGAAAGGAAGGTTGATGAGTTAGCCTTGAGTGAAACAAAGATGAAAGGAAAGGGTGAATTACAGCTTGGAGGTATGTATGGTAGAAGGTCTGGAGTTACGGGTGGACATGCTAGAGAAGGAGTGGCTGTGCTTGTGAGTGAGAAAGCAAAGGAAAAACTGGTGGAGTGGAAAGAGATATCTTCCAGATTGATGTGGGTGAGGTTGAAGTGGGGTGTAGAAGTATGGATGTTTATAAATGCATATGGACCTGGTTCAGAAAGAAGTGCTGAGGAGAGAGAGAGGAGTTCTGGAAGGACTCGTCCAAATGAGTGGCAAGTGCGAAATAAGGGTGGAAAGTGGTAATACTAGGTGACCTGAATGCTAGAGTGGGTAATGGAACGGTTGAAAATGTGATTGGTCGATATGGAGTACCAAGAAAAAATGAGAGTGGGAAGAAATTGATTGAGTTATGTGTGGAAAATAAGTTGGTAATTGGAAATACATTGTTTAGAAAAAGGGACGTGAATAATGTGCCTTTGTCAGAGTGGCTGGTGGTGAGCTTGTGGACAGAGCACTGATGGATTACGTAGTGGTTAGGAAAGGGCTGTTAAGTAGATTGCTGGATGTGCATGTTTACAGAGGTGAAATGAGTGGTATGTCTGATCATTTTTATGTGGAAGGAAAACAGAATAGACGGATCGTGGTGGGCTAGTTATAAAAAGAGTGTGAGGGAAGAGGTGAAAATGTCAGAATTGAATAAGGCAGAAAATGAAATCGTTTAAAGAAAGGATAGGGGAAGACTATGAACGGATTAGTAGAAGAAAAGTGGAAAGTTTGGAAATGGAATGGAAGTGGTTTAAAGAGGCAGTGTTGAGGAGTGCAAAAGAAGTGTGTGGAATGAGAAAAGTTGGTCGAGGTATTAGGAAAGGAAGTGAATGGTGGAATGATGAGGTATCAGAGGCGGTGACAAAAAAGAGATGTGCCTGTGAGGAGTGGCTGCAAGATAAAGAGTGGTGATGCGTATGAAAGGTACAAAGTGAAGAAAAGGTTGGTAAAAGCGGCAGTGGAATCAGCGAAAAGGAAAGCAAATGATGAATGGTGTCGAAAGATAGGAGTGAACTTTGAGGAAAGGAGAAAAGTGTTCTGGAAAGAAGTGAAAAGAGTAAGAAACTGAGTCAGGGAAGGAAGAGAAAGTGAAAGATAAGGATGGTAGATTGCTGGTTAGCGCTAGTGCAGTCAGGACGAGATGGGCAGAGTATTTTGTTGCTAAATGTGAAGGATGGGGGAGAAGTGAGAGTCGAGGCGATAAATGGTATGGAGAGAATGCTCGTGTTGGGTGATTTAAATGTGAAGCCTGTGGAAACATGGGAGGTGCAAGAAGCAGTGAAAGAAATGAAAGGGGGGAAGGCACCTTGGTTGGATGGTTGTACTGCTGAATGCCTGAAAAAAGGTGGCACAGCTATGATTGACTGGTTAGTACGCTTGTTGAATGTATGCTTTTTAAGTGGTGTTGATTTGTGTAGTGCATGTATCCTGCCATTGTATAAGGGTAAAGGTGATAAGTAGGAATGTAGCAATTAGAGTGTTATCAGTTTGTTGTCTGTGCCGTATAGAAGAGTCTTGATTAAGAGAGTGAGAGAAAGAACGAATGAGGTGGTGATGGAGGAGCAGAGTGGTTTCAGGAAAGGAAGAGGATGTGTGGATCAGGTGTTTGCAGTACGACAGGTGTGTGAGAAATATTTTGCAAAAGGTGAGGATGTTTATTTGGCTTTCATGGACTTGGAAAAGGCGTTGATAGAGAGGCTTTGTGGCAAGTGAGGGTAATGTATGGAGTGGATGGAAAGTTGTTGGAAGCATTGAAGAGTTTTTATGTGAACAGCAGAGCATGTGTAACAGTAGGGAGTGAGACAAGTGAGTGGTTTCCTGTGTTGACTGGTGTGAGACAGGGGTGTGTGATGTCACCATGGCTGTTTAATGTGCACATGGATGGTGTGGTGAGAGAGGTGAATGCAAGCGTATTTGGCAGAGGTGTAGAGATGATAGATAACAGTGGAACAGTGTGGCAGGTAAGTCAGTTGATGTTTGCAGATGACACGGCGCTAGTGGCTGATTCTGAGGAAACATTGAGAAGGTTGGTAACGGAGTTCAGAAGAGTAAGTTATGTGTGAATGTTGGGAAGAGTAAGGTGATGAAGTGTTCACGTGATGGAGTGGTCATGGGATTAGAAATAAGAAGTCGAAAGCTTTAGGTACTTGGGTTGTGATGTGGCTGCATACAACTTAGAACTTAACTTAAACAACTTAACATTAAAATAACATTCAAATTCCTTTGCTCCTATGTCAATGTATATATTCAAAAAACGTAAATATCCCAAAAGATTTTGGTCTCCTTAATATATCTCCTGTCAAAAGTAGAAATATGAAAATGCTACACAAATTATTTTGTAAAAACGTCAAACAGTCTGAGAACAGGGAGCCTGATGTGCTTAACTTTGGCGCAGACGGAGAAGGCAAGAGATGGGAGGGAGTGCTTGCACTTTTTGCATACACCCAATCAAATAACTAAGTTCCCTTCCTGTGTTTTGGCGTATTTACAATGTGTTCCGTGGATTCATCAAAAAGTATCTGAACACTGAACACAGTTTATATAGTGAGCTTTTATATAAAGGATTCTTTAGCGTTGTACAGCCAAAATGAGTTTTTTTTGTGTGTGACACCTTAGCTGTAAATTGTAGAGAAAACGTGCCCTATATATTCTGAAAAGTACTGCTTTGTAATTCAGCTTTGGTTTGGCTTTGCGTGTATTTGAAAAGGATCAATGGCTCAAGTTTTGAACAAGATGGAGAAAATTTGAATGGCCATGGTCCAAAAGCTTTTTTTTTGTTATTTTTTTTTTCCCTTTGATTTTCTTTGTTATTGTATGTGTTTGTCTTGCTGTACGTCACAACCGAAAAGTTTTGATTGCGATTAAATGTACGCATATACATCTAGTGAATAAAAAATACATAGTGCTTGGCAAAATAATTGGCTCCTTAAGTACATTCAAGGCTTCAAACTCAAAGCTAAAGCACTGAAAATATAAGAATGAACCACATGTTAGACACAATGGTGAAGTGGAATCAAATTATTTCTACATTTTATATAATATCTACAAAAAGTCTTAAAATTAAGAATTGCAAAAATACTGGCCCCGTTTTATCAGCTCAGTCAACTGACTCCAGAAGTTCCCTGATGACTTCTGAATGATCCAATGTCGCACTTAATGATTAACAATGGAAAAATAGAGGGCACCTGTGTGCCTTTAAGTTTCAGTTGAATCAACCTGCTCTGTGATGGGCTGAGAGGTTTGTAAAAATGAGAAACTAGAGAACAAACAACTTTACAACGACCAAGAACACACCAGGCAGGTTTAAGATTGAGTTGTGGAAAAGTTCAAAGCAGGAATGGGATACAAAAGATTTTGCAATATTTACACATGTCCCAGAGCACTGTGCGAGCAATAATATAATAATAATAAAATAGCTGCAAACATACCAAGACCCAGCTTTCCCTTTTAACTTTTGTCCTAAATTAGGAGAAATATATTCAGAGAAGCAACTACCAGACCCATTTGATAACCTGCAGGCATACAGGGCTGAGGTGGGACAATCTGGCCAAAATACATCTATTAGTTGTACTCTGCATAAATCTGCATTTATGGAAGAATGGCAAGAAGAAAACCAAAATAACACGAATAAAATGTGGAACAAGGCTATCTGCTCGTATAGGACCAAAATTGAACTTTTTGGGCTGAATGTAAACCGTAACGTTTGGCATATAAGTAACACTGCACCCTGAAAACACGATCCCCATTGTCAAACATGGTGGTGGCAGCCTTATGCTTTAGGGTTTCTTTTTCTTTAGGACTGGGAAGCTCGTTAAAGATTGATGGACAGCTTGAGCAACCTACACGCAAATATTTTTCAATGTCGAGTTTATCACTCCTCCACGAAAAACGAGGGATTATCATATTTGCATCATACAACGTTACACACTGCTGTGAATACTGTTGTGTACGTTTTTTTAAAATGACTAGTAACTAAATAGTTACTACGAAGCAGTAATGCACACTGCTATTCACACAGTTCCTAAATATATGCATCCAAGTTACTTGTCAGTTTACAAATGCAATATTAAGAATATATTCATACCTCCATGCAAAAAAAACGAGGTACCATGATCCGCAATATCCGTAGTATTCTAATGAAGAAAATCTTGTCAACTGCTGCACGATCTTTTTTGCTATCCTTCTGCGTAAAAGACATGAAAACAATTGCATTCAGGTAAGATTACAAAAAAACTTTGTTTATATAATTATATTGTTTAACAAAAAACTTACCTCCAACTTCAGCACCAAATCTGATCCTCTGGTTGGACTGGAAAAAAAAAAAAAAAAAAGGATAATGTTGCACACAGGTACAGTAAAATGGTTTGCATTTAGATAGCACTCTTCATGTCACCAAAGACCTCCCAAAGGGCTTTACAATGTGCTTCACACTTACCCATTCGCACAGACACACTCACTCACCAATAGCCAGACGCGGCCAGGCAAGGCACCTACCTGCCAATCGGGGGCATTAGGGGTTCAGTGGCTTGCCCAAGGCCACTTCAACATTTAACTCTGAGGAACCGGGAATCGAACCTCCTAGAGTTTTTACTATATACTGGTGAACAAATATATTATTTGTTTTAAATATACACAATTGATAGCATTAATCATTTTCATATACTGTAGACATTGTATATAATGTAATAACAACTGCCAAATAAGTATAGGTGGGCGATACTCAGAATCGTAGTACTGATCCAATCCAAGTAATTACATGGTAGTAATTCAATCCGATACTTTTTGCTTGGAAAAGTCATGATCATTACATTTAAAAAAAAACTTTGGGTTAGTTCATAACTACAGTAAACACAGCAAAAATATTTTAGGCACTAAAACGCGTCTTTCTTTTAAAAAGCATAAATGAAGAAATAGGTTCCCTGTGTTGACTGGATTATTTAGACTATTTATATTTTAACCGTTTCAAAACAAAAGCCAAGAGTAAACCAAAAAAGTTACAAAAATACAAATACTGTACAACTATGTGAAGTAGATAAATACCTTCTGTTGCTCACTTTGTACATAAACTGAGAAATAAAAAGAGTGTGAATTAGGGCAGCAACAACAAATCAATAAAATCGATTATTAAAAGCGTTGGCGACACATCAATTCATAGTGTTGCACAATGTATGAGCAGCTGAGCATGTTATATCAATGCAAATGTGCATTGAATCTTGATGTGAAGTTGGAAGGTTGCAGTAACACATTATTCCGGCAGAGGGCGTCTCGAGACTATTTTTTATAAAAGTATCTTACATTTTTTTAAAAGTCTTTTTATCTAACGTTGCATAAGTACAAACAAAATTGGCATGAAACAGTCAAACACTACAAAGTTAACAATTTTCAAGGGAACAAAATGTGCTGTAGAAATATAGAGAATATAAAAATAAATTAATAAAACAAAGTAAAAAGAAAAATATTGATAAAAAAAATGTTTAACTCATCACAAGGGGCAGATTCTTAAGCATACAGACCATACGACCATTAGACTTATGTAAAATGGTAGATACAAAAAAGAAAATTTTGGGATGTCGAAAAATATCCGGACAATGCTGTAAGTTAGATTTTGTATTGTGTGCATCTTTATCCGACACATAGTGCTTTTTTCAGCCGCTACCGGCGTGTGGCGCTGGTAGAGGTCACCCAGCATCCACCCGGAAGCAAAAAAATATCTGCTTCCTCTTCCTAGTTCTTGTGTAACATTCTATACTGTCTATGTCTATACTGTCTCCAGCGCGCTGAGAACTTTGACATTTTTATTGTATAATATCCTGGGCATTCATTCAATGTGGTTTGTGTAAAGTGTAAAGAAGAGGCGAGACGTTTCTTTTGAAATTAAAGTGGAATAACAAAGCTTGTTGCTGTTTAGAAAATGGCCAGAACGCTTTTTTTCGGTCATTTTCTACCACGGAGAAGGACCTCTTGAAGCGCATCTTCCAAAAGTAAGTTAAACTCAACTTTATTTATCTTAATAGAGCATATTATTTTATCAAATGTTTATTTTATTTTTTTTTAGACCAAAACAATACCCGTTACTTATATAAACATACTTATATAAACCTTAAACATAGAAAATATAGCACTGAAGCAACTTACCAACAAATTCAACTTACGTACGATCATCCGTGAGTAGGGCAGCGTCTGTATTATAACATTTGCAGAGTGGGAATGTTTATTATATTCAAAGATTTAACCAAAAAAACAAATTGGTTGACACCAGTTGGCGGAAACATATTTTGCTACACATAAAAATGTAATTATTGCTCTGTCTTTGTTTTGTATAAGTCTAAATCAAATATTATCTTTGGATGAAGTAGTAGAAAATGGTACTTGCACATTTGCATACATTTGTATGCATTGTTTTTTGTTGGTATCGTTCAAACACTTTATTGTTTTATATCACATACTATTCTGTTGTTTTGCGCACTATTACCTCATCTGTCCAAAACTCATATTTAAATACAGGAGGGTTTTAAAAATGTATTTTTTAAAAATCTGTTTCATTAAATTATTGAAAGAATAATCAACTGATTAATTGAATATTATAATAATAATTAGTTGCAGCCGTAGTGTAAATGGTCTGCATTTATATAGCGCTTTACAAGTCAATGAAGACCTCCCAAAGTGCTTTACAATGTGCTTCACACTTACCCATTTTCACACATACTCACACACCAATAGCGGCCATGCAAGGCACCAACCTGCTTATTGGGGGCATTAGGGATTCAGTGTCTTGCCCAAGGACACTGACATATAACACGGAGGAGCCGGGAATCGAACCTGCGATCTCTAGATCCCAAGACGAACGCTATACTTCCTGAGCTAATGCCGTCAATTGTCTCTGGCTCTGTTGCCATTGTGACAAAGGATTAAGAGGTTTGCGACCCTCATGATGAAAGTTTGACGCCCTCTCCTTAATGTTGGAATTATTGTATTGTATTTATTTATTCAGCCAGTATAAACCATAAACATGATATATACAAGAAATCATTTGACACGCGAACACTCAATAATGATAAAATAATAGATTTAAAGGAATAAAAAGAATAGAGTAAAAAATATATTGTAGTGTATAATCCAAGGTAATTATATAGAATAGTTTAAAAAGAAAGAATATGTAAAATACAAGACTAGAGTAGAATAGGTCGGAGGAACGCAGTTGGCATAATAATACTATACATAATAACCTAAAAGGGACAGTGTGTAATTTTTGACAACCAGACGTCACTGTATTAGGTAGTGCAACCAAAAATTGTGTGCTTCAAAGCAGGAAGAAAAAAAACAACTAAAGACTCAGTGACCAAAACAAACCTTGTTTCTTTTAAAAAGAGAATTACAATTATTAAAAAAAAAAAACATTTGGCCCAACCTCACCCAATGAGGTTGGGCCAAATTAATTGATGTGTCGCCAACGCTTTTAATAAGCTCTGGCGGCCGCCAACTCAATTGAGTTGGAGACCCTTGCTCTACGCAAAGAAGTGGAGCCTTTAGGGGACTGATCCCAGGAAAATAGAATCGATACAACCAGATAACTTGCTTAGTATTGAAAATCGCAATATATAGATCAATCCACCCACTCACAGAAGTTAGTTGTAACTTAGTTAGGCCACACTAGTGGAAAATTAAACAGTAATTGCACTTTTGTTATACTGAAAAAGATAAACCCTATGTAAATATGTTCAAATTTTGCTGAACTACTTTGAGAAAAAGGAAAACTTACGTAATTGACTAGTGCAAAGTCTAACCGTAGAGTAATAGTGAAACACGACCATTGACACAAAATAACCGGAAAAACTCGAACATTCAACGTTTGCTTAAATATACCCGTCAAACAAACTCAAGCAGCTTAGATGTAACTGTTAGCAGCGTTTTAACACCTCTTTCATGGCGAAATTCAACCACTTTTCAAGCACTTTGAAGGCCAATTTTCCATTTTTTTCCCAGTACCATTAAAAGAAAAGATCCGGTGTGAAGCATGAATTTTGCAGAGCCTCAAATGTACTTAGATTAACCTATTCGATTTCTAGTCTTGCATGGGCAATTATCAAGACAGACAGATTTTGAGTTCTTGTGTAAATTGCGAATATATTTGTGGATCTTAACAGTTCGTGTGTAAATATTTTTAAAACAAAAAAAATACAATAATGTGTAGCTTAAATTTTCAGTTGAAGAAAGTTCTTCCCATTACAATTTACCACTGAAAAACATGAACTTGTATTTTACATGGCCCTTAATGAATGTTCGTGATTGATACATAATCTTTGTACTAAATACACATTTCATCGTGCCCTGTCTAGGTGTAGCATGTGACTAACCCTTAGCACAAAAAAAAAAAAATCACCGTTAAGCCAGTCATCTGCTTGAGTTACCTGAATCGAAAGCGCTGATGCTCCCTTTGAGAAAAGTTTGATCTCTTTTGTGCACACTTTGCAGCATGCTGTCCGTGGATACGTTTTAACCATGGTTTGTATTCTTTGAGTGATCCTTCACAAAATCTGCAACCCCCCAGGATCTGAGTGTGATTAAACTGTTCTGATGCACCTTACCTATTGCACCCGTAGGGGGGCGGTGACGCTATAAATTACAAGGCCTTTTAAGCCAATGCAATTCTAGGGCAATAGCGCCATTTTTAGGATATATATATATATATATAGACATTATATATATATATACACCGGAGCCATATCCCCCTAGTCTAGTGGGAGGTAGCTAGAGTCTTTTCTGACTTTCTGGGATATTGATACAGAGGAGGGGGTTCCCAGCCCCCTCGCTCAACCCAACTGATGTGTTGGGAGTCATTAGATGACCAAACCCCCCAATTCCAACCCCTAATGCCGAGCGCCAAGCAGGGAGGCAATGAGTACCAATGTTGTAAGTTGTAAGTATGACCCGACAAGCAACCTCTCAGTCTCGGGGCGGGTGCCTACACCCAAGGCCACAAGGGTTTTTTAAGATTACTTTTTTATTTGATTGTTTTAAGTTCGTTTAATGAGTGGTCTTTCGAGCCAGACTTCCATGAAATATAGCAAGAATTTCAAGCATTTTCAAGCACTTCACACAAAATCCAAGCATTTTCCTAACCTTGAAAACACAACAATAAAATTCAAGCATTTAACAAGGGTGTCGAACACCCGCACGAACCCCATTTTAGAGATGATTTGTGTCAAACGGTGAAACTCGTAGGCCCATACCATATTAACGATTTCTGCGACATTAAATTGAATAGCAACCGGATAGTGTGTAATTCTGGGTAAAAGTTTTAGTACAAATTAAAAAAAAAGCTTCTCTACTATACGCAACATTTTGAAGTTCGTCACCAAAATTGAACAACGACAATCCCGCCGTAAAAAATGTTTTCCAACATGATTCACTTACTTGTCTTCTCTCGACCTTCGTCTACTGCATTTCAGCAAATACAATACAAGAAATATTCCACCTGCTATTGTTGAGTTCTTAGCTGTGACATATTTACTAAAAGCCGCCATTGTTTTAACAAGGCTCGTCTGCTATGTGCTCCGAAGACGCTGCGTCGGAAGAAAGGAAATTACTGTAGAACCTCCAAATCTGTAGTGAATAAATGCTAAAATCGTGCGGGATTAAACTTTAAAACATTAATATGACGTGTCTTCTAAGGTAATAGCATGAAAATGCATGCTGTCAAGTCACCGCATGAGCTAGTTTTCAGGCGGCAGGTCACATGGTAGTATATCCCCGCCCAGGTCTGAGTACAAAGACACCTCGTAACTTCGCGCTTCCATTATCGCGGCTACACTGCTTCGAGGATTTTTATTTTGACGTCCAAATTGGAATTCAGGCTTTTTCATCCAGACCACTAAAGAAATGTGCTAAAAATCTAAAAAAATACATACTTAATGGTAAATAAAGTACTGCTGATAAAAAAGTTTTTTGGGTGCCAACTTTATCATCATCATCCTTTGTTTGTCCACAACAAAAATACTACAACAGTAATACTACAAAAGTACAACAAAATTACTAAAAAACTAATTATTCATTTCTCGCGGGAACGTAATACATTATTTTGATTTTAGAAATACTACAAAATAGTACTACGGTAATACTACAATACAAAAATGTAACTACAGAAATATTACACCAGAAAACTATAAAAATAGAACTACAGTAATATTACAAAGACACAAAAGAAATGCTACTGTGAAAATATGACAAAATACTATAGAAGTACTACTATAGAAATAATTTAAAAAGTCTTCTACAGAGTAGCATGGCAGCGCAGTGGTTAGTGCGTGTGCGGCACAGTTCTGAGATCATGATATCAAAACTTCCTGTGTGGAGTTTGCATGTTCTCCCCGTGCTTGCGTGGGTTTCCTCTGGGTACATTGCCACATTCCTCCCACATTCCAAAAACACGCATGTCAGATTATTTCTATCCATCTATCTATCTATCTATCTATCTATCTATCTATCTATCTATCTATCTATCTATCTATCTATCTATCTATCTATCTATCTATCTATCTATCTATCTATCTATCTATCTATCTATCTATCTATCTATCTATCTATCTATCTATCTATCTATCTATCTATCTATCTATCTATCTATCTATCTTTCTATCTATCTATCTATCTATCTATCTATCTATCTATCTATCTATCTATCTATCTATCTATCTATCTATCTATCTATCTATCTATCTATCTATCTATCTATCTATCTATCTATCTATCTATCTATCTATCTATCTATCTATCTGTCTACCTTGGTCATATGCCTCAAGAGGGGTGACCGGCAGCAAGACACACACATACAATAACAAAGAAAATAAAAGGGAAATAAATAGCATAAAAAACACACAAAAATTTTTGGACCATGACCAACCCAATTGCCCAAACACCCAAACAGGTTAGACACCTCGGCACCCAAGTTGGTCATGCTTTCGTCTCTCCAGATGAAATGGGACACCAGAAAGCGGCCATGTCACTCGGGTCAGGGTGACACAACACACTCTTTTGTTCAACAGCAGGGCCCGATAGCTTTCACTGGTTTACCCCTGCGGCATCATACGGGTGCCCAGCCCATCATTAAGAACGCGTCCGCAATCTCACTATCCTTTCACAACACCTCTCCACTCCTTTCTATCATTATTTGGCCAGTACAAACCGTCCCTAGGTGTGAATGAGCGAGTGAATGAATGGTTGTCTGTCTTTGTGTGCCCTGCGACTGGCTGGCAACCAGGTCAAGGTGTCCCCTGCCCACTGCCCGAAGACAGCTGGGATGGGCTCCAGCACCCTCGCGGCCCTACTGAGGATAAGCGGTGCAGACAATGGATGGACTTCTACATCTGTTGTGGAGTACCACAGGGTTCTATCATGGGTTCAAAGTTATTTGATTTAAAGATTAATTATATTTTTAATGTTTCAAAACTATCAAAATTAGTAATATTTGCAGACGACACTAACATTTTCTATTCAAATGACAACTATATTAATTTGGTAACCTGCATTAATCGTGAATTAATCAACCTAAAAGTATGGATGGATATAAATAAATTATATTTGAATTTAAATAAAACTAAAGTAATATTCTATGGTAATCGTAAAAGTAGTAAAAATAGATGGTGCTGCAATAGACACTGTGTTGGAAGTTTTTAGGGGCCATAATAGACAATAAATTAAGCTGGAAAACACACATCATACACATACAAACTAAGGTATCTAAAGCATTTCAATCATTAATAAAGCCAAATTTTAAACTATAATGCATTGCATTTATTATATTGTTCTCTAGTTCTTCAATACTTAACATATTGTGCAGAAGTCTGGGGCAATAATTACAAAAGTTCACTATAACCCCTTTTTATCCTCCAAAAACGTGCAATTTGAATCATACACAGGGTAGGATATCGGGATTATACTAATATTTTATTCCTGCAGTCCAAATTATTAAAATTGGATGATTTAGTATTTTTTTTCACTTTACAACTGCTACTTAAGGTCAAACTAAACACAGTGCCAGGAAACGTGCAAAAATGATTCAGTCAGAAAGAGGGAAGTTATAACTTAAGGAGCTGTGGTAAATTTAAAGGTGAGAACCACCAGGAAAAGTATGTGTGTGTAGTCAAACTTTGGAAAATATACAAGACGAGATCAAACAATGTCCAACTATTCAGGTCTTCAAATATAAATACAAAAAAAAAAAAAACAGTACTGGCAGGATACAGAGATAAAGAAAATGGCGTATGAGTGATACTAGAGATTGGAAATACTGCATTTAGAACTATAGTCAAGTTACTATTATCATATCATAACTGATATTATTGCTATTGTTGTTATTACCATTGATGTCACAATGATATTTTGTCACGGGGAGGAGCGGACCAGAACGGAGGCAGGAAGGGAGAACTAATTTGCGTTGACAATCATAACTTTTATTTAACAAAATAAAAGTCGTCCATAACTCCGGGACAAAACAGAACAAAAACATTCTTACACTAAGAATGGGCAAGTACAGGTTTTCTCCGACTCAAACTAAACAGGACAGGGCATAACAGAACGGAAAATGTGTAATGAGCCAGCACCTGCAAAACCCACAACCCAGCCTTAAGTAGCAGACGCGCAAATTAGGCGATCTACTTCAGCTGTTGCCCAGGGGGCGGGGCCAGCCGGTTGCCTCGGCGACCATGCTGGAAACGACAGAGCCCCCCCTTTAAGGGACAGCTCCTGAGGTCCCAAGAAGAAAAATTATTACCTCGCACCCGGAATGGTTCGACGCTCTCGATTGGGGCAACCCCGCTCCCTCCTCCGAACACGCAGGAACGGGGAGAGGCAGGCGCCATCGGCGTCGGACGGATTGGACTCGGCAGGGGGGTGTCGGACAGGCGATCGGCAGCGCAGTCGGAATGGGTCGACCCTCTCAATTGGGGCAACCCCGCTCCCTCCTCTGAACACGCAGGAGCGGGTAGAGGCAGTCGCCATCGGCGTCGGACAACCGGACTCGGCGCTCGGCTGGGGGGGTCCGGCGAAAACAGACAGGCAGAATCAGAACCGGCAAGACAGGACGGAATCAGAACCGGAAAAACAGGACAGAATCAGAACCGGCAAGACAGGACAGAATCAGAACCGGCAAACAGGACAGAATCAGAACCGGCAAACAGGACAGGCAAACAGGACAGGCGGAATCAGGACAGGCAAACAGGACAGGCGGAATCAGGACAGGCAAACCGGACAGGCGGAATCAGGACAGGCGGAATCAGGACAGGCAGGGAGCGGAGTCAGAGTCGGACAGGCAGGCAGCGGAGTCGGAATCGGACAGGCAGGCAGCGGAGTCGGAGTCAGACAGGCAGGCAGCGGAGTCGGACAGGCAGGCAGCGGAGTCGGAGTCGGACAGGCAGGCAGCGGAGTCGGACAGGCAGGCAGCGGAGTCGGACTGGCAGGCAGCGGAGTCGGACTGGCAGGCAGCGGAGTCGGACTGGCAGGCAGCGGAGTCGGACTGGCAGGCAGCGGAGTCGGACTGGCAGGCAGCAGAGTCGGACTGGCAGGCAGGAGAGTCGGACTGGCAGGCAGGAGAGTCGGACAGGCAGGCTGGAGAGTCGGACAGGCAGGCTGGAGAGTCGGACAGGCGGGCTGGAGAGTCGAACAGGCGGGCTGGAGAGTCGAACAGGCGGGCTGGAGAGTCGAACAGGCAGGCTGGAGAGTCGAACAGGCAGGCTGGAGAGTCGGACAGGCAGGCGTCAAATCCTCCCGGGGCAATACCCAAACCCCCCCCCCCCCTCGCATCCCGGAATGGGTCGACGCTCTCGATTGGGGCAACCCCGCTCCCTCCTCCGAACAAGCAGGAACGAGGAGAGGCAGGCGCCATTGGCGTCGGACAGATCGGACTCGGCGCTCGGCAGGGGAGGTCGGACAGGCAGGCATGGGAGTTGGATGGGATCGTCCGCTGAGTTCATTTCTTGGCTGGCTCATTCTGTCACAGGGAGGAGCGGACCAGAACGGAGGCAGGAGGCAGGAAGGGAGAACTCATTTGCGTTGACAATCATAACTTTTATTTAACCAAATAAAAGTCGTCCAAAACTCCGGGACAAAACAGAACAAAAACATTCTTACACTCAGAATGGGCAAGTACAGGTTTCCTCCGACTCAAACTAAACAGGACAGGGCATAACAGAACGGAAAATGTGTAATAGGCCAGCACCCGCAAAACCCACAACCCAGCCTTAAGTAGCAGACGCACAAATTAGGCGATCTACTTCAGCTGTTGCCCAGGGGGCGGGGCGAGCCGGTTGCCTCGGCGACCATGCTGGACATGACATATTTAGTGACTAGTAAGATTATAACGTTAATAGATGGGTACTCCGATGATTATTGTATAAAATATCTGACTATTGTTATTACCGTAAATTCCGGACTATAAGCCGCTACTTTTTTCCCAAACGTTCAACCCTGCGGCTTATTCAGTGATGCGGCCAATTTATGTAATTTTTTAACGGCTGCCAGCGGCGCTCGAGTACTAAAGGTAAGATTTAGACCAGTGGAATATATGTGCCGAGCAAGACTGCAACTTCTTGGCTTGACTAGCGGCGAGAAATCTTTCACTAAAACTGGCCGCATGCGAAAGGCAACTTTTTCGCAAGTCTTCCAGTGGTTCCTGTCAGCGTGGGGCAGCATCAAAAAATCCACCATCACCATCGGGTTCAGAAAAGCCGATCTGCTGCGCGACGAAAAGGAGGGCACAGAATCAGGAGTGGATGGGAGGGTGGGATGACATCTACAGTATATGACAATGTTTCTTTCCGACACTGAGGAAGACAACTTTGATGGCTTCAGTTCTAAGGAGGAAGATGAGGACGATTTACCGTGATTTTTACAAGTTCGGTATCTTTTTTTTTAACAGACCAGTTTACTGTGTTGCGAGCGTGTTGCTAGCATGTTGCTAGCGTGTTGCTACCTGTCACAGGCACCGTTTGGGATGAAAGTTATATTATTATTATCAAAGCTTTGAAAACTCTCTCGGTGTACCGTCTTTCTTTGTAAATATGTGTAACCATGTATAATATGTATTTGCAACTGTATATTTTTGTAATGTATTTATTTTAGAGACTTATTCTGATATGTTTTGTACGGGCTAATCAAAAAGAAGGGACGAAAACCACGGGGGCTGACGGGAAATGATGTAAACGTGAGACGTGTTTGTGGACGTGGCGGACAATAGTGGATATATATTTTTGCCACCCTTACCTTTGGAAATATACACTTTTTTCCTTGGATTACTTTCAATGGACTCTGCAGGTCTGCATCAAACTTTAAGTACCAGTATCATTTTCCGTTCATTTTGACTGTGTACTTTAATGAAGGACATTCAGTTTCAATCGCGGGACTTAAAGTCGGGTTTGGGTTAATTTTGTGTTTATCTTACATTTTTTAATGTGGGCGCATGCGGCTTATATACAGGTGCGGCTTGTGTAAGTACAAAATCGGTTTTCCTCTTAAAATGTGGTGGGTGCGGCTTATAATCAGGTGCGCTCTATAGCCTGGAATTTACGCTATTATAATCATTGATATCTGACCTATGTAATATGTATATCCGTGAGAATTTGTTATATTAGACACAAGAGGAGCTATCAGGAAAATGAAATGAAATGAAATGATCTGCATTTATATAGCGCTTTTCAAGTCAATGACTTCCCAAAGCGCTTTACAAGTGCTCCACATTTCCCAATAGCGGCCTTGCAGCCACGTAAGGCGCTAACCTGCTTGTTGGGGGTATTAGAGTTTCAGTGTCTTATCCAAGGACACTTTGACATGTAACATGGACGAGTCGGGATTCAAACTGGGATCCCTTGATCCCAAGACGAGCGCTCTACCTCCTGAGCTACTGGTATTTAATAGGGAAGATTAAGGGGTAGGGAAAATAAGCATCTGGTTCTTACTACCCCTTTTCGAACACGTTATGTTAACATTATTTTTGTTGTTAAGTCATTGTTTTTGTCCTGTTTTTATTTTATAACGTTCGAAAAAAATTTTTTATTCATTCATAAGGATTGTAGGGTAAATGGCCGGTATGGAAATATCAATAATGAATGTTTATGCACCAATTGAAGAAAAGGGGATATTTTTTTCATAGCTAAAGTAATAACCAATTGTGTGAAGCGAATGTTACTTATAGGGGGTGATTTTAATAGATAGATAGATAGATAGATAGATAGATAGATAGATAGATAGATAGATAGATAGATAGATAGATAGATAGATAGATAGATACATAGATACATAGATACTTTATTCATCCCCGAAGGGAAATTCACATTTCCAGCAGCATCCCTGAGCTGAGAACAATACAATAATAAAGCAAAAAGAATACAATATGCAAACACCCAGTGTGACGTGCAAATGCCCACTGTAGCGTGTTATATAGAATATCTAAATAGTGCTACACAGAATACATATTGCAATAATACTGTACAAAATGGCAAAGTAGACATAAGTGACCAATTACTTTAAAATTATTTTTGGACAATGAACCACATTTTAGGTATTGGAGGATGATGTGTCTCTCTCTCTCTCTCCCAAAAAAATGTAGGACAGGAAAAAAAGCAGAGTATAAAGGAATACTTTCAAATCAATGACAACGGGGAGGTTTCTCCATTAATATTATGGGAGGGAGGGAAATCTGTAATAAGGGGAAGTAGTTGAAATATCTTCTCAACCTCGATTAAATATTCAAAAATAATTGGAGGATGAGATTAAGGAACTACAAGCAGAACATAAAAGGAAGCCAAATGCAGATTTAAAAAATAACCAGAGAAAAATTAGATGAACTTTTAAGAAATAAGGCAGAAGGGGCTTTGCGTTTTACGAATCAGAGATATTATGAAATGGGCAATAGAGCCAGTCGGTTATTAGCCTTCCAACTTAGGAAAGCCCAAACAGATTACTTCACGAATGAAACATCCTATTTCTAAACAATGTTCAGCAAAACCCAAAGGTATTGCAGAAGCGTTTGAAGATTATTATAAAGATTTATACAATGACTCGGAAAATTATATGGATGGCTGCACGGCATTAAACTTTTTGGAAAAACTACATTTACCAACTTTATCAGGAGGGGATACATTAGAACAGGGGTCAGCAACCTATGACACTGGGGGTTAACCAGTGGCACGCGAGCGCACGGCTAAATAATACAAATAGTAATTATTTTTTATAAAGCACATTTTACCTGAAATTTAGACATTTTCAGTTGCGCGCCGTGTTTAGGGCCCCTCCTTTTCTGTTTTGTGTGTGAGCGCGTGGCTACGCCGCGCCGCGCAGAGGAGAGCTCCGTGTTGTAACACAGGCAACGAAACACAAGCACGCGCCATAAATAACCGAATCATGACGCCTCCTCGAGCGAAAAGATCTCCTTCTTTCCACCCAGCGTGGACAGACAAATGAGGCATTTTGCAAAAAATGACCGTGCTGTTTTGTGCATTATGCCTTGAGAGCGTTGTACCTCGCACAGCAAGTGTTAAATGTCGTTACGAGACGAAACATGAACATGAATTCAAGGATGAGTCTGACAAGACCTTGAAAACCTTTGTCACGGATAAAAACACCAACACTATCACATTTCTGATTACTGATGGCGAATATTTTTCAGAAGCGTGTGTGTGCGCCCTCTGCTTTGCTGCTGTTATTTAAAGTTTTGATATTTTCTGCAACAAGATATTATGATGAATGGTATGGTACCTGTCAATAGCACTTGTTTTTTGATTGTAGTTCATTGTTAATGAAGAATGGTTGATTCTGGTTAATTCTTGTGGCAAAAAGTTTAAGTCATGGATGGCTACAGGCCTTTCCACTTGTTATTCACATTCATTGTTTAGTTGATTGATGAACAACAATAGTAGAAGATGAATTGGTCAGTTATACCAGTGTTTTTCAACCAGTGTGCCGGGGCGCACTAGTGTGCAGTGAAACCTTGTCTAGTGTGCCGCTGGAATTTGCCCAATTTTATCTTTTCAAAATATTACATTATTATTAATTATTTTTCCAATCTTCAGACGAGGAACTGTAATAGTCATCCATATCATTAGGTGCCAGTAGATTTTTATATACTTTTTATGTACTAATTATCTGCTCTTGAGCAATGTTCCCTCTAATTTTCCACGGGTCTGAGCGTTCACACAAAGTCGGTGAGCAACGCTTGAAACAACAGTGAGCAACCATAATCCCAAGTGTGGCAAGAAAATAAATTATCAAACATGTCCAAAACTTGACATCAAGTTACATTTTGCTGAGTTTCTGGCAATGCAAAATTATTTTTCTCTTTTGAATGAATTGACTCATGTACTATTGAAAAGGTTATACAGCCTTACAAACGTCGTTTGTTCTTACAATTCTTTCACAAGATATCCATTTCTTTTTATTTCCTGATATATTTGTCGCATAATATTAACATTTTTGTGGGCTTATTTAGTCGGTTGTAAGTAACAACTGTACTTAATCACATTTCTTAGTAGAAGTACAATGTTGGCAACAAGATTCACTTGATATAATTGGAAATTATTTGATTGCAACACAAACTTTTTCTTCTTTTTTCCATGTTTTTTTCAACTTTTTTGTTACTTTTTTTCATTTTGTTCTCTATTTACTTTTTTCCTCCATTTCTTTCTTTTCTATAAAAATCCTAAATCTAGGCTTGGAGTCAATGGTTACTGTTCGAACTTTTTGATCTTAAAAGAGGAGTCGGGCAAGGTTTTAAGTACATTCTTGTTTGCAGTGAGCGTAGAACCACTTGCGGAATCGACACGACAAAATGAGCGAATAGAATAGAATAGAATAGAATAGAATAGAATAGAATAGAATAGAATAGAATAGAATAGAATAGAATAGAATAGAATATACCTTCATTGTTACAAAATGGGTTGGACATATTGTGACAACAAAATTGGACGTGACACTCCAGTTTCACATTTGCTAACTGGAGAGCCTGAAGCTACTGCACTGTCGCGCGCCACCTTCTTGAAAAGTAAGGGGAACATGAGATGAGGGAGGAGAATATCATAAAATATCACTGTTTGCTTGACTTGTTGGTAATGCTGAAACCAATGTTGGAGAACATTAAAACATATGGAGAAGTAGCTGGGTATTTGATTAATTAGAGCAAATCAGTAGCAATGATGATATCAGGAAAATGTCCAACAGAGGTGATGGAAAGATTTGATTGCAAATGGACAAGAAGAGGGTTTGAATTTTTTTGGGGTGACTATTACACCACACTCCACGCAGCTGTTTGATGCAAATTATGGAACATTGATGAAAGAAATAAAGAATAAACTGGACCATTTACAACTGGAACTAACATCGAACCGCGAGATGGCGAACTGCTGCGCTATAATTCTGACGAAGGAGAAAAGTGTTCTGGAAAGAAGTGAAAAGAGTAAGAAAGAGCGAGTCTGGAAAGGAAGAGAAAGTGAAAGATAAGGACGCTAGGTTGCTGGTAGGGGGTAGTGCAGTCAGGACGAGATGGGCAGAGTATTTTGAGGAGTTGCTAAATGTGGAGGATGGGAGAGAAATTAGAGTTGAGGCAATCGGTGGTATGGGGAGAATGCCCGTGTTGGGTGATTTAAATGTGAAGCTTGTGGAAACATGGGAGGTGCAAGAGGCAGTGAAAGAAATGAAAGGGGGGAAGGTACTGCTGAATGCCTGAAAAAAGGTGGCACAGCTATGATTGACTGGTTAGTACGCTTGTTGAATGTATGCTTTTTAAGTGGTGTAGTTCCTGCTGATTGGTGTAGTGCATGTATCGTGCCATTGTATAAGGGTAAAAGTGATAAGTATGAATGTAGCAATTTAATAGGTATCAGTTTGTTGTCTGTGCCGTGTAAGCTGTATGGAAGAGTTTTGATTAAGAGAGTGAGAGGAAGAACGGATGAAGTAGTGATGGAGGAGCAGATGGTTTCAGGAAAGGAAGGAAGGAAAGGAAGACGTGTGGATCAGGTGTTTGCAGTACGACAGGTGTGTGAGAATTATTTTGCTAAAGGTAAGGATGTTTATATGGCTTTCATGGACTTGGAAAAGGCGTATGACAGAGTTCATAGAGACGTTGTGGCAGGTGATGGTAATTTATGGAGTGGATGGAAAGTTTTTGGAGGCAATGAAGAGTTTTTACGTGAACAGCAGAGCATGTGTAGGAGTAGGGAGTGAGACAAGTGAGTTCCCTGTGTTGACTGGTGTGAGACAGGCGTGTGTGATGTCACCATGGCTGTTTAATGTGCACATGGATGGTGTGGTGAGAGGTGAATGCAAGAGTACCGTACATTCAGGACTGTAGAGCGCACCTGATTATAAGCCGCACCCACCACATTTTAAGAGGAAAACCGATTTTGTACTTACACAAGCCGCACCTGTATATAAGCCGCCAGGCTTGGGGAGTAACGGAATACATGCAACGGCGTTTACCATCCCGTTCATTTCCAATGGCTGCATGTATTTCCAATGGTAGCCGCATTGCCGCAAAAGCGCCACCGGAGGGCACTCGTTCAATAGGCGGCCATTCATTTCCAATGGCTGGATGTGTTTCCAATGGTAACCGCATTGCCGCAAAAGCGTCACCGGAGGGCACCTGTTCAATAGGCGGCCATTCATTTCCAATGGCTGGATGTATTTCCAATGGTAGCCGCATTGCCGCAAAAGCGCCACCGGAGGGCACTCGTTCAATAGGCGGCCATTCATTTCCAATGGCTGGATGTATTCCCAATGGTAGCCGCATTGCCGCAAAAGCGCCACCGGAGGGCACTCGTTCAATAGGCGGCCATTCATTTTCAACCGCCTGGTGTATTTCCAATGGTGGCTGCATTGCCGCAAAAGCGCCACCGGAGGGCACTCATTAAATAGGCGGACGTTCATTTACAATGGCTGGATGTATTTGCAATGGTAGCTGCATTGCCGCAAAAACGCCATCGGAGGGCACTCATTTAATCGGCGGCCGTTCATTTCCAATGGCTGGGTGTGTTTCCAATGGTAGCTGCATTGCTGCAAAAACGCCACCAGAGGGCACTCATAAATGGGCGCCCGTTCATTTCCAACGGCCGCATGTATTTCCAAAGGCAGCTGCATTGCCGCAAAAGCGCCACCGGAGGGACCCTCGTTTAATAGGCACCCGTTCATTTCCAACGGCCCAATGTATTTGCAATGGAAGCTGCATTGCCGCAAAAACGCCACCAGAGGGCACTCATAAACGGGCACCCGTTCATTTCCAATGGCTCAATGTATTTCCAACGACAGCCGCAGTACCGCCAAAATCCATCCAGCGACGCTGTAGTTTAGGCGTCCAAATGGCCCATTCGTTCCCAATGGGGGTTGCAGTAGCCTCCCGCGGCCACTTGGGGGCAGGTATTGTGAGGGAAATATATTGGAGTCAACGGAGCACCCATTCATTCCTATGGGCAATGCATTTCCAACGGCAGCTGCAGTACTGTGAAAATCCGCTAGGGGGCCGCGTACTTGAAAGCCTGGTTTTTCCCTTAACCGCCGATTTCATACCCCCAACTCCAGCCGCAGGACAAAGACTAGGAACCTTCCCGTGGTGTCCTGCGAAGGGCTCTCTCCCGGGGGAGCCTTACGAATCCAACTCAATCCACTCAGACTCGCTCTCTCTTTCTTTCTTTGTCCTCAATCCTTCTTAGTCTCTCCTTTTCTCTCTTCCCCCTTTACACTCTTGTCTCTCATTTTCTCTATCCCTCTCTTTCCTACTCTCTCCCCACTTCTCTCACTCTCTTTTCCCCTTTTTGCGTTTTACTCTGTCTGTCTTTCTCTCTTTCTATCTGTCCCTCCCTTTCTCTTTCTTCTACTCTCCTCTCTCTTCTTCTTAGGGCGGGCGACTTCGAGAGCAACCCTGGCCCCCAGTCCAAATGCCAGTGGTGCTTTTGAACAATTCGCTGCGACCACACCCCAATCACCTGTACTACCTGCCCATGGGGCTTCCATAAATCATGCACCGGCCTGTTCGAACGTACTAAGAACTTCAGAGGCCTCGTCTGCTTGGTTTGCTTGGGTCACAGCCCGTCAGGCCTGGCGGCACAGGACAGCCCCCCACAAGCGAGTCTAGCGCTACTAAGGATTACCTTAGGCGCCTTGAGTGACTCAACAACAACAACAACAACAACAACCAACTACAGCCGACAGCCAGAATGTGTTTCCTACTGGAGTGCAGTACCGAAGAAAATACCACAAGATAGCAGTCGACCAGAAAGTACAACACTGTTAAATAGGTGCCAATTCATTTATATGGGATGATTTAAGCCATAAAGAGACAATGTTTAAATGTTTTAAGTTGGAAAAAAAATATTTGTATATATTATTTATTAACATTGACTCAAAGGTTTGTTTTAAATTTCTGCCCACAGAAATGCTGAAACAGCCAAATTTGTCCAAACTTAAAGGAACAGTGAGTGAAAAAAACGTGAAACCCATTCAATGACTTTGGCTAGAAGCGTTTTGAATTTCATTCCTCAGAACCCCTTAAACAGCCAAATTGTGTCAGAACGTAAAGGGACAGTGTGTAAAAAAACAAAGGAGTCATTTTACATCCATTCCCCTCAGGGCGTTTTAAATTTCATCCCTCAGAACCCCTAAAAAACAAATTAAGTCAGAACGTAAAGGGACAGTGTGTAAAAACAAAGGAGTCATTTTGCATCCATTCCCCTCAGGGCGTTTTGAATTTAATCCCTCAGAACCCCCAAAAAGCCAAATTAAGTCAGAACGTAAAGGGACAGTGTGTAAAAAAACAAAGGAGTCATTTTACATCCATTCCCCTCAGGGCGTTTTGAATTTCATTCCTCAGAACCCCCTAAAACAGCCAAATTGTGTCAGAACGTAAAGGGACAGTGTGTTACAAAAAAAAGGAGTCATTTTACATCCAATCCCCTCAGGGCGTTTTGAATTTCATCACTCAAAACCCACCAAAAAGCCAAATTAAGTCAGAACGTAAAGGGACAGTATGTAAAAACAAAAAGGAGTCATTTTGCATTCATTCCTCTCAGGGCGTTTTGAATTTCATCCCTCAGAACCCCCCAAAAAAGCCAAATTAAGTCAGAACGTATAGGGACAGTGTGTAAAAAAAAAAGGAGTCATTTTACGTTCATTCCCCTCAGGGCGTTTTGAATTTCATTCCTCAGAACCCCCTAAAACAGCCAAATTGTGTCAGAACGTAAAGGGACAGTGTGTTACAAAAAAAAGGAGTCATTTTACATCCAATCCCCTCAGGGCGTTTTGAATTTCATCACTCAAAACCCACCAAAAAGCCAAATTAAGTCAGAACGTAAAGGGACAGTATGTAAAAACAAAAAGGAGTCATTTTGCATTCATTCCTCTAAAGGGGTTTTGAATTTCATCCCTCAGAACCCCCCAAAAAAGCCAAATTAAGTCAGAACGTAAAGGGACAGTGTGTAAAAAAACAAAGGAGTCATTTTACATCCACTCCCCTCAGGGCGTTTTGAATTTCATTCCTCAAAACCCCCTAAAACAGTCAAATTGTGTCAGAACGTAAAGGGACAGTGTGTTACCAAAAAAAGGAGTCATTTTACATCCATTCCCCTAGGGGCGTTTTGAATTTCATTCCTCATTACCCCTAAAAAAGCCAAATTAAGTCAGAACTTCCCCAAACACAAGCCCACAAGAGAAGACAGCCAGTCCCCAAACACAAGCCCGGGACTGACCCACAAGAGGCAACAGCCAGTCCCCAAACACAAGCCTGGGACCGGCCCACATGGGCGACAGCCAGGCCCCAAACACAAGCCCGGGACCGGCCCACAGGAGGCGATAGTCAGTCCCCAGACACAAGCCCGGGACCGGCCCACAAAAGGCGACAGCCAGTCCCCAAACACAAGCCCAGGACCGGCCCACAGGAGGCGACAGCCAGTCCCCAAACACAAACAGGGGACCGGCCCACAGGAGGCGACAGCCAGGCCCCAAACACAAGCCCGGGACCGGCCCATAAGAGGCGACAGCCAGTCCCCAAATACAAGCCCGGGACCGGCCCACAAAAGGTGACAGCCAGTCCCCAAACACAAGCCCGGGACAGGCCCATAGGAGGCGACAACCAGTCCCCAAAAACAAGCCAGGGACCGACCCACAGGAAGCGGCAGACAGGACCCAAACACAAGCCGGGGACCGCCCCACAGGAGGAGACTGCTAAGCCCCAAACACAAGCAGGGGACCGGCACACAGGAGGCGACAGCCAGGCCTCAAACACAAGCCCGGGACCGGCCCACAAGAGGCGACAGCCAGTCCCCAAATACAAGCCCGGGACCGGCCCACAGGAGGCGACAGCCAGTTCGCAAATACAAGCCCGGGACCGGCCCAAAGGAGGCGACAGACAGGCGCCTAACACAAGCAGGGGACCGGCCCAGAGGAGGGGACATCCAGTCCCCAAACACAAGCCCGGGACCAGCTCACAAGAGGCGACAGCCAGTCCCCAAACACAAGCCGGGGACTGGCCCACAGGAAGAGACTGCCAGGCCCCAAACACAAGCTGGGGATCAGCCCAGAGGAGGCGACAGCCAGTCCCCAAACACAAGCAGGGGACCGGCCCACAGGAGGCAACAGCCAGGCCTCAAACACAAGCCCGGGACCGGCCCACAGGAGGCGACAGCCAGTCCCCAAACACAAGCCCGGGACCGGCCCACAAGAGGCGACAGCCAGTCCCCAATCACAAGTCCGGAACCGGCCCACAAGAGGCAACAGCCAGTCCCCAATCACAAGCCCGGAACCGGCCCACAAGAAGAGACTGCCAGTCCCCAAACACAAGCCGGGGACTGGCCCACAGGAAGAGACTGCCAGTCCCCAAACACAAGCCGGGGACTGGCCCACAGGAAGACACTGCCACGCCCCAAACACAAGCTGAGGATCAGCCCAGAGGAGGCGACAGCCAGTCCCAAACACAAGCAGGGGACCGGCCCACAGGAGGCGACAGCCAGGCCTCAAACACAAGCCTGGCACCGGCCGACAACAGGCGACAGCCAAGCCCCAAATACAAGCCCGGGACCAGCCCACAAGAGGCGACAGCCAGTCCCCAAACACAAGCCGGGGACTGGCCCACAGGAAGAGACTGCCAGGCCCCAAACACAAGCTGAGGATCAGCCCAGAGGAGGCGACAGCCAGTCCCTAACACAAGCAGGGGACCGGCCCAGAGGAGGGGACAGCCAGTCCCCAAACACAAGCCCGGGACCAGCTCACAAGAGGCGACAGCCAGTCCCCAAACACAAGTCCGACACAAGCCCGGGACCGGCCCAGAGGAGGCGACAGCAAGTCCCCAAACACAAGCCCGGGACCAGCCCACAAAAGGCGACAGCCAGTCCCCGAACACAAGCCCGGGACCGGCCCACAGGAGGCGACAGCCAGTCCCCAAACACAAGCCGGGGACCGGCCAAGAGGAGGCGACAGCCAGTCCCCAAACACAAGCCCCAGACGAACCCACAAAAGGCGACAGCCAGTCCCCAAACACAAGCCGGGGACTGGCCCACAGGAAGAGACTGCCAGAACCCAAACACAAGCTGAGGATCAGCCCAGAGGAGGCGACAGACAGTCCCAAACACAAACAGTGGACAGGCCCACAGGAGGCGACAGCGAGGCCTCAAACACAAGCCCGGGATAGGCCCACAAGAGGCGACAGCCAGTCCCCAAATACAAGCCCGGGACCGGCCCACACAAGCCCAGGACCGGCCCACAAGAAGCGACAGCCAGTCCCCAAACACAAGTCCGACACAAGCCCGGGACCGGCCCAGAGGAGGCTGTTGTGGCAAATACACTTGCAAATGTAGAATGGATTTGCATACATGTAGAAATTTAGAAAGACTTGCTTACAGTAGTGGGAAACGGTCGGGTAGACATCCTTGAAGATACTCTTGGCAGACATTAAGTTTCCTTGAAGATAGCGTGCAAGGGACAGGACGCTCTGTACTTGATACGTGATACAGGACCGCCTTTTGGGGTGTACTCAATCGAAGCCTAATCGTCACTACCAGCTTTAAATACATTGTCATGTTCCTAGCTCTGTGAGATCTTTATTGACGCATCAATAAAGTGACATCTCCCTCCATAACGAAGCTGGCTCCTGTCTATTTCTTTTATCCACTTATGAGAAGACTTTCTCTCGATTATCGGACCTCCAATTTCTACAACATTTGGCGCCGCAACGTGGATTGGCACTAATTAAATAAACAGAAAAGGGAAAAGACTTCTCAGTGGAACGGTCTCGAATGAGCGGTTGAGGTAAGGATAGTTTTTTTTCTCTCCTTGTTTCAATTTGCTTGTCGAGATTCGTGGGGGGACGGGAGCCTGTGACGTCGGAGCTAAATTATGAAAATGCGTGCACGTGGAATTTTCCGTCTATAATCAGGCCCAAGTTCGGACGGATGAGATATGTAAACTGAGTTGAGATTTATTTTTTTTTGTTTTGTCCCGGGAGTTCGGTGCTCAAAGAATCCTGTTTGTTTTGGGACGTAGGCTGCTTGAAAAAGGAAAAAGGCTAATTTTACCTGGATAAAATGGTGCAGCGGCGTCGGTATTTGTATATTTATGATTGTCTTGAGATCTGTGTAAAGCTGTGATAAGACGTCGTCATTTGCTGAAGTGACAGTTCGAGAGTGGACGATCTATGTATGGTTAATACGGGGCATGTTTTATGTGTCTCCCTAGTCGATTGATGATTTGGGAGGGATATGTAACCTTGCACTTAAGAAGAAGTGTGGTGCATGGAACCTCGCCATTTTCTACAATCTGAAAGGTTATACCGACGTTAGAAAAATGAGCAGTAATCAGATGTTGTATTATTAAGATATATTCGCATAGAAACAAGCGATACACAGAATGTGTGAGAATTGCTGACATGTTTTCAGTCTGGGAGATGTCTCATTCGGGAATGTTGGTGTGTGTGCCAGCTGGCGTTAATTGTGCGTGTGTCTCTCTGTATGTGGATGTGTGTTCTGTTCGGTTCGGTTTCTCCCCCGCCCGCCTGAGTGAGTGTGCGCGGGTGATTTATACTTAACTGTTTAAGGGCTAGGAGAGCCTGTGTTTCTTTTTGTCTTTTTTGTTTTTTTGTGTTGTTTGGCGTTGGGAGAGGAGTTAAGGAAGCATGGATGATTGATGGAGTGACTGCTTATTCTACATTTTACGGTCTTGTATGTGCGTTAAAGTGTCTTGCTTTTTGTGGGTTGTTCTCGCACCCAAAGCTCACCCCCACCCCACCCCCGGCTTTCCCCCGTCTTTCGCTCCTTTGCTGTATGGAAAATAAAAAAAAGTGGAGGGATTACTTAATTCGTCAAGTGCTCCGTTTGCGTGTGGCCTTTTGATTTGTGAGATCTTGTTCCGATAAACGTGATAAGTATAGTTTGGGTAAATTGAGGAAACAATTTGGCAAGCATTTTCAAAAGACAATGAGGAGCAGATTACTCGATCTTGAGGAAGACCAGGAAAAATTTAAGAATTTAATTGCTAAGGTGATGTCTTCATGGTCATTTAACCTAGACTAAACATCCGAGTTTGTAAACATAACCGATTTAACAGGATTCAGAAGTCAGACGGACTGTTGAGAAGGGCTGAAGATGGCAAAAAACAAACAAAGACGTTCACTCATCCGTTGTCTGCGCCGCTTGTCTACAGCAGGGTCGTGGGGACACTGGAGCACATCCAGGCTGTCCTCAAACAGTGAGCAGGGGGCAATCTGAACTGATTGCAGCCAGTTTCGAGGAGAAAGAGGTAGACAACTGGGCACCAAGGTCAGTGTGGCACTGATAAAGCTCATGGTCACATTCCAGCGGCGGATTACGAGTGGAACGGGGAGGACGACTGGAGGCCGTCCGTGGTTTCGGTGTCCATCTTTTCGTTGGTTGTAGATGGACAAATTCAAAAGAGGCGTAATACATAAAAAGATTGTTTCCTTAGTTTTTCTCATATTCAATAATAGATTACTAGTGGTATGAATGATTTCGAATTATCAAAAATTAAAAGAAGTTAAAAGAAGTTTGAAAATGACGACATATTATCACAGGGAAGAAAATTCGAGACTAGAAATCATTAATAACGTAGCTGAAGCTATTTCAGTCACTGAATGAAATATTTCTTTTAAAAAGAAAAGAAAAAGAAAAACAAAGGGAACTAAGACAATTGCGTAAAAACGAAGATTGTTGCGCGGAATAAACTAAGATAATTAATGTCTACTAGTACTTAAATTTAGAGAAAAATTTAGAAATTGAATAAACTGGCTAATTTACTAAAACATCTCAGTACGTAAGCACGATAAAACTTAACGAGACTCTAAGTGCCCCTGAATTACACAAAAAAGTTTACCTAGTATATTGTTTTGCTTTATTTCTGAAAGAAAGGGAAAAAGAAACACTAAGACAGACATACAACATAAGTTATTTAAATAAGGATCATTTGCTGAAAATTGGGTATGAAAAACTTGAGACAAAAGTATGAAAAACAACACATTAGGTAGTGTTTTTGGAGTTCCCCAGGGTCTTGAAAAGCACTATATAAATCCAGACCATTTATGATGGAATGGAATATACCTTTACGGACATAGTTACAAAACGGGTTCACATATTGTAACTGACAATTAAATTTGGCATGACACTCCATCTTCAGAGTTAGGTAAAGGATCGGAAAAGATAAGGTTATAGTTATAATTAATACAATATTTACACAAGAATGTGCATTTAAAATGTTACATACAGTTGAGGTTTGTGTAAATATGCATTTGGTGAAAAATAGTCATTGTAGTGAAAAAAAAAAAAAAAAAAAAAAAAAAAAAAAAAAGGTTGTCAGCATTGTGCAAAACATATAACAGTATTTTTATAGATAAGCTATGAAAATAAAAGGAAATTATTAAAAGGATCAATATCTAATTGAAGGCAAATAAACATAGACATAACATGTTGTTTTGCTTTAGAATAAGAAGATACGTACCACGCAATACATAAAATTTTGTTATAGAAAAAGATGCTGAGCACAGGGGTGAACGAATTAATCAGATAGATAGATAGATAGATACGTTACTCATCCCCTGAGGGAAATTCACATTTCCAGCAGCATCCCTGAGCTGAGAACAATACAATAATAAAGCCAAAAGAATACAATATACAAATACCCAGTGTGACGTGCAAATGCCCACTTTAGCATGTTATATAGAGTAACTAAATAGTGCTACACAGAATACATATTGCAGTAAGATTCGGTAATGTCCAATGTAGGTGGTGTTGTTTAATGTACGTATTTTTGCGAGTTGAAACCCATATCCATAGGATAGAAAGTAATCCAAGTGTTGCAAGGCACTGATAAAGTAAGCAAAACTAAATAAACAAATAAATAAATCACAAAAGTAGCGAAAATAACACGGGAGCTGCTGGAGTGGCTGCCATTCGTGACGGCGCCGGAAGTAACATTATCAAATACATTTTTCCACAATTGGGTCAGAATTAAACCTCTAGGGTTTAATCCAGCCATTCATGTGCAGTAAACCAAAGGAGAACAAGAAATGGGATGGTAAAGTATTACGATAATGTAAATCCTACTACAGAAATTCTATGAAATTACTAGAAAACGGAATATAGAGCTTGAAAAACGGGACATAGTATATGGTACGGCTATAATTCTAAAAAGACCAACTACAGAAATTCTGCAAGGATACTGCTACAAAACTACAACAGCATTAATACAAGCGCTACTAAAGAAATCCTGCAAAAATATAGCCTCAGGTGAACTACAACAGACTTCGAAAATATTACAGAATCTTATTTAATCTTATTTTGTAAATATTATAAGATACTACTGCAGGAATGGTTGAGTTAAGTGCAGACCGGACCTGAACTCAATCGCTTAACGACCAGTTACTTTTATTCAGCAAAATTGTCCAACGCTCAGGAAAAAAAACAAAACAGCAACTGGCCTACAGGCAAACAGGAACTCAGACTAGGAATACTCATAAAACAGGCTTTTACTCAGAACGGGCAAGCCCTTAAGAAGGACACACGCAAATTAGACGGTCGCCACGGCGACCATGCTGGACATGACAGAAATACTACATACGTGCACAACTACAATAACACAGTTGTACCTCTACTTATAAGTTTAATTGGTTCTAGCAGTAAATATGGAATGATGAAACTATTGTAAATCGAAACACATTATCAATTTGAATCAATTGGATTGAAACGGGATTAGTCCGTTCCGAAAGCAAACGAACCTTGTTGAATCAACTGCAATTGCCCTGAAGGTATGCTGGTGTTCAGTAGGGGTTCATACATATACACAAAATAGATAAACATGAAATAAATATAATGAAATATAACATCATAACTGTAAATGAGAAAAACTGGATATGTCCCCAGGCTCGTGACGCCAAAAGTTTGCCCACCCTTGACTTAGAACCATTGTTTTTGGGACGATGGACTGGTGGTTAATTGCGCTTTTAATGACGGATTTCTTTTTAGGTTCTTTTTAGGAAACAGAATGTTGGAAAAAATTTTTGAGCTGATTGTAGGCGATGATGAAATAGGTCGATAAATTCTCTATAGAGCGTGACGTCTCGTTAGGTCTCATGTTATAGTCATCATAGTTCCATTCCACTCCATTTAGTTATTAGTATCGATACGACGACACACACACACGCACACTGCTGTCGTCTTAATAAAACTGAATCGTCTCTGCACCGCACAACACAGTGGCCACGATCACACTCTCAGTCCACTCTTGGCGCCCATACTCAGTCATCCCTCTCCTCAGAGCGCCCTAAACCTTGCTTCCTTGATTGAGTAGAAGGACGTGTATGAATAGTGCAATTGCGATAGAAGACAAGTTTGAATTACTGAAATTCCGAGTATTGTGGGATGAGTCAGACGAAAGAGAGACATAGATTGTGAACTTAGGTTTTAACTCAGGGGGGAAGTTGAGACATTCCGTAAAAATAAGTTAAAACCTAGTTTTTTCCGAAATTGATGAAAAATTGTCTTCTGAATAAGCTCTCCATATAACTGTTTTTTGAGATTCAAATTACGAAATTTGGACGGATAGAAAAATATTACACAGAAGAAATGTTGTAATATTACAAAATTTACAATGTTTGTCAAATTGATTAACAAAAATCAATTAAGATAACCATTCACCATTAGCAAATCGCCCACATTGAGAACATTTTGGGATGGTATTTTTCATTTTTGGCAAAATCATTCACTTTGAGCGTGAATTACCTGCTTTCTTTGCAAAATACTGTTATTTTGAACAAGTTTACTTACTGAAGAGATCATATATAGGTTATGATTTTTATAAAAGGCAAAACAAAGAGTGAATCATAACAATAAAAACGTCTTTTCTTGGGTTAAATTGACAATTTAACAATCTATCCTGGTCATCTGCCTCGAGGGGAATGGCCAACAGCAAGATAACACATTGAAAATCAAAAGAAAATGCAAATAAAAAGTGCATACAAATTTTTTCTCGGATGTGATCAATCTACAAAAGAGAACACTCAAACACTCAAATCAGGGTAAATGATTCTGACAAGGATAATGGTTAAACTGATCCAGTGACTGTATTTAGTGAAAAAGCAAAATTTGAAATTTAGAACTGACAATTTAAAAAATAAATTGTTTATCTTCTAGTTAGAATTTTGGGATAGAATGCTCAAAATGGATAGGGCATCTTATAGTGGGGATTTTGATTTTCACTTAAAATAAATATAAAGACGTGCAACCAGTCGGAGTGCCGATGGACTACCAGAAACCAAATGTGTTAACGACAGTACAGACTAATGTGACGGATAATATGCTAAACCTTAATGTGACGATACAGGCGAGAAGGGTACCGACACGCCAAAGTCCAGAAAAACCAACACCCACGGCGACAGCACTGAAGAGTGAGGTTACAACGCCGACAGCCAAAAATGAGTGCACGGCCAGTACGTAAAATTCGGGAGATTGTGTAGAAGAGGAAAACCATAACCCTAACTCGGTAGTTGTGTAGGCGCATGGTCTCAATGTGCACTGACTTAATTTGACTAATTAAAATTAAATTTTGTGGGCCATTTGTCTTGTTTTATGTTTTATGTTTGTTCAATGTTGTAAGTGTTTGTATTCTTTCCTGTATTCTTATCTTTCTTGTCTATATGGTTGTCCAGCGTTTAATCGGCCCACGTAACTGAAAGGATTAACAGAAAAATATCGAAGGAAAAGGAAAAAGGGAACAATACAGTACTCATTGAGACGAGAAAAACGTTTTTAAAGAGGTAGACGGTTTAAAATGTATTGTTTTAGATAGAACCGATAGCACGTCTCGTTAGGAATCGAAAACGTTCGTTTTTTTAGAAATCGTTTTGACGCTAAGGGTGTGCAACATAACGTCCGAGAGCCTGTGGAGTTCCCAGAAAAATAAATGTTTTTTCAGTTGGAAAACGATGAATTTAGAAGTGAAAAGTCTAGAAAAGTTTGTTTGGTTATTTTAGGTGCTTTAGATTATGTTAATGCAAGAATAACACCAAGAAAGGATAGGATAATAACAAAAAGAGAAAAAGTTAACCTATTCCAGTTTTCAGTTCAAAATTGGAAAATTAAGGAATGTGAAGACGAGGAAAAATCCAATTGAGTGAATTGGGATGGAGTAATTTGAGATGGAAGCATTGTTGTACGAGAATAGTGGAATAGCGTGAGTAAATTCTTTCTTTTCATTGAATATGGAGGAAAGATTCATTGAGTCGAATAAAAATGAGTAAGATGAATCATTGTAGATCAATGCACGTCGTTTTCACATTAAGTAGGTGAAGCTAAGGGCCCGGTCACACAGACATTTGCGGCTGAATGACGGCCAGAAATTTCTGCCCTAGAGGCGGACGCAATTGGACGTATTGAGCTCGCCGTTGAATCGTTATGGAGCTGTGCTTGACCCGAGTTCGGGAATTCGCGCGCGGGTAGCAACGTGATTTACTTTTGCACTGGTTAATTCTTCAGAGCGCGGGTACAATTCCTTAAACGAGCGTAGAGAGGCTAGAACACGACCAGAAATATCCAGTCGTGAAGCAGATGCCGCTAGGACGCTATTTGACGTTTTGAGCCCGCAATATACACGAGATAGAGCTGTGCTTTACTCGCGGTCGCAAATTTTCACGTGGTTGGGCGCGTTCAAAACTTTTGAGCAGCTCAAAAGTTTGAGCACGTGTTTAAAACGCGTGCCGCACACGTGGTCAACACGAGTTAATGACGCAGAAATGACGTGCTATGGTCGCGGCCAGGGCGCAGTTACACTTGGGTAGGACGGGGAATTTCAGCGGGTAATCGTGGGTGGAGCATGGTAATAGCATGTTCTGTGCCTGTATCGCGGTGTTATTACGTGAAATTAGCGTGTTACGCGTGTGACAGTCAAACGCCTTTCTCTGCGTATAAACAGCGCAAATGCCGAGCGTGCTCGTGACGTCAAAGGGGTGAACATCCCCGTCAGCATAGTTTCTCTTAATTTCGAATAAATCATTTGGTGCATCTGTAATGGTCGCAGTAAGGCTGTGAAGCTAGGACCTTAACTTTGCCTTTTGGCTGAGATTAAGAATCCCAGCTATTTTGCCTTAATACACATTTTGATTCTGATCGATATTGAATAATGAGTAAATCCTCACTGAATCCTACAGCCCCACCCCCTCTCCATCATCATAACAACTTGGTGTTAATCCATTTTAATATCTTGACATTTCTTAACTCGATAGTAAAATAAGAATGATGCCATAGCTTGTAAACTTGTTCCTCACGAGACTGTGATTTGTACCATCATGTTCTTCTACAGCCCGGTTCCAAAATTAGCGTTCCCCCGCTACTTCAACCATGTTTACATCATCCTATCTCACAATGAAGTAAGGAATGCAATGACGAATATACAATCAAAACCTCCTCATTATTCATTTGTTGGAAATGTAGTACAGATTAAACCGTTCCGTCATTGTTATTATTGTGAACGTAAATTGACGGTAGACCCCCCCCCCCCCCTCGCGTGAACGCGCATTCTCCTGCGCTCCCAACGAATGCGAACGTATTCTATAAAAAACACTTATTAAAACTATAAAGCGAGCTAATTATAATAATTGGGAGATCCTAGTCTATATAACGCGTTTATTTAAACCAAAAATTGCGATCTTATTTTACAAAATGCGTTTGTTAACATGGAAGGAAAAGTCACGTGAGGGTGTAGGGCGGTTTGGTTGGTTGTTGTTGGTCTAAACACGGAAATGACGCGCAAATGACGCGATGAGAGGAAGGGGAAGGCTGAGTCCCATTCTTCGCACTTTCACTCGCTATGTGCCCTAGTCACTCGGTTTGCGCGTTCACGTGAAAATGGGGTGTGTCCCGATACTCTCAAGACCGAGGCAGAAGTGCCCTCAAACCATGTCGTAGCCACTTCAAGACCGAGGGGGCTCTCGACCTCCCTTGGCAGCGAAGTGACTACCCAGAAGGCTTTGCGAATTCTCAATATCAACAAACATGCCCGGAAAGGAACCGCACAAATGTAAGTAGTTTTCCACAACCACGCATGTATTTGCAACAAAATGTATTGAGATATCTTAGTTGGACGTAAATGCAATAGAAAATCGTATTTTCGCGTTAAAACATGAACATTGCAAAATCGCTACTTTACGAAGTGCACAAATCTACCAAGGGAGCTGCCAAAAAATAATCTTCACGCTACAAACTCTAAAGTAGGATAACTGCAGAAAATCACGGTTCAGCCCATCCCTGTTTGTATCTTAAACGAGTCGTGCTTTTACATGTACATGGCCAGTCGCTAAAGGAGCATAGTCAGAATAACGTTCTGGACATACGCGCTTGTTTACTGCACACAATTTCGGGTGTCGTGTTTTATTTACAATATGATTATTTCATGTGAGATCAGAATGCATTAGTTTTCATCATGCATTATGAGTAATGTCTCCGAATTTCACGTGGAAATACAGTTGAAACAAATTACTATCACACAGTCCACTGCCTTCTCTGTAAACACATATTAAGTAAACTAATTACCTTTTCAAAATGTTGTCCAAATGTGGAGACAATTCTAAAGCATATGTGATGCTGGCCAATAGAAGGCTCTTACAGCCATAAGAATAACATGTCAATTTTGTGTATCTATTCACTATCAAATAATTATCCAGAACACATCCTATAATTTCTCACATCAACTTGTTGAGCATCCTATACACAGTTGTTTTTGTGCAATACACAAGCATTAAGTAATTCTTGTTTTTTCCACCCAACCTAAAGGCCAATGTAGAACGTCCCGTGGAAGAGCTGGCCACCATCACAGCTACCACGCCATCCACACCGACGGGCACGTCGTTGGCATCTTCTAATCCGGCGCCAAACCCCAAATCACCCAGAAAAAAAAGGAAGCACGATACACTCCTTGACTTTTTGAAAGCGGAGTCTGCCGGAGTGAGGAAAAGGCTCGAGGAAACTGTGGCCAAAACTGAGCGGTTCCCGTCCTTTTTGGGAAGCTCGTGGACAAATTTCCAGAACAGTGACATCCCTGCAATGTTTCCCTTTGTTTTATAAAAGGAAAATATTTTATTTTATTAAGAACTCAATGAAGTTCCAGTTTGTGTTTTCCAGCTTTATGGAAGTATTGGTATATTTTTGTTACAATTTGTGACATATTATTTATTTACTATTATGTATTTCGGCCCAATGTGATTTTGTTTTTCTGAAAGTAAACTATTATTTAAACTGGAGTGATTTGTAGTTGTTTTCTGTCCAACAGTCACATAGTTCACACACAGTATCTCACATCATTATGAAATAAACCACCAAGGTGTTACTCAAAATAAAGATGTTTATTGAATAGTAATGCAGAAAAGCACGGAATGCAAATGTGGGTCTGACTTCCAAAGCCTAAAACATGGCTTTTGGGCAATTTATTCCATATTAACTGTGGACAATTCTGTGTATCGTGGACCTGGGAACCCTGAAGACCCGTGACACCACACGGTAGGACAGACCGTGGGCCAGCCAGTATAGGCCCTCCAGCCATGGCCCTGTTCCCTCTTTAGCAGCTCCTGCAGGGCCCACATGACCTTCTTGCTCAACCTTAAGTCCTGAATGAGTTTTGACTTCACATCGAACCATAAGCACAGGATGGGAACATTCCTGTCCAACCTGTCCACGCTTATGGGACAGCCACTCTGGAACACAATAGATAACAGACAATTTAGACATAAATGTGGGCATAGATGATGTAAGCATCATGAAAACATGTTGAAATGAGCTTTTTTATATCCAATGACAACTCTTTTGAATTAAATTCCTTATGAACCAAGGTTTTTGGGTCGTACAGGGAAGTTTGGTGACGATATTATGTCAGCTTAAGGGTCAGGTGGACTGTTCTTGTGTTTGTTTACTTTTCATCATGTCACACACTAAAGACCCCTACTATATGTCATAAAATGGCATTAAGATACTAATAAGTAGATTGCCATTTATGTCTACACAAACATAAGGTATTATGTGAACGTGCATTGTATGTTAACTTTTACTGTATTTGACCGAACGGGTCATTTTTTTAATGAGTGTACGTACCTTGTAAAGATGAATCAGCACTACATAGCGCCGAAGCTGTCTTCAGTATAGCACATTTCTCCTCCGTTTATTGGAGACACGGAAAAGATGATGAGCTTTCAGGCAATCGGTAATAACACAGCAGTAGCGGGCATTTTTAACATTGCACGAACTCTCCAACTGACACACTACAAGTTGAGACTCGAGTTGTTTACATGTGACGTAGACCAATACGTCACTGAGGTCTACAGCCAATTAATATTACCGCCATCTCCTGGACAGGGGTGGAAGCTTGCAAGTCTTGTCCAAACCTTTTCCGCTTTGCACTTCACTCGCGGAGGGCACTCCTCTTCGAGGGACCTCACTGGAGGGTCCTCAGGGCCGAGTGAGAGAAATGGGATTGGGCCGAACAGTCGCCGGCGTCTTTTTTCCGGCCACACCACAGGTCAAAAGCGGGTTGGCCATTTTTGCGCATTTTCCATTGCGGGTAAACACGGGCGAAAAAAAATCCCAAAATTTTAGCCGTCATTCAGCTGCAAATGTCTGTGTGACCGGGCCCTAAGATAGTAGATTGAATTGGTTTGGAAAAAATAAAAAAAAAAATAAATAAATAAATAAGTGAGATGGTTATATGTCAATTTCCCATTAAACTAGTGGGCTAAAGAGCATGTGTTAGAGGGCGTAGGAGAAGGGAAAGTTATGTGGAAAATGGATTGTTGGCAGAGCAAGTAAGGAAGTTACAAATACAGAAAGATAAAAGTTAGTAAAAGAAGGTAAAAAGGGGAAGAGATAGTAGGCATTGAGGGAAAGAGAAGAGGGGGACATGCAAGTGACAAAAGAAAGGAATGTAAAGGGGAAAAGGTAATTGAATGAAATATTTTTGTTGACAATTGGCCGCAGTCAAGAAAGCATATGTTCCGGGTTGACGTGTATAGCTAGATACCATCGGACAACCGAGAGAAATTCCAGAAGAATTTAAAGCTAGGAATGAAATTAAGTCTGGATTAGAATCGATATTTATCTGGATAACTCCGAAAAAGAACGCAGAATGGATTAATTACATTTATTGATTTATTACAACCAACGACGTTTTATTAATTACATTAACGAGGCCTTTAGTGCAGTAGGAGAGCCAGTAAAGGAGGCGTGTGTCATATGATAAAGGAGGAATGCTGTACTTATATACCTTTATACACAGCCGAAGCAGGAAGCTTCACAAAAGCACTGTCGAAGATTCGTGAGTTGAGCAATGAAGTGACAGTAAATACTGAAAAGAACAGTATCTCTTTTGATTGGTTCTCGTCTACATTTGGGTACTGGGGTGGTATGTTAGCGAAGGGGGAAATTTTTGTGCTAACTGTCGTAATAATTATGTGTTTGTTGTGTTTCTGTGCCATACCTCTTCTTAAAAGAGGAATGCTTAAGACTTTTGGAGAACAAATGACAGTAGTGGCTGATACTAGGGTGGCAGAAGCTTAATTAGCACAGTTAGTGATTGAATATCCAAGCTTATTCCTTAGTGAGGAAGAACAGATGACTCAACTAAATTCAACGCCTTGAATTTTATCTGGCAACATTAACAGTCAGTCTACATTACATTAAATGATGGAAAGAGACACAAATGATGATCTGGACTGAATACGATATCAATTAGCACTATTGTTAAACACGCAACACACTATATAGCACTAGGAATAACAGCAACAAATATATTGGTTTCTGATTGTGATTCTTTTGTTGGTATGTCACACTGCCGGGGAGCAAGCTGCTTTCTGGGATGGTCAGGATGCATCGTCGCTTCCGGGTTTTTGGCTGCATGGAAACTGAGCGTGATGCCTGCTGGGATGAACACTCACTCCAACATCTGACTTCACGACACCCGTTGACGAATACGACAGTGCATGGTCTTCAAGTTGTTCACGGGGGTCAGGCCAAAGGCCGATGTGTATGCTGTATCACTATCCAGTCATGCACTCATCTTGAAATGTATCGACGACTGTTACCAAAATTTGTTATCACTTATCAGTTCAATTATTCATTTACCTTTATCACGTACCGATCAACCGTCGACGGTCCACGTGTATAATCCAGTATGTACGGATAAAGATAAATGAAGGGGGGGTTAGTGCATGGGTCAGATGTTTGGAGTGTTGGGGGTTTTTGTAAATCAGACATGAACAATGAAAGTTAGAATGATCACAGCAGGCTGACCGCCAGAATTTTATTTTATTTTCGATTTGCGTAAACTCTGTCCGTGTATTGATGTCTATGATTTGTAATACTTTGCCACTACTCTGTATTGATTTTCAATTTTAATTTCCATTCAAAGTGGGAGTATAAACTCCCAAAAGGGGGGATAAGCCAAACAGAAGAAAAAAAAAAAAAAAAAAGGGGGGATATGTTGTGGAAAATACACTTGCAAATGTAGAATGGATTTGCATACATGTAGAAATTTAGAAAGACTTGCTTACAGTAGTGGGAAACGGTCGGGTAGACATCCTTGAAGATACTCTTGGCAGACATTAAGTTTCCTTGAAGATAGCGTGCAAGGGACAGGACGCTCTGTACTTGATACGTGATACAGGACCGCCTTTTGGGGTGTACTCAATCGAAGCCTAATCGTCACTACCAGCTTTAAATACATTGTCATGTTCCTAGCTCTGTGAGATCTTTATTGACGCATCAATAAAGTGACATCTCCCTCCATAACGAAGCTGGCTCCTGTCTATTTCTTTTATCCACTTATGAGAAGACTTTCTCTCGATTATCGGACCTCCAATTTCTACAACAAGGCGACAGCCAGTCCCCGAAGACAAGCCCGGGACCGGCCCACAGGAGGCGACAGCCAGTCCCCAAACACAAGCCCGGGACCGGCCCGAAGGAGGCGACAGACAGGCCCCAAACACAAGCCGGGGACGGGCCAAGAGGAGGCGACAGCCAGTCCCCAAACACAAGCCCGGGACGAGCCCACAAAAGGCGACAGCTAGTCCCAAAACACAAGCCAGGGACTGGCCCACAGGAAGAGACTGCCAGGCAACAAACACAAGCTGAGGATCAGCCCAGAGGAGGCGACAGCCAGTCCCAAACACAAGCAGTGGACCGGCCCACAGGAGGCGACAGCCAGGCCTCAAACACAAGCCCGGGACCGGCCCACAAGACGCGACAGCCAGTCCCCAAATACAAGCCCGGGACCGGCCCACAGGAGGCGACATCCAGTCCCCAAATACAAGCCCGGGACCGGCCCAAAGGAGGCGACACACAGGCCCCTAACACAAGCCGGGGACTGGCCCACAGGAAGAGACTGCCAGGCCCCAAACATAAGCTGAGGATCAGCCCACATGGGCGAAACCAATCCCCAAACACAAGCCCGGGACCGGCCCACAAGAAGCGACAGCCAGTCCCCAAACACAAGCCCGACACAAGCCCGGGACCGGCCCAGAGGAGGCGACAGCAAGTCCCCAAAAACAATCCCGGGACCAGCCCATAAAAGGCGACAGCCAGTCCCCGAACACAAGCCCGGGACTGGCCCACAGGAGGCGACAGCCAGTCCCCAAACACAAGCCCGGGACCGGCCCGAAGGAGGCGACAGACAGGCCCCAAACACAAGCCGGGGACCGGCCAAGAGGAGGCGACAGCCAGTCCCCAAACACAAGCCCGGGACCCGCCCTCAAGAAGCGACAGCCAGTCCCCAAATACAAGCCCGGGACTGGCCCACAGGAGGCGACAGCCAGTCCCCAAATACAAGCCGGGGACCGGCCTAGAGGAGGCGACAACCAGTCCCCAAACACAAGCCCGGGACCGGCCCACAGGAGGCGACAGCCAGTCCCCAAACACAAGCCGGGGACCGGCCCACGAGAGGTGACAGTCAGTCCCCAAACACAAGCCCGGGACCGGCCCACAAGAGGCGACAGCCAGTCCCCAAACACAAGCCCGGGACCGGCCCACAAGAGGCGACAGCCAGTCCCCAATCACAAGCCCGGAATCGGCCCACAAGAAGAGACTGCCAGTCCCCAAACACAAGCCGGGGACTGGCCCACAGGAAGAGACTGCGAGGCCCCAAAAACAAGCTGAGGATCAGCCCAGAGGAGGCGAAAGCCAGTCCCAAACACAAGCAGGGGACCGGCCCACAGGAGGCGACAGCCAGGCCTCAAACACAAGCCCGGGACCAGCCCACAAGAGGCAACAGCCAGTCCCCAAATACAAGCCCGGGACCCGCCCACAGGAGGCGACAGCCAGTCCCCAAATACAAGCCCGGGACCGGCCCAAAGGAGGCGACAGACAGGCCCCTAACACAAGCCGGGGACCGGCCCAGAGGAGGCGACAGCCAGTCCCCAAACACAAGCCCAGGACCAGCCCACAAAAGGCGACAGCCAGTCCCCAAACACAAGCCCGGGACCGGCCCTAATGAGGCAACAGACAGGCCCCAAACACAAGCCGGGGACCGGCCAAAAGGAGGCGACAGCCAGTCCCCAAACACAAGCCCGGGACGAGCCCACAAAAGGCGACAGCCAGTCCCCAAACACAAGCCGGGGACTGGCCCACACAAGCCCAGGACCGGCCCACAAGAAGCGACAGCCAGTCCCCAAACACAAGTCCTACACAAGCCCGGGACCGGCCCAGAGGAGGCGACAGCCAGTCCCCGAAGACAAGCCCGGGACCGGCCCACAGGAGGCGACAGCCAGTCCCCAAACACAAGCCCGGGACCGGCCCGAAGGAGGCGACAGACAGGCCCCAAAGACAAGCCGGGGACCAGCCAAGAGGAGGCGACAGCCAGTCCCCAAACACAAGCCCGGGACGAGCCCACAAAAGGCGACAGCTAGTCCCCAAACACAAGCCAGGGACTGGCCCACAGGAAGAGACTGCCAGGCCAAAAACACAAGCTGAGGATCAGCCCAGAGGAGGCGACAGCCAGTCCCAAACACAAGCAGTGGACCGGCCCACAGGAGGCGACAGCCAGGCCTCAAACACAAGCCCAGGACCGACCCACAAGAGGCGACAGCCAGTCCCCAAATACAAGCCCGGGACCGGCCCACAGGAGGCGACATCCAGTCCCCAAATAAAAGCCCGGGACCGGCCCAAAGGAGGCGACACACAGGCCCCTAACACAAGCCGGGGACTGGCCCACAGGAAGAGACTGCCAGGCCCCAAACATAAGCTGAGGATCAGCCCACATGGGCGAAACCAGTCCCCAAACACAAGCCCGGGACCGGCCCACAAGAAGCGACAGCCAGTCCCCAAACACAAGCCCGACACAAGCCCGGGACCGGCCCAGAGGAGGCGACAGCAAGTCCCCAAAAACAATCCCGGGACCAGCCCATAAAAGGCGACAGCCAGTCCCCGAACACAAGCCCGGGACTGGCCCACAGGAGGCGACAGCCAGTCCCCAAACACAAGCCCGGGACCGGCACGAAGGAGGCGACAGACAGGCCCCAAACACAAGCCGGGGACCGGCCAAGAGGAGGCGACAGCCAGTCCCCAAACACAAGCCCGGGACCCGCCCACAAGAAGCGACAGCCAGTCCCCAAATACAAGCCCGGGACCGGCCCACAGGAGGCGACAGCCAGTCCCCAAATACAAGCCGGGGACCGGCCTAGAGGAGGCGACAACCAGTCCCCAAACACAAGCCCGGGACCGGCCCACAGGAGGCGACAGCCAGTCCCCAAACACAAGCCGGGGACCGGCCCACGAGAGGTGACAGTCAGTCCCCAAACACAAGCCCGGGACCGGCCCACAAGAGGCGACAGCCAGTCCCCAATCACAAGCCCGGAATCGGCCCACAAGAAGAGACTGCCAGTCCCCAAACACAAGCCGGGGACTGGCCCACAGGAAGAGACTGCGAGGCCCCAAAAACAAGCTGAGGATCAGCCCAGAGGAGGCGAAAGCCAGTCCCAAACACAAGCAGGGGACCGGCCCACAGGAGGCGACAGCCAGGCCTCAAACACAAGCCCGGGACCAGCCCACAAGAGGCAACAGCCAGTCCCCAAATACAAGCCCGGGACCCGCCCACAGGAGGCGACAGCCAGTCCCCAAATACAAGCCCGGGACCGGCCCAGAGGAGGCGACAGCCAGTCCCCAAACACAAGCCCGGGACCAGCCCACAAAAGGCGACAGCCAGTCCCCAAACACAAGCCCGGGACCGGCCCTAAGGAGGCAACAGACAGGCCCCAAACACAAGCCGGGGACCGGCCAAAAGGAGGCCACAGCCAGTCCCCAAACACAAGCCCGGGACGAGCCCACAAAAGGCGACAGCCAGTCCCCAAACACAAGCCGGGGACTGGCCCACACAAGCCCAGGACCGGCCCACAAGAAGCGACAGCCAGTAACCAAACACAAGTCCGACAAAAGCCCGGGACCGGCCCAGAGGAGGCGACAGCCAGTCCCCGAAGACAAGCCCGGGACCGGCCCACAGGAGGCGACAGCCAGTCCCCAAACACAAGCCCGGGACCGGCCCGAAGGAGGCGACAGACAGGCCCCAAACACAAGCCGGGGACCGGCCAAGAGGAGGCGACAGCCAGTCCCCAAACACAAGCCCGGGACGAGCCCACAAAAGGCAACAGCTAGTCCCCAAACAAGCCAGGGACTGGCCCACAGGAAGAGACTGCCAGGCCACAAACACAAGCTGAGGATCAGCCCAGAGGAGGCGACAGCCAGTCCCAAACACAAGCCCGGGACCGGCCCACAAGAGGCGACAGCCAGTCCCCAAATACAAGCCCGGGACCGGCCCACAGGAGGCGACATCCAGTCCCCAAATACAAGCCCGGGACCGGCCCAAACGTGGCGACACACAGGCCCCTAACACAAGCCGGGGACCGGCCCAGAGGAGGCCACAGCCAGTCCCCAAACACAAGCCCGGGACCAGCCCACAAGAGGCGACAGCCAGTCCCCAAACACAAGCCGGGGACTGGCCCACAGGAAGAGACTGCCAGGCCCCAAACATAAGCTGAGGATCAGCCCACATGGAAGACAGCCAGTCCCCACACACAAGGCCGGGACCGGCCCACAAGAAGCGACAGCCAGTCCCCAAACACAAGCCCGACACAAGCCAGGGACCGGTCCAGAGGAGGCGACAGCAAGTCCCCAAACACAATCCCGGGACCAGCCCATAAAAAGCGACAGCCAGTCCCCGAACACAAGCCGGGGACTGGCCCACAGGAAGAGACTGCGAGGCCCCAAAAACAAGCTGAGGATCAGCCCAGAGGAGGCGAAAGCCAGTCCCAAACACAAGCAGGGGACCGGCCCACAGAAGGCGACAGCCAGGCCTTAAACACAAGCCCGGGACCGGCCCGAAGGAGGCGACAGACAGGCCCCAAACACAAGCCGGGGACCGGCCAAGAGGAGGCGACAGCCAGTCCCCAAACACAAGCCCGGGACCCGCCCACAAGAAGCGACAGCCAGTCCCCAAATACAAGCCCGGGACTGGCCCACAGGAGGCGACAGCCAGTCCCCAAATACAAGCCGGGGACCGGCCTAGAGGAGGCGACAACCAGTCCCCAAACACAAGCCCGGGACCGGCCCACAGGAGGCGACAGCCAGTCCCCAAACACAAGTCGGGGACCGGCCCACGAGAGGTGACAGTCAGTCCCCAAACACAAGCCCGGGACCGGCCCACAAGAGGCGACAGCCAGTCCCCAAACACAAGCCCGGGACCGGCCCACAAGAGGCGACAGACAGGCCCCAAACACAATTCGGGGACCGGCCAAAAGGAGGCGACAGCCAGTCCCCAAACACAAGCCCGGGACGAGCCCACAAAAGGCGACAGCCAGTCCCTAAACACAAGCCGGGGACTGGCCCACACAAGCCCAGGACCGGCCCACAAGAAGCGACAGCCAGTCCCCAAACACAAGTCCGACACAAGCCCACAAGAGGTGACAGCCAGTCCCCAAACACATGCCCGGGACCGGCCCACAAGAGGCGACAGCCAGTCCCCAATCACAAGCCCGGAATCGGCCCACAAGAAGAGACTGCCAGTCCCCAAACACAAGCCGGGGACTGGCCCACAGGAAGAGACTGCGAGGCCCCAAAAACAAGCTGAGGATCAGCCCAGAGGAGGCGAAAGCCAGGCCTCAAACACAAGCCCGGGACCGGCCCACAAGAGGCGACAGCCAGTCCCAAACACAAGCCCGGGACCGGCCCACAAGAAGCGACAGCCAGTCCCCAAATACAATCCCGGGACCAGCCCATAAAAGGCGACAGCCAGTCCCCGAACACAAGCCCGGGACTGGCCCACAGGAGGCGACAGCCAGTCCCCAAACACAAGCCCGGGACCGGCCCGAAGGAGGCGACAGACAGACCCCAAACACAAGCCGGGGACCGGCCAAGAGGAGGCGACAGCCAGTCCCCAAACACAAGCCCGGGACCCGCCCACACGAGGCGACAGCCAGTCCCCAGATACAAGCCCGGGACCGGCCCACAGGAGGCGACAGCCAGTCCCCAAATACAAGCCGGGGACCGGCCCGAAGGAGGCGACAGACAGGCCCCAAACACAAGCCGGGGACCGGCCAAGAGGAGGCGACAGCCAGTCCCCAAACACAAGCCCGGGACGAGCCCACAAGAGGTGACAGCCAGTCCCCAAACACAAGCCCGGGACCGGCCCACAAGAGGCGACAGCCAGTCCCCAATCACAAGCCCGGAATCGGCCCACAAGAAGAGACTGCCAGTCCCCAAACACAAGCCGGGGACTGGCCCACAGGAAGAGACTGCGAGGCCCCAAAAACAAGCTGAGGATCAGCCCAGAGGAGGCGAAAGCCAGGCCTCAAACACAAGCCCGGGACCGGCCCACAAGAGGCGACAGCCAGTCCCCAAATACAAGCCCGGGACCGGCCCACAGGAGGCGACAGCCAGTCCCCAAATACAAGCCCGGGACCGGCCCAAAGGAGGCGACAGACAGGCCCCTAACACAAGCCGGGGACCGGCCCAGAGGAGGCGAGAGCCAGTCCCCAAACACAAGCCCGGGACCAGCCCACAAAAGGCGACAGCCAGTCCCCAAACACAAGCCGGGGACTGGCCCACAGGAAGAGACTGCAAGGCCCCAAACACAATCTGAAGATCAGCCCAGAGGAGCCGACAGCCAGTCCCCAAACACAAGCCCGGGATTGGCCCACAAGAAGCGACAGCCATTCCCCAAACACAAGCTTGACACAAGCCCGGGACTGGCCCACAGGAAGAGACTGCCAGGCCCCAAATACAAGCTGAGGATCAGCCCAGAGGAGGCAACAGCCAGTCCCCAAACACAAGCCGGGGACTGGCCCACACAAGCCCAGGACCGGCCCACAAGAAGCGACAGCCAGTCCCCAAACACAAGTCCGACACAAGCCCGGGACCGGCCCAGAGGAGGCGACAGCCAGTCCCCGAAGACAAGCCCGGGACCGGCCCACAGGAGGCGACAGCCAGTCCCCAAACACAAGCCCGGGACCGGCCCGAAGGAGGCGACAGACAGGCCCCAAACACAAACCGGGGACCGGCCAAGAGGAGGCGACAGCCAGTCCCCAAACACAAGCCCGGGACGAGCCAACAAAAGGCGACAGCTAGTCCCCAAACAAGCCAGGGACTGGCCCACAGGAAGAGACTGCCAGGCCACAAACACAAGCTGAGGATCAGCCCAGAGGAGGCGACAGCCAGTCCCAAACACAAGCCCGGGACCGGCCCACAAGAAGCGACAGCCAGTCCCCAAATACAAGCCCGGGACTGGCCCACAGGAGGCGACAGCCAGTCCCCAAATACAAGCCGGGGACCGGCCTAGAGGAGGCGACAACCAGTCCCCAAACACAAGCCCGGGACCGGCCCACAGGAGGCGACAGCCAGTCCCCAAACACAAGTCGGGGACCGGCCCACGAGAGGTGACAGTCAGTCCCCAAACACAAGCCCGGGACCGGCCCACAAGAGGCGACAGCCAGTCCCCAAACACAAGCCCGGGACCGGCCCACAAGAGGCGACAGACAGGCCCCAAACACAATTCGGGGACCGGCCAAAAGGAGGCGACAGCCAGTCCCCAAACACAAGCCCGGGACGAGCCCACAAAAGGCGACAGCCAGTCCCTAAACACAAGCCGGGGACTGGCCCACACAAGCCCAGGACCGGCCCACAAGAAGCGACAGCCAGTCCCCAAACACAAGTCCGACACAAGCCCGGGACCGGCCCAGAGGAGGCGACAGCCAGTCCCCGAAGACAAGCCCGGGACCAGCCCACAGGAGGCGACAGCCAGTCCCCAAACACAAGCCCGGGACCGGCCCGAAGGAGGCGACAGACAGGCCTCAAACACAAGCCGGGGACCGGCCAAGAGGAGGCGACAGCCAGTCCCCAAACACAAGCCCGGGACGAGCCCACAAAAGGCGACAGCTAGTCCCCAAACACAAGCCAGGGACTGGCCCACAGGAAGAGACTGCCAGGCCAAAAACACAAGCTGAGGATCAGCCCAGAGGAGGCGACAGCCAGTCCCAAACACAAGCAGTGGACCGGCCCACAGGAGGCGACAGCCAGGCCTCAAACACAAGCCCGGGACCGGCCCACAAGAGGCGACAGCCAGTCCCCAAATACAAGCGTGGGACCGGCCCACAGGAGGCACATCCAGTCCCCAAATACAAGCCCGGGACCGACCCAAAGGTGGCGACACACAGGCCCCTAACACAAGCCGGGGACCGGCCCAGAGGAGGCCACAGCCAGTCCCCAAACACAAGCCCGGGACCGGCCCACAAGAAGCGACAGCCAGTCCCCAAACACAAGCCCGGGACCGGCCCAGAGGAGGCGACAGCAAGTCCCCAAACACAATCCCGGGACCAGCCCATAAAAGGCGACAGCCAGTCCCCGAACACAAGCCCGGGACTGGCCCACAGGAGGCGACAGCCAGTCCCCAAACACAAGCCCGGGACCGGCCCGAAGGAGGCGACAGACAGACCCCAAACACAAGCCGGGGACCGGCCAAGAGGAGGCGACAGCCAGTCCCCAAACACAAGCCCGGGACCCGCCCACACGAGGCGACAGCCAGTCCCCAGATACAAGCCCGGGACCGGCCCACAGGAGGCGACAGCCAGTCCCCAAATACAAGCCGGGGACCGGCCCGAAGGAGGCGACAGACAGGCCCCAAACACAAGCCGGGGACCGGCCAAGAGGAGGCGACAGCCAGTCCCCAAACACAAGCCCGGGACGAGCCCACAAGAGGTGACAGCCAGTCCCCAAACACAAGCCCGGGACCGGCCCACAAGAGGCGACAGCCAGTCCCCAATCACAAGCCCGGAATCGGCCCACAAGAAGAGACTGCCAGTCCCCAAACACAAGCCGGGGACTGGCCCACAGGAAGAGACTGCGAGGCCTCAAAAACAAGCTGAGGATCAGCCCAGAGGAGGCGAAAGCCAGGCCTCAAACACAAGCCCGGGACCGGCCCACAAGAGGCGACAGCCAGTCCCCAAATACAAGCCCGGGACCGGCCCACAGGAGGCGACAGCCAGTCCCCAAATACAAGCCCGGGACCGGCCCAAAGGAGGCGACAGACAGGCCCCTAACACAAGCCGGGGACCGGCCCAAAGGAGGCGAGAGCCAGTCCCCAAACACAAGCCCGGGACCAGCCCACAAAAGGCGACAGCCAGTCCCCAAACACAAGCCGGGGACTGGCCCACAGGAAGAGACTGCAAGGCCCCAAACACAATCTGAAGATCAGCCCAGAGGAGCCGACAGCCAGTCCCCAAACACAAGCCCGGGATTGGCCCACAAGAAGCGACAGCCATTCCCCAAACACAAGCTTGACACAAGCCCGGGACTGGCCCACAGGAAGAGACTGCCAGGCCCCAAATACAAGCTGAGGATCAGCCCAGAGGAGGCAACAGCCAGTCCCCAAACACAAGCCGGGGACTGGCCCACACAAGCCCAGGACCGGCCCACAAGAAGCGACAGCCAGTCCCCAAACACAAGTCCGACACAAGCCCGGGACCGGCCCAGAGGAGGCGACAGCCAGTCCCCGAAGACAAGCCCGGGACCGGCCCACAGGAGGCGACAGCCAGTCCCCAAACACAAGCCCGGGACCGGCCCGAAGGAGGCGACAGACAGGCCCCAAACACAAACCGGGGACCGGCCAAGAGGAGGCGACAGCCAGTCCCCAAACACAAGCCCGGGACGAGCCAACAAAAGGCGACAGCTAGTCCCCAAACAAGCCAGGGACTGGCCCACAGGAAGAGACTGCCAGGCCACAAACACAAGCTGAGGATCAGCCCAGAGGAGGCGACAGCCAGTCCCAAACACAAGCCCGGGACCGGCCCACAAGAGGCGACAGCCAGTCCCCAAATACAAGCCCGGGACCGGCCCACAGGAGGCGACATCCAGTCCCCAAATACAAGCCCGGGACCGGCCCAAACGTGGCGACACACAGGCCCCTAACACAAGCCGGGGACCGGCCCAGAGGAGGCCACAGCCAGTCCCCAAACACAAGCCCGGGACCAGCCCACAAGAGGCGACAGCCAGTCCCCAAACACAAGCCGGGGACAGGCCCACAGGAAGAGACTACCAGGCCCCAAACATAAGCTGAGGATCAGCCCACATGGGCGACAGCCAGTCCCCAAACACAAGCCCGGGACCGGCCCACAAGAAGCGACAGCCAGTCCCCAAACACAAGCCCGACACAAGCCCGGGACCGGTCCAGAGGAGGCGACAGTCAGTCCCCAAACACAAGCCCGGGACAGGCCCACAAGAGGCGACAGCCAGTCCCCAAACACAAGCCCGGGACCGGCCCACAAGAGGCGACAGCCAGTCCCCAATCACAAGCCCGGAATCGGCCCACAAGAAGAGACTGCCAGTCCCCAAACACAAGCCGGGGACTGGCCCACAGGAAAAGACTGCGAGGCCCCAAAAACAAGCTGAGGATCAGCCCAGAGGAGGCGAAAGCCAGGCCTCAAACACAAGCCCGGGACCGGCCCACAAGAGGCGACAGCCAGTCCCCAAATACAAGCCAGGGACCGGCCCACAGGAGGCGACAGCCAGTCCCCAAATACAAGCCCGGGACCAGCCCAAAGGAGGCGACAGACAGGCCCCTAACACAAGCCGGGGACCGGCCCAGAGGAGGCGACAGCCAGTCCCCAAACACAAGCCTGGGACCAGCCCACAAAAGGCGACAGCCAGTCCCCAAACACAAGCCGGGGACTGGCCCACAGGAAGAGACTGCAAGGCCCCAAACACAATCTGAAGATCAGCCCAGAGGAGCCGACAGCGAGTCCCCAAACACAAGCCCGGGATTGGCCCACAAGAAGCGACAGCCATTCCCCAAACACAAGCTTGACACAAGCCCGGGACTGGCCCACAGGAAGAGACTGCCATGCCCCAAACACAAGCTGAGGATCAGCCCAGAGGAGGCAACAGCCAGTCCCCAAACACAAGCAGGGGACTGGCCCACAGGAGGCGACATCCGGGCCCCAAACACAAGCCCTGGACCGGCCCACAAGAGGCGACAGCCAGTCCCCCAATACAAACCCGGGACGAGCCCACAAAAGGCGACAGCCAGTCCCCAAACACAAGCCAGGGACTGGCCCACAGGAAGAGACTGCCAGGCCCCAAACACAAGCTGAGGATCAGCCCAGAGGAGGCGACAGCCAGTCCCAAACACAAGCAGTGGACAGGCCCACAGGAGGCGACAGCCAGGCCTCAAACACAAGCCCGGGACCGGCCCACAAGAGGCGACAGCCAGTCCCCAAATACAAGCCCGGGACCGGCCCACACAAGCCCAGGACTGGCCCACAAGAGGCGACAGCCAGTCCCCAAACACAAGCCGGGGACTGGCCCACAGGAAGAGACTGCAAGGCCCCAAACAAAATCTGAGGATCAGCCCAGAGGAGCCGACAGACAGGCCCCAAACACAAGCCCGGGATTGGCCCACAAGAAGCGACAGCCATTCCCCAAACACAAGCTTGACACAAGCCCGGGACTGGCCCTCAGGAAGAGACTGCCAGGCCCCAAACACAAGCTGAGGATCAGCCCAGAGGAGGCAACAGCCAGTCCCCAAACACAAGCAGGGGACTGGCCCACAGGAGGCGACATCCAGGCCCCAAACACAAGCCCTGGACCGGCCCACAAGAGGCGACAGCCAGTCCCCCAATACAAACCCGGGACCGGCCCACAGGAGGCGACAGCCAGTCCACCAAATACAAGCCCGGGACCGGCCTAGAGGAGGCGACAACCAGTCCCCAAACACAAGCCCGGGAACGGCCCACAGGAGGCGACAGCCAGTCCCCAAACACAAGCCGGGGACCGGCCCACGAGAGGTGACAGTCAGTCCCCAAACACAAGCCCGGGACCGGCCCACAAGAGGCGACAGCCAGTCCCCAAACACAAGCCCGGGACCGGCCCACAAGAGGCGACAGCCAGTCCCCAATCACAAGCTGAGGATCAGCCCAGAGGAGGCAACAGCCAGTCCCCAAACACAAGCCGGGGACTGGCCCACACAAGCCCAGGACCGGCCCACAAGAAGCGACAGCCAGTCCCCAAACACAAGTCCGACACAAGCCCGGGACCGGCCCACAGGAGGCGACAGCCAGTCCCCAAAAACAAGCCCGGGACCAGCCCGAAGGAGGCGACAGACAGGCCCCAAACACAAGCCGGGGACCGGCCAAGAAGAGGCGACAGCCAGTCCCCAAACACAAGCCCGGGACGAGCCCACAAAAGGCGACAGCTAGTCCCCAAACACAAGCCAGGGACTGGCCCACAGGAAGAGACTGCCAGGCCACAAACACAAGCTGAGGATCAGCCCAGAGGAGGCGACAGCCAGTCCCAAACACAAGCAGTGGACCGGCCCACAGGAGGCGACAGCCAGGCCTCAAACACAAGCCCGGGACCGGCCCACAAGAGGCGACAGCCAGTCCCCAAATACAAGCCCGGGACCGGCCCACAGAAGGCGACATCCAGTCCCCAAATACAAGCCCGGGACCGGCCCAAACGTGGCGACACACAGGCCCCTAACACAAGCCAGGGACCGGCCCAGAGGAGGCGAAAGCCAGGCCTCAAACACAAGCCCGGGACCGGCCCACAAGAGGCGACAGCCAGTCCCCAAATACAAGCCAGGGACCGGCCCACAGGAGGCGACAGCCAGTCCCCAAATACAAGCCCGGGACCGGCCCAAAGGAGGCGACAGACAGGCCCCTAACACAAGCCGGGGACCGGCCCAGAGGAGGCGACAGCCAGTCCCCAAACACAAGCCTGGGACCAGCCCACAAAAGGCGACAGCCAGTCCCCAAACACAAGCCGGGGACTGGCCCACAGGAAGAGACTGCAAGGCCCCAAACACAATCTGAAGATCAGCCCAGAGGAGCCGACAGCGAGTCCCCAAACACAAGCCCGGGATTGGCCCACAAGAAGCGACAGCCATTCCCCAAACACAAGCTTGACACAAGCCCGGGACTGGCCCACAGGAAGAGACTGCCATGCCCCAAACACAAGCTGAGGATCAGCCCAGAGGAGGCAACAGCCAGTCCCCAAACACAAGCAGGGGACTGGCCCACAGGAGGCGACATCCGGGCCCCAAACACAAGCCCTGGACCGGCCCACAAGAGGCGACAGCCAGTCCCCCAATACAAACCCGGGACGAGCCCACAAAAGGCGACAGCCAGTCCCCAAACACAAGCCAGGGACTGGCCCACAGGAAGAGACTGCCAGGCCCCAAACACAAGCTGAGGATCAGCCCAGAGGAGGCGACAGCCAGTCCCAAACACAAGCAGTGGACAGGCCCACAGGAGGAGACAGCCAGGCCTCAAACACAAGCCCGGGACCGGCCCACAAGAGGCGACAGCCAGTCCCCAAATACAAGCCCGGGACCGGCCCACACAAGCCCAGGACTGGCCCACAAGAGGCGACAGCCAGTCCCCAAACACAAGCCGGGGACTGGCCCACAGGAAGAGACTGCAAGGCCCCAAACACAATCTGAGGATCAGCCCAGAGGAGCCGAGAGACAGGCCCCAAACACAAGCCCGGGATTGGCCCACAAGAAGCGACAGCCATTCCCCAAACACAAGCTTGACACAAGCCCGGGACTGGCCCTCAGGAAGAGACTGCCAGGCCCCAAACACAAGCTGAGGATCAGCCCAGAGGAGGCAACAGCCAGTCCCCAAACACAAGCAGGGGACTGGCCCACAGGAGGCGACATCCAGGCCCCAAACACAAGCCCTGGACCGGCCCACAAGAGGCGACAGCCAGTCCCCCAATACAAACCCGGGACCGGCCCACAGGAGGCGACAGCCAGTCCACCAAATACAAGCCCGGGACCGGCCTAGAGGAGGCGACAACCAGTCCCCAAACACAAGCCCGGGAACGGCCCACAGGAGGCGACAGTCAGTCCCCAAACACAAGCCCGGGACCGGCCCACAAGAGGCGACAGCCAGTCCCCAAACACAAGCCCGGGACCGGCCCACAAGAGGCGACAGCCAGTCCCCAATCACAAGCTGAGGATCAGCCCAGAGGAGGCAACAGCCAGTCCCCAAACACAAGCCGGGGACTGGCCCACACAAGCCCAGGACCGGCCCACAAGAAGCGACAGCCAGTCCCCAAACACAAGTCCGACACAAGCCCGGGACCGGCCCACAGGAGGCGACAGCCAGTCCCCAAAAACAAGCCCGGGACCGGCCCGAAGGAGGCGACAGACAGGCCCCAAACACAAGCCGGGGACCGGCCAAGAAGAGGCGACAGCCAGTCCCCAAACACAAGCCCGGGACGAGCCCACAAAAGGCGACAGCTAGTCCCCAAACACAAGCCAGGGACTGGCCCACAGGAAGAGACTGCCAGGCCACAAACACAAGCTGAGGATCAGCCCAGAGGAGGCGACAGCCAGTCCCAAACACAAGCAGTGGACCGGCCCACAGGAGGCGACAGCCAGGCCTCAAACACAAGCCCGGGACCGGCCCACAAGAGGCGACAGCCAGTCCCCAAATACAAGCCCGGGACCGGCCCACAGAAGGCGACATCCAGTCCCCAAATACAAGCCCGGGACCGGCCCAAACGTGGCGACACACAGGCCCCTAACACAAGCCAGGGACCGGCCCAGAGGAGGCCACAGCCGGTCCCCAAACACAAGCCCGGGACCAGCCCACAAGAGGCGACAGCAAGTCCCCAAACACAAGCCGGGGACTGGCCCACAGGAAGAGACTGCCAGGCCCCAAACATAAGCTGAGGATCAGCCCACATGGGCGACAGCCAGTCCCCAAACACAAGCCCGGGACCGGCCCACAAGAAGCGAAAGCCAGTCCCCAAACACAAGCCCGACACAAGCCCGGGACCGGCCCAGAAAAGGCGACAGCAAGTCCCCAAACACAATCCCGGGACCAGCTCATAAAAGGCGACAGCCAGTCCCCGAACACAAGCCCGGGACTGGCCCACAGGAGGCAACAGCCAGTCCCCAAACACAAGCCCGGGACCGGCCCGAAGGAGGCGACAGACAGGCCCCAAACACAAGCCAGGGACCGGCCAAGAGGAGGCGACAGCCGGTCCCCAAACACAAGCCCGGGACCCGCCCAAAAGAGGCGACAGCCAGTCCCCAAATACAAGCCCGGGACCGGCCCAGAGGAGGCGACAGCCAGTCCCCAAATACAAGCCGGGGACCGGCCTAGAGGAGGCGACAACCAGTCCCCCAATACAAACCCGGGACGAGCCCACAAAAGGCGACAGCCAGTCCCCAAACACAAGCCCGGGACCAGCCCACAAGAGGCGACAGCCAGTCCCCAAACACAAGCCGGGGACTGGCCCACAGGAAGAGACTGCCAGGCCCCAAACATAAGCTGAGGATCAGCCCACATGGGCGACAGCCAGTCCCCAAACACAAGCCCGGGACCGGCCCAGAGGAGGCGACAGCAAGTCCCCAAACACAATCCCGGGACCAGCCCATAAAAGGCAACAGCCAGTCCCCGAACACAAGCCCGGGACTGGCCCACAGGAGGCGACAGCCAGTCCCCAAACACAAGCCCGAGACCGGCCCGAAGGAGGCGACAGACAGGCCCCAAACACAAGCCGGGTACCGGCCAAGAGGAGGCGACAGCCAGTCCCCAAACACAAGCCCGGGACCCGCCCACAAGAGGCGACAGCCAGTCCCCAAATACAAGCCCGGGACCGGCCCACAGGAGGCGACAGCCAGTCCCCAAATACAAGCCGGGGACCGGCCTAGAGGAGGCGACAACCAGTCCCCAAACACAAGCCCGGGACCGGCCCACAGGAGGCGACAGCCAGTCCCAAAACACAAGCCGGGGACCGGCCCACGAGAGGTGACAGTCAGTCCCCAAACACAAGCCCGGGACCGGCCCACAAGAGGCGAAAGCCAGTCCCCAAAAACAAGCCCGGGACCGGCCCACAAGAGGTGACAGCCAGTCCCCAATAACAAGCCCGGAATCGGCCCACAAGAAGAGACTGTCAGTCCCTAAACACAAGCCGGGGACTGGCCCACAGGAAGAGACTGCGAGGCCCCAAAAACAAGCTGAGGATCAGCCCAGAGGAGGCGAAAGCCAGGCCTCAAACACAAGCCCGGGACCGGCCCAAAAGAGGCGACAGCCAGTCCCCAAATACAAGCCCGGGACCGGCCCACAGGAGGCGACAGCCAGTCCCCAAATACAAGCCCGGGACCGGCCCAAAGGAGGCGACAGACAGGCCCCTAACACAAGCCGGGGACCGGACCAGAGGAGGCGACAGCCAGTCGCCAAACACAAGCCCGGGACCAGCCCACAAAAGGCGACAGCCAGTCCCCAAACACAAGCCGGGGACTGGCCCACAGGAAGAGACTGCAAGGCCCCAAACACAATCTGAGGATCAGCCCAGAGGAGCCGACAGCCAGTCCCCAAACACAAGCTTGACACAAGCCCGGGACTGGCCCACAGGAAGAGACTGCCAGGCCCCAAACACAAGCTGAGGATCAGCCCAGAGGAGGCAACACCCAGTCCCCAAACACAAGCAGGGGACTGGCCCACAGGAAGCGACATCCGGGCCCCAAACACAAGCCCTGGACCGGCCCACAAGAGGCGACAGCCATTCCCCCAATACAAACCCGGGACGAGCCCACAAAAGGCGACAGCCAGTCCCCAAACACAAGCCGGGGACTGGCCCACAGGAAGAGACTGCCAGGCCCCAAACACAAGCTGAGGATCAGCCCAGAGGAGGCGACAGCCAGTCCCAAACACAAGCATTGGACAGGCCCACAGGAGGCGACAGCCAGGCCTCAAACACAAGCCAGGGACCGGCCCACAAGAGGCGACAGCCAGTCCCCAAATACAAGCCCGGGACCGGCCCACACAAGCCCAGGACCGGCCCACAAGAGGCGACAGCCAGTCCCCAAACACAAGCCGGGGACTGGCCCACAGGAAGAGACTGCAAGAACCCAAACACAATCTGAGGATCAGCCCAGAGGAGCCGACAGACAGGCCCCAAACACAAGCCCGGGATTGGCCCACAAGAAGCGACAGCCATTCCCCAAACACAAGCTTGACACAAGCCCGGGAATGGCCCACAGGAAGAGACTGCCAGGCCCCAAACACAAGCTGAGGATCAGCCCAGAGGAGGCAACAGCCAGTCCCCAAACACAAGCAGGGGACTGGCCCACAGGAGGCGACATCCAGGCCCCAAACACAAGCCCTGGACCGGCCCACAAGAGGCGACAGCCAGTCCCCCAATACAAACCCGGGACCGGCCCACAGGAGGTGACAGCCAGTCCACCAAATACAAGCCCATGACCGGCCTAGAGGAGGCGACAACCAGTCCCCAAACACAAGCCCCGGACCGGCCCACAGGAGGCGACAGCCAGTCCCCAAACACAAGCCGGGGACCGGCCCACGAGAGGTGACAGTCAGTCCCCAAACACAAGCCCGGGACCGGCCCACAAGAGGCGACAGCCAGTCCCCAAACACAAGCCCGGGACCGGCCCACAAGAGGCGACAGCCAGTCCCCAATCACAAGCCCGGAATCGGCCCACAAGAAGAGACTGCCAGTCCCCAAACACAAGCCGGGGACTGGCCCACAGGAAGAGACTGCGAGGCCCCACAAACAAGCTGAGGATCAGCCCAGAGGAGGCGAAAGCCAGGCCTCAAACACAAGCCCGGGACCGGCCCACAAGAGGCGACAGCCAGTCCCCAAATACAAGCCCGGGACCGGCCCACAGGAGGCGACAGCCAGTCCCCAAATACAAGCCCGGGACCGGCCCAAAGGAGGCGACAGACAGGCCCCTAACACAAGCCGGGCACCGGCCCAGAGGAGGTGACAGCCAGTCCCCAAACACAAGCCTGGGACCAGACCACAAAAGGCGACAGCCAGTCCCAAAACACAAGCCGGGGACTGGCCCACAGGAAGAGACTGCAAGGCCCCAAACACAATCTGAGGATCAGCCCAGAGGAGCCGACAGCCAGTCCCCAAACACAAGCCCGGGATTGGCCCACAAGAAGCGACAGCCATTCCCCAAACACAAGCTTGACACAAGCCCGGGACTGGCCAACAGGAAGAGACTGCCAGGCCCCAAACACAAGCTGAGGATCAGCCCAGAGGAGGCAACAGCCAGTCCCCAAACACAAGCAGGGGACTGGCCCACAGGAGGCGACATCCGGGCCCCAAACACAGGCCCTGGACCGGCCCACAAGAGGCGACAGCCAGTCCCCCAATACAAACCCGGGACGAGCCCACAAAAGGCGACAGCCAGTCCCCAAACACAAGCCGGGGACTGGCCCACAAGAGGCGACAGCCAGTCCCCCAATACAAACCCGGGACCGGCCCACGGGAGGCGACAGCCAGTCCACCAAATACAAGCCCGGGACCGGCCTAGAGGAGGCGACAACCAGTCCCCAAACACAAGCACGGGACCGGCCCACAGGAGGCGACAGCCAGTCCCCAAACACAAGCCGGGGACCGGCCCACGAGAGGTGACAGTCAGTCCCCAAACACAAGCCCGGGACCGGCCCACAGGAAGAGACTGCCAGGCCCCAAACACAAGCTGAGGATCAGCCCAGAGGAGGCGACAGCCAGTCCCAAACACAAGCAGTGGACAGGCCCACAAGAGGCGACAGCCAGGCCTCAAACACAAGCCCAGGACCGGCCCACAAGAGGTGACAGCCAGTCCCCAAATACAAGCCCGGGACCGGCCCACACAAGCCCAGGACCGGCCCACAAGAGGCGACAGCCAGTCCCCAAACACAAGCCGGGGACTGGCCCACAGGAAGAGACTGCAAGGCCCCAAACACAATCTGAGGATCAGCCCAGAGGAGCCGACAGACAGGCCCCAAACACAAGCCCGGGATTGGCCCACAAGAAGCGACAGCCATTCCCCAAACACAAGCTTGACACAAGCCCGGGACTGGCCCACAGGAAGAGACTGCCAGGCCCCAAACACAAGCTGAGGATCAGCCCAGAGGAGGCAACAGCCAGTCCCCAAACACAAGCAGGGGACTGGCCCACAGGAGGCGACATCCAGGCCCCAAACACAAGCCCTGGACCGGCCCACAAGAGGCGACAGCCAGTCCCCCAATACAAACCCGGGACGAGCCCACAAAAGGCGACAGCCAGTCCCCAAACACAAGCCAGGGACTGGCCCACAGGAAGAGACTGCCAGGCCCCAAACACAAGCTGAGGATCAGCCCAGAGGAGGCGACAGCCAGTCCCAAACACAAGCAGTGGACAGGCCCACAGGAGGCGACAGCCAGGCCTCAAACACAAGCCCGGGACCGGCCCACAAGAGGCGACAGCCAGTCCCCAAATACAAGCCCGGGACCGGCCCACACAAGCCCAGGACTGGCCCACAAGAGGCGACAGCCAGTCCCCAAACACAAGCCGGGGACTGGCCCACAGGAAGAGACTGCAAGGCCCCAAACACAATCTGAGGATCAGCCCAGAGGAGCCGACAGACAGGCCCCAAACACAAGCCCGGGATTGGCCCACAAGAAGCGACAGCCATTCCCCAAACACAAGCTTGACACAAGCCCGGGACTGGCCCTCAGGAAGAGACTGCCAGGCCCCAAACACAAGCTGAGGATCAGCCCAGAGGAGGCAACAGCCAGTCCCCAAACACAAGCAGGGGACTGGCCCACAGGAGGCGACATCCAGGCCCCAAACACAAGCCCTGGACCGGCCCACAAGAGGCGACAGCCAGTCCCCCAATACAAACCCGGGACCGGCCCACAGGAGGCGACAGCCAGTCCACCAAATACAAGCCCGGGACCGGCCTAGAGGAGGCGACAACCAGTCCCCAAACACAAGCCCGGGAACGGCCCACAGGAGGCGACAGCCAGTCCCCAAACACAAGCCGGGGACCGGCCCACGAGAGGTGACAGTCAGTCCCCAAACACAAGCCCGGGACCGGCCCACAAGAGGCGACAGCCAGTCCCCAAACACAAGCCCGGGACCGGCCCACAAGAGGCGACAGCCAGTCCCCAATCACAAGCTGAGGATCAGCCCAGAGGAGGCAACAGCCAGTCCCCAAACACAAGCCGGGGACTGGCCCACACAAGCCCAGGACCGGCCCACAAGAAGCGACAGCCAGTCCCCAAACACAAGTCCGACACAAGCCCGGGACCGGCCCACAGGAGGCGACAGCCAGTCCCCAAAAACAAGCCCGGGACCGGCCCGAAGGAGGCGACAGACAGGCCCCAAACACAAGCCGGGGACCGGCCAAGAAGAGGCGACAGCCAGTCCCCAAACACAAGCCCGGGACGAGCCCACAAAAGGCGACAGCTAGTCCCCAAACACAAGCCAGGGACTGGCCCACAGGAAGAGACTGCCAGGCCACAAACACAAGCTGAGGATCAGCCCAGAGGAGGCGACAGCCAGTCCCAAACACAAGCAGTGGACCGGCCCACAGGAGGCGACAGCCAGGCCTCAAACACAAGCCCGGGACCGGCCCACAAGAGGCGACAGCCAGTCCCCAAATACAAGCCCGGGACCGGCCCACAGAAGGCGACATCCAGTCCCCAAATACAAGCCCGGGACCGGCCCAAACGTGGCGACACACAGGCCCCTAACACAAGCCAGGGACCGGCCCAGAGGAGGCGAAAGCCAGGCCTCAAACACAAGCCCGGGACCGGCCCACAAGAGGCGACAGCCAGTCCCCAAATACAAGCCAGGGACCGGCCCACAGGAGGCGACAGCCAGTCCCCAAATACAAGCCCGGGACCGGCCCAAAGGAGGCGACAGACAGGCCCCTAACACAAGCCGGGGACCGGCCCAGAGGAGGCGACAGCCAGTCCCCAAACACAAGCCTGGGACCAGCCCACAAAAGGCGACAGCCAGTCCCCAAACACAAGCCGGGGACTGGCCCACAGGAAGAGACTGCAAGGCCCCAAACACAATCTGAAGATCAGCCCAGAGGAGCCGACAGCGAGTCCCCAAACACAAGCCCGGGATTGGCCCACAAGAAGCGACAGCCATTCCCCAAACACAAGCTTGACACAAGCCCGGGACTGGCCCACAGGAAGAGACTGCCATGCCCCAAACACAAGCTGAGGATCAGCCCAGAGGAGGCAACAGCCAGTCCCCAAACACAAGCAGGGGACTGGCCCACAGGAGGCGACATCCGGGCCCCAAACACAAGCCCTGGACCGGCCCACAAGAGGCGACAGCCAGTCCCCCAATACAAACCCGGGACGAGCCCACAAAAGGCGACAGCCAGTCCCCAAACACAAGCCAGGGACTGGCCCACAGGAAGAGACTGCCAGGCCCCAAACACAAGCTGAGGATCAGCCCAGAGGAGGCGACAGCCAGTCCCAAACACAAGCAGTGGACAGGCCCACAGGAGGCGACAGCCAGGCCTCAAACACAAGCCCGGGACCGGCCCACAAGAGGCGACAGCCAGTCCCCAAATACAAGCCCGGGACCGGCCCACACAAGCCCAGGACTGGCCCACAAGAGGCGACAGCCAGTCCCCAAACACAAGCCGGGGACTGGCCCACAGGAAGAGACTGCAAGGCCCCAAACACAATCTGAGGATCAGCCCAGAGGAGCCGACAGACAGGCCCCAAACACAAGCCCGGGATTGGCCCACAAGAAGCGACAGCCATTCCCCAAACACAAGCTTGACACAAGCCCGGGACTGGCCCTCAGGAAGAGACTGCCAGGCCCCAAACACAAGCTGAGGATCAGCCCAGAGGAGGCAACAGCCAGTCCCCAAACACAAGCAGGGGACTGGCCCACAGGAGGCGACATCCAGGCCCCAAACACAAGCCCTGGACCGGCCCACAAGAGGCGACAGCCAGTCCCCCAATACAAACCCGGGACCGGCCCACAGGAGGCGACAGCCAGTCCACCAAATACAAGCCCGGGACCGGCCTAGAGGAGGCGACAACCAGTCCCCAAACACAAGCCCGGGAACGGCCCACAGGAGGCGACAGCCAGTCCCCAAACACAAGCCGGGGACCGGCCCACGAGAGGTGACAGTCAGTCCCCAAACACAAGCCCGGGACCGGCCCACAAGAGGCGACAGCCAGTCCCCAAACACAAGCCCGGGACCGGCCCACAAGAGGCGACAGCCAGTCCCCAATCACAAGCTGAGGATCAGCCCAGAGGAGGCAACAGCCAGTCCCCAAACACAAGCCGGGGACTGGCCCACACAAGCCCAGGACCGGCCCACAAGAAGCGACAGCCAGTCCCCAAACACAAGTCCGACACAAGCCCGGGACCGGCCCACAGGAGGCGACAGCCAGTCCCCAAAAACAAGCCCGGGACCGGCCCGAAGGAGGCGACAGACAGGCCCCAAACACAAGCCGGGGACCGGCCAAGAAGAGGCGACAGCCAGTCCCCAAACACAAGCCCGGGACGAGCCCACAAAAGGCGACAGCTAGTCCCCAAACACAAGCCAGGGACTGGCCCACAGGAAGAGACTGCCAGGCCACAAACACAAGCTGAGGATCAGCCCAGAGGAGGCGACAGCCAGTCCCAAACACAAGCAGTGGACCGGCCCACAGGAGGCGACAGCCAGGCCTCAAACACAAGCCCGGGACCGGCCCACAAGAGGCGACAGCCAGTCCTCAAATACAAGCCCGGGACCGGCCCACAGAAGGCGACATCCAGTCCCCAAATACAAGCCCGGGACCGGCCCAAACGTGGCGACACACAGGCCCCTAACACAAGCCAGGGACCGGCCCAGAGGAGGCCACAGCCGGTCCCCAAACACAAGCCCGGGACCAGCCCACAAGAGGCGACAGCAAGTCCCCAAACACAAGCCGGGGACTGGCCCACAGGAAGAGACTGCCAGGCCCCAAACATAAGCTGAGGATCAGCCCACATGGGCGACAGCCAGTCCCCAAACACAAGCCCGGGACCGGCCCACAAGAAGCGAAAGCCAGTCCCCAAACACAAGCCCGACACAAGCCCGGGACCGGCCCAGAAAAGGCGACAGCAAGTCCCCAAACACAATCCCGGGACCAGCTCATAAAAGGCGACAGCCAGTCCCCGAACACAAGCCCGGGACTGGCCCACAGGAGGCAACAGCCAGTCCCCAAACACAAGCCCGGGACCGGCCCGAAGGAGGCGACAGACAGGCCCCAAACACAAGCCAGGGACCGGCCAAGAGGAGGCGACAGCCGGTCCCCAAACACAAGCCCGGGACCCGCCCAAAAGAGGCGACAGCCAGTCCCCAAATACAAGCCCGGGACCGGCCCAGAGGAGGCGACAGCCAGTCCCCAAATACAAGCCGGGGACCGGCCTAGAGGAGGCGACAACCAGTCCCCCAATACAAACCCGGGACGAGCCCACAAAAGGCGACAGCCAGTCCCCAAACACAAGCCCGGGACCAGCCCACAAGAGGCGACAGCCAGTCCCCAAACACAAGCCGGGGACTGGCCCACAGGAAGAGACTGCCAGGCCCCAAACATAAGCTGAGGATCAGCCCACATGGGCGACAGCCAGTCCCCAAACACAAGCCCGGGACCGGCCCAGAGGAGGCGACAGCAAGTCCCCAAACACAATCCCGGGACCAGCCCATAAAAGGCAACAGCCAGTCCCCGAACACAAGCCCGGGACTGGCCCACAGGAGGCGACAGCCAGTCCCCAAACACAAGCCCGAGACCGGCCCGAAGGAGGCGACAGACAGGCCCCAAAAACAAGCCGGGTACCGGCCAAGAGGAGGCGACAGCCAGTCCCCAAACACAAGCCGGGGACTGGCCCACAGGAAGAGACTGCCAGGCCCCAAACATAAGCTGAGGATCAGCCCACATGGGCGACAGCCAGTCCCCAAACACAAGCCCGGGACCCGCCCACAAGAGGCGACAGCCAGTCCCCAAATACAAGCCCGGGACCGGCCCACAGGAGGCGACAGCCAGTCCCCAAATACAAGCCGGGGACCGGCCTAGAGGAGGCGACAACCAGTCCCCAAACACAAGCCCGGGACCGGCCCACAGGAGGCGACAGCCAGTCCCAAAACACAAGCCGGGGACCGGCCCACGAGAGGTGACAGTCAGTCCCCAAACACAAGCCCGGGACCGGCCCACAAGAGGCGAAAGCCAGTCCCCAAAAACAAGCCCGGGACCGGCCCACAAGAGGTGACAGCCAGTCCCCAATAACAAGCCCGGAATCGGCCCACAAGAAGAGACTGTCAGTCCCTAAACACAAGCCGGGGACTGGCCCACAGGAAGAGACTGCGAGGCCCCAAAAACAAGCTGAGGATCAGCCCAGAGGAGGCGAAAGCCAGGCCTCAAACACAAGCCCGGGACCGGCCCACAAGAGGCGACAGCCAGTCCCCAAATACAAGCCCGGGACCGGCCCACAGGAGGCGACAGCCAGTCCCCAAATACAAGCCCGGGACCGGCCCAAAGGAGGCGACAGACAGGCCCCTAACACAAGCCGGGGACCGGACCAGAGGAGGCGACAGCCAGTCGCCAAACACAAGCCCGGGACCAGCCCACAAAAGGCGACAGCCAGTCCCCAAACACAAGCCGGGGACTGGCCCACAGGAAGAGACTGCAAGGCCCCAAACACAATCTGAGGATCAGCCCAGAGGAGCCGACAGCCAGTCCCCAAACACAAGCTTGACACAAGCCCGGGACTGGCCCACAGGAAGAGACTGCCAGGCCCCAAACACAAGCTGAGGATCAGCCCAGAGGAGGCAACACCCAGTCCCCAAACACAAGCAGGGGACTGGCCCACAGGAAGCGACATCCGGGCCCCAAACACAAGCCCTGGACCGGCCCACAAGAGGCGACAGCCATTCCCCCAATACAAACCCGGGACGAGCCCACAAAAGGCGACAGCCAGTCCCCAAACACAAGCCGGGGACTGGCCCACAGGAAGAGACTGCCAGGCCCCAAACACAAGCTGAGGATCAGCCCAGAGGAGGCGACAGCCAGTCCCAAACACAAGCATTGGACAGGCCCACAGGAGGCGACAGCCAGGCCTCAAACACAAGCCAGGGACCGGCCCACAAGAGGCGACAGCCAGTCCCCAAATACAAGCCCGGGACCGGCCCACACAAGCCCAGGACCGGCCCACAAGAGGCGACAGCCAGTCCCCAAACACAAGCCGGGGACTGGCCCACAGGAAGAGACTGCAAGAACCCAAACACAATCTGAGGATCAGCCCAGAGGAGCCGACAGACAGGCCCCAAACACAAGCCCGGGATTGGCCCACAAGAAGCGACAGCCATTCCCCAAACACAAGCTTGACACAAGCCCGGGAATGGCCCACAGGAAGAGACTGCCAGGCCCCAAACACAAGCTGAGGATCAGCCCAGAGGAGGCAACAGCCAGTCCCCAAACACAAGCAGGGGACTGGCCCACAGGAGGCGACATCCAGGCCCCAAACACAAGCCCTGGACCGGCCCACAAGAGGCGACAGCCAGTCCCCCAATACAAACCCGGGACCGGCCCACAGGAGGCGACAGCCAGTCCACCAAATACAAGCCCATGACCGGCCTAGAGGAGGCGACAACCAGTCCCCAAACACAAGCCCCGGACCGGCCCACAGGAGGCGACAGCCAGTCCCCAAACACAAGCCGGGGACCGGCCCACGAGAGGTGACAGTCAGTCCCCAAACACAAGCCCGGGACCGGCCCACAAGAGGCGACAGCCAGTCCCCAAACACAAGCCCGGGACCGGCCCACAAGAGGCGACAGCCAGTCCCCAATCACAAGCCCGGAATCGGCCCACAAGAAGAGACTGCCAGTCCCCAAACACAAGCCGGGGACTGGCCCACAGGAAGAGACTGCGAGGCCCCAAAAACAAGCTGAGGATCAGCCCAGAGGAGGCGAAAGCCAGGCCTCAAACACAAGCCCGGGACCGGCCCACAAGAGGCGACAGCCAGTCCCCAAATACAAGCCCGGGACCGGCCCACAGGAGGCGACAGCCAGTCCCCAAATACAAGCCCGGGACCGGCCCAAAGGAGGCGACAGACAGGCCCCTAACACAAGCCGGGCACCGGCCCAGAGGAGGTGACAGCCAGTCCCCAAACACAAGCCTGGGACCAGACCACAAAAGGCGACAGCCAGTCCCAAAACACAAGCCGGGGACTGGCCCACAGGAAGAGACTGCAAGGCCCCAAACACAATCTGAGGATCAGCCCAGAGGAGCCGACAGCCAGTCCCCAAACACAAGCCCGGGATTGGCCCACAAGAAGCGACAGCCATTCCCCAAACACAAGCTTGACACAAGCCCGGGACTGGCCAACAGGAAGAGACTGCCAGGCCCCAAACACAAGCTGAGGATCAGCCCAGAGGAGGCAACAGCCAGTCCCCAAACACAAGCAGGGGACTGGCCCACAGGAGGCGACATCCGGGCCCCAAACACAGGCCCTGGACCGGCCCACAAGAGGCGACAGCCAGTCCCCCAATACAAACCCGGGACGAGCCCACAAAAGGCGACAGCCAGTCCCCAAACACAAGCCGGGGACTGGCCCACAAGAGGCGACAGCCAGTCCCCCAATACAAACCCGGGACCGGCCCACGGGAGGCGACAGCCAGTCCACCAAATACAAGCCCGGGACCGGCCTAGAGGAGGCGACAACCAGTCCCCAAACACAAGCCCGGGACCGGCCCACAGGAGGCGACAGCCAGTCCCCAAACACAAGCCGGGGACCGGCCCACGAGAGGTGACAGTCAGTCCCCAAACACAAGCCCGGGACCGGCCCACAGGAAGAGACTGCCAGGCCCCAAACACAAGCTGAGGATCAGCCCAGAGGAGGCGACAGCCAGTCCCAAACACAAGCAGTGGACAGGCCCACAAGAGGCGACAGCCAGGCCTCAAACACAAGCCCGGGACCGGCCCACAAGAGGTGACAGCCAGTCCCCAAATACAAGCCCGGGACCGGCCCACACAAGCCCAGGACCGGCCCACAAGAGGCGACAGCCAGTCCCCAAACACAAGCCGGGGACTGGCCCACAGGAAGAGACTGCAAGGCCCCAAACACAATCTGAGGATCAGCCCAGAGGAGCCGACAGACAGGCCCCAAACACAAGCCCGGGATTGGCCCACAAGAAGCGACAGCCATTCCCCAAACACAAGCTTGACACAAGCCCGGGACTGGCCCACAGGAAGAGACTGCCAGGCCCCAAACACAAGCTGAGGATCAGCCCAGAGGAGGCAACAGCCAGTCCCCAAACACAAGCAGGGGACTGGCCCACAGGAGGCGACATCCAGGCCCCAAACACAAGCCCTGGACCGGCCCACAAGAGGCGACAGCCAGTCCCCCAATACAAACCCGGGACCGGCCCACAGGAGGCGACAGCCAGTCCACCAAATACAAGCCCGGGACCGGCCTAGAGGAGGCGACTGCCAGGCCCCAAACATAAGCTGAGGATCAGCCCACATGGGCGACAGCCAGTCCCCAAACACAAGCCCGGGACCGGCCCAGAGGAGGCGACAGCAAGTCCCCAAACACAATCCCGGGACCAGCCCATAAAAGGCAACAGCCAGTCCCCGAACACAAGCCCGGGACTGGCCCACAGGAGGCGATAGCCAGTCCCCAAACACAAGCCCGGGACCGGCCCGAAGGAGGCGACAGACAGGCCCCAAACACAAGCCGGGTACCGGCCAAGAGGAGGCGACAGCCAGTCCCCAAACACAAGCCCGGGACCCGCCCACAAGAGGCGACAGCCAGTCCCCAAATACAAGCCCGGGACCGGCCCACAGGAGGCGACAGCCAGTCCCCAAATACAAGCCGGGGACCGGCCTAGAGGAGGCGACAACCAGTCCCCAAACACAAGCCCGGGACCGGCCCACAGGAGGCGACAGCCAGTCCCCAAACACAAGCCGGGGACCGGCCCACGAGAGGTGACAGTCAGTCCCCAAACACAAGCCCGGGACCGGCCCACAAGAGGCGACAGCCAGTCCCCAAACACAAGCCCGGGACCGGCCCACAAGAGGCGACAGCCAGTCCCCAATCACAAGCCCGGAATCGGCCCACAAGAAGAGACTGCCAGTCCCTAAACACAAGCCGGGGACTGGCCCACAGGAAGAGACTGCGAGGCCCCAAAAACAAGCTGAGGATCAGCCCAGAGGAGGCGAAAGCCAGGCCTCAAACACAAGCCCGGGACCGGCCCACAAGAGGCGACAGCCAGTCCCCAAATACAAGCCCGGGACCGGCCCACAGGAGGCGACAGCCAGTCCCCAAATACAAGCCCGGGACCGGCCCAAATGAGTCGACAGACAGGCCCTTAACACAAGCCGGGGACCGGACCAGAGGAGGCGACAGCCAGTCGCCAAACACAAGCCCGGGACCAGCCCACAAAAGGCGACAGCAAGTCCCCAAACACAAGCCGGGGACTGGCCCACAGGAAGAGACTGCAAGGCCCCAAACACAATCTGAGGATCAGCCCAGAGGAACCGACAGCCAGTCCCCAAACACAAGCCCTGGACCGGCCCACAAGAGGCGACAGCCAGTCCCCCAATACAAACCCGGGACCGGCCCACAGGAGGCGACAGCCAGTCCACCAAATACAAGCCCGGGACCGGCCTAGAGGAGGCGACAACCAGTCCCCAAACACAAGCCGGGGACCGGCCCACGAGAGGTGACAGTCAGTCCCCAAACACAAGCCCGGGACCGGCCCACAAGAGGCGACAGCCAGTCCCCAAACACAAGCCCGGGACCGGCCCACAAGAGGCGACAGCCAGTCCCCAATCACAAGCCCGGAATCGGCCCACAAGAAGAGACTGCCAGTCCCCAAACACAAGCCGGGGACTGGCCCACAGGAAGAGACTGCGAGGCCCCAACAACAAGCTGAGGATCAGCCCAGAGGAGGCGAAAGCCAGGCCTCAAACACAAGCCCGGGACCGGCCCACAAGAGGCGACAGCCAGTCCCCAAATACAAGCCCGGGACCGGCCCACAGGAGGCGACAGCCAATCCCCAAATACAAGCCCGGGACTGGCCCACAAGAGGCGACAGCCAGTCCCCAATCACAAGCCCGGAATCGGCCCACAAGAAGAGACTGCCAGTCCCCAAACACAAGCCGGGGACTGGCCCACAGGAAGAGACTGCGAAGCCCCAAAAACAAGCTGAGGATCAGCCCAGAGGAGGCGAAAGCCAGGCCTCAAACACAAGCCCGGGACCGGCCCACAAGAGGCGACAGCCAGTCCCCAAATACAAGCCCGGGACCGGCCCACAGGAGGCGACAGCCAATCCCCAAATACAAGCCCGGGACCGGCCCAGAGGAGGCGACAGCCAGTCCCCAAACACAAGCCCGGGACCAGCCCACAAAAGGCGACAGCCAGTCCCCAAACACAAGCCGGGGACTGGCCCACAGGAAGAGACTGCAAGGCCCCAAACACAATCTGAGGATCAGCCCAGAGGAGCCGACAGCCAGTCCCCAAACACAAGCCCGGGATTGGCCCACAAGAAGCGACAGCCATTCCCCAAACACAAGCTTGACACAAGCCCGGGACTGGCCCACAGGAAGAGACTGCCAGGCCCCAAACACAAGCTGAGGATCAGCCCAGAGGAGGCAACAGCCAGTCCCCAAACACAAGCAGGGGACTGGCCCACGAGAGGTGACAGTCAGTCCCCAAACACAAGCCCGGGACCGGCCCACAAGAGGCGACAGCCAGTCCCCAAACACAAGCCCGGGACCGGCCCACAAGAGGCGACAGCCAGTCCCCAATCTCAAGCCCGGAATCGGCCCACAAGAAGAGACTGCCAGTCCCCAAACACAAGCCGGGGACTGGCCCACAGGAAGAGACTGCGAGGCCCCAAATACAAGCTGAGGATCAGCCCAGAGGAGGCGAAAGCCAGGCCTCAAACACAAGCCCGGGACCGGCCCACAAGAGGCGACAGCCAGTCTCCAAATACAAGCCCGGGACCGGCCCACAGGAGGCGACAGCCAATCCCCAAATACAAGCCCGGGACCGGCCCAAAGGAGGCGACAGCCAGTCCCAAAACACAAGCCGGGGACTGGCCCACAGGAAGAGACTGCAAGGCCCCAAACACAATCTGAGGATCAGCCCAGAGGAGCCGACAGCCAGTCCCCAAACACAAGCCCGGGATTGGCCCACAAGAAGCAACAGCCATTCCCCAAACACAAGCTTGACAAAAGCCCGGGACTGGCCCACAGGAAGAGACAGCCAGTCCCCAAACACAAGCCCGGGATTGGCCCACAAGAAGCGACAGCCATTCCCCAAACACAAGCTTGACACAAGCCCGGGACTGGCCCACAGGAAGTGACTGCCAGGCCCCAAACACAAGCTGAGGATCAGCCCAGAGGAGGCAACAGTCAGTCCCCAAACACAAGCCCGGGACCGGCCCACAAGAGGCGACAGCCAGTCCCCAAACACAAGCCCGGGACCGGCCCACAAGAGGCGACAGCCAGTCCCCAATCACAAGCCCGGAATCGGCCCACAAGAAGAGACTGCCAGTCCCCAAACACAAGCCGGGGACTGGCCCACAGGAAGAGACTGCGAGGCCCCAAATACAAGCTGAGGATCAGCCAGGGAGGCGAAAGCCAGGCCTCAAACACAAGCCCGGGACCGGCCCACAAGAGGCGACAGCCAGTCCCCAAATACAAGCCCGGGACCGGCCCACAGGAGGCGACAGCCAATCCCCAAATACAAGCCCGGGACCGGCCCAAAGGAGGCGACAGCCAGTCCCCAAACACAAGCCGGGGACTGGCCCACAGGAAGAGACTGCAAGGCCCAAAACACAATCTGAGGATCAGCCGAGAGGAGCCGACAGCCAGTCCCGAAACACAAGCCCGGGATTGGCCCACAAGAAGCGACAGCCATTCCCCAAACACAAGCTTGACAAAAGCCCGGGACTGGCCCACAGGAAGAGACTGCCAGGCCCCAAACACAAGCTGAGGATCAGCCCAGAGGAGGCAACAGCCAGTCCCCAAACACAAGCAGGGGACTGGCCCACAGGAGGCGACATCCGGAACCCAAACACAAGCCCTGGACCGGCCCACAAGAGGCGACAGCCAGTCCCCCAATACAAACCCGGGACGAGCCCACAAAAGGCGACAGCCAGTCCCCAAACACAAGCCGGGGACTGGCCCACAGGAAGAGACTGCCAGGCCCCAAACACAAGCTGAGGATCAGCCCAGAGGAGGCGACAGCCAGTCCCAAACACAAGCAGTGGACAGGCCCACAGGAGGGGACAGCCAGGCCTCAAACACAAGCCCGGGACCGGCCCACAAGAGGCGACAGCCAGTCCCCAAATACAAGCCCGGGACCGGCCCACACAAGCCCAGGACCGGCCCAGAAGAGGCGACAGCCAGTCCCCAAACACAAGCCGGGGACTGGCCCACAGGAAGAGACTGCAAGAACCCAACCACAATCTGAGGATCAGCCCAGAGGAGCCGACAGACAGGCCCCAAACACAAGCCCGGGATTGGCCCACAAGAAGCGACAGCCATTCCCCAAACACAAGCTTGACACAAGCCCGGGACTGGCCCACAGGAAGAGACTGCCAGGCCCCAAACACAAGCTGAGGATCAGCCCAGAGGAGGCAACAGCCAGTCCCCAAACACAAGCAGGGGACTGGCCCACAGGAGGCGACATCCAGGCCCCAAACACAAGCCCTGGACCGGCCCACAAGAGGCGACAGCCAGTCCCCCAATACAAACCCGGGACCGGCCCACAGGAGGCGACAGCCAGTCCACCAAATACAAGCCCATGACCGGCCTAGAGGAGGCGACAACCAGTCCCCAAACACAAGCCCGGGACCGGCCCACAGGAGGCGACAGCCAGTCCCCAAACACAAGCCGGGGACCGGCCCACAAGAGGTGACAGTCAGTCCCCAAACACAAGCCCGGGACCGGCCCACAAGAGGCGACAGCCAGTCCCCAAACACAAGCCCGGGACCGGCCCACAAGAGGCGACAGCCAGTCCCCAATCACAAGCCCGGAATCGGCCCACAAGAAGAGACTGCCAGTCCCCAAACACAAGCCGGGGACTGGCCCACAGGAAGAGACTGCGAGGCCCCAAAAACAAGCTGAGGATCAGCCCAGAGGAGGCGAAAGCCAGGCCTAAAACACAAGCCCGGGACCGGCCCACAAGAGGCGACAGCCAGTCCCCAAATACAAGCCCGGGACCGGCCCACAGGAGGCGACAGCCAGTCCCCAAATACAAGCCCGGGACCGGCCCAAAGGAGGCGACAGACAGGCCCCTAACACAAGCCGGGCACCGGCCCAGAGGAGGTGACAGCCAGTCCCCAAACACAAGCCTGGGACCAGACCACAAAAGGCGACAGCCAGTCCCCAAACACAAGCCGGGGACTGGCCCACAGGAAGAGACTGCAAGGCCCCAAACACAATCTGAGGATCAGCCCAGAGGAGCCGACAGCCAGTCCCCAAACACAAGCCCGGGATTGGCCCACAAGAAGCGACAGCCATTCCCCAAACACAAGCTTGACACAAGCCCGGGACTGGCCCACAGGAAGAGACTGCCAGGCCCCAAACACAAGCTGAGGATCAGCCCAGAGGAGGCAACAGCCAGTCCCCAAACACAAGCAGGGGACTGGCCCACAGGAGGCGACATCCGGAACCCAAACACAAGCCCTGGACCGGCCCACAAGAGGCGACAGCCAGTCCCCCAATACAAACCCGGGACGAGCCCACAAAAGGCGACAGCCAGTCCCCAAACACAAGCCGGGGACTGGCCCACAGGAAGAGACTGCCAGGCCCCAAACACAAGCTGAGGATCAGCCCAGAGGAGGCGACAGCCAGTCCCAAACACAAGCAGTGGACAGGCCCACAGGAGGCGACAGCCAGGCCTCAAACACAAGCCCGGGACCGGCCCACAAGAGGCGACAGCCAGTCCCCAAATACAAGCCCGGGACCGGCCCACACAAGCCCAGGACCGGCCCAGAAGAGGCGACAGCCAGTCCCCAAACACAAGCCGGGGACTGGCCCACAGGAAGAGACTGCAAGAACCCAACCACAATCTGAGGATCAGCCCAGAGGAGCCGACAGACAGGCCCCAAACACAAGCCCGGGATTGGCCCACAAGAAGCGACAGCCATTCCCCAAACACAAGCTTGACACAAGCCCGGGACTGGCCCACAGGAAGAGACTGCCAGGCCCCAAACACAAGCTGAGGATCAGCCCAGAGGAGGCAACAGCCAGTCCCCAAACACAAGCAGGGGACTGGCCCACAGGAGGCGACATCCAGGCCCCAAACACAAGCCCTGGACCGGCCCACAAGAGGCGACAGCCAGTCCCCCAATACAAACCCGGGACCGGCCCACAGGAGGCGACAGCCAGTCCACCAAATACAAGCCCATGACCGGCCTAGAGGAGGCGACAACCAGTCCCCAAACACAAGCCCGGGACCGGCCCACAGGAGGCGACAGCCAGTCCCCAAACACAAGCCGGGGACCGGCCCACAAGAGGTGACAGTCAGTCCCCAAACACAAGCCCGGGACCGGCCCACAAGAGGCGACAGCCAGTCCCCAAACACAAGCCCGGGACCGGCCCACAAGAGGCGACAGCCAGTCCCCAATCACAAGCCCGGAATCGGCCCACAAGAAGAGACTGCCAGTCCCCAAACACAAGCCGGGGACTGGCCCACAGGAAGAGACTGCGAGGCCCCAAAAACAAGCTGAGGATCAGCCCAGAGGAGGCGAAAGCCAGGCCTAAAACACAAGCCCGGGACCGGCCCACAAGAGGCGACAGCCAGTCCCCAAATACAAGCCCGGGACCGGCCCACAGGAGGCGACAGCCAGTCCCCAAATACAAGCCCGGGACCGGCCCAAAGGAGGCGACAGACAGGCCCCTAACACAAGCCGGGCACCGGCCCAGAGGAGGTGACAGCCAGTCCCCAAACACAAGCCTGGGACCAGACCACAAAAGGCGACAGCCAGTCCCCAAACACAAGCCGGGGACTGGCCCACAGGAAGAGACTGCAAGGCCCCAAACACAATCTGAGGATCAGCCCAGAGGAGCCGACAGCCAGTCCCCAAACACAAGCCCGGGATTGGCCCACAAGAAGCGACAGCCATTCCCCAAACACAAGCTTGACACAAGCCCGGGACTGGCCCACAGGAAGAGACTGCCAGGCCCCAAACACAAGCTGAGGATCAGCCCAGAGGAGGCAACAGCCAGTCCCCAAACACAAGCAGGGGACTGGCCCACAGGAGGCGACATCCGGGCCCCAAACACAGGCCCTGGACCGGCCCACAAGAGGCGACAGCCAGTCCCCCAATACAAACCCGGGACGAGCCCACAAAAGGCGACAGCCAGTCCCCAAACACAAGCCGGGGACTGGCCCACAAGAGGCGACAGCCAGTCCCCCAATACAAACCCGGGACCGGCCCACGGGAGGCGACAGCCAGTCCACCAAATACAAGCCCGGGACCGGCCTAGAGGAGGCGACAACCAGTCCCCGAACACAAGCCCGGGACCGGCCCACAGGAGGCGACAGCCAGTCCCCAAACACAAGCCGGGGACCGGCCCACGAGAGGTGACAGTCAGTCCCCAAACACAAGCCCGGGACCGGCCCACAGGAAGAGACTGCCAGGCCCCAAACACAAGCTGAGGATCAGCCCAGAGGAGGCGACAGCCAGTCCCAATCACAAGCAGTGGACAGGCCCACAAGAGGCGACAGCCAGGCCTCAAACACAAGCCCGGGACCGGCCCACAAGAGGCGACAGCCAGTCCCCAAATACAAGCCCGGGACCGGCCCACACAAGCCCAGGACCGGCCCACAAGAGGCGACAGCCAGTCCCCAAACACAAGCCGGGGACTGGCCCACAGGAAGAGACTGCAAGGCCCCAAACACAATCTGAGGATCAGCCCAGAGGAGCCGACAGACAGGCCCCAAACACAAGCCCGGGATTGGCCCACAAGAAGCGACAGCCATTCCCCAAACACAAGCTTGACACAAGCCCGGGACTGGCCCACAGGAAGAGACTGCCAGGCCCCAAACACAAGCTGAGGATCAGCCCAGAGGAGGCAACAGCCAGTCCCCAAACACAAGCAGGGGACTGGCCCACAGGAGGCGACATCCAGGCCCCAAACACAAGCCCTGGACCGGCCCACAAGAGGCGACAGCCAGTCCCCCAATACAAACCCGGGACCGGCCCACAGGAGGCGACAGCCAGTCCACCAAATACAAGCCCGGGACCGGCCTAGAGGAGGCGACTGCCAGGCCCCAAACATAAGCTGAGGATCAGCCCACATGGGCGACAGCCAGTCCCCAAACACAAGCCCGGGACCGGCCCAGAGGAGGCGACAGCAAGTCCCCAAACACAATCCCGGGACCAGCCCATAAAAGGCAACAGCCAGTCCCCGAACACAAGCCCGGGACTGGCCCACAGGAGGCGATAGCCAGTCCCCAAACACAAGCCCGGGACCGGCCCGAAGGAGGCGACAGACAGGCCCCAAACACAAGCCCGGGACCGGCCCACAAGAGGCGACAGCCAGTCCCCAATCACAAGCCCGGAATCGGCCCACAAGAAGAGACTGCCAGTCCCTAAACACAAGCCGGGGACTGGCCCACAGGAAGAGACTGCGAGGCCCCAAAAACAAGCTGAGGATCAGCCCAGAGGAGGCGAAAGCCAGGCCTCAAACACAAGTCCGGGACCGGCCCACAAGAGGCGACAGCCAGTCCCCAAATACAAGCCCGGGACCGGCCCACAGGAGGCGACAGCCAGTCCCCAAATACAAGCCCGGGACCGGCCCAAAGGAGGCGACAGACAGGCCCTTAACACAAGCCGGGGACCGGACCAGAGGAGGCGACAGCCAGTCGCCAAACACAAGCCCGGGACCAGCCCACAAAAGGCGACAGCAAGTCCCCAAACACAAGCCGGGGACTGGCCCACAGGAAGAGACTGCAAGGCCCCAAACACAATCTGAGGATCAGCCCAGAGGAGCCGACAGCCAGTCCCCAAACACAAGCCCTGGACTGGCCCACAAGAGGCGACAGCCAGTCCCCCAATACAAACCCGGGACCGGCCCACAGGAGGCGACAGCCAGTCCACCAAATACAAGCCCGGGACCGGCCTAGAGGAGGCGACAACCAGTCCCCAAACACAGGCCGGGGACCGGCCCACGAGAGGTGACAGTCAGTCCCCAAACACAAGCCCGGGACCGGCCCACAAGAGGCGACAGCCAGTCCCCAAACACAAGCCCGGGACCGGCCCACAAGAGGCGACAGCCAGTCCCCAATCACAAGCCCGGAATCGGCCCACAAGAAGAGACTGCCAGTCCCCAAACACAAGCCGGGGACTGGCCCACAGGAAGAGACTGCGAGGCCCCAAAAACAAGCTGAGGATCAGCCCAGAGGAGGCGAAAGCCAGGCCTCAAACACAAGCCCGGGACCGGCCCACAAGAGGCGACAGCCAGTCCCCAAATACAAGCCCGGGACCGGCCCACAGGAGGCGACAGCCAATCCCCAAATACAAGCCCTGGACCGGCCCACAAGAGGCGACAGCCAGTCCCCCAATACAAACCCGGGACCGGCCCACAGGAGGCGACAGCCAGTCCACCAAATACAAGCCAGGGACCGGCATAGAGGAGGCGACAACCAGTCCCCAAACACAAGCCCGGGACCGGCCCACAGGAGGCAACAGCCAGTCCCCAAACACAAGCTGGGGACCGGCCCACCAGAGGTGACAGTCAGTCCCCAAACACAAGCCCGGGACCGGCCCACATGAGGCGACAGCCAGTCCCCAAACACAAGCCCGGGACCGGCACACAAGAGGCGACAGCCAGTCCCCAATCACAAGCCCGGAATCGGCCCACAAGAAGAGACTGCCAGTCCCCAAACACAAACCGGGGACTGGCCCACAGGAAGAGACTGCGAGGCCCCAAAAACAAGCTGAGGATCAGCCCAGAGGAGGCGAAAGCCAGGCCTCAAACACAAGCCCGGGACCGGCCCACAAGAGGTGACAGCCAGTCCCCAAACACAAGCCCGGGACCGGCCCACAGGAGGCGACAGCCAGTCCCCAAATACAAGCCCGGGACCGGCTCAAAGGAGGCGACAGACAGGCCCCTAACACAAGCCGGGCACCGGCCCAGAGGAGGTGACAGCCAGTCCCCAAACACAAGCCCGGGACCAGCCCACAAAAGGTGACAGCCAGTCCCCAAACACAAGCCGGGGACTGGCCCACAGGAAGAGACTGCAAGGCCCCAAACACAATCTGAGGATCAGCCCAGAGGAGCCGACAGCCAGTCCCCAAACACAAGCCCGGGATTGGCCCACAAGAAGCGACAGCCATTCCCCAAATACAAGCTTGATACAAGCCCGGGACTGGCCCACAGGAAGAGACTGCCAGGCCCCAAACACAAGCTGAGGATCAGCCCAGAGGAGGCAACAGCCAGTCCCCAAACACAAGCAGGGGACTGGCCCACAGGAGGCGACATCCGGGCCCCAAACACAGGCCCTGGACCGGCCCACAAGAGGCGACAGCCAGTCCCCCAATACAAACCCGGGACGAGCCCACAAAAGGCGACAGCCAGTCCCCAAACACAAGCCAGGGACTCCGGCCCACAAGAGGCGACAGCCAGTCCCCAAACACAAGCCAGGGACTCCGGCCCACAAGAGGCGACAGCCAGTCCCCAAACACAAGCCCGGGACCGGCCCACAAGAGGCGACAGCCAGTCCCCAATCACAAGCCCGGAATCGGCCCACAAGAAGAGACTGCCAGTCCCCAAACACAAGCCGGGGACTGGCCCACAGGAAGAGACTGCGAGGCCCCAAAAACAAGCTGAGGATCAGCCAGGAGGAGGCGAAAGCCAGGCCTCAAACACAAGCCCGGGACCGGCCCACAAGAGGCGACAGCCAGTCCCCAAATACAAGCCCGGGAACGGCCCACAGGAGGCGACAGCCAGTCCCCAAATACAAGCCCGGGACCGGCTCAAAGGAGGCGACAGACAGGCCCCTAACACAAGCCGGGCACCGGCCCAGAGGAGGTGACAGCCAGTCCCCAAACACAAGCCCGGGACCAGCCCACAAAAGGCGACAGCCAGTCCCCAAACACAAGCCGGGGACTGGCCCACAGGAAGAGACTGCAAGGCCCCAAACACAATCTGAGGATCAGCCCAGAGGAGCCGACAGCCAGTCCCCAAACACAAGCCCGGGATTGGCCCACAAGAAGCGACAGCCATTCCCCAAACACAAGCTTGACACAAGCCCGGGACTGGCCCACAGGAAGAGACTGCCAGGCCCCAAACACAAGCTGAGGATCAGCCCAGAGGAGGCAACAGCCAGTCCCCAAACACAAGCAGGGGACTGGCCCACAGGAGGCGACATCCGGGCCCCAAACACAGGCCCTGGACCGGCCCACAAGAGGCGACAGCCAGTCCCCCAATACAAACCCGGGACGAGCCCACAAAAGGCGACAGCCAGTCCCCAAACACAAGCCAGGGACTGGCCCACAGGAAGAGACTGCCAGGCCCCAAACACAAGCTGAGGATCAGCCCAGAGGAGGCGACAGCCAGTCCCAAACACAAGCAGTGGACAGGCCCACAGGAGGCGACAGCCAGGCCTCAAACACAAGCCCGGGACCGGCCCACAAGAGGCGACAGCCAGTCCCCAAATACAAGCTCGGGACCGGCCCACACAAGCCCAGGACCGGCCCACAAGAGGCGACAGCCAGTCCCCAAACACAAGCCGGGGACTGGCCCACAGGAAGAGACTGCAAGGCCCCAAACACAATCTGAGGATCAGCCCAGAGGAGCCGACAGCCAGTCCCCAAACACAAGCCCGGGATTGGCCCACAAGAAGCGACAGCCATTCCCCAAACACAAGCTTGACACAAGCCCGGGACTGGCCCACAGGAAGAGACTGCCAGGCCCCAAACACAAGCTGAGGATCAGCCCAGAGGAGGCAACAGCCAGTCCCCAAACACAAGCAGGGGACTGGCCCACAGGAGGCGACATCCAGGCCCCAAACACAAGCCCTGGACCGGCCCAAAAGAGGCGACAGCCAGTCCCCCAATACAAACCCGGGACCGGCCCACAGGAGGCGACAGCCAGTCCACCAAATACAAGCCCGGGACTGGCCCAAAGGAGGCGACAGACAGGCCCCAAATACAAGCCGGGGACCTGCCCAGAAGAGGGGACAACAAGTCCCCAAACACAAGCCCGGGACCAGCCCACAAAAGGCGACAGCCAGTCCCCAAACACAAGCCCGGGACTGGCCCACAAGAAGCGACAGCCAGTCCCCAAACACAAGCCCGACACAAGCCCGGGACCGGCCCACAAGAAGCGACAGCCAGTCCCCAAACACAAGTCCAGGACCGGCCCACAAGAGGCGACAGCCAGTCCCCAAATACAAGCCCGGGACCGGCTCACAGGAGGCGACAGCCAGTCCCCAAATACAAGCCCGGGACCGGCCCAAAGGAGGCGACGGACCGGCCCCAAACACATGCCGGGGACCGGCCCAGAGGAAGCGACAGCCAGTCCCCAAACACAAGCCTGGGACCAGCCCACAAAAGGCGACAGCCAGTCCCCAAACACAAGCCCGGGACCAGCCCACGAGAAGCGACAGCCAGTCCCCAAACACATGCCCAGGACCAGCCCACAAGAAGCGACAGCCAGTCCCCAAACACAAGCTCGACACAAGCCCGGGACCGGCCCACAAGAAGCGACAGCCAGTCCCCAAACACAAGTCTGGGACCGGCCCACAAGAGGCGACAGCCAGTCCCCAAATACAAGCCCGGGACCGGCTCACAGGAGGCGACAGCCAGTCCCCAAATACAAGCCCGGGACCGGCCCAAAGGAGGCGACGGACCGGCCCCAAACACAAGCCGGGGACCGGCCCAGAGGAAGGGACAGCCAGTCCCCAAACACAAGCCCGGGACCAGCCCACAAAATTGACAGCAAGTCCCCAAACCCAAGCCCGGGACCAGCCCACAAGAAGCGACAGCCAGTTCCCAAACACAAGCCCGGGACCAGCCCACAAGAAGCGACAGCCAGTCCCCAAACACAAGCACAACACAAGCCCGGGACCGGCCCACAGGAAGTGACAGCCAGTCCCCAAACACAATTCGGGGACTGGCCCACAAGAAGCGACAGCCAGTCCTCTAACACAAGTCCGGGACTGGCCCACAGGAGGCAACAGCCATTCCCATAACACAAGCCCGACACAAGCCCTGGACGGCCCACAAGAAGCGACAGCCATTCCGCAAACACAAGTCCGGGACTGGCCCACAGGAGGCGACAGTCAGTGCCCAAACACAAGCCGGGTACCGACCCAAATGAGGCGACAGACAGGCCCCAAATACAAGCCGGGGACCTGCCCAGAAGAGGGGACAACCAGTCCCCAAACACAAGCCCGGGACCAGCCCACAAAAGGCGACAGCCAGTCCCCAAATACAAGCCCGGGACCGGCCCACAAGAAGCGACAGCCAGTCCCCAAACACAAGCCCGACACAAGCCCGGGACCGGCCCACGAGAAGCGACAGCCAGTCCCCAAACACAAGTCCGGGACCGGCCCACAAGAGGCGACAGCCAGTCCCCAAATACAAGCCCGGGACCGGCCCAAAGGAGGCGACGGACCGGCTCCAAACACAAGTCGGGGACCGGCCTAGAGGAGGCGACAGCCAGTCCCCAAACACAAGCCCGGGACCAGCCCACAAAAGGCGACAGCCAGTCCCCAAACACAAGCCCGACACAAGCCCGGGACCGGCCGACAAAAAGCAACAGCCAGTCCCCAAACACAATTCCGGGACTGGCCCAAAGGAGGCGAGAGCCAGTCTCCAAACACAAGCCCGGGAACGGCCCAACGGAGGCGACAGACAGGCCCCAAACACAAGCCGGGGACCGGCCCAGAGGAGGCGACAGCCAGTCCCCAAACACAAGCCCAGGACCAGCCCACAAAAGGCGATAGCCAGTCCCCAAACACAAGCCCGGGACCAACCCACAAGAGGCGACAGCCAGTCCCCAAACACAAGCCCGGGACTGGCCCACAAGAGGCGACAGCCAGTCCCCAAACACAAGCCCGGGTTCGGCCCACAAGAAGCGACAGCCAGTCCCCAAACACAAGTCCGGGACTGGCCCACAGGAGGCGACAGCCATTCCCCAAACACAAGCCCGACACAAGCCCGGGACGGCCCACAAGAAGCGACAGCCATTCCGCAAATACAAGTCCGGGACTGGCTCACAGGAGGCGACAGTCAGTGCCCAAACACAAGCCGGGTACCGGCCCAAAGGAGGCGACAGCCAGGCCCCTAACACAAGCCGGGGACCGGCCCAGAGGAGGCGACAGCCAGTCCCCAAACACAAGCCCGGGACCAGCCCACAAGAGGCGACAGCCAGTCCCCAAACACAAGCCGGGGACTGGCCCACAGGAAGAGACTGCCAGGCCCCAAACACAAGCTGAGGATCAGCCCACATGGGCGACAGCCAGTCCCCAAACACAAGCCCGGGACCGGCCCACAAGAAGCGACAGCCAGTCCACAAACACAAGCCCGACACAAGCCCGGGACTGGCTCACAGGAGGCGACAGTCAGTGCCCAAACACAAGCCGGGTACCGGCCCAAAGGAGGCGACAGCCAGGCCCCAAATACAAAATGGGGACCGGCCCAGAGGAGGCAACAGCCGGTCCCTAAACACAAGCCCGGGACCAGCCCACAAAAGGCGACAGCGAGTCCCCAAACACAAGCCCGGGACCAGCCCACAAGAGGCGACAGCCAGTCCCCAAACACAAGCCGGGGACTGGCCCACAGGAAGAGACTGCCAGGCCCCAAACACAAGCTGAGGATCAGCCCACATGGGCGACAGCCAGTCCCCAAACACAAGCCCGGGACCGGCCCACAAGAAGCGACAGCCAGTCCACAAACACAAGCCCGACACAAGCCCGGGACTGGCTCACAGGAGGCGACAGTCAGTGCCCAAACACAAGCCGGGTACCGGCCCAAAGGAGGCGACAGCCAGGCCCCAAATACAAAATGGGGACCGGCCCAGAGGAGGCAACAGCCGGTCCCTAAACACAAGCCCGGGACCAGCCCACAAAAGGCGACAGCGAGTCCCCAAATACAAGCCCGGGACCGGCCCACAGGAGGCGACATCCAGTCCCCAAATACAAGCCCGGGACCGGCCCAAAGGAGGCGACACACAGGCCCCTAACACAAGCCGGGGACTGGCCCAGAGGAGGCGACAGCCAGTCCCCAAACACAAGCCCGGGACCAGCCCACAAGAGGATACAGCCAGTCCCCAAACACAAGCCGGGGACTGGCCAACAGGAAGAGACTGCCAGGCCCCAAACACAAGCAGAGGATCAGCCCACATGGGCAACAGCCAGTCCCCAAACACAAGCCCGGGACCGGCCCACAAGAAGCGACAGCCAGTCCACAAACACAAGCCCGACACAAGCCCGGGACCAGCCCATAAAAGGCGACAGCCAGTCCCCGAACACAAGCCCGGGACTGGCCCACAGGAGGCGACAGCCAGTCCCCAAATACAAGCCGGGGACCGGCCTAGAGGAGGCGACAGCCAGTCCCCAAACACAAGCCCGGGTTCGGCCCACAAGAAGCGACAGCCAGTCCCCAAACACAAGTCCGGGACTGGCCCACAGGAGGCGACAGCCATTCCCCAAACACAAGCTCGACACAAGCCCGGGACGGCCCACAAGAAGCGACAGCCATTCCGCAAACACAAGTCCGGGACTGGCCCACAGGAGGCGACAGCCAGTCCCCAAACACAAGCCCGGGACCAGCCCACAAGAAGCGACAGCCAGTCCCCAAACACAAGCCCGGGACCAGCCCACAAGAAGCGACAGCCAGTCCCCAAACACAAGCCCGACACAAGCCCGGGACCGGCCCACAAGAAGCGACAGCCAGTCCCCAAACACAAGTCCGGGACCGGCCCACAAGAGGCGACAGCCAGTCCCCAAATACAAGCCCGGGACCGGCTCACAGGAGGCGACAGCCAGTCCCCAAATACAAGCCCGGGACCGGCCCATATGAGGCGACGGACCGGCCCCAAACACAAGCAGGGGACCGGCCTAGAGGAAGCGACAGCCAGTCCCCAAACACAAGCCCGGGACCAGCCCACAAAAGTTGACAGCCAGTCCCCAAACACAAGCCCGGGACCAGCCCACAAGAAGCGACAGCCAGTCCCCAAACACAAGCCCGGGACCAGCCCACAAGAAGCGATAGCCAGTCCCCAAACACAAGCCCAACACAAGCCCGGAACCGGCCCACAGGAAGCGACAGCCAGTCCCCAAACACAATTCCGGGACTGGCCCACAAGAAGCGACAGCCAGTCCCCAAACACAAGTCCGGGACTGGCCCACAGGAGGCGACAGCCATTCCCCAAACACAAGCCAGACACAAGCCCGGGACGGCCCACAAGAAGCGACAGCCATTCCGCAAACACAAGTCCGGGACTGGCTCACAGGAGGCGACAGTCAGTGCCCAAACACAAGCCGGGTACCGGCCCAAAGGAGGCGACAGCCAGGCCCCAAATACAAGCTGGGGACCGGCCAGGAGGAGGCGACAGCCAGTCCCTAAACACAAGCCCGGGACCAGCCCACAAAAGGCGACAGCCAGTCCCCAAATACAAGCCCGGGACCGGCCCACAGGAGGCGACATCCAGTCCCCAAATACAAGCCCGGGACCGGCCCAAAGGAGGCGACACACAGGCCCCTAACACAAGCCGGGGACCGGCCCAGAGGAGGCGACAGCCAGTCCCCAAACACAAGCCCGGGACCAGCCCACAAGAGGCGACAGCCAGTCCCCAAACACTAGCCGGGGACTGGCCCACAGGAAGAGACTGCCAGGCCCCAAACACAAGCTGAGGATCAGCCCACATGGGCGACAGCCAGTCCCCAAACACAAGCCCGGGACCGGCCCACATGAAGCGACAGCTAGTCCCCAAACACAAGCCCGACACAAGCCCGACACAAGCCCATAAAAGGCGACAGCCAGTCCCCGAACACAAGCACGACACAAGCCCGGGACGGCCCACAAGAAGCTACAGCCATTCCGCAAACACAAGTCCGGGACTGGCCCACAGGAGGCGACAGCCAGTCTCCAAACACAAGCCCGGGAACGGCCCAACGGAGGCGACAGACAGGCCCCAAACACAAGCCGGGGACCGGCCCAGAGGAGGCGACAGCCAGTCCCCAAACACAAGCCCGACACAAGCCCTGGACGGCCCACAAGAAGCGACAGCCATTCCGCAAACACAAGTCCGGGACTGGCCCACAGGAGGCGACAGTCAGTGCCCAAACACAAGCTGGGTACCGGCCCAAAGGAGGCGACAGACAGGCCCCAAATACAAGCCGGGGACCTGCCCAGAAGAGGGGACAACCAGTCCCCAAATACAAGCCCGGGACCGGTCCAAAGGAGGCGACGGACCGGCCCCAAACACAAGCCGGGAACCGGCCCAGAGGAGGCGACAGCCAGTCCCCAAACACAAGCCCGGGACCAGCCCACAAAAGGCGATAGCCAGTCCCCAAACACAAGCCCGGGACCAACCCACAAGAGGCGACAGCCAGTCCCCAAACACAAGCCCGGGACTGGCCCACAAGAGGCGACAGCCAGTCCCCAAACACAAGCCCGGGTTCCGCCCACAAGAAGCGACAGCCAGTCCACAAACACAAGTCCGGGACTGGCCCACAGGAGGCGACAGCCATTCCCCAAACACAAGCCAGACACAAGCCCGGGACGGCCCACAAGAAGCGACAGCCATTCCGCAAACACAAGTCCGGGACTGGCTCACAGGAGGCGACAGTCAGTGCCCAAACACAAGCCGGGTACCGGCCCAAAGGAGGCGACAGCCAGGCCCCAAATACAAGCTGGGGACCGGCCCAGAGGAGGCGACAGCCAGTCCCTAAACACAAGCCCGGGACCAGCCCACAAAAGGCGACAGCCAGTCCCCAAATACAAGCCCGGGACCGGCCCACAGGAGGCGACATCCAGTCCCCAAATACAAGCCCGGGACCGGCCCAAAGGAGGCGACACACAGGCCCCTAACACAAGCCGGGGACCGGCCCAGAGGAGGCGACAGCCAGTCCCCAAACACAAGCCCGGGACCAGCCCACAAGAGGCGACAGCCAGTCCCCAAACACTAGCCGGGGACTGGCCCACAGGAAGAGACTGCCAGGCCCATAAAAGGCGACAGCCAGTCCCCGAACACAAGCCCGGGACTGGCCCACAGGAGGCGACAACCATTCCCCAAATACAAGCCCGGGACCGGCCCACAGGAGGCGACAGCCAGTCCCCAAATACAAGCCGGGGACCGGCCTAGAGGAGGCGACAGCCAGTCCCCATACACAAGCCCGGGTTCGGCCCACAAGAAGTGACAGCCAGTCCCCAAACACAAGTCCGGGACTGGCCCACAGGAGGCGACAGCCATTCCCCAAACACAAGCACGACACAAGCCCGGGACGGCCCACAAGAAGCTACAGCCATTCCGCAAACACAAGTCCGGGACTGGCCCACAGGAGGCGACAGCCAGTCTCCAAACACAAGCCCGGGAACGGCCCAACGGAGGCGACAGACAGGCCCCAAACACAAGCCGGGGACCGGCCCAGAGGAGGCGACAGCCAGTCCCCAAACACAAGCCCGGGACCAGCCCACAAAAGGCGATAGCCAGTCCCGAAACACAAGCCCGGGACCAACCCACAAGAGGCGACAGCCAGTCCCCAAACACAAGCCCGGGACTGGCCCACAAGAGGCGACAGCCAGTCCCCAAACACAAGCCCGGGTTCGACCCACAAGAAGCGACAGCCAGTCCCCAAACACAAGTCCGGGACTGGCCCACAGGAGGCGACAGCCATTCCCCAAACACAAGCCCCACACAAGCCCGGGACGGCCCACAAGAAGCGACAGCCATTCCGCAAACACAAGTCCGGGACTGGCCCACAGGAGGCGACAGTCAGTGCCCAAACACAAGCCTGGTACCGGCCCAAAGGAGGCGACAGCCAGGCCCCAAATACAAGCTGGGGACCGGCCCAGAGGAGGCGACAGCCAGTCCCTAAACACAAGCCCGGGACCAGCCCACAAAAGGCGACATCCAGTCCCCAAACACAAGCCCGGGACCAACCCACAAGAGGCGACAGCCAGTCCCCAAACACAAGCCCGTGACCGGCCCACAAGAGGCGACAGTCAGTCTCCAAACACAAGCCCGGGACCAGCCCACAAGAAGCGACAGCCAGTCCCCAAACACAAGTCCGGGATTGGCCCACAGGAGGCGACAGCCAGTCCCCAAACACAAGCCTGCAAGAGTTTCCCCGAGCGGGATTTATAACCCAGGCCTTCAGCTACTAGTGGCGGGCAAAAAATCCACCAGCCCGGTTTTATGCCCCCAAGTGCCCAAACACTAGCCCGGTTTTTAGCCACTAGTGGCGGGCACAAGTCCCCAAACACAAGCCTGCAAGAGTTTCCCCGAGCGGGATTTCTAACCCGGGCCTTCAGCCACTAGTGGCGGGCACAAGTCCCCAAACACAAGCCTGCAAGAGTTTCCCCGAGCGGGATTTCTAACCCAGGCCCTCAGCCACCAGTGGCGGGCACAAGTCCCCAAACACAAGCCTGCAAGAGTTTCCCCGAGCGGGATTTCTAACCCAGGCTTTCATCCATTAGTGGCGGTTACAAGTCTCCAAACACGAGCCTGCAAGAGTTACCCTGAGCGGGATTTCTAACCCAGGCCTTCAGCCACTAGTGGCGGGCACAAGTCCCCAAACACCAGCCCGGTTTTATGCCCCTAAGTCCCCAAACACTAGCCCGGTTTTCAGCCACTAGTGGCGGGCACAAGTCCCCAAACACTAGCCCGGTTTTCAGCCACTAGTGGCGGACACAAATCCCCAAACACTAGCCGTGGACTTGCCCACAGGAGGCGGAACCCAGTCCCTAAACACCGGCCGGGGACTAGTGTTGTGGCAAATACACTTGCAAATGTAGAATGGATTTGCATACATGTAGAAATTTAGAAAGACTTGCTTACAGTAGTGGGAAACGGTCGGGTAGACATCCTTGAAGATACTCTTGGCAGACATTAAGTTTCCTTGAAGATAGCGTGCAAGGGACGGGACGCTCTGTACTTGATACGTGATACAGGACCGCCTTTTGGGGTGTACTCAATCGAAGCCTAATCGTCACTACCAGCTTTAAATACATTGTCATGTTCCTAGCTCTGTGAGATCTTTATTGACGCATCAATAAAGTGACATCTCCCTCCATAACGAAGCTGGCTCCTGTCTATTTCTCTTATCCACTTATGAGAAGACTTTCTCTCGATTATCGGACCTCCAATTTCTACAACATTTGGCGCCCAACGTGGGGCTGGCACTAATTAAATAAACAGAAAAGGGAAAAGACTTCTCAGTGGAACGGTCTCGAATGAGCGGTTGAGGTAAGGATAGTTTTTTTCTCTCCTTGTTTCAATTTGCTTGTCGAGATTCGTGGGAGGACGGGAGCCTGTGACGTCGGAGCTAAATTATGAAAATGCGTGCACGTGGGATTTTCCGTCTATAGTCAGGCCCAAGTTCGGACGGATGAGATATATAGACTGAGTTGTGATTTTTATGTCCGACGGGATTCTGAGCTCACAGAGTCCTGTTTGTTTTGGGACATAGGCTGCTTGAAAACGGAAAAAGGCTAATTTAACCTGGATAAGAGGTTGCAGCGGCGTCGGTATTTGTATATTTATGATTGTCTTGAGATCTGTGTGAAGCTGTGATAAGACGTCGTCATTTGCTGAAGTGACAGTTCGAGAGTAGACGATCTATATATGGTTAATACGGGGCATGTTTTATGTGTTTCCCTAGTCGATTGATGATTTGGGAGGGATATGTAACCTTGCACTTAAGAAGAAGTGTGGTGCATGGAACCTCGCCATTTTCTACAATCTGAAATGTTATACCGACGTTAGAAAAATGAGCAGTAATCAGATGTTGTATTATTAAGATATATTCGCATAGAAACAAGCGATACACAGAATGAGGAGCAGATTACTCGATCTTGAGGAAGACCATGAAAAATTTAAGAATTTAATTGCTAAGGTGATGTCTTCATGGTCATTTAACCTAGACTAAACATCCGAGTTTGTAAACATGACCGATTTAACAGGATTCAGAAGTCAGACGCACTGTTGAAAAAGGCTGAAGATGGAAAGAAAAACAGGCAAAGAACAAACAAAGACGTTCACTCATCCGTTGTCTGCGCCGCTTGTCTACAGCAGGGTCGTGGGGACACTGGAGCACATCCAGGCTGTCCTCAAACAGTGAGCAGGGGGCAATCTGAACTGATTGCAGCCAGTTTCGAGGAGAAAGAGGTAGACAACTGGGCACCAAGGTCAGTGTGGCACTGATAAAGCTCATGGCGCATTCCTGCAGCGGATTACGAGTGGAGCGTCGCGATGGACTGAGCCAGACGGCCAAGGCCGTCGACGAGGCGGTGATAACGAACAACACGAGTCTGCATTGAATCACGCTAGAATCTTGTTGATTGACGTAGTGTTTACAAATCTGAGGAATATTGATACGTTTGGATTGTGAATTATTTTATTTTTGACACAGAAATACTGCTAAAATTGTATTTTGAATCTGCTTTCCAGGAAAACGGTGATGTGTCTCCAGATGCAGGAGCATCAGGAGGATTATTAAGGAGAATAGGTAACAGGGGAATACCTTTGACTTTATATCAGATACAAGTGCACAATTTAAAAATATTATGCAAGGGGGGGGTGTGAAATAGCTGAAAAAACAAGGTTACTGGTCTCCGTATTTACAGGCCACGGCAGACGGAGAGAATAATAATGGAAAAGGGAAATGGAACATTAAAATCGAAGATAAGCAAGATATGTGCGAGTACTGGGCTGAACTGGGTAGATGCGCTACCATTAGCGTTGATGAGTTATCGCATGCAAACTCATCGGATCACACATTTAACACCGCATGAAATGCTAACAGGCAGACCGATGCCAGCGCCGCATTTGAGAGGTCCCTATAAAGGGCCGCCGCTTGAGCAACTACAAACTGAACTGAGAGACTATATGAGACAATTGACGGCTATCCAGAAGGCCATCTACATGCAGGTGAAGAGGCAAGAGTCCAAGGTCGAACAACCATTCGAGAGGACGGTCGTCCCAGGAGATCTCGTGTACATCAAGGTGTTTCGACGAAAGTGGAACTTACCGAGGCGTGAGGGACCCTACACCGTCGTGAGGGCAACGCCGACCGCAGTCCAGGTCGAGGGCAGCTCAACCTGGTACCATCTGAACCACTGTACCAAGGCTCGCGCTGCCACCGTCGACGAGACCAAGCAAGATCAACAGGGCAGTAACGTTAAATTTGGAAAACAAGATGTGGATGACAAAGCTGTGTGTGATAATAAATTGTCTGATATGGTTGTTACTAGGAGCAAAGCTCGGGAAATCGCGGCGGCAGATGGAAATTGCGGGTCCAGAAGTGCAGCCGGAGATCCCGACAGCGACGCTGCAGTTGCGGACCATGGCACATCAGAGAGACAGCAGCCCGGTTAAGTGTGACACTACTATACAACATGGTGAAACAATTGAAAATTTGGAAAGTACAAATAGCAAAAATAAACAAATTGGAGGTACTAAAATCCCGAGTACGATGGGATTAATCCGAGAAAAGAGAGACGTGGAACCAATCGAAGTGCCGACTGTATACCGAAAACCAACTATGTTAACGACAGTACAGACTGAGGTAACGGATAACACGCCAAGCCTTAACAGCTGGTGGTTCAGTTTGGGGGTCACTCCAGCACCTAAAGTCATGATACAGACGGTAACAACACACCTAAAATCAGAAAAACCTACACCCACGGCGACAGCACGGAAGAGTGAGGTTACAACGCCGACAGCCAAAAATGAGTGCACGGCCAGTACGTAAAATTCGGGAGATTGTGTAGAAGAGGAAAACCATAACCCTAACTCGGTAGTTGTGTAGGCGCATGGTCTCAATGTGCACTGACTTAATTTGACTAATTAAAATTAAATTTTGTGGGCCATCTGTCTTGTTTTATGTTTTATGTTTGTTCAATGTTGTAAGTGTTTGTATTCTTTCCTGTATTCTTATCTTTCTTGTCTATATGGTTGTCCAGCGTTTAATCGGCCCACGTAACTGAAAGGATTAACAGAACAATATCGAAGGAAAAGGAAAAAGGGAACAATACAGTGCTCATTGAGGCGAGAAAAACGTTTTTTTTAAAGAGGAAGACGGTTTAAAATGTATTGTTTTGGGAAATCGTTTTGACGCTAAGGGTGTGCAACATAACGTCCGAGAGCCTATGGAGTTCCCAGAAAAATAGATGTTTTTTCAGTTGGAAAACGATGAATTTAGGGGTGAAAAGTCTAGAAAAATTATGTTTGGTTATTTTAGGTGCTTTAGATAATGTTAATGCCAGAATAACACAGAGAAAGGATAGAATTATAACAAAAAGAAAAAAGTTAACCTATTCCGGTTTTCGGTTCAAAATTGGAAAGTTAAGGAATGTGAAGACGAGGAAAAATCCACTTGAGTGTATTGGAATAAAGTAATTTGAGAATGAAAAGCATTGTTATACGAAAGTAGTGGAATAGCGTGAGTAAATTCTTTCTTTTCATTGAATATGGAGGTAAAATTCATTGAGTCGAATAAAAATGAGTAAGATGAATCATTGTAGATCAATGCACTCATTTTCACATTAAGTAGGTGAAGCTAAGGTAGTAGATTGAATTGGTTTGGAAAGAAAAATAAATAAATAAATAAATAAATAAGTGAGATGGTTATATGTCAATTTCCCATTAAACTAGTGGGCTAAAAAGCATGTGTTAGAGGGCGTAGGAGAAGGGAAAGTTATGTAGAAAATGGATTGTTGGCAGAGCAAGTAAGGAAGTTACAAATACAGAAAGATAAAAGTTAGTAAAGGACGGTAAAAAGGGGAAAAGAAAGTAGGCGTTGAGGAAAAGAGAAGAGGGGGACATGCAAGTGACAAAGGGAAGGAATGTAAAGGGGAAAAGGTAATTGAATGAAATATTTTTTTTTGACAATTGGCCGGAGTTAAAGAGCATATGTTCCGGATGGACGTGTATAGCTAGATACCATCGGACAGCCGAGAGGAATTCCAGAGGAATTTAAAGCTAGGAATGAAATTAAGTCTGGATTAGAATCGATATTTATCTGGATAACTCCGAAAAAGAACGCAGAATGGATTAATTACATTTATTGATTTATTACAACCAACGACGTTTTATTAATTACACTAACGAGGCCTTTAGTGCAGTAGGAGAGCAATTACATGAGACATCTAGGATGGCCTGGCAAGATCGTCAGGCCCTCGATTTTCTCTTAGCCAGTAAAGGAGGCGTGTGTCATATGATAAAGGAGGAATGCTGTACTTATATACCTTTAAATACATCCGAAGCAGGAAGCTTCACAAAAGCACTGTCAAAGATTCGTGAGTTGAGCAATGAAGTGACAGTAAATACTGAAAAGAACAGTATCTCTTTTGATTGGTTCTCGTCTACATTTGGGTACTGGGGTGGTATGTTAGCGAAGGGGGAAATTCTTGTACTAACTGTCGTAATAATTATGTGTTTGTTGTGCCATACCTATTCTTGAAAGAGGAATTCTTAAGACTTTTGGAGAACAAATGACAGTAGTGGCTAATACTAGGGTGGCAGAAGCTCAATGAGCACGGTTAGTGATTAAGTATCCAAGCCTATTCCTTAGTGAGGAAGAACAGATGACTCAACTAAATTCAACGCCTTGAATTTTATCTGGCAACGTTAATAGTCAGTCTACATTATAATAAAAAATGGAGCATCTGCGGAAAGAGACACATGTGATGATCTGGACTGAATACGATATCAATTAGCACTATTGTTAAACACGCAACGCACTATATAGCACTAGGAATAACAGCAGCAAATATATTGGTTTCTGATTGTGATTCTTTTGTTGGTATGTCACACTGCCGGGGAGCAAGCTGCTGTCTGGGATGGTCAGGATGCATCGTCGCTTCCGGGTTTTTGGCTGCATGGAAACTGAGCGTGATGCCTGCTGAGATGAACACTCACTCCAACATCTGACTTCACGACACCCGTTGACGAATACGACAGTGCATGGTCTTCAAATTGTTCACGGGGGTCAGGCCAAAGGCCAAGGTGTACACTGTATCACTATCCTGTCATGCACTCATCTTGAAATGTATCGACGACTGTTACCAAAATTTGTTATCACTTATCAGTTCAATTATTCATTTACCTTTATCACGTACCGATCAACCGTCGACGGTCCACGTGTATAATCCAGTATGTACGGATAAAGATAAATGAAGGGGGGGTTAGTGCATGGGTCAGATGTTTGGAGTGTTGGGGGTTTTTGTAAATGAAACATGAACAATGAAAGTTAGAATGATCACAGCAGGCTGACCGCCAGAATTGTATTTTATTTTCGATTCGCGTAAACTCTGTCCGTGTATTGATATCTATGATTTGTAATACTTTGCCACTACTCTGTATTGATTTTCAATTTTAATTTCCATTCAAAATGGGAGTATAAACTCCCAAAAGGGGGGATAAGGTAACAGAAGAAAAAAAAAAAAAAAAAAAAAGGGGGGATATGTTGTGGCAAATACACTTGCAAATGTAGAATGGATTTGCATACATGTAGAAATTTAGAAAGACTTGCTTACAGTAGTGGGAAACGGTCGGGTAGACATCCTTGAAGATACTCTTGGCAGACATTAAGTTTCCTTGAAGATAGCGTGCAAGGGACGGGACGCTCTGTACTTGATACGTGATACAGGACCGCCTTTTGGGGTGTACTCAATCGAAGCCTAATCGTCACTACCAGCTTTAAATACATTGTCATGTTCCTAGCTCTGTGAGATCTTTATTGACGCATCAATAAAGTGACATCTCCCTCCATAACGAAGCTGGCTCCTGTCTATTTCTCTTATCCACTTATGAGAAGACTTTCTCTCGATTATCGGACCTCCAATTTCTACAACACTAGCACAAATTCTAAGTGCTACAAGGCATGGGTGACCCGACAATAAAACTTAAAATAATTTTCCAAGTCCTGCAAGTCATTGGTGGCCCGACGATTGTTATTTATGGGTGTGTCAAGTGTATATGTTTTGTGTTTGTGTTGATGTATGATTGTGTAATATAACCGCAGTCAAATTTTGTGTGAGAAATAAAAAAAGTTATTAAAAAAACAAAAAACAAATCGGCCTAGGCTCGAACGAGCAACTTACGTGTCTGAGAGCAGCCGGCATACTTACCAGGCCATCATTGACCCTAGGCCTCACCGTTATTTTAGCCCAAACTGCTTCAGATTCCCATATTTTGAGGAATGTCAGCACACCGGATTATTATTTCTTTGAATGTTTGCTTTTAAATAGAAAGGCGTCCCTGTAACTTTTTTCTTTCAGGCTTTGGAGGAGGAAAGTGTCGCATGGAACATCTCCGGGTAATTTTGAAACAAGTGAGATTGAATTCCGCTTCAGTTACAGAAAAAAAGACGTGATTGAATTAGTTACATTTAGTAAAATAAGGATTATTTTGCAGGATTACAATTTTGCAAATGCTGGCATGGCGTCCAATGCAAAGAATGCATTTTACTGGTTGGAAATTTCGTCGTCATTTTCTTCACCACGCTGCCAAAGGCAAGAACCAAACTGTCCAGTGCATATTATGCCTCCCAGATGTGAAATTTCTCTCCTTGTCCAAGGACTCCACCTCAAATTTAAAGAAACATTTGCAGGTAAGACCACTATTTAGTAAATTACTAATTAAGAAGCGACCTAAGTCAAAGTTACAGTGCATGAATGTAAAAATACACGGGTTCCCCTGACGTTGTGTCCTAAATGCGGGCTTTTTCAATTATATCAAGTGAATCTTGTTGCCAACATTGTACTTCCACTAAGAAATGTGATTAAGTACGTGTTGTGTATGTAGTCGGGTTTCAGTCGGATTCAGAGACAGGCACGGACGGTACAGTCATAGAGTGTTTACTCAACTTCTTCTTCGGTAGTTCTCTAGCACAAGTACACGGCTGCGCATAAGTATACAGTGACACCGCAGGAAGGGGAGTGTATTACACGACACCACATATTCCCTTTTTGTTAGCATAGGACACAACAGTAGCATTAAACTAAAATACGCAATAACTCTTCGGTAAGTATGAGCTTGTAGAAAACATACATTTCAATATTCATTACCAGATTAGAGGTAAATATTTATCAGAGGTAAGCAATAACGTAAGGAACTATACTGTCAATATCGGTAAGCAAAAGTGTGTAACCCTTGTAAACTTAAGCAGACTGTATGAAGATCACATCATAAACAAACATGACAATTTTTTTTAACAATGAACATTCATCATGTCTTTTTTTTTTTTTTTTTTTCATCATCACATCTTTTCTGTATTTTTTTTTTTTTTTTTTAAGTCACATAATCTTGAAGCCATGCAGGAGCATGTCGTATTCTCGGTGCACTAGGAGAGGGATGTGTTGAGGGCACAGTTTCAGTTTCGGGTGGCTCAGCAACTTGGTCGCTTGGCAGGAGTCGGCTGTAATAGTCAATGAGGGTGATGGCGAAGCGGCAATCAGCAGGCGCAGAGTGAATAGGACCAACAATGTCCACAGCAACTTTTTCCCAGGCAGCAGTTGGGGTAGGCACAGGCTGTAATGGTGCAGTACGCGTGGTTGCGGTTTTGTCATGCTGCAAGCAGGTGGTGCATGATTTGATGGCGAGCTCAACGTGAGAATCCATTCCAGGCCACCAGTACAAGTCTCTCAGTCTTTGTTTTGTGCGAACTATCCCTTGGTGTGTAGCATGAGCAAGTTGGATCATTTTTCCCTGTAGCTGTTGTGGTATCACAACACGATGAGTGCCACGCACAATGACACTGTTCTGCAAGGCAAGCTCATTTTGCACACGGAAGTATGGCACGATGAGGGGGTCAAGGCCTTTTGCAGTACGAGGCCATCCCTTCTGCATGTACTGTCGCACCTTCTGTAGCACTGGACATTCCTCACATGCACTGGAGAGCTCATCAGCAGTGACTGCAGCAAAATCAGGAGACACAGCAGCCACCATCTCCAACTCCATCTCCTCGTGGTCGTCTGCACGTCCAAGGCCTTTGGATGTGAGTAGAGTGGTCAAAGGGCTATGATCAGTCCGTAAAGTGAAGTGATGGCCCCAGAGGTAAGTACGCCACTTTTCAGTCGCCCAGACGCATGCCAAAGCCTCTTTTTCGACTGTTGAGTAATTTCGCTCGCATGCAGTCAGCGTCCTGGAAGCAAATGCAATGGTCTGCTCTATGTCACCTTTCATTTGTGTCAACGCAGCACCGATGCCATAGTCTGATGCATCTGTTGTCACGACAGTTGGCAGGGAAGGGTCGAACAAGGCGAGTGCAGAGCTAGTAGCGATGATCTCCTTCACTTTGGAAAAGTTTGCTTGCACCTCTTCAGACCAGTGAAATGTAGCAGACTGTCTGAGTAGAGCACGGAGGGGTTCCACAAGCATGGCGTAGTTGGGGATGAACTTTGAGTACCACGCAGTCAGGCCTAGGAAAGATCGCAGAGATTGAGCGTCGTGTGGAGGTGGAGCTTCAACCACAGCCCGTACATGGCCAGGATCTGGATGTATACCAGAGGCAGAGATGAGATGCCCAAGGAAGGACAACTCTGTTTTCCTGAAGTGGCATTTTGCAGCATTGAGCTTCAGCCCACTCTCCTGTAAACGTTTGAGGACATCGTTCAATCTGGCGTCATGTATTTCAGGCGTCTCCCCACTAACAATGATGTCGTCCAAATAGCACTGTACACCCTTTTGACCAGCCAGGATCTGAGACATCATGCGTTGAAAGGCACTGGGTGCTGATGCCAGGCCGAAAGGCACTCGTGTGAAACGAAACAGTCCATCTTGTGTTATAAACGCTGTAAGATCTCTGCTGCTTGGATGTAGCTGCACTTGGTGGTATGCATTTTGTAGGTCAATCGTGGAAAACATTGTAGCGCCACGGAGCTCAGTGAACACTTCCTCAATGTGTGGCAGCGGATGACTGTCGATCACCACAGCCTTGTTTGGTTCACGTAAGTCCACACACACACGAAGGCCACCTGTTTTCTTGCTCACGACCACCAGAGGCGACACCCAGGCAGACGCGTCGACTCTCTCGATGATGCCATCATTTTCCAGTTTTTCCAGCTCCTCCGACACCTTGTCACGCACGGCATATGGGAGTCTGCGTAGCTTTTGCTGGACTGGAGGGACGTCTGCACTCACTTTAAATTTGTGTAGAAAACCTGTAGCAACGCCTAGAGCATTTGTAGTGTTGACAGTGTAACTCATCTCCGATGCGGCAGGTGTTGCAATCTGCCCATCTTGTATGTGGAGGCGAAGTGCAGTGAACAGGTCCATTCCCAGTAGTGGAGTACCGTCAGGAACTATGTAGAAGTCAGTATGTGCACTCTGGTTGCAGTATGTAGCAGTAAGTTGAAGACAGCCCAACACTGGAATTGGCTTCTTCATGTAGGTCACCAGACGCACAGTAGGCTTTGAGAGAGGCAAGTGCATGAATGACTGTCTGTAAATTCTCTCTGGCAGAATTGAAACTGCTGACCCAGTGTCCACAAGCAGGTCAGTAGTAATTGACTGTTCATCATTCGCATGGAGAGCAACTGTACACGTAAGGCGCTTTGGGACTGCAGCTGTAGGGGCTACATGACACACAGTAAGTTCTGGGACAGTAACTTCTCTTACTGATCGAGTAGGAATTGCGCTGCGGCACACTTTACTAAAATGTCCAATTTTTCCACATTGGTTGCATTTTGCATTTTTAGCAGGGCATTTGGGGTCATTTGCTAGATGAGAGTTGGATCCACAACGGTAGCAGGTTTTGTGTTGATTCCTTTTATCTCTCGAGCGCTGTGTATGTGTACTGCTCTGATTCCTTTTATCTCTTTGTTGCACAAACTTCACAGGAGTGTCGGACACGTGCACATGAGTAATAGCATTAGCTTCTGAAATAGCAGATTCGACTTGTGTAGCAATAGCGATCGCTTTGTCAAGCTTTAAGTCCGTTTCCAGCAGCAAGCGCTCTCTGATTCTCGAAGAGGACATCTTCTCAATGAATTGATCCCTGATCATATCATCAGCAAACGTGCCAAAGTCACAGTTAGCAATTAATTCCCTCAATGCGGCAATGAACTGAGCAGTGGTCTCGCCCGGTCTCTGAGCACGCTGACGGAACTTGGTCGCTTGGCAGGAGTCGGCTGTACATTAATCTTCGGTACAAAGAAAATTTCTAGCGCATCACAGGCGGATTTGTAAGAAGTGCCAGTGTCAGGAAGGGAAAGAAAAATTCTCTGCCCTTCTGTGCCTAAACAGTGCAGCAGTAGTGCGCGCTTTCGTTTGTCCGGCATTTCGTTAGCAGTCAATGCTAGCAGGTAATTTTCGAACATCTGAATCCACGTGGAGTACAACATCGTAGGCTCACCCGGGGTTTCAAGCAAAGCAGGGGGTTGTGAAATTCCGATCCAAGTCATCCTCGTCGCCAATATGTTGTGTATGTAGTCGGGTTTCAGTCGGATTCAGAGACAGGCACGGACGGTACAGTCATAGAGTGTTTACTCAACTTCTTCTTCGGTAGTTCTCTAGCACAAGTACACGGCTGCGCATAAGTATACAGTGACACCGCAGGAAGGGGAGTGTATTACACGACACCACAGTACGGTTCTGTATCTTGCACGTTTTTCCCCCTTTTGCCCTGCTATTGGCTGGCAACCAGTTCAGGGTGCCCACTGTCGTAAGATAGCCAGGTTGGGCTCTGGCAAAGGCTAAAATTACGCACGGAAATGGGCGCAGCTAATGATATTTGTGACTGCGCGAGGAGGTCGTTTTTCCCCTGTCTGCCCTGCTATTGGCTGGCAACCAGTTCAGGGTGCCCACTGCCGTAAGCTAGCCGGGTTGGGCTCTGGCAAAGGCTAAAATTACGCACGAAAATCGGCGCAGCTAATGATATTTGTGACTGCCCGACGGGGTCGTTTTTCCTCCGTCTGCCCTGCTATTGGCTGGCAACCAGTTCAGGGTGCCCACTGCCGTAAGATAGCCGGGTTGGGCTCTGGCAAAGGCTAAAATTACGCACGAAAATCGGCGCAGCTAATGATATTTGTGACTGCGCGACGGGGTCGTTTTTCCCCCTTTTCCCCTGCTATTGGCTGGCAACCAGTCCAGGGTGCCCACTGCCGTAAGATAGCTGGGTTGGGCTCTGGCAAAGGCTAAAATTACGCACGAAAATCGGCGCAGCTTATGAGATGAGATGAGATAGAACTGTTCTATATTATGTGTTGACAAAAAAGTAAATGAGTAAAATAATTCCCCAGCTGCCATGATCACTAAATTAATATACTGATCATTAGGGGAATGACCATTAGATAACTTTGGTATGTGTCAGCATTAACTCTTTTCCTTCGGGAATTATTTTACCTACTACCATTGTGACTAACAATACAAGCTTTGTGATCTTTGAGGTATTATCATTATCATTGTCAGTGTTATGAGTTACTGAATAGATTAAGCATTATATATGTATATAAAATGTGCATATATACGTATATAAAATGTATGTTATAATTGTTTAAATTTTTATTGGTGTTGTTGCAGAGGAAGCATCCATTACATTTGCATCAGACCATGCAGGACACCAGACAATGTGAGATGGATGGACAGCCTGGTCAATCTGAAGATGGCGGAGTTGTCTGGCATCCTCCTTTCAAACAACTAAAACTTGAACGTGGACACAACACATCCCAGAGTGCTGTCAGTAGACTGATATTGGACTTTGTGATTGATGACATTCAACCTTTCTCCTTGGTTGAGCAGCCTTCATTCGAGAAGCTCATCGAAGTAAGCAGCGGTGGCAAAACAGTCATGTGCAGAAAGACACTCGTGCAGCGTATATGAAATGAAATGAAATGAAATGTTTATTAAAGGTATTGTTGGATACATTAATCAAAACATGACACAAAAAAAAAACTAATGCTGAGAGTGAGCATGGCCAAATATGGTCACCTTACGCCCCCTCCCCTAAGAAAATTTGACAAATCTATTTCTGCCAACCTTTGCTTAAAGGTTTGCACCGTATATGCACTAATAACCCGGTCAGGCAAAAAATTCCAAATTTTTGGTATCCTGAAAGAAATAAAGTTTCCATGCAAGTTGCTGGTAGGTCTAAGCACCCGTAACTTATATCTGTGACCACGTAAACCATCAACACGACAGAACTCAAAAAATTGATCAAAAGGCACATCGATCATTCCATTCAGTACTTTGAAACCAAAAATTAAATCAAATCGAATTCTGCGGAGCTCTAAAAAGTCCAGGTTCAGTCTTTGTAGTCTTTCCGGATATGACAAGTTGTGCATCCCAGGTATCCGCTTCGTATACCGACGTTGAACTCCTTCCAGTAGGTTAATGTCCTTGAGTAAGTAAGGGTTCCACACAACGCTATTATATTCTAACCCGGGTCTAACATAAACGCAAAACATTCGAACTAAGAATGCTGGGTTCTTGTTGTAAAAGTGTCTGTAAATGTTTGATGCTATGTTATTGGCTTTGTTGGTAATTTTGGCGATATGCGTGATAAACTTTAGGTTTGAAGTAAGAGTGACACCCAGATCCTTATGTTCAGTAACAACATGCAAATCATGATCATTAATGTTATACAGCGGAACAGAACCATGAAAAAACGACTGTGCTAAGCATTTATGAGATGACAGTTGCAGTTGCCACTGTTCGGACCAAAGAAAAACTGATTTAATGTCATTTTGGAGAGAATCAATTGTTCCTGCAACCTGGGTTTTTGGTAAGAAAGCCGACAGTTTAGCATCATCGGCAAAAATTGAGATGTCACTACTTTGAATGGCCTCAGGAAGGTCGTTCACAAAAAAACAGAAATAATAATGGTCCTAGTACTGAGCCCTGCGGTACCCCACTACAAACTTCCAACCACGCTGAAAGAACATCATCAATTTTTACGCATTGTTTACGATTTGACAAATATGCAGTTATCCATTCAAGCAGTTTTCCACTAATACCATAGCATTTCAGTTTTTGTAAAAGCTTGTCATGAGACACTTTATCAAAAGCCTTGCAAAAGTCTAAGTAAACAACATGACCAGCAATATTGTGAACAAAAAACATACTGGTAATATTATTCAAATGAGCTATCAAGTATGTCATGGTAGAATGTCCGGACCTAAACCCATGTTGCTTAAACGTAAAAAGATTGTGCTCCTGTATAAATTTCCATATGGCATCTGAGATAATTTTCTCAAACACTTTACAGACGCAGCTAGTCAAGCTAACTGGTCTATAGTTGGCTGCACTTGTTGTGCTCCCCCCTTTAAAAATGGGTATTACAATAGCACTGAGCCAGTCCTCAGGCAGCTGTGAATCCTCAAAAGATCTAGAAAACAGGTAAAATAATGGTTCACATAAAAAGTCAGCTAGCTTTTTAAGCAAGAAATTTGGAATTTTGTCAGGGCCGGCTGAAAATTTGCTGGGAAGTTTTATCAGGTATTTATGAATTAACTCCTTTGAAAGTTCCACAGAATTCAGAACAACTGAAGTTCTGCTGGGAAAGTCGGGTGAAACACCATTGTCACGACCAAAAACACTGGCATACTGATCATTTAATATACGGACATTATCAGCATTATCAGTGGCAACGGTACCGTCAGATGCCTTCAGGTTGGGAATAGATGCCCTGGAAATTAGTTTATGGTTGATGTATGAAAATAATTTACGAGTATTTTTAGCCTCTAAAACTTTATTTTCCTCAGCCACCCTTTGCCGCCTGATGGCCCTCCGCAGTTCCCTTGAAGCATCTTGATAACTTTCCAAGTATGCCAACTGATCACGTTTATAAAGCTTGTGAATAAACTGCTTTCGCCTATGCAATTCAGCTATATCCCGGTTGACGTGAGGTGTAACAGCAACTGAGGGTATGTATACAGATATCAAAGTGTAAACAACAGATTTAAATATTGCCCACATTTCTTCAATATTCCCACAATTATCAAATAAGAGATACCAGTTGACACTGGACAGAAAGTATCTCATGCCATATAGATCACAGTCTTTAAAATGTATGTAATTCTGAGCAGTGGTGTCTTTTTTAAAAGCCAGGTAAAGTTGGAAAGTAACAGAATCGTGATCACTGGTAGAGAAACTCAGATATCTGTCAGTAGAAAACACCAGGTCTAATACGTCGGACCCCCTGGTTGGTTTATCGACATGCTGAAAGAAACCGGCATTTGAAACCAAGTTTTTGAACATTGAAGTTAGATTAGTATCAGAATTTTGAAGAAAACTGTGGTGAAGGTCAGTAAAGTTAAAATCACCCATAAGTAGAATTTGCAATTTAGTATCAAAAATAGAATTCAGATGTTCGAACATAGCGACGTTGGCCTGAAAAGAGCTCAGACCAGAGCGATATTCAAGCACTATTCTCAGCTTCACCCCAGAAATAAGAATATCACAACTCAATAACTCAATTCTATCGAATTGATAATTAGCGACCGAAAACACAGATATACCATGAGAAATCATGAGCAAAACTCCTCCATGTTGAGCATTTTTTCGGTCAGTTCTAATGGTATGATATTTCTCTATAGTTGGCCCTGTGTCACCAGCGGAGTACCAAGTTTCTGTAATTGCCAAAATATCAGGGGTGTAGAAATTGATGTACGAGACCAAGTCATCTGCCTTAGAAGTCAAACATTGGGCATTAATGAGATGAATTAAGGGGCTGTTCAATAAAGGTGAAGGCGACCTTAGGCATTTCCCGGCTTGACAATAATTTTCCCGTCCCGTATAATAATGTTTACTTCACCTTCGTCCGGACGGCGCTTAAGTTCGTTCTGTAGTTCCCTGTCGCGTTCCCTTTCTTTTGGTGTCATATCGGGACGAACAAATCCAGAAGACAACGTCGGAAAGGTACTTTTCACCCGATTGAATCCACGGAGAAACGCCAGCCTTGACCTTGTATTCCAGAATCGGATCTTCACAATCCTGGGTTTACCATCATTCCTCGGCCTTCCATCACGAAAAACTTCCAGAATGTCTTGTTTTTCTACTCCCGGAACTGCTTCGGCGACTTCCTGAAAGAGCTGGGTATCCTGAACAGCTTCACCATTTTCTCGATGTGTCTTTGCTCCAACCACCACGAGATTGTGCTTCCTAGCCTTCTTTGCTAGCATTTCCTCTATTAGGCTAGTCGACATTTTGGCAACTTCTGGCTTCATCTGCGTCATATTCTCTCGGACCCGAGTTGGTACCATGGCCTTCACGGTTTCACGGACAGTGGAGACCAAATCAGCAGAGTTCAGGGCACCGCACGGCCCAGACGACCCGGATAAAGGCACTGGAGTGCTATCCACGTAGGTGAACACCGTTCCAGAGCTACTCAGAGAGGCGTAAGAATCCTTATCATCAGCGGATAAGCTGGGGACGCAGGACTTGCAGATGTAAGTAGCTTGTTTTTGGGTTTAGAACGAACGGTGAGCAACATAAGCACCGAAGGCCAAAACCTGGTCCCACAATTTTTTCCCCGGTCCAAATTTTTTGTTTGTTTTTTTTTCAATTGGAAAACGATAAATTTAGGTGTGGTAAGTTTAGAAAACTTATGTTTGAGTTATTTTAGATGCGTTAAATGAAGTTAATGCCAGAATAACACTTACTAAAGATACAATGACAAAAATAAAGATAGAATATTCCGGTTTTCAGTTCAAAATTAGAAAATTAAGGACTGTAAAGACGGGGGAAAAATCAAATTGAGCGAATTGGAATGGATTAATAGAGATGAAAGGTGTTTTGTACAAAATTATCGAAATAGAGCGAATAATTATTTTCAATGAATATGGAGGGAAAATTCATTGAGTGGAATAAAAATGATAAAATGACTCGTAGATCAATACACGTCATTTTTACATTTAGGCTGGTAAGCTAAAAAGGGTGTTAGAAGGTGCAGAAGGGAAAAGTGTTATGTTGGGAATGGATTGTTGGCAAAGCATGTAAGGAAGTTGTTAGATGATCCAGATGTGAAAATTATGAGTGGAATATGGACAGTGAAAGTTCGAAGTTTTTGAAGAAATGGCTGAAAAAAGGTTTTAACCACGAAGATCAGATTGAAGGCTGAATTAGTTCACGAAAGGAAAGAAAAGATGAGGAAAGGAAGAGACACAAGATGTGGATTGATCAGAGCGAAAAAAGAAGAAAGGACATTGCAAGTAAAAAGGGGAAAAGAAAGTAAATCGTTAAGGAGAAGAGCAAGTAGAATACAAGTAAGAGAAGGAAGGAATGTAAAAGGGAAAAGTTATTTAAAGAAAAAAAATAATTCGCTGAAAATTGGATATGAAAAACTTGAGACAAAAGTATGAAAAACATCACATTAGTGTTTTTGGAGTTCCTCATGGTCTTGAAAAACACTATATAAATGCAAACCATTTATAATAGATTAGAATATACCTTTACCGACATAGTTAACATATTGTGAGTGACAATGAAATTTGGCATGACAATCCATCTTCAAAGTAAGGCAAAGGAACAGAGAAGATAAGGTTATAGTTATAATTGATACAATATTTACACAAAAATATTTGCATGTAAAAGGTTACATACAATTGAGGTTTGTGTAATATGCATTTGGTGAATAGACATCGCAGCAAAAAAGTTGTCAGCATTGTGCAAAACATGTGACAGTATTTTTATAGATAAGCTATAAAAATTAATGGAAATTATTTAAAGGATGAAAATCTATTTGAAGGCAAATGAACATAGATATACTATACAAACACTATTTCGTTGCCATAATGGGAAATATTATAGACTACAGAAATATTGTTAGGGAACTATCGTGAAAACACTACAAAGGAACTAAAGTAAAGTTTGATTTTACAGTAAAAGTGTTGCACTAACAATGTTTTTGAGTTCTAGAATTTTGGTTCTTGTCTCATTTGGACTCAACAACCCGCTGAGGAGAAAATGGGAGGAAGAGCGATCAGGGAAAGGTAGCACTAATAACGATGATGAAGATATTACATAGGATGAAAGATGGTAAGTGAAAAACCAATTTTTATGATATTAAAGGAATATATCAACAATAAGGGCGTTACAGGTGAGATGCAGAAAAGTTTTGTGTTCATATTCGGCCGGTATGAACCATAACTATGATAAGTAGATCTCATCTTATCAGCTACACCGCTTGCCCTCAGTGGGGTCCCAGGATTGTTGGAGTCCATCACAGCGATCATCGAGCAGCGATTGGAGGACACCCTGAACTGGTTGCAAGCCAATTGCAGGGCACACAAAGATAGACAATTCACTAGCTCATTCACACGTAGGGACAATTTGGACCAGCCAGTCCACTTGAAAAGCATGTTTTTGAAAGAGGTAAGTAAACCGGATAGCCGGAGGAAACTAACGTAAACAATGAGAGCATGCAGGTTCCGCACAGGAGCCCAGTGGGTGGCTTGGAACACACACACCTGTTCCCAGGTCCTTAGTAATGCAGTACACGTGCTGGCCACTGCGCCACCGTGCTGCACACACATATATAATATATATATATATATACATATGAAACAATTTTAAAACTGAACTATCAATAATGATAATATGATAGGGATTTTGAATTCCCTGTACTAGCTTGCTAAAAGATTTCTAGATCTTGGCAGAGATCTAAGAACCCCTGAAATTTAGTGATACAAAGATCGAAGTTATGAATCGGTGACAAATATAGTAGATATCTGCGTATTCATTCAGTTTTGATCATCGAATTATTAATTTATTTTCTGCATTTGTTGATGGTAATTGCGAATAACAGGCTTGTCTTTTTCCATTTTTCTACTTTCTGTACTTTCTTCTTTAACGCCTTAGTACAACATAATTCGTGATGTCAATCATCAAAGCAAATGAGCCGTAAAAGCAAGCTCTCTTTGATGAATTGAACAAGGAAAAAAGCCGTTTGTCTAATAAAAAGACTGAACTTCACTCGACAAGAATTACCAACAACAATGACGTAATCTCGAAGAGACGAGATCTCGTTAGCTAAGATCGGCGTGCAGGAAAATAAAAACTCATACAGCAAAACCAAAATAACGATAAGGCTTGTAATGTGTTAAATCTTTGTTAAAGAGTAACTAAATGATAATGACAATTTAAAGGGAAAAAGTTGCGTCCCCAGCATAAATGACGTGGGGATATGAAAACAATGAGTGTATAATACAAGATAACTATACAGAATAGTTTAAAAAGAAAGAATATTTGAGTAACCGAACTAATCATTTCTTGTTGAATATGCGAATAGCAAAAGGGTAATAACTTTGAGACATGTAGTTTTGCTCCTGATAAAGCAGGGACGAAAAAAGCAATGAAGATGACTTTAAAAAAAAACGTCCATAATTTTAGTGTTCATCTTCTCGTTCGTAAATGGACAAATTCAAAAGAGGCGTAATATGTAAGAATATTATTTCCTTAGTTGTTCTCCTATTCAATAGTAGATTACTCTCAATAAAATAATGCAGGAACCATTTCAAATAATCAAAATTTTGAAGGAAGTTTGAAAATGATGACAAATTAACACAGAAAAGAATAATTCGAGACTAGAAATCATTAAAAACGTAGCTGAAGCTATTTCAATCACTGAATGAATTTTTTCCTTTTAAACAGGAAAAAAAGAAACAAGTATTAATAGTCTGACCAGATCATGTTAAATTGTATAGCCTTAATCACAAGGGATCTCGAAGGGCTGCTTAGAACAAAGACTAATGCGTAGAAACAAAGATTGTTGTGCAGAATAAAGATTATGAAAATAAAATAAATACGACTCAACAAGATAATTCATAAGTGACAAGTATGTATTGCTTTATATTGAATCAATATCATTTTTCTTAGATCTTTTGAGATTTTTGATGTTTAGTGTGAGGGTTTGAAATTTTGACAAAGTTAGCCCAAAGGAAAATTGGGAGGACGATTGATTACACACTGAATATTTTTTTAGATTGAGTGTTACGATTGACAAGTGATAAACAAATGTGTAACAAATACTAACTTATGGTTTGGTTAAGTTAAAAGGAAACGGTTTCTATGGAAGAGCATTTTTAGAAGACAATAAGAAACTGATCAATCTTGAAGAGGGTCATAGGAAATAAAAGTAACGGATTAGTTGATTTCGAGACATATCGGGCTAATTTAAGAATAATTGCATGGGAAATAAATGGATAGAAATTGATTAAACTAAGATCATGTCTACTAGTACTTAAATTTAGAGAAAAATTTAAGACATTGAATAATCCGGCCAATTTACAAAAAAAAAAAAATCCCACTACATAAGCACAATGGAATTAACGAGACTCTTAAGTGCCAGTGAATTCCACAAAAAGACTCTTTTCTTTTTGAAAGTCTGTTTACTCTTCAAAGGACATACCAACCTGTCAAAAAGAAATCATGGACAAAAATCATTTGCTGAAAGAGCCAAAGACATCAGTCATCCATTATCTGCGCCGCTTATCAACAGCGAGGCCAAGGGAGTGATATGGAGCACATCACAGCTACGCTCATCAACAACGAGATCAAGGGAGTGATGGGGGCACATCCCAGCTGCTTTTCAGACAGCTAACAGGAGATTCCTGCAGTCGTTGCCAGTGGAATTGACAAAAAAGTCAATAAAGTCATTTTGTGTTTGACATGGACACATTTTTGAAAAACTATTTTTGATGGGCCAAAAGCAACATTCAAATGGTGAATGTAATGTGGAATAAGCAAATCAAAAGACTGAAAGACAACAACATTCAAGAATACGTCTGCTTGAAGTTATATAGAGTCTTGTTAATACAAAGTGTAAATGTATTTGAGGAAGATTGATAAATTCATCTTGCAAATTTATAAATGTGTCTGATTTCACTCCTATTCATAGATAGTGAACTTAGGTTTTAACTCAGGGGGGAAATTTTGAGACATTCAGTAAAATATAAGTTAAAACCTAGTCTTTCCGCAATTGATGAAAAATTGTCTTCTGAATAAGCTCTCCATAAAACTTTTTGAGATTCAAATTACGAAATTTGGACGAATAGAAAAGTATTACACAAAAGAAATGTTGTAATATAACAAAATTTACAATGTTTGTCAAATTGATTAACAAAAATCAATTAAAATAACCGTTTACCATTAGAAAATCGCCCACATTGAGAACATTTTGGGATGGTATTTTTCATTTTTGGCAAAATCATTCACTTTGAGCGTGAATTACCTGCTTTCTTTGCAAAATACTGTTATTTTGAACAAATTTACTTACTGAAAAGATAATACATAGGTTATGATTTTTACAAAAGGCAAAACAAAGAGTGAATCATAACAATAAAAATGTCTTTTCTTGGGTTAAACTGATAATTTAACAATCTATCCTGGTCATCTGCCTCGAGGGGAATGGCCAACAGCAAGATAACACATTGAAAATCAAAAGAAAATGCAAATAAAAAGTGCATACAAAAAGAAGTTTTTTTTCGAATATGATCAATCTACAAAAGAGAAAACACTCAATCACTCAAATCAGGGTAAATGATTCTGACAAGGATAATGGTTAAACTGATTCAGTGACTGGATTTAGTGAAAAAGCAAAATTTGAAATTTAGAACTGACAATTAAAATAAATACATTGTTTATCTTCGAGTTGGAATTTGGGGATAAAATGCTCAAAATGGATAGGGCATCTTATAGTGGGGATTTTGATTTCCACTTATAATAAATATAAAGACAACTTAAGAAAATATACGAATCTATAAATAAATTTGCTTTTTTTTATTTGTTTTGAGCCACGAAAGTCTCAACAGGGGGGAGAGTAAATTATGGGTAACATAAACCATTAAAAAAAAAAAAAAAAATTAAGTCCTGACTATCCTTTTTTCCCCAACTACAGCTTTCCCTGAATATCCAGTTCTATGATATTCATTATGCTTTTCTCATCCATACAGGAGATGGTGACCCCTGCTGAACAGATGACGGAGTTCTGTCAGCCCAGGGAGTTTCAAACCTAACAAGGGCAGTGGTCAGGACTCTGGGGAGTGTGCCAGCACTCGTGCCATCAGCTGTGTCCCCTACACACGTCCGCCACGAGACAGGAGGCTGTCATCCCAGGGAAGAAGCTAACTTGCCAGATCCGAAAAGAGGAGCAATCCAATGTGGACAACTGGATGGTGTCACCTCATCTACAAGCAACACATCATCACGCCAGGAGGTGTGGGGATCCTTACGGTGGCCATGCTCATGAAAAACTGCATCACAGCCGCCAATAGTGCCCTAATCTATTCTTCCGAAAGAATAGGCATCGGACTCTACAATGATATTTAGAGAAGTGGTGGTCGTAAAAGTACCAAAATAAGATTGTTATGTTGAAAACTTTGGACTTTGCGGACTGCTTTGTTACATTGGTATCAGTTCCCATACACCAAATTTAAATGGACTTAGCATTGTCTAAAAGGACTTATCCCTACCAATAAAGGGAAACCTCCCTATTGCACACGCGAAGATCTGAGCGGGTAAGCTAATCGAGCCCCGTTCACCAAGTCATCCAGGCCCTGTGGAGACCAACGCACAGGCAGGGTTCTTTGTTTTGTGTTTTTTGTATTATGGTTTTTGTTCGTTTTATCTGTGATTCTTATAGTTAACCATCGTTACTACTACGTTTCCTAGTATAAGAAACACTCTCGACCTCATGGAAATGAGGTGGGAGGAGGGGAATTTTTTCCTTTACGAAGGTTTTTCGCCCCTCCACGAAACTACCAACCTGTTGTATTTCTTAATGACGTGTTAACTTGAAAACCTCTGGTATTATCACTGATGTCCTTCGAAATCCACAACAGGGGGGAAATGTAAAAGCTGATCATATTTAGTTAATTGTGTATTTCTCTGTCTTCTACGTTACAAATAATCCTGATGAGTTTGACTTAAATTACAACTCATTTTGTACTATTTTTGAACCGAAAGACATATATGACGTCCTTGGTTATTCCTACGCATGTGCGAACTTTGAACCGTAGACGTATGTGTGACGTCATTGATACTTTCTGCGCATGCGTACGCTTTTGAACAAAACCCGGCTGCAGCGCGGGAAACTTGTGAGACTTTTGTATTAGTCTACCCACTGCGCAGTGAATAAATTCTAAAACTACATTTGCCTCTCTTACTGATCACTTCAGTTTTAACCTATTACGAAAATATTATCCCTAACAGGAACCTCACTTTGTCCTGCCTCCTCACCAACGCTGCGCAGCACACACACTGAACTTGATTGCCAACAATGAGGTGGATAAAGCAGCATCAAAAGGGCTGTCCCGAAGAGTGTATCGGAGTGCAATGGGAAAGGGTGCTTCTATATGGAACAAAGCGCATCGATCATCAGGAGCTGCAGAAGTCGTGCATGATATTGCCAGTATGAGAGTAATGGTTCCATGTGTCACAAGGTGGAGCTCTGAATATATGGCCATTTCCAAACTGACTGCACTTACAGAAGATCAGCTGGTAGACATCTGCTCATGACTCGGTGTGGCAAGGCTGAACCCTCATGAGATGACTTTTCTCAGGGAATATGTAGCTGTCTTACAGCCACTTGCTCGATCCATTGATCTTCTACAGGGGGAGAAAAAGAGCTATCTCAGGTTCCTCATTCTAACAATCTTAAGCCTCAAATCTAAGTTCTCTGAGAAGGAGCCACAAGCTGTGTACACAGTACACATAATTACTGCAGTCATTGATGCAATTGAACATCGCTTTAGTGCCATGCTAAGCAGCCATGAAGCCAAAATTGCTATAACTAATTCCGCATGTGCTGGCTTCCTGTTGAGAAGAGAGCGGACATGTGCAAATTAATGATTGAGGAGGCAAGCTCTTTGGAAAATGGGAAATCTCCTGCAGCTGCAACAAACACCATCTCTGACACTGATGGATCAGATGGAGATTTTTTTGTTTTTGGGAGCAAAAACATGGCTGATGATCGCATAGCAGAGGAGGAGGTTCGGAGGTTCCTTAATGATACCGTTAAGACCATGGACTCCCTAAATGCATTTCCTTTAGTTAAGCAGCTCTTCATGAAGTACAATACTACGCTGCCTTCCAGTGCTCCAGTTGAACGCCTTTTCAGTTATGGTGGAAATGTACATACCTCATCTCGTAGTAGAATGTCTGATGACCACATGGAGCAAGTCCTCCTCCTTCGTTATAACAGATTGTTCTGCCCAAATCTCAGTTTTGATTGAATATAGTATAAGTCTACAGTTGGGTTGCACATTTCCAGTCTCAGGATTTTGCAAATGGTTCCTACCTCCTACACACTATTTCAGCAAATGTATAAGCAACAAATGTTCTTTTTGCCTTGCGTTATGTTCAATAAAGTGTATTACCTTACATTCATTTTGAAACCTGATTTGTTAAACATAGTGCAAAGGACTTAAGTATGATAATTTGGCATTCACTACATAAGAAATATACTGTAGTTCTGTTTAGAGGTGTGTATTGTGGGTGCCCTTAATTTATATAGTAAACTTAAAAAGAGCACTTAGTATTTGTTAACAGACTATTTCCATTTGGAATTTTGCTTTAGGCCCATTCATATGTCATCTACCTACGTGCTGTATTTACTTAATGGTGTGAGTGCTAGATGTTTGACTAAAGTAATATTTTTGTGTTCACTGTACAATGAGCAGACTTTATTTATATTTTGTATATCGTGCTGTAAGCCTATACTTTCAATTTAAACTCAAAAGCACCTTCCTGAATTTACATTATGGTGTTCAATATATTTCACTTGCTTGGATTTTTGGTTGAGAATTTAGAAAGTGAACACTTTGTGTGTTTAAAACAATATTGGGCTCTTAATGTGCTCTTATTTCATAATGTAAACTACAACAGTGCATATTTTGGCTGTAATGTGAAAGAGAACTTTTTTTTTGCTTCATAAACTATACTATGTGGTTAAGATTTGAGCATTTTCTTTGTAGGACTACAAGCAACCACCTCACCTTGGTTTCCTCTATTTCTTTTACAAGGTTACACTGTTGATGTGTCTTACACAAAATTTAGTATTGGAGTAATCCAAAAGTAATTGAAAGTAATCAAGATAAAGTAACCCTACCCAACCCTATAAGCCGCATGCGCCCACATTAAAAAAATGTAACACAAACACAAAATTAACCCAGACGCGACTTTAATTCCGCGATTGTAACTGAATTTCCTTCATTAAAGTGCACAGTCCAAAAATCACAGCCGGCGAAATGAACGGAAAATGATACCGGTACTTAAGGTTTGATGCAGACCGGCAGAGTCCGGGTCCCGTTGAAAGTAATCCAAAGAAAAAAGTGTATATTTCCAAAGGTAAGGGTGGGAAAAATATATATCCACTATTGTCCGCCGTGTCCACAAACACTCACCTTTACCGGTCCCCACTTCCCGTCAGCCCGCGTTTGTTACGCCCCTTCTTTTTAATTCGCCCGTCCAAAACATATCAGAAAAAGTGTCCAAAATAAATACAAATAAATATATTACAAAAATATACAGTTGCAAATACATATTATACATGGTTACACATATTTACAAAGAAAGACAGTACACAGAGAGAGTTTTCAAAGCTTTAATAATAATAATTTAACTTTCATCCGGGCAGTTAATGGTAGCAACACGCTAGCAACATGCTCGCAACACAGTAAACGGGTCTGTTAAAAAAAAACATACCGTACTTGTAAAAATCACGGTAAACCGTCCTCATCTTTTTTCTTAGAACTGAAGCCATCGAAGTCGTCTTCCTCAGTGTCGGAAAGAAACTTGTCATATAAACGTCGTCCCACGCTCCCGCAGCCGGACTCGCGCCGTCACTGTCGCTGGAACTTTCATCCACTCCTGATTCTGTGCCCTCCTCTCCGTCAGGCAGCAGACCGGCTTTTCTGAACCCTTTGGTGATGGTGGATTTTTTGATGCTGCCCCACGCTGTCAGGATCCACTGGCAGACTTGCGAAAAAGTTGTCTTTTGCACGCGGCCAGTTTTAGTGAAAGATTTCTCGCCGCTAGTCAAGCCAAGAAGTTGCAGTCTTCCCCGGCGCATATATTCCACCAGTCTAAATCTAACCTTTTGTACTCGAGCGCCGCTGGCGGCCGTTAGAAAAATTACATAAATTGGCCGCATCACTGAATAAGCCGCAGGGTTGAAAGTTTGGGGAAAAAGTAGCGGCTTATAGTCCAGAATTTACGGTATTTGGCAGAGGTGTAGAGATGATGGATAACAGTGGAACGTGTGGCAGGTGTGAGTCAGCTGTGAGTCAGTTCTTGTTTCTAGATGACACAGCGCTTGTGGCTGATTCTGAGGAAACATTGAGAAGGTTGGTAATGGAGTTTGAAAGAGTGTGTGATAGGCATACGTTATGTGTGAATGTTGGGAAGAATTGGGTGATGAAGTGTTCACGTGATGGAGTGGGCATGGCGTTAGAAATAAGGTTGCATGGACAGGTGCTGGAAGAAGTTGAAAGGTACTTGGGTTGTGATGTGGCTGCAGTTGGTGGAATGGAGTGTACGGTATTGCAGAGAGTGAATCAAGGAAGCAAGGTTTTGGGTGCTCTAAGGGGAGTGATGAGGGGCGGCAGTAGCTCAGGAGGTAGAGCGATCGTTTTAGGATTAAGCGATCCCAGTTCGAATCCCGGCTTGTCCGTGTTACATGTCGAAGTGTCCTTGGGTAAGACATTGAACCCCCAATTACCCCCAATAAGCAGGTTAGCGCCTTACATGGCTGCACAGATCACGGCCGCTATTGGGAAATGTGAAGCACAATGTAAAGCGCTCTGGGAAGTCATTGACTTGAAAAGCGCTATATAAATGCAGATCATTTCATTTCGTTTCATGAGCAACTATGAGTACAGTATGTAGGTTAAGAGGGGACTGTATGAGAATGTGATTGTGCCAACTGCATTGTATGTTGCAGAGACTTGGAACCTGAACACGAATTAAATGTTTTTGAGATTAAGTGTTTGAGGAGTATGTTAGGAGTGACAAGGTTGGATAGATTGATAAATGAAATAGTGAGAGACAGAACTGGAGTAGTAGTGGAATTGAGCAAGCGTTTGGATAAGAGAGTACTCGGTTGGTTTGGACACATGGAGAGGATGGATGAAAAGTGAATGTTGAAGAGTATTCACAGAGCAGAAGTAAATGGAAAGAGACCAAGAGGAAGGCCGCGATTGACGTGGATGGATGGTGTTATGAGTGCACTGCAGGAAAGAGGTCTAAATATAGTGGAAGCTAGAGCACTTGTCGGTGATAGGAATGAGTGCTGTTGGGAATTAACTAAAATGTACCCTTTACAAAATTGTTCGTATTAGTTATCTGACTCCATTAACCAAACACGACCTACATTCATCCAACAATTATGCGTGCTCATTTCTTGAGAAAAAATTGACCAGGAAAGCCGACATTTTCACACGGGGGTGGATGTTTAATTTTCCCAACAGAAGAATTAAATGTAGACAGGAGACCGGTCCGGTTGCGGTTTCCAACATGGCGGCGCGTGTTTACGTTGCGGCTAGTTGCTATCCGGCTATCCTACTATTTACCACTGTCCTCCTGCTTTCTTTTTTGGATACATGCGTGGCCAACAAAACCTACAGCCGGGAGGAGCTCATCCGACTGGGTGGGGGTCTAAATTTCGACTTTTCGGGCACTTTCTATACCACCCATGACATCCCGAATGAGCTGCAAAGGGACTCGGGTTCGCCCTGCTTTCCCGCTCCACCGAAGAAAAAGAAAAATCGAAGACGGCGCAAAGGCAGAAAACAGAAGCGGGGATGTCGTGCAGGGAAGCGTGTGAAGTTGAAGGAGCAAGGACATAAAGATCTGTCTAATCCAATCATCATTTCTTCGTCGATTCTGCGAGTCAACCGACGCCTGAAGCCCAACGTACACGAACGGCGACATCTTGTGACGATCTCTACAAAGACTACAGCTAAGTTAAATGATTCAAAGCTAAGATTTGGTCTTTTGAATGTTAGATCGCTTGCTCCTAAAGCTTTACTTGTAGATAATATTATTCGCGATTATAAACTTAACTGTTTCGGTCTCTGTGAGACTTGGTTACGCCCGGACAAGTTTTCACCACTAAATAATGCTTCGCCACCAGACTACGTTAGCAGCCATTTAGCACGTTCTTTGAAAAAGGGTGGCGGTGTCGCGCTCATTTCTGAAAAAACGCTCAAATTTACTCCTCGTACCTCTAATAATCACAAGTCGTTTGAGGCTCTTGTTACGAGGTCCTCTCTATTGTCAATTTATGTAATAACGATCTATCGCGCACCAGGACCATACACAACTTTCTTAGACGAATTTGCTGAACTTTTGTCTGAACTAGTAACCTATGCAGACAAAATTATAATTATGGGGGACTTTAACATTCATATGAACTCCCCACTCAGTTTACTCACTGTTGCGTTTCAGTCTCTAATCGATGCATTTGGTTTTAATCAACTGGTTGATTTGCCAACCCATAAAGATGGAAACACGCTCCACTTGGTTCTGACTCGAGGAGTTTCAACCTCAAACATGACGGTGTTACCGTGTACTACAGTTATCTCAGATCATTATTTAGTTACATTTGAGGTGCTAGCTAAATGTAGTACCAAAAAAACTGAAGGATTCAATGGACGCAATATAAGCACGGGCACAATTTCTGAGCTCTCCGATATTCTTCCAGGAGCAGTTGCGTCCTTTCCTTCCTACATAGGCTCTATCGAATCACTCATAAATGAATTTAATGCTACCCTGGCTAGTGCCCTGGATTCAGTAGCACCCATCCGGCTTAAATCACGACCTAAAAGACGCACGCCTTGGTTTAATGGTGAAACTAGAATGCAGGAAATGTGAAAGAAAATGGCGCGTTACCAAGCTTGAGGTTTTCCATCAAATTTGGTGTGATAATTTGTTGAAGTATAAAGCGACTCTTGCCTCTGCAAAATCAGCCTACCGTTCGAAGGTGATTGCGTCACAAAAGAACAATCCCAAGGTCCTTTTCGACACTGTAGCATCGCTTACAAGGCAACACTCTATCCCAGATAGCTCCACTCATTCTGCCCACGACATAATGGTCTTCTTTACTAAGAAGATCCAAAGCATACAGGAAGAAATCGCTAAAGACAGTATTAATTCAACACATACTAAAGCACTCAAATCTATAGATGCACGACATGGTGGCTTTCCAGGGATTTTGTCCCGTTTTAGTGAACTGTCACTCGATAATCTTAAACAGATAGTGAAAACGGCCAAACCGACGACTTGCCAGTTCGACCCGCTTCCAGGTTCACTTATTAAAGGTCTCTTTGGCGTTCTTGCACCTTCAGTTCTAAATATTTTTAACATATCACTCTCCTCAGGTGTAGTTCCAGCGGCTTTTAAGTCCGCCGTCATTAAACCGACACTGAAACGACCCAACCTTGATCCAGAAAACTTATGTAATTATAGACCTGTGTCAAACCTACCCATCCATCCATCCATCCATCCATCCATTGTCTTCCGCTTATCCGAGGTCGGGTCGCGGGGGCAGCAGCGTTAAAAGGGAAGCCCAGACGTCCCTATCCCCAGCCACCTTCTCCAGCTCATCCGACGGGACCCCGAGGCGTTCCCAAGCCATCCTTATTAGATGCCCGAGCCACCTCAACTGGCTCCTCTCAACGCGGCTCTACACCAAGTCCCTCCCGGATGACTGAGCTTCTCACCTTGTCTCTAAGGGAGAACCCAGCCACCCTGCGGAGGAAACTCATTTCGGCCACTTGTATCCGGGATCGAGTTCTTTCGGTCATGACCCAAAGTTCATGACCATAGGTGAGGGTAGGAACGTAGATCGACCGGTAGATTGAGAGCTTTGCCTTTCGGCTCAGCTCCCTCTTCACCACGACGGACCGGTACAGTGTCCGAATGACGGCAGAAGCTGCACCGACCCGTCTGTCGATCTCCCGTTCCATCCTACCCTCACTCGTGAACAAGACCCCAAGATACTTGAACTCCTCCACTTGGGGCAAGACCTCCTCCCCGACCCGGAGGGAGCATACCACCCTTTTCCGACTGAGAACCATGGCCTCGGACTTGGAGGTGCTGATCCCCATCCCGGCCGCTTCACACTCGGCTGCGAATCGCTCCAGCGAGAGCTGAAGATCACGGCCTGAGGAAGCCAACAGCACCACGTCATCTGCAAAAAGCAGTGACGCAATGCTGAGGCCCCCAAACCGGACTCCATCCCCGCCAAGGCTGCGCCTAGAAATTCTGTCCATAAAAGTTATGAACAGAATCGGTGACAAAGGGCAGCCCTGGCGGAGCCCAACCCTCACCGGGAACGAATCCGACTTACTGCCGGCAATGCGGACCAGACTCTGGCATCGGGCATACAGGGACCGCACAGCCCGGATATGACTGTGCGGTACCCCATACTCCCGAAGCACCCCCCACAGGAACACGGTCGAATGCCTTCTCCAAGTCCACAAAACACATGTAGACCGGACAGGCAAACTCCCATGCACCCTCAAAGACCCTGAAGAGTGTATAGAGCTGGTCCAGTGTTCCACGGCCAGGACGAAAACCACACTGTTCCTCCTGAATCCGAGATTCGACTTCCTGGCGGACCCTCCTCTCCAGTACCCCTGAATAGACCTTCCCAGGGAGGCTGAGAAGTGTGATTCCCCTGTAGTTGGAACACACTCTCCGGTCCCCCTTCTTAAAGACGGGAACCACCACTCCAGTCTGCCAGTCCAGAGGCACTGTCCCCGATGTCCACGCGATGTTGCAGAGGCGCGTCAACCATGACACGCCCACAACATCCAGAGCCTTAATGAAGTCCGGGCGGATCTCATCGACCCCCGGGGCCCTGCCACCGAGGAGATTTTTGACAACCTCGGTGACTTCAACCCCAGTGATACGAGAGCCCAACCCAGAGTCCTCAGGCTCTGCTTCCCCAGAGGAAGACGTGCCGGTGGGATTGAGGAGGTCTTCGAAGTACTCCGCCCACCGATTCACGACGTCCCGGGTCGAGGTCAGCAGCGCCCCATCGGCACTATACACAGTGTCGATGGCACACCGCATCCCCCCCTAAGACGCCGGATGGCGGACCAGAATTTCCTCGAAGCCGTTCGGAAGTCGGCTTCCATGGCCTCGCCAAACTCCTCCCATGCCCGAGTTTTTGCCTCGGCAACCGCCGAAGCCGCATTCCGCTTGGCCAGCCGATACCTGCCAGCTGCTTCCAGAGTCCCACAGGCCAGGAAGGCCCGATAAGACTCCTTCAGCTTGACGGCATCCCTCACCGCCGGTGACCACCAACGGGTCTTAGGGTTGCCGCCGCGGCAGGCACCGACTACCTTACGGCCACAGCTCCGATCAGCCACCTCGACAATGGAGGCGCGGAACATGGTCCACTCGGACTCAATATCCCCCGCCTCCTTCGGGACATGGGCGAAGTTCTGCCGGAGGTGTGAATTGAAACTTCTTCTGACAGGAGATTCTGCCAGTTGTTCCCAACAGACCCTCACAACACGCTTGGGTCTGCCGGGTCGGGCCGGCATCTTCCCCCACCATCGTAGCCAACTCACCACCAAGTGGTGATCAGTTGACAGCTCCGCCCCTCTCTTCACCCGAGTGTCCAGAACATGCGGCCGCAGGTCCGACGAAACGATGACAAAGTCGATCATCGAACTAGGGCCTAGGCCCTAGGGTGTCCTGGTGCCAAGTGCACATATGGACACCCTTATGTCTGAACATGGTGTTCATTATGGACAAACCATGACGAGCACAGAAGTCCAATAGCGAAACACCACTCGGTTTCAGGTCAGGGGGGTCGTTCTTCCCAATCACGCCCCTCCAGGTCTCCTGTCATTGCCCACCTGAGCGTTGAAGTCTCCCAGCAGTACGAGGGAGTCCCCAGGGGGCGCGCTCTCAAGCACACCCTCTAAGGACTCCTAGAAGGGTGGGTACTCCGAACTGCTATTTGCTGCATAAACACAGACAACAGTCAGGACCCGTCCCCCCACCCGAAGGCGGAGAGAGGCTACCCTCTCGTATACCGGGGTGAACCCCAACGTACAGGCGCCGAGCCGTGGAGCAATTAATATGCCCACACCGGCTCTGCGCCTCTCACCACGGGCAACTCCAGAGTGGAAGAGAGTCCAACCCCTCTCGAGAGGACTGGTACCAGAGCCCAAGCCGTGCGTAGAGGTGAGTCCGACTATATCTAGTCGGAATTTCCCAACCTCACGCACCAACTCGGGCTCCTTTCCTGCCAGAGAGGTAACGTTCCATGTCCCAAAAGCCAGTTTCTGTAGCCGGGGATCGTCGTGCCAAGGACCCCTCCCTTGGCTGCTACCCAGCTCTATGCGCACCCGACCCCTTTGGCCCCTCCTACAGGTGGTGAGCCCATGGGAAGAGGGTCCCACGTCGTCCCTTCGGACTGTGCCCGGCCGGCCCCCGTGGGTAAGGGTCCGGCCACCAGGTGCTCGCCAGCGGACCCCACCTCCAGGCCTGGCTCCAGAAGGGGGCCCCGGTAACCTGCGTCCGGGCGAGGGAATTCGAGGACCAAAGTTTTGTCTTCTCATCAGGGGTCTTCTGATCCGCGTTTTGTCTGGCCACTCACCTAGGACCTGTTTGCCAAGGGTGACCCTACCAGGGGCTTAAAGCCCCCGACAACATAGCTCCTAGGATCATTGGGACACACAAACTCCTCCACCACGATAAGGTAGCAGATCAAGGAGGAGTCAAACCTACCCTTTCTTTCTAAAATACTTAAAAAAGTAATGGCACATCAGCGAAATGATTTCATGTCCGAGAACAATCTCTATGAATCAATGCAATCAGGATTCAGGGCTAACCACTCTACTGAGACAGCTCTGATTAAGGTAACCAATGATCTCCTACGGGCAATGGACTCTGGCGCATCATCACTTTTGCTGCTGCTGGACCTTAGTGCTGCATTTGACGCAATGGACCATAATATCTTGCTAGAACGGTTGGAAAAATGGATTGGTCTCTCAGCAAACATCCTCTTATGGTTCAGATCCTACCTCTCAGATAGGACACACTGCGTTAAATATGGCGAATTGACATCTGAGCCCTTTAGTGTTACCTGTGGTGTTCCGCAGGGTTCAGTGCTTGGCCCCCTTCTCTTCAGCATTTATATGCTTCCACTAGGTGATATTATTCGCAAGTATAATATCAGTTTCCATTGCTACGCAGATGACACTCAACTCTATCTCCCGATGGAGGAATCTGCCACACTAAACTGTGGAAATTTGGAGGCCTGCCTCACTGAGATAAAAGAGTGTATGTCACGCAATTTCCTGCGTCTTAACTCTGAAAAGACTGAAATGTTAGTTATTGGTCCATCTAAGTCCCGTGACTTATTCTCTAAAACCGCTGTGAACATAGACAATTGCCACATCACACAGAGCGACTCACTTAAAAACTTAGGTGTAATATTTGACCCCGATCTGTCCTTTCAAACACATGTGAAGAAAATTACTAGAACCGCTTTCTTCCATCTCCGTAAGATTGCTAAAATTCGTCCTATACTTTCTCAGTCGGATGCGGAAATCATAATTCACCCGTTTGTTACCTCCCGTCTCGATTACTGTAATGCACTACTTTCCGTTCTTCCGATGACCAGACTCAAGAGTCTTCAGCTGGTACAAAATGCTGCAGCGAGACTTTTAACTAGGACAAAAAAGTACGACCCCAATTTTGGCTAACCTGCATTGGCTCCCTGTTAGCCTAAGATGCGATTTTAAGGTTCTCCTATTACTATACAAAATCATACATGGACTCTCAGATCTGATTTCCCCCTATGTCCCGGCCAGAAGCCTTCGTTCCGAGAGCGCCGGTCTCCTGGTGATCCCAAGAGCCAAGAAGTGTTCCGCTGGCTCAAGAGCGTTCTCCATCCGGGCACCGGTGTTGTGGAATGCTCTTCCCCCTGAGATCCGATCTGCTGCCTCAGTGGACATGTTTAAGTCTAAGCTTAAAACTCACTTTTACTCTATAGCATACGAATAACCTAAACTTCTTATATGTAATAACTTGTGAAGCCCTTTGAGACTATTTGTGATTAAGGGCTATACAGATAAAAATGACTTCACTTGACTGACAGGAGACGGCCGAAGTAACGTTGGAGTGTGTGTTAAGCCTCCTTCTCAACTTCTTTAGCTTTCTCCTATTGGCTCACGTCTTCCCGCAAAACGGTGTCTCGGATCCTCCCATGGGCGTGCCAAGCAGTTGTTTGCGCCCAACGATCTCCGGTCGTCCTGCGTCAGCACAGGCCTCCTGTTATCTGAAATGTCCTAGACAAAACATCTTCCACACAGCCTGCCCTGACCTTGTACATTGGACTAAAGCCCAGTCAGTGGATATCTTTATTGCATTAAACTGAATATATGTAACTTGTAGTCAAATGTATACAATCCTTTAGTGCAGAGGTGTTGTAAATGGATAATGGGATGTTTCGACGCGTTTTAAGGGATGGGCAGGGCACCCGTATGATGCGACAGGGGTAAACTAGTGAAGGCTGTTGGGCCCTGCTTTTGAACGGAAAGAATGTGTTGTGTCACCCTGACCCGAGTGATATGGCCGCTTTCTTGTATCCCGTTTCATCTGTAAGGACGAAAGCATGACCCACTTGGGTGCCAAGGTGCTTAACTTGTTTGGGTGTTGTTTTTGTATGTGTTTGCCTTGCTGTTGGTCACTCCTCTCGAGGGATATGACCAAGGTAGGTAGGTAAGTAGGTGGGTAGGTGGATAGATAGATAGATAGATAGATAGATAGATAGATAGATAGATAGATAGATAGATAGATAGATAGATAGATAGATAGATAGATAGATAGATAGATAGATAGATAGATAGATAGATAGATAGATAGATAGATAGATAGATAGATAGATAGATAGATAGATAGATAGATAGATAGATAGATAGATAGATAGATAGATAGATAGATAGATAGATAGATAGATAGATAGATAGATATGAGCCGTATGATAACTTAGCATGGTTCATTTATAGGTCATTTTTCCCTCTTGTCCTCTTACGACTACCCAAATTGAACTATTGATTCAGACTATGTGGATTAGATTACCAAGTGGCACGATCTTATGTCGTGATTGCCTAAGTGAAGTCACTTGGGGCAATCGTTTGGTGCGCTGGAGCGCACTTCCTGATTGGCTGACGTTCTCCACTTAAGCGGTCTGTGTCCAGAGATGGACGTCCGGGTATACTCTTTGTATCCCTGAGTGCTTCGCCTACTACAAGGGACCCACGACTTCTCTTGCCTGATTCATGCCTGCCTCACGTTTTTGACCTATTTCCGTTCCACGTTTTGCGACCTAATCTCCCGCCCCGGCCATCGACTTACCCGCTAAACTGCACCTTCCCTCTACCCGTCCCGGAGCTGCCATTCTGCCCGAAGAGGCTGACGACCAACAAGCGCCGATGTCCAGCTCCAACAACTCTTTCCAATAAAAACTCTGCAACTAACGCGATTGGATCCGAGAGTCCGTTCTGGTTCATGACATCTTACACGTTTATGACGTTGCTCGGTATCCATTACCCACCACTTCTTTGTTGGGTTAGAACAACTTGCTTCGAGTAATCTTGTTTTTCCGTAACCCATAGTTTTTATTTTTTTTCCGGGTTGCTGTAGTTTGCTTAGTGTAAATTGAAAGTGCGGGCTTAATTCCCTACTCCCATCCTTACCACACCTGCGCGCTGAACCTTATTCTCAAAAGAGTCCCAAAACACACGCCTCCCAGTAGTATCCCTCTTAGCAATAGAATGGAGGGGGTGGGAAGAACCAGCAGCATGATGTTTGTTTGTCACCACAAGGTACACCGCTCCTTCCCATATGACTGCCTACACGCTGTGAAAAAGTAAAGCAACACAAAGGACTTCCTCAAGAAATGCCTGCAAGTGATAACAAAGAGGAGCAACCAAAAGGACTTCCCTGTGAGACTTTTCTGGTGAATTACCGAAAGCTGTGCCTAGGAGAGGCACCCCAAAAGGACTTGCCTGCGAGGCTTTCCTGGCGGAGTACTGCAAACTGGGCCTAGAGATGCACCCCCCAGAGGGCTTCCCAGCAGAACTGTTGCGAGCGGTACCTAGGAGGGGCACCCCAAGAGTACCTTCCGTGCTGGACTGTTGCAAGTTCTGCTGAAGGACATAATAACCCCAGCACAAAAATGACTTCAACCATCTTTGTTTCAAATAACTCACTTTGAAATCGATGGAACGATGGCGTCCCCTTTTGGACAGTTCCCGGACGTTGCCACTATGTACCATAATGAAACCTGATAACATCAAGTTTTGAATATAATTAAAACACCCAAGGCAATGTATGTTACAGACCAGAAACGGACACACGACCCAATAGCGCTTGTTTTCTCAGTTTTTTATGAATAAAGAGGGAGAGCAGGGCTTGCTTCCACGATCCGATGGTTGACAGACAAGAGGAGCAGGAGATGCGCAAGTGGCACTTCCGTGTCTAGCGAGGAGGGTCGAAGACAGGCGGGAATTACAGGTCGCTAGCCGGGACTGGAAAGCAAGGGCGGTGTTAAGTTCAGAAACGAGGTCAGCAACAGGAGGTAGACAGGTAACGGGGCAAAACAGATCGGATAAGAGGCAGGCAGAACGGGGCAGAGACAGGTCCGGAAACACGTTGGCAACGAGGATCAGGCAGAGAAAAGCAGGGCTGGAACAGAGTCTGACGTAAGAGCTTACCGAGCTGGGAGCAACGGTTCGCATAATGATCTGAAAGGAGTACATCAGCCAATCAGCTGTCTGGGCTATTGGCGCCAATTAAGCAGTCGCAGGTGCTGTGTATCCGCAATCATGACAATGTATTGATAAAATAATGTTCTCATCCTAATTATGTTGATTGGAGGGACATTCTCAAGTACAGAACATTACGGAAATTTCTTACTTCTTTGGCTTTCTAACAAGTTTAGCAACTTCAAACACCGTTTGGTATCAGATATCTGAGACCAGGCCGAAAGCAGCATGATCTGGTCAAGTGTCCCTGGTCCATTAAAAAAAGAGTAGCTGATCGATAGCTTGCTCTCTTTTTTTTGCCTGCCTGACTTGGCGCGGCCGTGTGGGTCTGCACTGCGGCCTTGAGTTCAGCACGTGGGCCACACGTTGCGACCATCTAGGGCAGTAGACCAATTCTCTCCACAACAACAAGTACAGAGACGGCTTCAGATTTAACTCCATGTTTGGTGGTTCTTGGGAATGAGCATTTTTTTCTGTGCAAGGGAATCTCCCCAAATTGGCTAGCATTACAGCGGAAAATTTCTTTTTTGCTTGTAATTTTCAGCTCTCAAAAACACCCATAACATCCCCCTCCGCCCCCATTTTTTTCGATCATTGATTCTCTATGTTAATAAATTGTGTGAGCTGTTTCAATTGGCCTGGTTCATTGATTCAATTTTCTTTGGGATTAGTAAAGAAATCAAAGTAATAACATAAGTTATTTTTTTTTTTATCAGGGTAGGAATTTTTACCATCCTTCAGAGAAATAAAAGGTTTATGGTGGAGCACAAGCAACGCCTAGAGGCAAATTTGTTTGTAATGATTGCAGTAAAGAATATTTTGTTTCAATCCTAATAATTTTCAAAATTAAAGGTAGAAAAATCCCTACACCAGAATTGGCCGCTGTAGGCAGTGCCCACCCAAAGAAAATTGGATGTAGACAAAAATTAAACAAAATAAGAAAAAAGAAAAACAGAAAATGAAAGACAATAGAAGAAAACAAAAAGAACAAAAAAGAAGGAAATCTAGGGGGAAAAAAGAAATAAAAGGGGGAAAAAGGGAAAAGATAAAAAAGTGGAAAAATCAGGAAAAAAGAAGAAAAAAAACCTACAGGGTTTTTTGGGGGGAGGCGGTATGTTACCAATAATAATGTAAAAATATGCAAGTAATGAATTATTGTTTTTTGGGGTATACAAATAAATCCATTATTCTACTAACTTATAAAAGCATTTATTTTTTCACTTTCAGGTGAACTATTAACTCATTAAAATTTTTGAAACTTTTTATGTTAGGCAACTTTAAGGTCAAGCAACTGGAATCCCTGTGTAAAACAACAAAATGTGAATTTAGAATATGTATCGGTTTTCAGAACAGCTACAAGATACAAGAATAAACTAAGCTGTTTTTTTTAAAAAGCTTATCGTAAAATACATCCCTGAAAAACACTCGAAACAAAAAATAAAAAAACAATAAAATTGTGTTGTACACAATTCTAACCTTTTATACACTCATCAAATTTAAAGTCAACAACACAAAATCCATAGGGGAAAAAATGCATATTAACCAAACACAAGAAAAAAAAAAGCGTTTGGGAGGGAGCCTTCTGTCTATTGTTTTAATTAATGAAAGATTAGCTGCTGCTGGATGCACAGCTGCAAATGTTTAACGTGCATTTGTGCTGTGCAAAAGATGTTTTGGGGTAACAATAGTTGTGCCCCCCCCATGCATTTGATATGCCCCCCCTGCAACTGTTGTCTGGCGATGCCACTGGTTGACTTCATAGAGTAATTTGAGTACACAACATTGCAAACGACAACATAGAAACCTATTGTCCCCTTTTTGTTACAACAAAAACTATGAAACACAAAACTTATCTCTATTGCTTTCGTGTGTGTACATTTAGTAAGAGGGGCTTTCAGCATTGTTTAAGCACCTTCTTTATATTACCTCTCCGCCCCATTGTTTCTGAACACTCCTCAGTTGCATGTCTTTCACAGGCTTAGTTTTTGCAGAAAATCTATTTTGAAATGGAGTATGTTGTGGTACTTTTTGGAATTATACAGTATTTTACTTTAGTTGTATGGAGCTACAGTTCTGGTCAAGTAATGGACAGCTGTGAGAGCTTGCACCCCAAGCACTCAGAACTGCTAGGACAACAGGACATAGCACCATTCACGATTACTACAAACTGTACTGACTACAGCATGAGGAGGGAAGTCAAAGGTAAGCCAACCCCCTAATGTTCTTCTTAAAATCACCTAAAATCCAAATCGTTTTAACCGTTTGGAATATATGGACGGTTCTGGTCACTTTTGAAAGGCATTGGCATTTTATCCCAAACTTAAATAATTACTGTACGTGCCATCAACATTTAGTAATCTGAGTTGTAACACACAGAAATAGAAGGTTTTTATTCTTGCCTGATTTCTATTTTTTACTAATATGAAATGTAGGGTTATATGCTACAACATATCTTAACCTTTATTTGGCTACATGCTTTTTTAATATTGTGAATCTCTTTGAGTAGGTGTTTTTTTTAAAGCGAATTGTACTTGAAAAATGCATGAAAGATCTTTTTAAAAGAAAAAAATATTGGATTTTGAAATGCATTGAGGATAATTTTTTTCTATATGTACTGCTTCTTGGTAAATGTTGAGACCAGGCCCAAAGAGGCATGATCTGGTCAAGCGTCCCGGTCCATATAAAAAGAGTAGCTGATGGTTCACAATATGAACCATCATTGCCTTATATGTGTCACAAGCCAGAAATGGAGACAGGACCCAATAGCTTTCGTTTAACTCTGTTTTATTGAAAAAGAGAGCAGTGCTTGCTTCCACGATCCGATGATCGTCGGACACGAGTAGCTGATGGCAGGAACGGGGAAGTGGCTCTTCCGTGTTGAGCGGGGATAGTCGTGGCAGAAAAGCTGGTCAGTAGCCGGGACAGGAGAGCAGGGGCGGTAATCGAGTCCAGAAAAAAGGTCGGCAACAAGTATCAGGCAGGAAACAGGGCAAAACAGGTCGATGGCCGGGACGGAAGAACAGGGCAGAAACGGGTCCAAAACAGGTCGGCAACAGGAAGCCGAGGGGTTCAAAAAGTGGCAAGGAGCCAATCAGCGACCAGGGCTGTTGGCGCCAACGGGGCAGCCTCAGGTGCCCCGAATCAGTAATCATGACAATATAAACTCACCAGAAAACCTAAATTATTTTATATGACTCTTAGCAAAAGTATTGCAACTGTAAAAGATGGTGTTGATACTTTATTGACTGTCGTTCTGTGTCTCTTGCCACGGGCAACTCCAGAGTAGAAGAGATTCTATCCTCTCTTGAGAGGACTGGTTCCAGCCTAAGCTGTGTGTGGAGGTGATTTTGACTATATCAGGTCGGAACTCCTCAAACTAACACACCAGCTCGCGCTCCTTCCCCACCAGAGAGGTGACGTTACATGTCCCAAAAGCCAGTTTCTGTAGCCGGGGATTGGTGCGCCAAGGACACCTCTTTTGGCTCTGAGCTCATGACCCCTTTGGCCCCACCCACAGGTGGAGAGCCCATGTGAGAAGGGACCAACGTCGTGCCTTCGGAGTCTGCCTGGCCGGACTCTGTGAGCAAAGACCACCAAGCTCTCACCTACGGAACCGGCCTCCAGGCCTGGCTCTAGAGGGATGCCATGGTAACCCGCGCCTGGGCGAAGGAAATTGTGCTCCAGTGTAGGTTTGCATCATAAAGGGTTCGTGTTTCAAAGTTGTTGGGGTATGTGAGCTGTACTTCATTTGGCCCCTCACCTAGAACCTGTTTGTCATGGGTGACCTTACCAGGGGCTTGAACGCAGACAACAAAGCTCCTAGCATCATTGGGACACACAAACTCCTCCACCGCATTAAGGTAGCAGCTCCAGGAGGAGCATTAGTACCCGTTGCCTCCCTACTAGGCATTTGGCATTAGGGGTTTGAATTGGGGGGTGTGGTCACCTAATGACCCCCAACCACAGGTGTTGCCACACATCAGTTGGGTTGAGACATTGGGCTGGAAATCTCCTCTGGGTCAATCTCCCATAGAAAGTCAGAATGCAATAATGTGAGTCTGTTCTTGACTCTAACCACCCCCCACAAGGGGGATATGGCTCCAATCATTGGTATTGGAAGGAATTTCACATTTTGAACTGGTTGTACTCCTAGTTTCTCACCTCCTGGCCCAGGGGTCGGGAACCTATGGCTCTTCTCATGAGTACATATGGTTCGGCGATAAAATACACCTTGTGCAATTATTCCATATATTGATGTATGAAGCACCCTTTGTCACAGATGCGTAGATGAGACTACATTAACACAAATAGTGTACTGCCCAGTATATATAGAGCCACACCTTTAACCATAGTTTACAGTCAAGATATCACACCAACAGACTCTGTTGCGGCTGTAAATTGCTAAATAATCCTTCATAAGCTAAATAAATGGTCTTGGGGCGTGACCACAACAATATCTTCCTGAATGTGGAGAAGACAAAGGAGATTGTAGTGGACTTCAGGAGAACAAGCCCTCAGCACGCACCCCTGACCATCAACTGTGCTGTGGTCGAGAGGATGACCAGCACTAAGTTACTGGGTGTGCACATCACTGAGGACCTCTCCTGGACCTCAAATTCCACATCACTGGCCAAAAAAAGCCAATCAACCCCTCTACTTCCTCCAGAAACTGAGAAAAGCCCCGGCCCATATTATCCGCACTGTCTACAGAGGCACCACCGAGAACATCTAGACTTTCACCGTATGGTACGAAGCCTGCTCGACTTCCTGCTAGAAGACCCTCCAGCACATGGTGAGAGCCGCCTGAAAGATCATCGGTGCCTTTCTCCATCCTTTCAAGACCTGTACACCTCTCGCCTCACCAGCAAAGCTCTTTACATTGCGAGAGATACCACCAACCCAGCCCGCAGCTTCTTTAGCCTGCTGCCATTGGGCAGGAGACTCCGGGACAGCTTCATCCACCAGGCTGTCAGGATGCTGAAATCACTCCCTGCTCTGCTATGCTTCCTCAAAGCCACTCTCTACCCTTTGCCCGCTCCACCTCGAGCCTGACTCTCCCCTTTTCTTTTCTATTTTCTATTTAATTTTTTCAACAAATGAACACAAACCCACTGCCCAAGGAAACTACATCACTTTAACAATTTAACAATTTTGGACCAAAATAAGCTAACCTTGCTCATTGCACTATAATTTACATTTGCTTTACAACTCAGAACTTTTTGCACAACTCAGAACTTTTTGCACTACTCAGAATTTTTGTTTTACAATTTAGACATTTTTTCTCAACTCAGGACTTTTTGCACTACTCAGAACTTTTTATTTACAAGGTAACACTATGCACTTTATGACTTATGTGTGCACTGTCTATTTACCTGTCGTACTGTCTACATGTGTGTTTTAGTGTAATGTGTCCTAGCACAGTGTTTTTATGTTTTTTATTTTCTAGACACCGAGGGCTGAGTGAAACTCTATTTCAATTTTCCGTTTTTGGTGCAGAATTTACAATTAAACTGAGTTTGACTAAATGGAAACAATCGATGTTTATTGTTGAGACACTGTATGATGAAAAGCAACGGAAAAAACTTTAACCTAAAACAAACCTTTACCCAGAAGCTCTAGCAAAGAACCAATTGGGTGAGCGGTGAGAATGGGGTTGGTTATTCATAAGGCGCTCGCACTCTTCTCCTTTCCCCAGCGCTGTCTGCACTGAAGGTTAATACTTTGGTAGCCTCGTTGGCAGTATTTTGTGACATTACTACAAAACAACTTTGCTTAACACCTTGCTTTGAAACGATTATTTATGACAATTCTAATTGCCATCTTCATCAAAGGGGCCAACTGGCCATCAGTGGTCTGCTGGGGGAGACGCATTTCGATGGCTTACAGGAAAAGACCAGACAGTCTGATCAGGAAGGCCAGCTCTGTCCTGGGATGCTCCCTCGACTCAGTGGAGGTGGTAGGGGAGAGGAGGATGATGGCTAAGCTGTCGTCCATGATTAGGAACATCTCCCATCCCCTGCAGGACACTGTATCTGCTCTGGAGAGCTCCTTCAGTGACAGGCTGATTCACCCCAAGTGTGTGATGTAAGCGGTTCTGCAGGTCTTTCCTTCCTGCAGCCGTCAGACTGTATAATAAGCAGTGCTCTCGATAGACTGCTCACCCTCCATGACTTTGCATATTTGCACATTGCTGGCCACTTTACGATAACTAGTTTGCACACCTGCCATTGAAAATATTCAGTTTTTTTTATTTTTACATTTTTAAATACTTGTTTATACTGTTTATATACTTAGCTCGTATTAATTGTCTTACTGTTGTAACAAGAGAAATTTCCTCATTGTGGGTTGAATACAGTCTTGTCTTGTTTTGTCTTGTCTTGTCTCTCACCTTCTGGCCTTTGACTGTGCAGGATATAACTCGCCAAAAACAAATCTCATTGAACATCCTGACAATGACTGTTTTAGCTGCATTGTCAGTCAATTTTCCACAGTGAATACAGACAAATTGGATTAAGTATCTTCAAAATGGGACAAAATTCACAGAGGTTCATCAACAAACAACCTAACATTGATTTTCCACCAAGAGACAAAGTGATTATTTAATTCAGGTCTTGAGAAATGCATTTCCATAAAAATGCAGGTCGTTGGTAGTCCTGCTTGGCATTGCTCCCTGCTAAACTTCCTCCAGTGCCCTCGGCTCAGCTGTAGGGTAGTTAGCCAGGAACAACCAATCCTAAACAGTTCGCTCCTTTAATTACTAGACGTCTGCTGGTGGCCGAGCTGGGACAGGGACGTCTGCCTGCTACCCCTTGCAGCTGATAGATGTACTTGCCCTGTGGCTGTTTTGGGGGTTTAGGTGCTCTTCTCGACCTCCTCTGACAGATCTTTTATTGCCTTCTTCAAATTCCCTCCTCTCACTCCTACATCCTTCAGGAGGCGTGTTGCTGACTGCCCCATGTAGCCTCAACACCGAACGTCCACCAGGTTAATTTGTTATCTTCCGACCAGCTTCCCGGCACTCGGCAGCCAGGTTCGAGTACAGTACTTGGCCTTCTTGCGCTCAAAGGCGGCCTCCATTTCCCCTTCCGATGGCACTGTGAGCTCGATGACGTGCACCACTCTTGCCTCTTCGGACCACACCACCAGGTCAGGGCAGAGAGATGTTTCATCCCTGGCCTGGGAAGAAGGACCATGGTGTCTCTCTCAACTTTGTGCTCTTTGACGTACATATCAGTTCCCTTTCTACTTAATTTATTTTAAATTAGGCAATCAGGCCAGGAAAACCCAGAGCCACGAAAATGATCACAACCCCTGTGAAGTTCAATGCCAAAAAAGCAAAGGGACCGGGCTTGCTTCAGCTCCTGTGACGCTGTGTGCTCTCAAACTCCTTTTTTGATGACAGCTTCATTGTCTCTTTGATGAGCTTCAACCTTTTTTTCGCCAATATCAAATATGTACATGATAGATTCGAGATTGAAGGATTAAGTGACCTTTACATTGTAAGCGCCGGGGTCACCAGATGTTGACATGGTGAATCAGTGTCACACCGCATGTTGAATTCCAGGATTCCGACCGAGTATTTGGACGAAGAAATAAGTGCTGAAGAGAGCAATTCTTTTGATGAGTTTTATTCCAAAGAAACAAAACATTTAAAAAAGGAATTTTCTGGGCTGGTGATCTGGAAAAAGTACTAAAACAAAAATAATCGAAAAATGGCTGACCGCTTTTTTGTCGAGAAGGGTCATGGAGTGACATATGTAATTTAGTTGGAAAATCAAAGTTAACTAAAATTTTCTAGGCCAAGGAAAGGAGGGAAATCTTCACAAGAAACATTTGATAAGACTGGATCTAACTGAATTTTGCAGGTGGTATGAGAAGATTATGGCAGACTCGAAGGCAGACTTAAAAACATTTCCAGGAAAGTACTAAATGAAAGAATACATTGAGACATCAAATGAATACAAGAAGTAAATACTTTATTCAACTATGTGGATAAACACTAAGTGCATTTTTAACAACTAAATTAATAATGTGATTATAAAGGTAATGATGTAAGGATGAAATAATATAATTAGTACAGCTGAAAAAAATGTAATAATGACAATACATCTAGTGACACATTTTAATAATATAACTATATGCAGCACACTTTAAATTTTTGGAAGCTGTTTTGACAGTAGTAAAAGTGTCATGTGAAAACTTGTCTGAATCACTGTCATTTGGTCTTTTTTAGTTTATCTTCAAGCCACAGGTTCCATACCATTCGTTGGTTTCTTGTTACAAGCAAGGGGAACAGGAGAGTCGTCTCCTGTTGGTTTTTTCACTCTGGAAACAGGAAATGCTCAGCTGATGAACTGCAGCCACAGAACTGTAAGTTGTTTTTTTAATCTTCTAGATCAGTGTAGTCCAAGTTATTTTCTAGGACACCCTAACAATGAGAAACCAAACAGGACAATTTGTATGGTATATAATGTATTTTTGTAGTTGCAAATATTTCCCCCCTTTTCGTGTCTCTTCTACTAAAAGGATGTACTAGATCGGGGAAAGGCTGGTGTTTGGTTCATAAATATAACTTAAGCACCTTATTTCACTATTCATAATAATTCTGTCAAACATTTTTGGGGATGCCCTATCCGAATACAAGCAAAGGTAAGTATTTTAATTTTGGTTTCTCTGGAGCGTTTATCCTTAGTTACATCAATTACCCCCATGATAAATGCTTTGCTCCTCTTTTTATTGCTTTACCATAGTGAGCCTTCTGAACTACACTGTGTCAGTACGGCACCCGCGTTTCACATTAGCAGACTGAAAGTGGCTGCTGAGGGTTACTAACACTGTCACTAAGATTTTGGCAACCCACTGCCTTCCTTATATGACATTTACAATTCCAGATGTCTAGTCAGAGCAAAAGGCATCATAAAGGGCATTACTTACCCCGGTTTCCAACCTTCTATCCTCTGGTGGGTGAGACAGATCCATTCGAGCCTGAACAAATAGACTCAGACACAGTTTCTTCCCTTACGCTGTCATAATACTAAATTTATTTTTGCACTGAACCTCTTTGTCATATATAAATAAGTAATATATATATATATATATATATATATATATATATATATATATATATATATATATATATATATATATATATATATATATATATATACACATAGGGCAGCAGGGAGGCGCAGTGGTTAGTGCGTGTGCGGCACAGTTCTAAGGTGGGGTTCAAATCCAGCTACCGGACTTCCTGTGTTCTCCCCGTGCTTGCGTGGGTTTCCTCTGTGCACTCCGGTTTCCTCCCACTTTCCAAAGACATGCATTTCAGGTGATTTGGCCAGTCCAAACTGTCCCTAGGTGTGAATGAGTGAGCGAGTTGTCTGTCCCTGTGTGCCCTGCGATTGGCTGGCAACCAGTTCAGGGTATCCCCTGCCCACTGCCCGATGATTGCTGAGATGGGCTCCAGCACACCCGCGACCCTACTGAGTATAAGTGGTGCAGCTGATTATATATATATATATATACATATATATATATATATATATATATATATATATATATATATATATATATATATTCTAGTTCTAAAATTCTAGCTCACCTTTTTCAATGGGGCAGCTTTGAGTTTCATTGACACTGTCATGACAATAAATGTGTTTATTTCTATTCTATTCTATTCCATTCTATTTAATTCTATTCTATTCTATTTAAAGAAAAAATACTGGCACTTGGACTACCTGTAAACAATAGTAGTGTGCATTTAGATGCCGGCAGTAATGCTTTTTATTTATTGAGGCCTTTATATGGATGCAGTTCTATATCTATTCTTGAGGCGGTGTGAATTAGGCATTAGATCCTGGCAGATTCCTCCCAGGCCTCTGGTAAAAGATCCCTAAGCTGGAGACAATAAAGCCCAAATGGGGAGAGGAATAATCTTTGAATAACATTTATCATACATATATTATAGGATGTGGATATAAGATCTAAGCCATATTTTGAAAAAAAATAAAAATAAAAAATCATATTAATATTTATTGATTTATTTCTCACCAGAACTCAACTGTGTCCCATTTATCCAATTCACCAATAACATTTCTTCGGATAAAATGGCAACCAGAAGCCTCTGGATATGCAAAAGTCATTCAGTTCCAGTAAGTATAAGACACCATTAGACTGCCGAAACAAAGAGTTGTCAATGAGGAAGTAAGGAGAAGAACTGGTGTGGATATAGAGTTTGCTAAAGAGGTTGATGCAAATGTTCCGAGATGGTTTCGACATGTAGAAAAAATAGATGACATATAGAAAGAATGGATGTAGGCCGTTTGACAAAAAGTGTGTAGTGCAGAAGTGGTGAGAAAACCAAATCGAAGGCTCCAATATGGTTGGATGGATGGCATCGAAGGTGCCTGGAAGTGAGGTCGGTTAATTTTATGGATGCAAAAGTGTGTGCTAGGGATGGATGTGAATGGCGAAGGGTAATAAGGAATGACTAATATTGATGCATATGATGCGGAGGGGGTAAACCAGTGTATGCTGTCAAGTCTTTCTAGTCATGAAGTCATGCATGGCACAGCAACTCCCCTTGTTGTGCTCTGTGCCTAATGTTTGGTGTCAGGTTGAAAGAGTGAAGGGGAATAAATTTTGGGTGAATATGAGTGTGTTCTTCACCTTAGCCACCTCCTACGAGGGAATTATGGCTTTGGTACAGAGGTAAAACATATTGTTTTGTCTTCATTCGGATTAGAAAAAAACCGTATTACTACAAAAATCCATCCATCCATTATCCGCTCCGCTTATCCTCAGTAGGGTCGCGGGGGTGCTGGAGCCCATCCCAGCCATCTCAGTGCAGTGGGCAGGGGACACCCTGAACTGGTTGCCAGCCATTCGCAGGGCACACAGGGGCAGACAATTCACTCGCTCATTCACACCTAGGGACAATTTTGACCGGCCAATCAACCTGAAATGCATGTTTTTTGGAATGTGGGATGAAACCGGAGTGCCCGGAGGAAACCCACGCAAGCACGGGGAGAACATTCAAATTTCGCACAGGAAGGTTGGTAGCTGGATTTGAAACCATGACCTCAGAACTGTGCTGCACACGCGCTAACCACCGCCCCGCCGTGCTGCCCTACTAAAAAAATCCTACTACAGTTATACTATGATACAAAAATGCGGTTACATAAATACTACAAAAATACAACAACAGTAATATTAAAAACATACTTGTTTACAAAAATACTAAAAAAAGACCACTTCAGTAACACTACAATACTGTTACATAAATATTATGACATAATAATACTACAGCAGCCGAGTGGTAAGCACATCTGCAGCACAGTTCTGAGGTCATGGGTTCAAATCCAACTACCAGCCTTTCTGTGCGGAGTTTCCATGTTCTCCCCGTGCTTCATGGATTTCCTCTGGGCACTCCAGTTTCCTCCCATAAACCAAAAACATGCTTGTTGTCAGAATTGTCCCTGGGTGTGAATGAGTGAGTGATTTGTCTGTCTCTCTGTGCCCTGCGACTGGATGATAACCAGTTCAGGGTGTCCCCTGCCCACTGCCAGAAGATAGCTGAGATGGGCTCCAGCACCCCTGCAACCCTACTGAGAATAAGCGGTGCAGATAATGGAAGGATGACAGTAATACTACAAAAATACTACAAATATAGTGGAAAAATTCTAGATTCCACCAAAAACAACTGCAGGAATATTATAAAAAAAACTACAAAAATAAAGCTACAGTAATACTACAGCAACACTACAAAATACTACTGTAGAAATACTACAACATACTACAAAAAGAAAGTACAGTAATACTACCAAAAATATCGTACTGTATAAATGTTAGAAAAATACCACCAAACTCAAGTAAAACTATAGGATACTACAGATATACTGAAATAGTCTACTATGGAAATACTACAAAAATACAACTGCAGAAGTACTCCAAAAATTATTGCAAAAATAAAACTACAGCAATGCTACAATATTATGAGTACAGGAATACCACACAAAAAACAACAACAGTAATACTACAGACATAATACAAAATAATACAGCATAAATACTACAATGCGGTGCTAGGAATGAAACGGACTGAACCATTTCAAGGCAGTCGAGTACTTTTGACACTGTATTGTTCACAAATTTGTTTTTATTTTTTTTTTTTTAATAAAATTTAAATCTAGTGTTTTTTAATCATATTTTGGCCTTTACGATGCAAAGGAGAGGTTTAAAAATGCAATAACTTTATAGGCATGCTTTGATTGAATTAGAGTGTGCTTGAGCACCCCCTAAAATGGGCTGTGATCATTAATGAAAACGCAATTTTGCTTCTTCGTAGTGCTTCCTTTGTCCAGGATTACAACATATTTTGGGTGGACATTCAAAGCCCGAAGCTGATCTTCAAGAATGAATCATTTCGAGTCGAGTCAAACCAAACATCCCAAAAAATAGAAACAACACCAACTTGGATTCAACAGTATCTTCCGTCGTGGGTAAGTAAACAGTTTTTGCCATAGTAATCAGTACATAGAAATGTCAGGGTTTCTGCTGCACACATTGATTACAATCATTGTTAAAAAACACACTCAAAAGAAAATAGCTAATACAGTGGTGCCTCGACATACAATTTACCTAAAAACTTAGTAAGTAGAGACACATTTTGAAAGTATATGCGCTATTTCGTTTCAAGCCTTGCAAAAAGGGTTAGGGTTTAGAGCATCATAACATAAAACAAATACATGTTAAAATAAGATTAAAGCACATTAAACATAAAACGAGAGGCTAGTAATGTAAAAAAAAATCAAGGAATAAAAGATGTAATAAAAAAACAAATTTAGATTTTTGCCCCCCGTTTCTTGAAAAACGGATCCAATGACGTTCACTTTTCCCGAATTCTGACAATCTGTCGGAAATGTGCGATGCAGACGTCATAGAGAGCAATAGCCCAACTTGTCAATACTTTTTCCGGGTGATCCTTTACACAAATTCCGAGACTTCGTGGAATTTTGCTAAAATGTCTTTAATTTGGGCGGATTAAATGATGGATGTGCCCTCCTCCTTGTCGTTTCTGAACTCCTCTTGCATGGCAGTGCGTGTTTTCATACCTATCTATTATCTCTTGCTTTGTTTTGATGGCCAGAAAAGGTCTCTTACTCTTCTTTTCTTTTCCACTTTTCTGCATGTCTTTCGTGGGGTCCATTGTAAATGATAGCACTTCGTAGTGGTACCATAGAGTAGACTTTTTACAGAACGGGGCCCCGGAGAGTTTTTTTGAAAATAGTCGTATTTCCCATCTCTTCAAGAATACAGTGTTTCTTATATGGTCCGAAAATTTAAAATTCTTTGACCCACAACATCTTTTTAAAGTAAGAGAAATAGTTACTTTCCCTGGTAACGCTTAATTTTTACTATCGAGCCTTTCACTAACACTAACTCAGTTACTTTTTGGAAGAAGTAGTAAGTCACTACAACTAATTACTTTTCTTAAGTAACCTGACAAACACTGATAGCCACCCACAGCAATTGTGTCGCGAAGCTCCAAATTACCGTAAATTCCGGACTAAAGAGCGCACCTGATTATAAGCCGCACCCACCACATTTCAAGAGGAAAACCGATTTATACTTACACAAGCCGCACCTGTATATAAGCCGCATGCGCCCACATTAAAAAAATGTAACACAAAATTAACCCAGACCCGACTTTAAGTCTCGCGATTGTAACCGAATATCCTTCATTTAAGTACGCAGTCCAAAAATAACCGTAAAATGATACTGGTACTTAAGGTTTGATGCAGACCGGCAGAGTCCGGTTCCCGTTGAAAGTAATCCAAAGAAAAAAGACGGTACACCGAGAGTTTTCAAAGCTTTAATAATAATATAACTTTCATTCCAAACGGTGCATGTGACAGGTAGCAACACGCTAGCAACACGCTCGCAACACAGTAAACGGGTCTGTTAAAAAAACATACGGTACTTGTAAAATTCACGGTAAACCGTCCTCATCTTCCTCCTTAAAACTGAAGCCATCAAAGTCGTCTTCCTTAGTGTTGGAAAGAAACAGTGTCATATAGACGTCGTCCCACGCTCCCGCAGCCTCACTTGGGCTGTCACTGTCGCTGGTGTGCCCTCCTCTCCGTCACGGCTTTTCAGAACCCGTTGGTGATGGTGGATTTTTTTGATGCTGCCCCGCACTGTCAGGATCCACTGGCAGACTTGCGAAAAAGTTGCCTTTCGCATGCGGCCAGTTTTAGTGAAATATTTCTCGCCGCTAGTCAAGCCAAGAAGTTGCAGTCTTCCTCGGCGCATACATTCCACTGGTCTAAATCTTACCTTTTGTACTCGAGCGCTGCTGGCGACTGTTAGAAAAATTACATAAATAAATTGAATATTGTTCAAGAAAAGTTTTCTTGAACAAACAATTATGAACAAACAATTAATGCCAGTCCGTAATCGCTGAATAAGCCCTCATCTGGGCCCGCCCGTTTGGCGCCAGCTGCTGCTCGTTGCCTGATTGTCTTCGCTCCTATCTAAACTCAGTGCTCTCATTCACCTCCTTGTCAGTCTGTCAACGAACCTCTGCACTTGCAAGACTAATTTGACTCTCTCCTGTATCCTGCTCGTGTATCCAGTATCCGGTATCGATCCCGCCTGTCTCATCCTGTCCGGTATCTTGCTTTAGTCTCCAGTATCCTGTATCAATCCCGCCTGTCTTGTCCTGTCCGATATCTTGCTCCAGTCTCCAGTATCCAGTATCGATCCCGTCTGTCTCGTCCTGTCCGGTATCTTACTCCAGTCTCCAGTATCCGGTATTGATCCCCTCTGTCCCGTCCTGTATGGTATCTTGCTCCAGTATCTGGTATCAATCCCGTCTGTCCCGTCCTGTCCGGTATCTTGCTCCAGTATCCAGTATCGATTCCATCTGTCCCATCCTGTCCGGTATCTTGTTCCAGTATCCAGTATCGATCCCGTCTGTCTCGTCTGGTATCTGCTCTAGTATCCAGTATCTGGTATCGATCCTGTTTGTCCTGTCCGGTTTCGATCTCTTCTGCCCAGCTATCGCCGAATCGCTGGCGTTTTTGTTCCCGCGCATGACTGCCCTGTTCCCGTAAAATAAAGCTTGTGTGAAAATGTTACGCATCTGGGTCCACCGTCTGTTCGGGTTCTGACAGGAAAAAATTGAATGCATGGGGAAAACAGCAGGAAAAAAATGAAGAAAAAAGGGTAAAAGTAAGAAAAAGAAGTAAAAAGCTAGAGAAAAAAAGATGATGTAACAAAAAAAGAGAAAAAAAACTAGGAGGAACCCAAAAAAGGAGGTCTTTTTGACCACTCATTTTGATCAATATTTTTGCCAACATTTTACTTCCACTGAAAAGTGTGATTAAATACAGTTCCGTATTGCGAAACTAACTAAACAAATCCACAAAATGTTAGTACATTGGGACCTCGGTTATCGCGGTTAATGGGGACCAAAACCACCCGCGATAAGTGAAAATCCGCCAAGTGGCGGTGCACCTTAAAAAAATAAAATAAAAAAACAAAAAAATTTAAAAATATATATATTTTTTTATATTTTATTATTATTATTATTTTTTAGACCCGGTTAATGGGGACCAAAACCACCCGCGAAAAGTGAAAATCTGCGAAGTAGCGACGCCCCTTCAAAAATGCTTCAAAAATATATATAAATATATATATATATATATATATATATATATATATATATATATATATATTTCAATTATTTTATTCTATTATTATTATTTTTTTGACCTGTGAAGCTCTGAACCCGCCAAAGTAGAAACACGAAGTGGCGACGCCCCTTCAAAAATGCTTAAAAAAATATATATATATATATATATATATATATATATATATATATATATTTTATTTTTTTTAGGCCCACGAAGCTCTGAATCCGCGAACGTCGAAGCGCGAAGTAGCGAGGTCCCACTGTATTATGTGAAATCAAAAACGTAATGTCCGGGTGCAGTGGTTAGCACATTTGCTTAACACATGAAAAGTCCCTAGTTCAGACTAGGTGGAAACATGTGATTGCCTGGGGAGGAATAGGTGCCACCAGGCTGTACTTGCCCAAAACACACCACAGGAAATGGTGGCATTATGGCCAGAGCGGTGAAGGGATTAAACAAAAAAAACATCCAAAAACCACTGACAGCTTTGGGCTCTGTAACCTTTCAAATATTCATCATCATCATCATCATCTCATCAGCTGCACCGCTTATCCTCAGTAGGGTTGCGGGGGTGCCGGAGCCCATCCCAGCAATTATCGAGCAGTGGGCAGGGGACACCCTGAACTGGTTGCCAGCCAATCGCAGGGCACACGGGGACAGACAACTCACTCGTTCAGTCACACCTAGGGACAATTTGGACCGGCCAATTCACCTGAAATACATGTCTTTGTCTTCAGAAAAACAAATCCTTTCAAATATTACATTAGCTAATTCATTAATATGTAAAAAACTAATATTTACTATTGCCCGAAAGCAAGCAAAATTTAACTTTATTTGATTTGAGATGTTGAACATGTTTACTAATGATATGGTTGCTCCATTCAGGATTGATGTTACTCACTGTTGTTCCAAGCGACACTTACAGACTTTTTGTGATGGCCTAGACCAGTGAAAGCTTAACAGCGAACATTGCCTGAGCTCAATGTTCCCTGTGATCTTCCACTGGTCTAAACGTTCACACTAAATCGGTGAACTTGAGCAGAACATAAAAGAATGCCAAATGAATCCAGATTGCAGGAATTAAAAACCACCACAGACAAATTAGATGAACTCTTAACAAATAAGGGGCTTTGCGTTTTATGAATCAGAGATATTAGGAAATGGGCAATAAACCTAGTCGGTTATTAGCCTTCCAAATCAGAAAAGCCCAAACAGATAGAATAATTTTACAAATAAAACATCCTATTTCTAAACAATGTGTAGTAAAACGCAAATGTATAGCAGACAATTTTGCAGATTATTATAAAAATGTATACAATGCTCAGAAAATGATTTGGATAACTGCACGGCACGAAACCTTTTAGAAAAACTACATTTACCAACTCTGTCAAGAGAGGATACACTAGAAATTATCCGCCCCATTTCACAACAGGAAATACAGGATACAATAAAAACCTTATAAATAATAAATTACCAGGAATGGATGGGTTCCCAGGGGTGTTCTATAAAAGCTTTAAGGAATAATTAACACCAGTACTACAAAAAGTATTTAACTATGCGCTAACAAAAGGAGATCCCCCCAACCCCCACCCCCCCCCCCCCCCAAATCGTGGTCAGAAGCCATCATATCAGTCCCGCATAAAGAAGGAAAGGATCCAATGCTGTGTTTACTGTGTAACGATTTAAAAATTCTTACAAGCATAATGGCAAAAACAATGCAGAAATTAATAGCGGGTTTAATTAAAACAGTTCAGACAGGGTTTATTCCGGGAAGACAGGGTGCAAACAACATGAGGAAGATATTAAACATAATTTTGAGCACAAAATACAAAGGCCAACCCTCAATGTTGCTGAGTTTGGATGCCCAAAAAGCTTTTGATTTGGTGAAATTGACCTTTTTACATCAAACACCTATAGCTTTTGGCTTTGCTCAAAAAAATGGTAGAAAGGGTGAAAGTAATCTATAAGAATCCTAAATCTAGGCTAAGAATCAATGGTCACTGTTCGGACTTCTTTGATCTCAAAAGAGGAGTCCGGCAAAGGGACTTATTAAGTACGCTCTTGTTTGCAGTGCGCATAGGACCACTGGCGGAATTGATCGGACAAAATGAGCAAATAATGGGAATATTAGATGAGGGAGGAGAAGAGCATAAAATATCGCTGTTTGCAGATGACTTCTTAGTAGTGCTGAAAGAGCCCTCTTTATCATTAGATAGATAGATAGATAGATAGATATATACTTTATTCATCCCCGTAGGGAAATTCACACTTCCAGCAGTCTACCCCGTTGTTTATTAACAGATTAACATGATGCCCGAGGGTGCTTGTAGCGGAGTGGATGACGTCACGCCAGTCCAAAAGTTCGACATTCCTGCGGCAGATGGAAATCTTTTCTTTGTGAGAATCCAGGGATACACCACCTCGTGTTAGCAAGTCCGCCTCCTCTCCGATTCCCCCCGGCTTTCATGTCTCTGTTTAGCGACGTTGAAGCCGGATTTCTCCAGGTGGCTCCGGGTGGCTACACGTTAGCGTCCGGAATGCTAAACGTGAGCCACGTTTCCGCAAAACACAGCAACTGCGCTCCCTGTGCGCTTCGATGTTTTCAAAAAGCACTCGATGATCCTATTTGGTCGTGAGTTCGCATTTACCATGATTACGGATGGTACCGAAGACTTATAACGCCGCTAGCCGCTTCGCAAGCTTCGGCTTTTCTTCCACCATGGGCCCCTTCATCACGCCGGCACGAGAATTCCTCAGGGCAAGGAGTTGAAATACACGCATTTATTGTGCGTTAAAACCCATGTCCATAGGATAGAAGTAATCCATAGTGTAGTTGTCAAAACGGGAAGAAAAAACACCGAAGATAGGAGCAGACAATAAAACAGTTGGGCAGCTGCTGGAAAAGGCAGCCGCTCGTGGCAGCGCCGCTTTGATCTTATTACCACCACTGTTGGAGAACCTTAAAATATATGGAGAAGTTGCTAGGTATTTGTATAATGAGAGCAAATCAGTAGCAATGGTGATATCAGGAAATTGTCCAACAGAGGTGGTAGAAAGATTTGATTTCTAATAAACAAATAAAGGGTTTAACTAATTAGGGGTGACTATTACACCACATCCCACACAGCTGTTTGATACAAATTATGGGAAATTGATGAAGGAAATTAAGAAGGATATGGAAAGATGGGAGATTTTGCCCTTGAGCCTTATTGGATGGCTAGAAACAATTAAAATGAAAATAGAGTATGACCAAGACTGTTATTTCTGCTTCAGCCTCTTCCTATTCTGATTCTGTGCTCCACATTTCAAGTGTTACATGAATTGAGATCTCTTTGGGGGAAAAAATAAATCTGGAATTAATTACAAAACCATTTTAGCAAAACCCCTTTGTCCAAATGCGCCTGTTACCATTTATATCAGTAGCGATGTGGAAGATGTTAAAACTCCAGAATGAATGGATTAAGGGAACTATTAAAACATGTTCCACAGTACAAAATAATTTAAAAATATCAAGGTCCGTGAAAAGGGCTACGAAAATAGCAAAAAAAAATAAATATATATATATTTTAAACCTGAGGTTATAGATGTTGGATTTGAAAAATTGTTACAAAAAGGATTGGTGTTTATTACCCAGGTGTTGGTAGGACAGGTATTGAAATCTTTAACACGAATTTGACCTATCTAAAAATGATTTTTATAAATATTTGCAACTACGACATTACCTTCACAAATATGATGAATCGGGGAAAATATGGAAGGTGCCAACTAGGGAGTTTGACTGGAAGGTAAAAATGTGTTACTCCTAGACACCCTCACTTCAAAATATAGGAATACATCCCATTTATGTTGGTGGAACTGTCAGAGGGTGGGGAATTTCACGCATATTCTCTGGAATTGCCCCGATTTATTACATTTCTGGAGAGGTATAAAGACAGAAATAAAATTAATTATTGGTTGGGAGTTGCTGTTGGACCCAGTTTTTTTTTCTATCCCCATCTCTGGTGCCCCCTGGATTGACGGCACCCTTAGCATTTGCCTATACTGCCTATGCCAGGGGCCGGCCCTGGACTAAAGGAAAAAAATAAAAATCCAAAGTACCGTTTGGGAGCCCAATGAGTCGGCTCTCTTTGGTCAGCTGTGCTGAAAAAGCCGCTTCTCGAAATACTAACCTGACTCAACTTCCGGAGAAAAAAATATATAATTATGCCGAAAATTTAATTGGCCAACCAATATGTCAATCATCATTTGAATCACTTACCACTGGCTGAAGATATTCAGATCTACAGGAGCTGATCTCGCTTTTATTTAACAGGCCAGCCGTAAAGGCTAATGGTGGCTATGGACCGTGAAAAAAAAGCTTCTTATTGGACGAAAGTGGTGTCAATCGAAAGGTTACAGGCTAACGGCCATATTGGGAACAATTTTACAAGTTAAATTTTAAAGGGGAGTTTGGAGCAAAACGGACAGATTACTACTGAGAACGTCCAACTAAGCAGGCAGACTTTAATCTGTCCGCATTATCGTTTGTTTTAGCATACATATTTTACATTCTCTTGATTGTCATTGATATAAGGAAGCAATTTTTTGCAGACATTCAACGAATTTGATGACGGCCAGTGGACGTAATTTGTGATTTACATGATGAGTACATTTTGAAATAGTCATTATATCTTGAATCCAAATAATTTAAGCTTTCCAATGATTTGTGGCATTTCAGTGACTGGTGACATCGTACAAACATGTTTGTTAATCAAAAGTTTGTTTTACGTTAAGGGGTTAAATCAGGGGTGTGAAACTCATTCTAACTGGGGGCCACATGATAGAACAGACTTTCTCTCGGGGGCCGAACTAGTAGATTAGAGAGAAAGGTAAAAGACAGAAAGAAACAAGAAAAAGAGGGAGAGAAAAAGATAGAGGGTGGTTCAAAGAAAGAGAGAAAGAAGGGGGGAAGAAAGAGAGAGAATGTGAGAAACAAAAGAGTTAGAAGAGAAAAAGTGAGAAAAGGGGGAAAGAAAGAAATCCAAAGGGAAATAGAAAGAGAGAAGGAGAGAAAAGAGGAGAAGAGAAAGAGAGAAGAAGCAAAAGAGAGAATGGGAAAGCAAGAGAGAGAGAAAGAGAGACAAGAGATAGAAAAGGACATTAAGAGAGAGCAAGAGAAGGTAAAAATACACAGAGAGAGAAAGAGACAAAGAGGAACATAGAAAAAGAAAAGAGAGATAGAGGTTGAGAGAAAAGGGGAGGCAGAGAGAGAGACAGAGACAGAAAGAGAAATACAAGTTCAGCGTTTGTGAGAGGCACCTGGCTTTGGCAACATCAAGTGGACATATTTCAACCTGCAGCTCGTTTTTGCGTCGCAGTGTTGTCTCGCGGGCCGGATTCAATCCCTTAGCAGGCCTGATTCGGCGTGCGGGCTGCCTTTTTGACAGCCCTGGGTTAAAAAGGCACAACCATACTCACTTTTGCTTTTGTTGTATTTTTAAATTTGCACAGTTGTATGCTTGTTTGTATTATTGTAAGGCGGCCGCAGCAGAGGGCACCCGCGCCTAATAATCAAGTGAGCCAGTGTAGTGTTAAATACAGAAATAGAACCAGTTTCAGAGACCACTCATTTTAACACGCCCTTTGCTCGTGAAAATACGGTAATTGGCTAAAGTGGGATTGAGATTCTCAAAGAACTCTTTGCAGATTACATTTTCCTTCATGTTTAGGATGTACCTTTACCTTATTTGATCGACTTGGACTGAATCACACACAAAGTTACACATTTGGGAGATTTTCTTTTTCACATGACAACGACACAATGTTGTATTTGGATGACAATGATTTAACCTTTCTTTTTTACCCTGCAGCCTATATCCAGCAATGGTTGTGGTGTCACAAAGCTGTGTTTTAGTCACCCATCTAATTGTGGCCCTGAAGTGTTGAGCGATTGTTACTTCATGTCTGCCATGTTTTCAACAAGAGACAGAGCCATCCGATTTGAGATGACGGGAACTGCTGATGGATACATTTCATTCGGATTTTCAGAGGATCAAGAAATGGTAGAGAAGAATATTATTTTATGGCATGCATTAACACTAGAAAGACCACAGTCAGTTGGCTTTGCTACATAGAATGCCCAGGGGACACTCAACTGACTGGATTAGTTTCACCATTGACCAAGAAAATAACATTTGGTGGGGGCGTAACCAGCCGTTATTTATCTAGTATTTCTCCAGTTGTATTTTTGTGGTATTTTTGTTGAATTTGAGCAGTCTGATTATTGTAGTATTTCTGTATTATTTTTATAGTATTAATGTAATTTTATTTTGTAGTATTTTATATTGTAGACACGTGCGGATGCGGTGTCCGTACGATGTCACTCAAATGCATCGTTCCAAATATCATTCGGAAGGTTAAAGTCTTGGGCTTCAAGAAATGCCAACCATTCCTTGGTTTTTATTTTATTTTTCGCTCGCAACTTTACTGTGCATATGACAATAAACACTTGGAATTGAGTTTAATTTAAAAAAAGACCCATCACAGAAACATCGATATCACTCTGAAACAAGATACTGGGAAAATATATAGCCGGAGTAGCTCACCGAAATCGTTGCGTTCAATAATAATGTGCAACCATGGTCCTCTTATATCCGTGAGTGTAGTAAATCCAGGAGAGTAAAATATTTATAAATACAGAATGGTAAATCATGTTTTCTTTATGCCGTAGACAACCAAACTTGCTATTCACATTCATCTTTTTCGGCCAATCGCAGGTTTTGTTTTGCCCCTTTAGCCTATGCGAGCCTGTAAATGATAAAAAGGATCCGCCCCCTTTACCTCCGAATAACTTTAGCCAATATTGATCGATTCAAATGATGATTGACATATTGGCTGGGAAATGAAACGCCGGCATATGTATCCCAGCATACACCAAGGACCACATCGCCTACGAGGAGAAATCTAGTCGGCGGCTGCTTGCCTTTGTTGCGAGACCTTGCGACTTAATATTGATTCATATATAAGGCGCACTGTATAATAAGGCGTACGGTCAGTTTTTGAAAAAAAATAAAGGCTTTTAGGTGCGCCTTATAGTGCGGAAAATACGGTACATCTGTAGTAATTTTATAGGATTGTGTAGTTGTATTTTTGTAGCATTACTGTCATGTGTTATATTTTCTCCCACTGAGTAACATGAATGGACTTCAGGCAGGATCGTGTCCAAAGCCTTCCGAGTGTTGTAGTGCTTCGGCATTTTCACTCCAAGTTGAGTGAGTTTTTGAATAAGTGTCCTGTGCACTAGCTATTAATGCATCAATCAACACCACACTCACCACCTTCCATTTGAACAACCCCACTTTGCCGCATTTACGGAACAATGGTGACAAGATGGGCCGTTAAATCATTAGTTTTACATAACACAGCTTTTTGGCTGTCCGCTGGTCATTTTGGAGGGGTAAGAAAATTCCTGCGACTTCTAGTGTCAATTTAGCCTGCTCTCTGAGTTTTTACGTCAAACTTGTGAGATGATGACTTTGTTTTGTTTTTTTCCTCAAAAGGGTAATGATGACATTTATGTTTGTGTCAAAGCAAACAGTGGCCTGGTGCAGTTACAACATGCATTTTCTGTAGGAAAAACAATTCCACAACCTGTTCCTTTGGTATGTTAAATATCTTCTGCAAGTTATTAAACATATTGTTAGCCAGGCACATTTTACCAAATTGTGTGCACTATGATTATTAATTTGTTCTCATGTCTCTGTTAGGGGAATATTTCGGATTTTCAAGCATCCTTTGACAAAAGAGAGATCAGCTGCTCATTCACTTCATTCAATCCAATTAAAGCTGGAAGGAATGCAGGTTTTACAGATTCAAACAGATCCTACTATCTGATGTATGCATATGGTGCAAGCACCAGCAATGGTAAGGCTGGGTTCTTGATCTATCTGTGGCCAATATACAGAGGTGGGTAGAGTAGCCAAAATATACTCAATTATTCAATTCAAAGTACAGTTACTTCACAATAACATTACTCAAGTAGAGGTAAAAGTAGTCATCCAAATACTTGAGTAAAAGTAAATAAGTACTTGGGGGAAAAATACTCAAGTACTGAGTAACTGCAGTAAAGTCGTATTTATTGATTTGATTAAAACAACCAATCAGATCATATAATTAACAAAGTCCAATAAACATATAATTTAAAAATAGATTAAAATAATCAACTTAAATTCAAGTGCTTTAATAAACAATGAAATACATATAGTGTAAATGAAATAAATAAATAGAGTCACAAGAGTAGACTTCAGCCAGGATCATGTCCAAAGCCTCCTAAATGTTGTAGTCCTTCGGCATCTTCACTTCTTAGTTGAGTGAGTTATTGAACAAGGCTCCTGTGTTTAAGGTCTTTATGCATTTATTAACATTACACCAGCCATATTCTATTTGAACAACCCAACCTTGCTGCATTTACAGAACAATGGTGACAACATGGGCTGTTAAATTGTTAGTTTTAACACAGCCTGTTGGCTGTCCGCTGGTCATTCTGGAGGGGTAAGAAAATTCATGCTACTTGTAGATGGGCTCTGTAGTCTGAATTTACAGTATCGGAAACTATGTTTAACCACTTTACCATTAACATGAAGTAATCATCGTGTTATTATTATTTTCTTCTGAGTAATACGAGGGACAACAACTAAATCAAACACAGAAGTTGGTCGGCACAAAGACTTTATACCCATATCTTAACCCCTAACCCAAACCTTTAACCTTTAACCCTAACCCTAATCCCCACCCCCTGACCCTAACCTTTAGTCCTAATTACTACTCCCAATGAAAGCCCTTTAATTTATGGAGTATTGACTGCTTGGAAATCACAAATTGTGATGTTGAAAATAAAACGTAAAGAATATTTGGGAGGTTTTTTTTTTTTACAGGGAACCATTACATCTACAAATAACAAGGTATATTTTTGTCTGCTTTCATCCACCAGGACAAATCCAGTTCCACAAAAATACTTTTACAAGTAATAAAAAAGTAGATATATCCAGACCACAGCTTGTCAGAACATCTGGATTGGCTCACATTATCAAAGCACATGGTGAGATATTTACGTTATAACGTTAAAACCTGAGTTTTCAATCGGGAGATTAAGATTCATAAAGCATCTGTGATTGCCATTAGCATGATTTTTTGGCATCTACTCATTAGCATGTAGCCATTAGCAAGACTCGTTTGTATGTAGCCGTTGGCATGACTCGTTTGCATGTTAGCATTTACTCGTTGGCATGTAACTTTTAGCATGACTTATCGGCAAGTTAGCATCCACAAGTTAGCAGTTAGCCATTAGCAGGACTCATTTGCTTGAAGCCGTTGGCATGACTTGCTAGCATCTAGCATGTAACCGCATGATTCGTTTGAATGTTTCCTTTAGCATGACACACTAGCATATACTCGTTAGCTTGTATCCCATAGCATGACTTGCCAGCATCTGCTCGCTAACATGAAGCCCTGAGCTTGACTCGTTAAAATATAGCCATTACATGACTCATTGGCACCTACTCATTAACATGTAGCCGTTAGCATGACTTGTTAGCATGTAGCCGTTGGCATAACTTGTTAGCGTGTAGCCATTAGCATCTTCTTTTTAGCATCCACTCATTAGCATCACAATCTTAATGTGGGTCAGTGAACCACTCGGTTCAATCCTGGAAATGTCCCTGGTTACCATGGGGACCAAGCTTCCTTATTTAAATGCAAGATTCATATCCCCTAGTGGGAGATGACTATTCTTGCGTTGTTTACTGATACAGAGGAGGGGATTACCTACCGATGTGTCGCAACACATGTCGTTGGGAGTCATTAAGTGACCAAACCCCTCAAATCCAACCCCTAATAGCCCATTCATTCCGGATAGGAAAATTGTGAGCCAATTTATTCCAGATTGGAGGAAATTTCCGTTACCACGGTGCAGCCCAACTCATCTCGAAGCCAGCCCCAACAAACAAACTTATCAATGGCATTGAAAGAGACACTAAAAGGTAAAAACGACAACTATAACTAAATGACAGATGGATGTTATGAAAACCAGGGTCATAAAACGTTAACATTTTTTTTGTTTGTTTGTTTTTTGACTTGCTGTTTTGTTTTTTTGTTCAAAATAAAGTTTCATTCATTAATTCATTAAATTAATTTTGTGTTTGAGTGTCTACTAAAAAATACCACTATGGAATTCTACAAACTGCTATCAAAATACTACAAAAATATTACTATGGTTGTTGTAGTTGTCATCTCACAGTAATACTATACCACCGAAATACTACCACAAAATATTAGTACAGTGACAATATAAAACAGAAATACTACTACAGAAATACTACAGAAACACTACTACAGTGATAGTATAAAACAGAAATACTGTATTAATACAAAAATACTACACAAATATTACAGACATATCACCACAGAAATACTACAGACTAACTGATACAGAAATACTTAAAAAATACTACGGAAATACTATGAAAATACATCTACAGTGAGGGTAGAAAATATTGCAATAATATTATTATGGAAATATACTCCTACATTGACAGTATAATACAGAAAATACCACAAAAGAATACAACAAAATACTACAAAAGTACTACTACAGAATCACTACAAATTACATCTACAGAAACTGTCACGATTGCCCATTTCCCTCACCTGTGCCCGCTGGTTTAGCGCCAGCTGCTGTTCGTTGCCCGTTTGGCTCCCCTCCCATTTAAAGTCAGTGCTCTCATTCTCATTCTCCTGTCAGTCCGTCAACGAACCTCTGCATTTGCAAGACTTGCATTTTGACTCCGTCCGGTATCCTGCTTGTTTATCCAGTATCCGGTATCGATCCCGTCCGTCCCGTCCTGTCCGGTATCCTGCTCGTGTATCCAGTATGCAGTATCGATCCTGTCTGTCTAGTCCTGTCCGGTATCTTGCTCCAGTATCCGGTATCAATGCCATGTGTTCAGTCCTGTCCGGTATCTTGCTCGTGTATCCAGTATCCGGTATTAATCCCATCTGTCCAGTCCTGTCCGGTATCTTGCTCGTGTATCCAGTATTTGGTATCGATCCCATCTTACCTATCCTGTCTGGTATCCTGCTTGTGTATCCAGTATCCGGTATCGATCCCATCTGTCCCGTCCTGTCCGATATCCTGCTCGTATATCCTGTATCGATCCCGTCTGTCCCGTCCTGTCCGGTATCTTGCTCATGCTTCCTGTATCAGATATCGATCCCGTCTTTCCTGTCCTGTCCGATATCCTGCTCGTATATCCTGTATTGATCCCGTCTGTCCCTTTCTGTCCAGTATCTTGCTCATGCATCATGTATCAGGTATCAATCCCGTCTTTCATGTCTGGTTTCCGTAAAATAAAGCTTGTGTGAAAACGTTACACGTCTAGTTCCACCGTCTGTTTGGGTTCTGACAGAAACACTACAGAAATACATCTACAGTGATGGTAAAAAAATACTAAAATATTACAAAAAACACTACTTCACTGATCGTATAATACAGGAATACAACTACAAAAATACTTCTACAGTATTAGTACAAAATACTACAAGGTAAATACTACAAAAATACATCTACAGTGATGGTAAATATTACAATAATACTATCACGAAAATAATACAATAACAGTTGCTACATTGATAGTATAATACAGAAATACCACTACAGAAATACTCCAAAATACATGTACAGTAATAGGACTAAATATTACTATGCAAATACTACAAAAATACTATTACAGTGACAATATAATACAGAAATACTACTACAGCGATGATTCACATTTCTACAATAATACTGCTCGGGAAATACTTCAAAAATACAACTACAGTGATACTATAACACATAAACAAAGTCAAAGTGTTTCAAAATTGTACAGATAATACAGATACTTTACCAATCTTTTACAAAAATGATTGATCAAAAATATACTTTCTAACATGAGGGAAAAAATGAGAAAATGTTCCTATTACTTCATAAAGTAGAATTTTATGGCAAGCTGAGTTCAAGTCTTGCACTTGCTTTTCAGGAGCATTGATGCTGATATCCTGGATGAGCACGGGATCTCTGGGAATGATGGTGGCCAGGTATCTGAAAGGAGTGGCTATAAATCATCATCTACGGGACAAAGATATATGGTTTCTGGTGTGTTTTTGGATACAATGTTGAATTGTTTTATGTTACTTTTCATTACAATGCATTGTTTTCTACCAATTATCATATTTATTGTCGCTGCCTTACGATCGTCTGGAATCTCGTTCGTAAGTTGAATTTGTTCGTAAGTTGGTTTCATTGCTATATTTTGTATGTTTAAGTATATTTAAGGTTTGCATAAGTAACCTGAATTACTTTGTCCTAAAAAAATAAACATTTCATAAAATAACATGGTATATAAAAAAAAATAAAGTTAAGTTTAACTTACTTTTGGAAGATGGGCTTCCAGAGGTCCTCCTCCATGGTAGAGAATGGACGAAAAAAAACGATCCAACCATTCTCCCAACCGCATCAAGTTTTCTTATTAATTTCAAAAGAAGCGCTAACCTGCTTATTGGGGGTATTAGGGGTTCAGTGTCTTACCCAAGGACACTTCGATATGTAACAGGGACGAGCCGGGATTTGAACTGGGATCCCTTGATCCCAAGACAAGCGCTTAACGTCCTGAGCTACTGCCGCCCTCTTTCTCTTATTCTCTATTCTTGTCTCTTTCTTTCATTATCTCTTTCTCCCTTTCTCTGTCTGTCTCTCTTTCTCTCTCTCTCTTTCTTTGTGTCTCTTTTTCTCAATTTTCGACTTTCTCTTTCTCTCTTTGTCTCCCTCGCTCTCTTTACTGCGTCTTTCTCTGTTCCCCTGGCTTTCTTTTCTTTATTTCTTTCTTTTTCTTTGTAGTTCCTTTTCACTCTCTTTTTCTTTGTCTTTCTTCTTGTGTCTCACTTTCTTTGTCTCTCTCTCTCTCTTTCTCTCTTATTCTGCTCTCTTTCCCTCTCTCTTTCTTTATTCCTCTCCCTTTCTCTATTCCTCTCTTTTTTCTCTATTCCTGTCTCTTTCTTCTCTATTCCTGTCTCTTTCTTTCATTATCTCTTTCTCCTTTTTTTCAATTTTCCGCTCCTCTCTCTCTGTCGCTCTCTCTGCCCCCCCCCTCTCTCTCTCCTTCTCAGATGCATTTAAAGAAATTAATTAATAAAGCTTTCATGGTACTTTTAAAGGAAAAAATTTTGTGCAATGTGAACTGGGACACTGGGATACGGATTTGGCTGTTTCACACATTTTTAGCGCAACAACTAATTATTATTTTCACAATCGATGAATTTGTTCAGAGTTTTTTTTGATTAATAGATGAGTTAAGTATATGTTTTTTTGTAATTTCCTTTATTCAAATATTTAAGTTTTGGACAGAAAGAAAAAGAGTTTGAAAAGCAACAGAATATTCTATAAAATAAACTATAAAATAAAGCTCAAGTTTTGATCAATTAAGTTGACAATAAAAAAAAATTACTAGCAAATATATGCTACACATCTGCAAATATGTAAGATACTCTTTTCCGACCACCTTATCCAAAGAATATATTATATTTCCACTTATCATACAAAACAGAAAGAACGAACAATACATTTAATTTTATTTAGAGCAAAAAATTTTATCCACAAAAAAATATAACACTGTGGAAACCCGTTTTTTGAAATGTTGTCACCAAATTTTTGGGGTCAAATATTTAAATATGATAGACATTCCCAATATGAAAATGTTATACAATATGCTTAAAAATATGCCCGTTATATAAAGTTAAACATGTCTATATTATTCATTTTATGTTCACTTTATTTATCTTATTTGATTATTTTCAGTTTTTTCTCTCTGTATATCAGCAGCATTTTCTGTTCCATTGAAAATTGTTTCATAATAAAACAGTCAAACACCACAAAGTTAAAACGTTCATGCCACTTTTGCTGGTGTTTGAAAAGTTCAATAATAAAGGATTTGGAAAAAATGTTCCCTACCAGACCAAAGCGGTATTATGACTTACAGCAACACAACAGAATTGTGTGCACTCGTATTTGCATTGATGTAACGTACTCAGTGGCTCATAGGTCACATGATACAGCCAATTGATGACCTGTTAAACTGCCAACGCTTTTAATAATCTGTTTTAACCAGCAGTCTCCAACATCTTTCAAGCTGAGAGCTATAGTACTTTAGGCTAGTGAAATGTGGGCCTAAAATAACAACTTATTTTGTACTACTTACTATGTTTTTTCTATGTCATTCATTACCAGTTTAATTATTGGAAGTAGAAAGAAGAGAGAAAAATGAACAAAAGAAAGCAAAGACAGAAAGAAAGAAAGACAATGAGCAAGAAAGAATGAAAGAAGGAGAAAAAAGAGAGAAAAAAGCAAGAAAGAAAGATAGAGTAAGAGCAAGAAAAGAGCAAAAGAAAGAGTGAAGGGGAGAGGGAAAAGGGTGAACAAGAGAGAGAGAGAGAAGAGGGGAATAGAGAAAGAAAAACAAGTAAATAAGAAAGAAAGACAAAAAAGGGAGAGAAAGAAAAAGAGAGTCAGAGGGAAAAACGAGAAAACGGAAGAGAATTAGGGCTAAATTGACTCAGTCTACCACTAAAAAAATGATTTGACTAGAAAATCACAATGACGCAGTGGTGCCAAGATAATTTAGATCAGGTCCACGGGCACCACAGCTGTCCTCAGGGGGCACCCAAATGCTTGCTGGCACAATGTTGGAGTCCACTGTCCAAGACAATTCTGCAAGAATGGAAATAAATGGCTGCCCTATAGTTCTATTGGTTTGGATAATATGCAAAAATCTTTCAATCTATCTATCCATCTATCTATCTATCTATCCATCTATCTAGCATCAGGCCCGGCAAGGATTTTAATGCGGGCTGCAATACAACGTCAAGAGAAAGCACAAGAGAAAAACAAGCTCTATCTATCTATCTATCTCTCTCTCTCTCTCTCTCTCTCTCTCTCTCTCTCTCTCTCTCTCTCTCTCTCTCTCTCTCTCTCTCTCTCTCTCTCTCTCTCTCTTCTCTATCTATCTATCTATCTATCTATCTATCTATCTATCTATCTATCTATCTATCTATCTATCTATCTATCTAGCTAGCTAGCTAGCTAGCAAGCATCAGGCCCGGCAAGGATTTTAATGCAGGCTATAGAACGTCGAGAGAAAGCACAAGAGAAAAACAAGCTGCAGTTTTAAATATGTCCACTTAATGTCGCCAATGCCAGGCGCCACTCGGAAAGCAACCGAAGTTGGAATGCTTTCCCTTCCTCTCTCTCTCTCTCTCTCTCTCTCTCTCTCTCTCTCTCTCTCTCTCTCTCTCTCTCTCTCTCTCTCTCTCTCTCTCTCTCTCTCTTTCTCTCTCTCTCTCTCTTTCTTTTCTTCTCTTTATTTAACTTTTTATTCCCCCCGACTTTTCACTCTCCTTTACACCTCTTCTGTGTCTCCCTTGTTCTCTCTCTCTCTCTCTCTCTCTCTCTTCTCTCTCTTTTTCGCTCTCACTCTTCCCTTCTCTCCCGTCCTTTCTCTCTTTTTTACCCTTACTCTCTTTCTTTCTCTCCTTTTCTTAAATCTACTTATCCGGACCCTTTTTGATTTTTTTTAGCATGTGGCCAATAGCTAAAATGAGCTTGACACCCCTGCCCTCATCCAAGCCTAACCCTCAAACTCTAACCCAGTAGCCCTAACCCTAACCTTAATTCCTAACCCATTCCTCTAACCCAGGGTTGGGCAACCTTTTGGAGTTGAGAGCCGCTTTGAGCTAAAACTTGGTCGAGGGGCCCATCCTGGTGACCGATCCTATCTTTTAATTTATGAATAAATATACATGCAGACATTTAAATCTTCAACGTATCGACATTTTTTAAATTGATTCATTTGATCAAATTGGTGGTGCAATGCTTGCAATCAACGCAAAAATAATAAATTAGTTTCCTGTTTAAAGCATTAATTTTCATATTTAGTTTTGGAGTATTACTGTGGTTGTATTTTCAAAGTATTTTTGTTATATTTCTGGTGTCAGGTTGTTGTAGTATTTCCGTTGTATTTTTTTAGTATTTCCATAGTCGAATCATGTAGCATAGTTGTTAGTATTATTGTAGTGTTACTGTATTTTTTCAGTTTCAGATTCTGTTTTAGTAGTATTTCTGCACTAGTATTTTTTTAGTTTTCCCATAGTAATATTTTTTCTTTAGTGATGTAGTTTTCTTTCCATAATCAAATTTTGTTGTATATTTTTGTAGTAATACTGTAGTTTTTCATGTTTTTGTATATTAGTATTTCTTCTGCACTAGTATTTTTTTAGTATTCTCATAGTAGTATTTCTGTAGTATTACTGTTGTTTATTTTTGTTTCAGTAGTAGTATAAAACCAAATTCAACCCAGTTTTTCTGCACTTATAGTCTTGAGTATTCCCATAGTAGTATTTCTTTAGTATTTATGTGGTATTTTTGTAGTGTTTCGATAGTTTATTTTGTAATGTATTTTTATAGTATTACCGTAGTAGTTTTGTTTTGTTTTGTTTTAGTATATTAGTAGCATTTCTGCTTTAGTATTGTGTGGTATTCCCATTGTAGAATTTCTGTAGTATTGGTGTCGTTTTGTTTTTGTAGTATTTCCATAGTTTTTGTAGTACATCTGAAGCAATTTTGTCAAAAATATTTTTCCAAAATGTGTCCATCTCAAAAATGAAATGACTCCATTGTCATTGTTGGTTCCATTGCAACTGGCTGGCAATCAGTTGAGGGTGTCCCATGCCCACTGCCCAAAGACACTTGGGATGTGCTACAGCACCCCCGCAACCCCGTTCATGGTAAGCGGGGACAATGGATGAATGGATGTCTTGTTAATTTTTCCAGCTGTGTCCCTCATCACAGCAAACAGTATTTTGTTAATCTTCGTTCAGATGTGCCACCTCTTGACGGTTCAATCTGTCCTTTAGAGAATCCATTCACTTTCAAAAAATGTCTTTTCTTTTTAGTGGACATTAGAATCCTGCCAAATCAATCATGCTTACATAATATTGGGACATATTGGTAAATCAGCTGGACTATTCAATAGCCTAAATTTTTGCTCTAAGTTAAATGAACATGTAGAAATTATCTTAGCTTAATCATTTTTATCCATTCATTCCATCAAATTCTCATGATCTGTCTCAAGATCAATTAATCTGCTATTTTTAAATTCATATGATCTTTCTCAGGATCGAATAATCTGTTCCTCATTGTCTTTTGAAAAAACGCTCTCTCCATAGGATAGGCAAATTAATTTTTGATTTAACCAAACTATAAATCAACATTTGTTACATATTTGTTAATCGTTTGTCAAAACTTTTCTTTCACTTGAATGTTCAAACCACGCACGTTCTCACAGGGAGGGGGGACAACCAATCCTAAACTCATGGCCTCATTACCCTGTCACGGACGTGCTAAACACTTAACCTCCGTGCCGTCTGCATGTTCAAACAAGTTAAATTCTAAACTATCACACTGCCTAAACATCAAAAATATCAGAAAATGCCAAATTGAAACTTTTTAAGGGTAATTTCCTCTCACTATAATCATAAGCAACTATGTTTTCTCATTTATTCAATATAGAATGACGCACACTTGTCACTAATGAATTGCCTTATCGACTCGCATTTCACTATTATTACTCTTGTGCTTTTTTGAAAAAGAATGCCTTGGAATTTACGACAGGTCATCTTTTGTTTAGCCATCTTTTTGTCAAATAGAGGTTTTGCTTTTACCTCTGAAGAGATGGGGCCGAGCCTATCATAAGTTTGGCAAATTTTATTCATCAATTTTTATATTAATATTGTGGTGCGAAACGAGTTTAAGTACAAATACCTGCTGCCTCTAGGTCAGCCTGGTCCCATTGGGAATCGTCTCTGGGCGGGCGGCCGAAGCTGGAGTTCGTGACCCGCTTCCCCAACGCTGACGTCAGATTCTGTGGCGTCCTTGGTCCCGTGATGGTCGTCCGTCTAAATGTGATTCCCGGGTTTCGGCACCGGGAAATGTGGGATCTAAGGAGCAGACCACTGACGTGTGGGAGAGCTTTAAGTTGGCTAATGGTAGAAGGAATATCAGGCAAAGACTTGTTAAGTTTTTAACCAGCTGCAGTGGGGAGAGTGGGGGGATGACAAGCAACTGGCTCGTTCTAGGCTCAACGTCCACACTGAATCTCACCCACTGTGACCCCACGAAACAGCAAATAGCTCGTCATGGAAAAGTACTGGTATGGTTAGACAAAGACAGCAAGGACCACACTCGTCATGGAAAAGTACTAGCATGGTTAGACAAAGACAGCAAGGACCACCCCCAGAGCAATTACATGGTTGTGCAATGAATGGTATCTGTTTGTGCAAGATTAAGAAACGGTTAGAAGGAACGTTAACTGATTAGAAAGATACACTATGAGTAAATACTTTTAAGCTTACTTTACAAGTATATTAATATTATTTCTGCAGTAGTGTTTTTTAGTATTCCCATAGTAGGATTTCTGTCGTATTTTCGAAGTAATTCCATTGTACATTTTTTGTCGTATATCTGGAGTATATATATATATATATATATATTATATATATATATATATATATATATATATTGTCATTTTATCTTGACTATTTTGGTTTGATGGTTTGGCTAGATAAAAAAGCCGTAGTTTTCCACCACTTTGCGAACTCTAATCAATTCGCCCTAACCCTTACCCACTAACCTTAACCCCTAACCCTGTCTTTAAAAATAGTAAAAATGATATTTTTGAATTTCCAGGTCCATTTTTCAGTGATGGGGTTAACAATAGCGGGAACAGTGACTGCCTTCCCTCTTCCGTTCATATACTACAAAAACTGGTCCCAGGTCAGTTCATGGTTCTCTATTTTTGTAGTCATTTTGTTACAGTGTTTTTACAATATAAGTATTTTTGTAGTATTCTGTATTCTTGCACTATATCTGTTGTATTTTGTAGTATTTCAATAGTAAAATTATTGTTGTATATTTGTAGTACTTCTGTAGTACTTTTGTAGTACAGTATTACTGTCTTTTTATATATGTGTAGTATTTTTGAAATATGTCTGTAATATTACAGTATTTTTATTATTTTAGTATTTTTGTAGTATTACTGAGGTATTACTGTCGTATCATTCTTTAGTATTTTTGTACTCTTTTTCTTGTATTTTTTAGTATTTCCATAGTAGAATTTCTGTAGTATTGGTGTCGTTTTTTGTTGTTGTATATCCTTAGTATTTCTATAGTATTTTTGTAATATATTATTACTATAGTTTTATTTTTACAGTTATTTTGTAATATTTCCTCAGTAGTTTTTGTAATATTTCCATAGTTGTATTTTTCTAGTATTACAGTAGTATTTTTGTTGGATTTTGATAGTGAGATTTTAGTGAGATTATCCGTCAAAGATGGGGGTCGGTATTTAATGTTGTCCGTGTTTAGGAGAGTGAACTCACTTCTATTCTGTAGTATATGAATAACCTATATTTTACGTTGACAACATCTGTGTATTATTTGTTATTGCAACATGGATTGCAGCCTGGTAATCCTGGAGGGGGGATTACCTCATGTGCAGTCCCTTCTCAAGGTTTCTTCATTTTCCTCATGTTGCGGTTTTTGAGTTTTTCCTTGCCTTCATGTAGGTTGTAGATCAGGGGATGGTGTAATAATTGTCTTTGGTTTGCAATAATCTGTGGTCTGTGCAGCCCTTTGAGACTCTTTGTGATTAAGGGCTATACAAATAAACATGACTTGACTTGACTTGACTTGACTTGAAAAGTCTTTCTGAAAAAACATGCCAGGTCAGTAAAACCCAAAAAGGGGAGTCTACCTTTTTTGGAGGATTTTCTTCCACATATAGGCCAACCCTTCTAACTGTCTGCAAGACATTGTGTTAAAATGTAATGTTGTTCCTGCCCGAAAGAGGGAAATGTCTTTCTGTATTTTTTTGACATTTACACCTCTAGAGTGTCCCACCTGATTGCCTTTAAACAATTGTGAGCCTGGCCAAACATGTTATAGTCTGGAAGATTAGAACTTCTTTCTAGGAAAGCTGGTGAGTCAGCTATTTTTTTCACTACTAGGGTAACCTACATGTAGGGTAATCTAGATGGTGTTGATATTTATTGTAGTTCTGTACTAAGAGAGTGTAATGTCTTTCTGGGGACAGAGGTGAGTCAGCAAAATTGAAAATGCCAAGTTGGCTTTATCGGCCAGTTTTTTTTTTTTTTTTTGCATTTTTAACATCTTGGGTAACTGACTCTCTATAAAATATTGTGTTGGTAATGATTGTTCTTTGGATCTTGGAGAGTGGAATGTCTTTTGGGAAAACAAACCAATAATAGCAAATCTATCTATCTATCGGCTTTGTAAGTTTTTTAAGGCAATATTTCACATCTGGGCCAACCTACCCAACTGCTTCTAAATGGCAGTGCTGATATTAAATGTAGTTCTAGTGTGGAGGAGGGGAATATGCTTCTGGGAAAATCTTCAACAAAAGCGAAATATTTGAGTCGGTTTTGGGGAATTTTTGATTATATGTCGTTCTGATCTGGGAGAGTGGGATGTCTTTCTGGGAAAATAATTCGGGGTAAAAAAAGAAAAGAAACTTGCTTAGTCCGCTTTTAAAAAAAAAACATTTTTTCATATCTTGGGTAATCTACCTGACTGCATTGGGTGTTGGTATTCTATGCTGTTCTCCTAGAAGTGTAGAACGTCTTTCCAGGAAAGAAAATGTTAAGCCAACTAAACCAAATGTGTTGGGTCAGTTTTGGGGCATTTTTCACATCTAGAGTAACCCCACTGCCGAAAAAAAGATTGGTTTTCTGACTTTGGAGAGTGGAATCTCTTTTTGGGACAATATTCTGAGTCAACAAAACAAAAAGTGCTGAGTCAGCTTTGTTATCAGCCTTTTTCACAATGAGGGTAACCTACTCGAATGCCAGGACTAGAACAGAAACAGGACCCACTCGCGTAACGTTACCACAAGTTTTATTGAAGGAAGAGAAAGGTTTGCGCTCAGGATCCGGCGATTGCTGGACGTGGAAAGCAGGTCGCTCTGAACACGGAAGTGGGACTTCCGTAACGAGCGATGGCGGTGTCGGGAATGGAAAAAACGGGTCAGTAGTAGTAGTAAGGATAGAAGAGCAAAAACGTGGTCGAAAGCCAAGAGAGGGAAGTAGACGTGGTCAAGATAAAAAACGGATCGTTATTCGGGACGGGAGAACCTAGTCTTGACAAATGCTAAAAAAGCTGACTCATCCACTCTGATGATTTCAATGATTTAGCATTTTGTCCCAAAAAAGACATTCCACTCTTCCAGGACAGAACAACATTAAATATCAACACGCTCTACTCTAGGCTGTCAAGTAGGTTAGCTGCGATGTAAGATTTCCACTCTTAGGTCAGAACAACATGCATTTTACGTGCAAGATGTGAAAAGTGCCCCCAAAACAGCTCAGATCCATTGGTTTTGTTGACTTGGCATTTTATTCCTGAAAAGACATTCCACTTTTCCAGACCAGAAGGACATTTAATATCAACACTACATTTTACTGTCACAATCACCCAGATCTGGAACACCTGTGCTCAGGATTTGGCGCGAACAGCCAGGACAGCTGATTGGCGCACCCTGTCCATTTAAATCCTCAGCTTCCGGAAACAAGCTGTCTGATTGGACTATGCTACCTTTTGCCGTCTGCTCAGAAAGCCCGTACCTCCGACTCTTTGCCTGCCTCCTGTTTTCTTCTGCTTGATCTCCGTTGCCCACCCGTTTCCAAATTTGCCTACGACCTGCCCTGCCTGTCTGACTCCTGATCACTCTTACGAACACGACGACGTCCTTCTTCTCCAGCCCCGACCAACAACACGACGATTACGCCTGTCCACGACCATTCCCGCCAAGCCTTCACCCGCCTGTCAAGCCTCGTCAATCCGCCAAACAACGGATCGAAGAATCACGCCTTGTCATTCCTTCCTTCCAATAAAAACCAAGAAACGAGTGCAAGTGATCTCAGTTTTCCTTCCGTCCCGCCTGACATTTACAGGCATTCGATGTCACAGTTGCCATGGCGCCCGATGGGCCACGCCCGTGTGGCACCAGCTGCAGCTTGTTGACAGATTGGCTCCCTGTCAGTATTTAAACTCTGTCCTGTCAGTCTAACCCTTTTGTCGGTCCGTCTGCAAATCTGTTTTTACACGGCAAGCCCTTTTTCTGCCTGTTCCGTTTTTTTGCTCCTATTTGTCTCCCGCTACAATTTGTTTTGATTACTTGACTGCCTGTAAAATATTGTGTTGCTGGTCAGCTTAATTCTGGCATGGAAGAGTAGGAAAAATACTAAGTCAACGAAACCAAAGTTGCTAAGCAAGCCTTTTTAGCATTTTTCACATTTAGGATAATTTACTTGTCTTGTCTTGCCTGTGGAAGACAGTGTTGATGTCCAATGTTGTTCTAGCCTTGAAGAGTTTAATGTCTTTCCAGGTAAAAATGGTAAGTCAACCAAACCAAAGGATTTGAGCCCTTTTGGTGGCATTTTCCACATCTAGGTAACTTACCTCCTTGCATGTAAAAATTCGTTTTGATATTAGGTATTTTTCTGACCTAGGAGAATGGAATGTCTTTCTGGTAAAAATGCTGAGTCAACAAAATAAAAGTTGCTGAGTCAGCTTTTTTCACATCTTTTTTCCATCGTTTGTCTTTATTTCCTTTTTTTCTTTATTTTTTAATTTTTTAATGTATATTTCTAAATAATTTTCTGTTCTTTAATTTTTTTCTCATTTGTTTATTTAGTTTTTTCCCCCTTTTCTATATTTTTCTTCCTCATATTATCTTTTGTTTCTTTTCTTAGTTTTTTCTCTTTGGTTTTCTTTTTTTTCATTTTCATTCTTTTTTTGATCTGGTTTTATTATATCCTCTTGCATTCTTTTATTCATTTTCCCTTTTTTCCCCTTCATTTTTTTCTTTCTTTCTTTCTTTCTTTTCATTTTGTTTCTTTTCTTTTTCTTTTCTCTTTCTCATCTTTTTAAATTTTCCCTTTTTCTTTTCTTTTTCCTTATATTTTAGATTTGCTTTTATTCTATATTTCCCATTTTCCCTGTCTTTTCTTTCCATATTTCCATCTTTTCTTTCTGTTTTCCTGTCTTTTTCTTTCTTTCTTTCTTTCTTTCTTTCTTTCTTTCTTTCTTTCTTTATTTATTTCTTTTTTTCTTTCTTTCTCTCATTTTTTAATTATATTTCTTTTATTTTGTATTAATATTTTCTTTACTTTTCTGTTCTGATTTTCTTTTTTCTATTGTTTCCTTTTTTCCTTGTCTTCAATATTCTTCCTTTAATTAATTTCTTTCTTTATTTATTTTACTTTTTAACCAGCTTGTTCTTCTTTATCTTTTTCTCTTGCAAAAGGCTTGGAAAAAAATGAAAAAATTACTTTCCGTTTAAAACGCCTTATTTTGAGGCAAATTAATTATTCACATTTTTTTGTAAAAGCAATACTTTTCACGGATAAAACTGATTTTCTAAAATTCTAACCCAATCTTACAGTATATAGAGGTTTCTCCAACGTGGTGCCCGCAGGCTTTCACTAAAACCTATTTTTCTTATACGTGCAGGGATCTCATCCATTCCTTGGATGCCTGGTTGTGATATTGTGTTTTCTCCAGATGAACCTTGCTTGGTTTCGTTGTGGACCACAAAATGACTTGTGAGTACCATTGCACATACAGTGCCTTGCAAAAACAAGCCGTCCCTAACCTCCCCCTGTAAAAGCGTTTGGTCTGTTGCAGAACACAATGCACGATTCCATAGATATCAATGACAAGAAATTAAATTAAATTAAACTGTCTCTCTCTTTGTTTTTTATTTATCTTCCTCCTTATTCAGAGGTGTCAAACATGCGCCCCGTGAAGGATTTAATTTTGGCCGGCGAGAACTGTTAAGAGAAGCACTACTGTAGAGTTTGACTTTGCAGTTTCAAATATGTACGCTAAATGCCGCCAAACCCAGGCGGCAATCACAAAGCAACTGGAGCTGTATTCCTTTCTCGCTCTCTCTTTCTCTCACTTTCTCTCTTTCTTCCTCTCTCTATTTCTCTTTTGAACTCTCTCCTTTACTCCTTTTTCTCTTTCTCTCCCACTCTGTCTCTATTTCCTCTCTTTTTCTTTTTTCTCTCTTATTCATTCTCCCTCTTTCTCACACTTTCTCTCTTTTTTACTCTCTCTATTTTGTTCTCTCTCTTTTCATGTCTTTCTCTATTCCTCTTTTTTTCTTTTTCTCTCCCTTTCTGTCTCTATTTTCTCTCTTTCTCTCTCTCTTTCTCTCTCTCTCTCTCTTGCTCCTTTCTTTTTCTCTGTCTTTCTTTGTCAGTATCTCTTTCTCCCACTCTGTATCTCCCCCTCCTTTTTCTTTCTCTCTCTCTCTCTCTCTCTCTCTCTCTCTCTCTCTCTCTCTCTCTCTCTCTCTCTCTCTCTCTCTCTCTCTCTCTCTCTCTCTCTCTCTCTCTCTCTCTCTCTTCTTCACTGTCTTTTTCTCCTCTTTGTCTTCATGGCTCTTTGTTCCTCTTTGTTTATCTCTCTCTGTTCCACACTCTTTTTCCTTCTGTCTTCTGTTTTCATCTCCGTTTCTTTCTTTCTTTCTCTTTCTTTCTTTCTTTCTTTTTTTTGTTCTTCTTCTTCTTCCTCTCTCTCTCTCTCTCTCTCTCTCTCTCTCTCTCTCTCTCTCTCTCTCTCTCTTTGTCTCTCTGTCTTTTTCTTTGTTTTTCTCCCCTTCTTTTTCCACCAGAACACATGGTAGACCCAAATGCGCAATGTTTCACAACAATCCTGCGATCGCTGGGCAGGAGGAGCAGGGAACTCCTACGATCAAAGCGTGGTCGGAAGGCGGGAACAAGTTGAGTAGCCGGGATGGGCGATTGTAGCATAGTCGATGGGCAAAAAGGAGTTCAGATTGGAGTGTGCTCGATGATCAGAAAAAGGTCAGGGAGCCGGAGACGATTGGGAAGCCAGGGGCAGACAAGCAGGATACAGGTAAGGACGGGACAGACGGGAGCCAGAGTCAAATAGTGCTTGCCTTGCGTGTGCGGAGGTCTGCTGACAAGGAGTGAATGGAGTACTGAGTTTAAATAGGAGGGGAAACAATCAGGCAACGAGCAGCAGCTGGCGCCCAATGAGCAGGCACAGGTGAGGGCAATGGGTAATCATGACAGTATGACAACATTTCTCATCAACATCCAGGGACGTGGCAGGAGCTTGACCAGGAAGAGGCTGACCGGACAAGCGGGCGTCCCTCGGATAGCAGGCGGATTAAGGTGTGACTGGTAGAACTCTCTGTTGAGGGTACGGTCCACACTCTGTCTGGTAGGGTTCCAGAACCTCTCCTCTGGACTGTAACCCTCCTAATCCACCAGATATTTGAGCCCCCGACCCCTCCGCCTAGAGCGGAGGAGGTGTCGTACGGTGTAGACGGGATCCCTGTCCAGCAGGCGAGGGGCAGGAGGCGGAGGTGCCTCTGGTGCCAGCGGACTCTGGCGGACCGGCTTGATACGTGAGATGTGGACCCTCATGGTGCTGGGCAGGTGAAGCCGAACTGCCGATGTGTTGATAACTCTTTCCAAAGTGAACGGAGCCAGGAACCGGGGAGCCAGCTGTCGGGATTCCACCCGGAGAGGAAGGTCCTTGGTGGACAGCCAAACCTTTTGGCCCACCTGGTAGACAGGAGCGCGCGTCCTCCGGCGATTGGCCTTGACGGAGTACGTGCCGACAGGCGTGCCCAGGTGTGATGGCAGCAACGGGTGTTGGCGAGGGCCGAAGGACAAAAGGCCGCACTGGACGGGGGACATGCCGGTGGACGAGCTAACCAGCGAGTTATGGGCATACTCCACCCACACTGGTTGTCGAGCCCAAGAAAGGTGTTCCCGGGAGGCCATGCAGCGTAGAGCCGCCTCCAGTTTGCTCGGATTGGCCGTTCGACTGGGGGTGAAACCCCGGGGAGAGACTTACCGAGGCCCCCAGAAGACGACAGAAATCCTCCCAAAACCCGGAGGAGAACTGGGGCCCCGGTCAGAAACAATGCCCCTCGGAATGCCATGGAGTCTGAAGACATAGAGCTGGACTGCCTATGCGGTTTCCTTGGCTGATTGAAATATTTATTCTGGGAGCAGGTCTGGCAGGCCTGGATGTATCCCGGGTGTCCTTCACCAGGGAGGGCCAGCAGAAGCGTCGAGAAAGGAGACTGCTTGTATGAGCAGCCCCCGGGTGTGGGCCAGGCGGGAGTCATGCCCCGATTGGAGAACCTCCGATGGGAGATCCTCCGGAACAAACAGATTACCGTCGGGGCAGGTGCTGGGACCCGGTTGGTCTCAGAGCGCCCTCCTCACCTGGTCCTTGATGTCCCAGGTAAGCGCAGCCACCACACGAGAAGCTGGAAGGATGGAGGCTGGGCAATGGGAATGACTGCCCTTCTTTTGTAATTGGCCGGAGAGGGCATCAGGTTTGACATTGCGGGATCCCGGGCGCTAGGAGAGGGTAAAGTTAAACCGAGCGAAAAATAGGGACCAGTGAGACTGTCTGGGGTTCAGGCACTGCATTGGAGATTCTTACTATCTGTTCAAACCAGGAATGGTACCGACACCCCCTTCAGCCAGTGTCGCCATTCCTCCAGGACGAGTTTTACGGCCAGTAGCTCCCAATCCCCCATGTCATTATTGCACTCCGCAGGTGAGAGATGGAGTGAGAAAAAAGCGCAGGGATAAATCTTGTGGTCCTCGGTTGACCTCATGGAAAGGACATCTCCAACTCCCACATCCGAGGCATTCACTTCTACAATGAGCTGGCGGTCGGGGTCAAGTACCTGGAGAATGGGTGCAGAGGAATAGTGGGCCTTGAGGGCGGTGAAGGCGTCATTGGCTGCCGGTGACCATCGGAACGGCTCTTTGGGGCTAGTGAGGGCCATGAGATGGGCAGCCACCGAGCTGTTGTTCCGGATGAACCGGCGGTAGAAATTGGCGAATCCGAGGAACTGCTGGAGCTTCTCTCGGCAGTCGGGGACAGGCCAGGAGGTGACTGCAGACACCTTGGCAGGGTCCATCTGGATGCTACCCTCAGCCACGATATACCCCAGGAAGGACACAGTCTTGCGTGAAACTCACACTTCTTAGCCTTAACGAAGAGTGAGTTCTCCAGGAGGCGGTGAAGAACAAGTTGGACGTGCTGCGCATGTTCCTCCAGGGACTTGGAAAAAATGAGGATGTCATCGGGGTAAACAAAAACAAACCGGTTCAACATATCACGCAGCATGTCGTTAATGTCCCTGGAAGACGGCAGGTGCGTTGGTGAGGCAAAAGGGCATGACCAGGTATTCATAGTGCCCTGTAGGGGTGTTGAACGCCATCTTCCACTCGTTGCCTTCCCAGATTCGCACCAGATGGTAAGCGTTGCGAAGATCCAGCTTGGTGAAGACTGTGGCCCCCTGGAGCAGCTCAAAGACGGAGCAGAGCAGTGGTAGAGGGTAGCGATTCTTCATCGGGATGTCGTTCAGGCCCCAGTTGTCGATGCAGGTGGGGGGGAGACACTCTCTCTCTCTCTCTCTCTCTTTCTTTATTTCACTTCTTTTCCTCTGACTTTCTTTCCCTCTGACTTTCTCTCTTTCCCTTTGACATTCTTTCTTTTTTCCTTTTTTTCTTTTTCTTTCTATTTTTATTTCTCTTTTATCTCTTACTCTTTTTCTCTCCCTTGATTTTTATACTTTTCAATAAAGTATATACATTTTTTGCTACTAATGAGTGCAAAGTTACTTAAAAACTTACATAAAGTGGTATTTTTCTACAGTTTTTTGATAATACAATGGATAAAATGTATGAAACATTTAAAGTGCCTGATAGGGGAAATCTTCTGTCTTAATTAATAATACGATAAACACAGCACAAAGATTTTAGGCTCTAAAAATGTTTTAATCTTTTGTAAGATAACTACAGTGTAATAACCGTGTAACATTTTCTTTAATTCATCACAGCAAAAGTCAAAAGAGCCACCCAAACACAAACTGCAACAATATAACGAAAATACAAATACAATAAATACCTTTTAATTATCAATACTTTGGAACGTAAGTCAGTAATGCAAAGTGTCAATTGTCTTTCATTCATAGCTGTTGGCTCTCTGCTCCAGGGAAGAAGTATCGGTCCCAGGACAATAGTTTTAATCGGATAAAATGACTTGCTAAATATCGATAATATTGATATTTGGATCGATCCACCCAATCCTGGTGTGTGATGTGTTTATATGTGTATCATGGTTTCAAGTTTCTATGCTTCTTATGTTCATGTGTGTCAGTCATTGCAGCTGACTGTCTCACAGTCTCTTTAACTTAAATGTGTGCAACTGTGCCTCTTGTTTAACTTTCTGGTGTAAGCCAATCAGCTTGCCTGGCCTTGTGTCTCTCAGTTATCGTGTTCGTCAGTGTGCATTTGTCCCTTCCTCTCTTGTGACCGGTGTCTGTTTCCATATTAGGTCTTGTTAGGTTCCGTGTAAAAATACTAACCTAATGTCTGTTTTCCACGTTTTGCACCGGACTAGTTTTCTATTTTCTCTTATATTTTTTATTACAGTGAGTTTTTCAACAACTTTATCAATTGCTTCTGTTAATCAATCCCCCGCCCCCTTTCTTCGAGCACTTATTGCTTCAAAGTCTCTTAACATGCTCCAAGCCTCTATCCTTTCTCCGAGCTTGGTCCAGGCCTCTGTCCTGTCTTCTACCCTGCTCCAGGCCTCAGTCCCCTTTTGGACCTTGCTCCAGGCCTCTGTCCCATCTCCTAGCCTGCTTCAGGCTTGTCCGATCTCCGAGCCTGTTCCAGACATTTGTTCCTTTTCCATGCTTGCTCCAGGGCTCTGTTCTGTCTCGTACTCTGCTTCAGGCCTTTTCGTTCTCCTCGCCTGCTCCAGACCTCTGTCCCATCTCCTAACCTGCTCCAGGCCTTTGTACGAACCCGCTCCAGGCCTCTGACCTATCTTCAAGCTTGCTCCAGGCCTCTGTCATGTCCCCTAGCCTGCTCCAGGCCCTTCTCTGATTCTGCCCCAGGGCTCCTTGCCTTTTCCAAACTTGCTCCAGGCCTCTTTCCATTCTCTAAATTTGCTCCAGATTGTTGTACCCGCTCTGTGGTTTTCCATGTTTCGACCATGCACTATAAACTGACTTTCCTTATAATCCTGTGACACCTTTTATATTTTTGACGTTTTGCTTTTAACTTGGTTTTTGTATATGTATTTTGTACTTGATTTCAGAGTTCTCATTTTCTTATTATTCTTGGTTTGTATTTTGAAAGTTGTCATTTTTTTCTTGACAGGAGGTTTATTTTCAACTGGTCTCATGCTATTGTAGCTGTGATAATCAAAGTTTTGGCTGGTATGTTCTCATTCATGCATCACAGATCATTATGACTTTGGATCAGCTGAACTTTCACATTAGAATGAAATATAAAAATACGTTTGACAGAAGAAATTGATTGGAAAACTTAATCCTTGTCATTAAATTAATTCCAAAGAATATCATTAAATGTAAAAAACATAATTTTCCTCCCATCAAGCACATAAATTGATGTATTATCAAAATTTACACATTTTCTATTACAGTGGTTCCCCAATCATTAAAGTTTAGTACAGTCAAGTGTCTATTTCCTTTGATTTGGATTGAAAAAGTTCCAAAGAAGGGCCCGGCTGCTTGCCTTTTGCCGCATTACTGCAGTTATCGACCCACGATTAGTGAAGTCGAATCGCTGAAAATTGCATCCCAAGAAAGGGGAAAAAAACTATCCTGGTCCTGCAAGTGGCAATATCCAAAGATGATGTATCATACAATGGCACACATAAAATTGTTTTGTCCATTTTCCATTCGTGATAAGTCAAGTCAAGTCATGATGATTTGTATTGTCCTGAATCACAAAGAGTTTCAAAGAGCTGCACAGACCACAGAATATTACAAACCACAGACTATTATTACACCACCCCCTGATCAAAAACCTACATTGAGGGCAAGGAAAAACTCAAAAACCTCAACATGGGGAAAATGAAGAAACCTTGAGAAGGTACCGCACATGAGGTAATCCCCCTTCTAGGATGACCAGGCTGCAATGGATGTTGCAATAACAAACAAGACAAAGATATTCCCAACGTGAAATATAGGTTATTCATATGCTATAGAATGGAAGTGTGTTTTATGCCTCGATTTAAACAGTTCCACTGAGGTTGCAGATCGAATATCAGGTGAAAGAGCATTCCACAGGACGGGGGCCCGAATGGAGAACGCTCTCGAACCTGCGGAACTCCTCTTGGCTTTTGGGATCCCCAATAGACCAACATTTTCAGAGCGAAGGCTCCGGACCGGAACATTAGGGAAAATTAAATCTGAACAATATGAGGAAGCAAGTCCATTCATAATTTTGTATAATACCAACAGAACCTTAAAATCACATCTTAAGCTAACACGGAGCCAATGCAGGTTAGCTAAAATCAGGGTAATGTGATAAAACATGACAGTAATCAAGACGGGAGGTAACAAATGCATGAATTATAATTTTGTATATATTTTTTTTACGGCAGCACGGCGCCGCAGTGGTAAGCGCGTGTGTGACACAGCTCTTCATGAGATTGAACCTTTTGTGTGGAGTTTGCATGGTCTCCCTGTGTTTGCGTGGGTTTCCCCCGGTAACTCTGGTTTCCTCCCTCATTCCAAAAAACATGTATGTCAGGGTAATCGGCTGGTCCAAATCATCCCTAAGCGTGAATGAACGAGTGAGTTGTCTGTCTCTGTGTGGCTGGCAACCATTTCAAGGTGTCCCCTGCCCACTGCCCGAAGATGGCTGGGATGGGCTCCAGCACTGCAGTGACCCTACTGATTATAAGTAGATAGATAGATGGACAGATGGACGGACGGACGGACGGACGGACGGACGGGCGGGCGGAAGGACGGACGGACGGACGGACGGACAGACAGACAGACCGATGGACGGAAAGATAGATAGAGATAGATAGATAGAATAGAAGAGAAATAGAATACAGAAATACCCAATATAAGGTGTTGATATAGAGTATTTAAATAGTGCTGCATAAAATACACACTGTAATAAAAAAAGGGTAATATGCAAATGTGGGGGTGGGATTTAATGTGGGCTTTCAATCCCATGGGTGGAGTTAAAGAGCCTCATGGCATGAGGAAGAAATGATCTGTCCATGGAACAAAACTGTGACAGCAGTCTGTCGTTAAGTGGTGCAGATAATGGATGGATGGATGGATATATTCTTAATTTGTGTTTGGAAGGACAGTTTGGGGTCAAATGTGACACCTACAATTTTACATGGTCTTTTTTTCAGAGCGAAGGGGAACAGAGGGGAAAATTACATTTGAAAGATATGAGGGAGCACGTCCATGCATGATTTTGTATACTACCAATAGAACCTTAAAATCACATCTTAAACAAACAGTGAGCCAATGCAGGTTAGCTAAAATTGGGGTAATGTGAGCAAAATTTATTGTCTTAGTTAAAAGCCTCGCTGCAGCATTTTGTACCCGCTGAAGACTCTTGATTTTGGACTTCGGGAGACCGGAAAGTAGTGCATTACAGTAATTGAGACGGGAGGTAACAAATGCATGAATTATAATCTCCGCATGCGACTGAGACAGCATAGGGGGAATTTTAGCAATGTTGCGAAGATGGAAAAAAGCTGTTCTAGTAATATTCTTAAAGTGTGTTTGAAAGGACGGATCGGGGTCAAATATGACACCTAAATTTTTGACTGAGTCACTCTAGGTGATGTTACATTTGTCAATGTCCAGAACAGTTTTAAAGAACAAGTCACTGCATTTAAATGGACCTCCATTCTTTTATCTTAGTGAGGCAGGCCTCCAAATTTCCACAGTTTAGTGTGGCAGATTCCTCCATCAGAAGATATAGTTGAGTGTTGCTTAGCAATGGAAACTGATATTATACTTGCGAATAATATCACGTAATAGAAGCATGTAAATGCAGAAAAGAAAGGGGCCAAGGACGGAACCCTGCAGAACACCACAGGTAACACTAAAGGGCTCAGATGTTATTTCACCATATTTAACACCATGCGTCCTAGCTGAGAGGTAGGATCTGAACCATAAGAATAGAATAGAATAGAATAGAATATACCTTTATTATTATTGTTACAAAATGGTTTGAACATATTGTGACAACGAATTTGGACATGGCACTCCAGTTCACAAATTACAGAGATAATTAAAAAAAGATAAAAGATAATTTACACAATATTTACACAAGAAAGTGTGTGCATGTAGAGGCAGGAGATATTTACATTCGGTGTTTACATACAGTTTTGGGATCGTATTGTATTAGTGTAATATGTTGTAGTGCAAAATAGGCAACATTGTGAAAAGTAAGCATAGGCATGAATACAATTAATGAATAGATAGATAGATAGATAGATAGATAGATAGATAGATAGATAGATAGATAGATAGATAGATAGATAGATAGATAGATAGATAGATAGATAGATAGATAGATAGATAGATAGATAGATACTTTATTCATCTCCGAAAGGAAATTCACATAATACAATACAATGAAGAGGACGGTTCCTGAGAGACCAATCCATTTTTCCAAACATTCTATTAAGATATTATGGTCCACAGTGTCAAAGGCAGCACTAAGGTCCAGCAGCAGCAAGAGTGATGAAGCGCCGGAGTCCATTGCCAGTAGAAGATCAATGGTTTCCTTGATCAGGGCTGTCTCCGTAGAGTGGTTAGCCCTGATGAGTCATGATTGCATAGATTCAAGAAGATTGTTCTCGGATATAAAACCATTCAGCTGCTGTGCCACAACTTTTTCAAGTACTTTAAAAAGAAATGGTAGGTTTGACACAGCTCTATAATTACATAAGCTTTCTGGATCAAGGTTGGGTCGTTTCAGTGTAGGCGTAATAACAGCGGACTTAAAAGCCACTAAAACTACACCTGAGGAGAGTGATATGTTTATAATATTTAGAACTGAAGGTCCAAGGACCCCAAAAAGACCTTTAATCAGTGAAACTGGGTCAAACAAGCAAGTAGTCGTTTTGGCTGTATTCACCACCTGTTCAAGATCATGAAGTGACAGATCCCTAAATTGGGAAAAAAAATCCCTGGACAGCCACCATGTCGCGCATCTATGATTTTAAGACCTTTAATATGTGACGTATTTACATTGTCTTTAGAAATCTCTTTCCGTATGCGTTGAATCTTCTTATTAAAAGAGACCATAAAGTCATGGGCTGAATGGCTAGGAATAATCTGTTGCCTCGTTAGCGATGCTACAGTGTCGAAAAGGATTTTGGGGTTATTCTTTTGTGCCGCAATCGCCTTCGAAAAATAGGCTGATTTTGCAGAGGCAAGGGCTTCTTTATACTTTAACAAGCTGTCACACCAGGTTTGATGGAAAACCTCAAGCTTGCTAGCGCACCATTTTCTTTAAGATTTCCTGCAGTCTAAGTGATCTAGTTTCATCAGCAAACCAAGGCGTGCATCTTTTACCTCCTGATTTAAGGCGCAGAAGTGCTACGGAATCCAGGACACTAGCCAGGTTAGCATTACACTCATTCATGAGTAAGGCAATAGAGCCATTCTATTAATTGAGAATAGGTTGGGATCTCTTACCTGGGGGCTGGCTTCTCTTCTTGTTCTCCTTGCAAGTTCAAAATCCATTGATGTCTTCGCTCCTTATTTTGACTCTCCACTAAACTTTTAATTTGTCAATGCAAACAATAAACATTATCTGTTTGTTCTGGTTTGTTCGGATAAACAAAGGAACAAATAATAAGATCATTATTCCCTAAACATGTGAAAGTAACCCTGAACAACATATTCAACCGAACTACAAAATTAAAACCATTTCAATCTTGGCGCAATTTAAGCCAGGGGTCCCAAAGTCAATTGAGTTGGGGGCTTTGGAAGCTAGGGTCTGGGTGAGGTTTTCAAAAAAAAAGACAAAAGTACAGGAAAAACATTTTTTTTCTCAAAAGGAATGAAAAATAGGGGAAACAAATTTAAAAAAAGAGTTAAAAAAGGAAAACAGAAATAAAAGTAAAAGTGGGGATAAAGAAAGCAAAAAAAGGAAAAAGAAGAAAAACATAGAAATAAGAAAGGAAAGAAAGATAAAGGAATTAAAGAGAAAAAAAGGCAGAAATGTTTTTACCCTCTTTTTCTTTTTTTTTCTTTTCCTTGTTTTCTTGATTTCTCTTCTTTCCAAAAGCAGCAATAAGGTGGGTTTTGGTCATTTTAAGTGTCTTTATTTTTTCTTCTTTCGTTGTGCCTTTTAGCATTGGCACAACGGAATATTCATATGAAGGCGAAGGGACTCAAACTATCAACCTGGGGGCCGCAATTGGCCCTGGGCAGCAAATTCGAGACCCTTGATATAAGAAGTTTGTGGTCTTCTTAACAGTCAAATCTAACCAATCCTAGAATACTCAAAATTCACTTTTTATCCTCAAACTATTTTTTTTTTGCTCCGGTGCCAAGGGATGTCATCAAAAATATGGATAGAAAAGTATTTCCAAAAGCTAAGTCAGGGTCTTCAAACATTTTCAAGCTTAGAGCTACTTTTTGTTAGTTAAGTAATTAGTGCAAGGGGCACCAGCTAAACAATGAAATAGCTAAAACGGTATCTTGATATTTAGTTAGAAAGGTAACAAGTAAAAACAACTAAACAGGAGCTAGCTGGACGCTAGCTAAAAGAGTAAAAAGGCAACTAAATTGCTATGAAGAAAGTTAAAAAAACGATAGCCTGCTAGCTAGAGAGGAGGCCAAAAGTTAGCTTGATAATAAGTGCAAAAATGTACAAAGCTAGCTAGATAGCTTGCTAAATAGCTAAAAGGTGGGAAGATAGCTAACTATAAAAAAAGTTTGCACATTATTTGCTCATTTTTGTTTTTTACCAACTTCTTTTTTGTTATTAACTGTAAAGCACTTGGATGTACTGAAATGATTGTTTTAAGATGCTGTATAAATAAAGTACAATTACATTTACATTCACTTTATAAAACCCATAAAATGACAATTAGTTTCTATATCCTGTAAAATAAATCAATACAAAGATGAATAAATAAATATGTTAAATACATATATGGATGCAGAATGGCGGCGCAGTGGTTAGCGCGTGTGCGGCACAGTTCTGAGGTCATGAGATCGAACCTTCCTGCGTGGAGTTTGCATGTTCTCCCCGTGCTTGCGTGGGTTTCCTCAGGACACTCTGGTTTCGTCCCACATTCCAAAAACATACCTGTCAGGTTGATTGGCCGGTCCAAATTGTCCCTAGGTGTGAATGTGCGACTGAGTTGTCCGTCTCTGTGTGCCCTGCGACTGGCTGGCAACCAGTTCAGGGTGTCCCCTGCCCACTGCCCGGAGATAGCAGGGATGGGCTCCAGCACCCCCGCGATCCTACTGAGGATAAGCGGTGGAGAAAATGGATGGATGGATATAAATTAAATTAAATGATCTGCATTTATATAGCGCTTTTCAAGTCAAGACTTTCCAAAGCGCTTTACAGTGTGCTTCACATTTCCCAATCGCGGTCGTGCAGCCATGTAAGGCGCTAACCTGCTTATTGGGGCTATTAGGGGTTCAGTATCTTACCCAAGGACACTTCGACATGTAACACGGAGGAGCCGGGAATCAAACCTGCGATCTCTTGATCCCTAGACGAGCGCTCTACCTCCTGAGCCACTCATTCTATTCTCATAATCAATCACTTAAAAATAGTTATCAATATTCAAACATATTTCTTTTGTCCATGAAGCCAATATACTGGAAGTTAGTAACTAATTAATCTATTTCTTTATAAATGGACTATTTTACAGGCTTGAGGTGTCGTTGCTGTCATGCGGTTTCCAGACAAATATTACCTATTGGTTTTTTTTACGTTGATGTTCACTTCATCTTGTGTACTGTTACCCAATGCTAAATCTATTGCACCCTGGTAATCCTGGAAGGGGGATTACCACTTGTGAGGTCCCTTCTCAAGGTTTCTTATGTTCCTTGTGCTGAAGTTTTTCATGTGTTGGTATAAGATTAGGGGATGGTGTAGTTGTAACCTGTGCGGCCCTTTGAGACTAAGGGCTATACAAATGTAAATGGTCTGCATTTATATAGTGCTTTTCAAGTGAATGAAGTGCTTTACAATGTGCTTCATACTAACCCAATGACACGCTCACATACCTACAGCAGCATCAGCCAAGCAAGGCAAGTACCTGCTTTGGGGGGCATTGGGGATTCAGTGTCTTGCCCAAGGACACTTTGACATATAAGGGGATCCACTAATAGAACCTGCGACTTCTTGATCCCAAGACGAGTGCTTTCCCTCCTAAGTTACTCCCGCCCCAAACAAATGCAGATTGAGGTGACTAGAACTTCTAGAATAACAGTTTATCATGTTATTACTATGTTGTTACTACGTTAAGGATTAAAAATAACTTTAAATAGAAAAACGTAAAAAAAAAAATACTAGAACATCACAAAGACCCAGCACTGGTGAGCTATTTTTAGAACAGATCTGCGAACACCTCAACTGTTCTTAGGTGGCACTCTGGTGCATGTGGACACCACATTGGGGCCCCTGGTCTAATTCACTTTGATCTACAGTAGATGACTCTTTTGTAAACAACTAGACGTGCTACTTGAGAAATAAACTGATTTTGGGGGGGCTGCTGGTGGTCTAAATGTTCTTTTTTCATGACCCAGTTGCGGCTCTATTCACCGGACTTAAGCTGGTGGACAGCACTGTTGACCAATGGCTGATAAAAGTAATGAGTGCTTTTCTTATATGGGAAACTTGGTTCTGGGTGCTGCTGGACATCAACTCTAAGTGCAACCTTGATCAATCAGGTAAATAAACATATACATGTGAATATATCAAACTTTTCCTGTGTGGAGTTTGCATGTTCTCCCCATGCTTGCGTGGGTTTCCTCCGGGCTCTCCGGTCTCCTCCCACATTCCAAAAAACATGCAATTTTCCCCGGTTCAAATTGTCCCTAAGTGTGAATGAGCGAGTGAGTTGTCTGTTTCTGTGTGTCCTGCGACTGGCTGGCAACCAGTTCAGAGTGTCCCCTGCCCACTGCCCGAGGACACCTGAGATGGGCTCCAGCACCCCCGCGACCCTACTGCGGATAAGTGGTGCAGATAATGGATGTATGGATGTACAGTATATACTGTCTTTAAAAAAGCTGAATAGATTCAAATTAAACCAAACTCTCTACATTTTTAGCTTACTGCTGTCGCTCAGTTACCCCAAACATTTTATTTCACTTGGGAGGCCCATAGTAGGTGAGAAAAGTGACCATACGCAACTTGGAGACACGGCAAACTTGTCTTTTTCATAAGAAGACAATTTACAAAATATCCAACATTACTTTTAGAATCTAATAGTACATATACATGTTATAGGAATGTTGATAAAAAGCAAATTTGTGATGATTTTCTGATCAATGTTCCTACAACCCAATACTCTCGGAGCACACTCCACAGGGCTCCACAAGAAACATGGTTGAATGCCTTCTCCAAGTCCACAAAACACATGTAGACTGGATGGGTACACTCCTATACACCCATAAGGTGATTGCTTTCTCTTTTTTTGTACATGTGTGATGAGATTTTTTTCTCTTTTTCAGGTACTACAAAGGTAAGAATCCTATTAGCAAGACCAGAATAGTCTTCAATCAGGGCCGTTGCCAAATGAGTCTCAGGGGGGCACAAGGCATAGGAGGAAGTGTTGGGCGGTTGGAGGCTTGGTTGGGGCGGGGCGCTTATTATAATATTAGAATTATGGGTTTTTAAAAAACAAAAAAATATATTTTGAGTAGAATATTACACTATTATTGATAATATATTGAACAAAGTGACCCCAACCAAAAGATTTTCTTCTTTAATTTCCTTTTTGTCACGCCGCCATGAATGGAGACAGGACCCAGTAGTTTTATTGATAAGAGGGAGTGAAGGGGTTGCTTCCACGATCCGAGGATCGACGGACACGGTTAGCAGGTGGCGGGAACGTGAAAATAGCACTTCGTTGTTGAGCGAGGATGGTCAAAGATCGTCAGGAAATGCAGGTCGTTAGCCGGGACGGGAGAGCAAGGGCGGTGTCAAGTTGGCAAACAGGTGTCAGGCAGGTAGCGGGGTAAAACAGGTCCGATATCGGGAAGGCAGAACGGGAGTCAGGTCCGGAAGCAGGTTGGCAACGGGTATCAATCAGAGAAAAACAGGAACAGAGTCTGAACGCAACGGTTAGCACAACGATCTGACAGGGATCTCTTGAAAGCCGGGGGTTTAAAAGGAGTTCATCAGCCAATCAGCTCTCAGGGCTGTTGGTGCCAATTGAGCAGTCACAGGTGCTCTGAATCGGCAATCACGAGAGAACCGCACCCCCCCTCCCCCCAAGGGACGGCTCCTGAGGTCCACAAAAAAAAGAATCTACCAGGAAACAAAAAAGGAGAAAAAACGTAATCCAAAGGGAGGAACACAGAAAAACAAAAAGTAATCCAACAGGCAGAAAAAAGCAATCCAACTGGCAGGGAAAAAAAAAGGCAAAAGGTAATCCAACAGGCAGAAACACAAAAAGACTAACCCCCCCCCCCAAAAAAAAAAAATCAGTACTCCTCGGAGTGGACCAATGCCCCCTCGTCAGCGTCAGGAGGCATGGAAGAAGCAGGGTCCGGAAGATACTGAGCGACAGGCAGGCGTCACAGCCGGGCAGACGGATGTCGCAGACGGGTGTCGAGACGGGCGAGCTGGCGGATGGACATCGAGACCGGTGTGAAGGCAGGCGGATGGACGGACGTTGAGACAGGCGGACGGACGGACTACGAGACAGGCTGGCGGACGAACTTCGAGACCGGTGGAAAGGCAGGCGGACGGACGGACGTCGAGACAGGCGGGCGGACAGACTTTGAGACAGGCTGGCGGACAGACTTCGAGATTGGCTGGCAGACGGACTTCGAGACAGGCTAATAGACGGACTTCGAGACAGGCTGGCAGACGAAGCGTCGTGCAAGCAGGCGGACGAAGCGTCGTGCAGGCAGGTGGTCGAAGAATCGGGCGGGCAGGTGGACGAAGAGTCGGGCGGGCAGGCGGACGAACCGAACAAGTGGGCGGACGAGCCAGACAGGTGGACAGGTGAATCAGGCAAGCAGACCGGCATGGCAGGCCGACAAACAGGCCTGGGGGGCGGACAGACGGGCATGGCCAGCGGGCGGACGGACGAGTCGAGCTGACTGACGGGAGAGTCGGACAAGTCGGAGTGTTGAGCAGACGAATCGGACGGGCGACCTGAAGTATCAGACAGGCAGACAGGTTGACAACCAGGCATGGCAGGCGGACAGACGGGCATGGCAGGCGGACAGGCAAGCAGACGGGGACCTCGGACAGATCGGGCGTTGCGGTAGGAGGCCTGGACCGGATAGGATGAGAGGCTGTGTGCAGACTGGTTCGGTGGCATTCAGCCCCCCACTCCGGAACCGCCCCTGTCCGCCAGTCCAAGCGAGCGTTGTGCTTAACCAGCCACGGGTATCCCAGGTCGAGCGGTTCCCGGGGAAAGGAAGCAGGTGGAAACTCATCCGCTCGCGGTAGGTCCCGGACAGTCTCATTTCCACCGGCTCTGTAATTTGTGTTGCCGTGCCAAATAGATGACTGTCCAGAGCTTGGGCAGGAACCTGGGTTTGAAGGGGGACACACTTCAACCCGATTTTCCGGGCTAAGGATGTTGACCTCCGCGCCCGAGTCCACAAGGGCGGACAGGGACTGGGTTGACCCGGGACTCCGAAGGTGGACCTGGAGCCTTGGCCTTCCGGTCGGGGAGATCTGGGTGTGGACGGAACTCAACCGGACGACTCCAATCGTTCGGTGAGCTCCCCCTTTTGACGGGCAGGAGGATACCCCTGCCCGTCAAAAGGATGTCCCTGCCCGCCACAGTACAGGCCCTCAGAGAGTGCGACGCGCGATCCACCTCCATTGCCTCTGGTGGGTCTAGAGTAGTATCACGGGTGGCTGCTGGAAATCCGAGGTGGCGCCAGTCACCTCGGGCGAGCAGGAAACTGGGTGGCTCTGGCGGACTCTCTCACGGCGTCGACCCTGGACCCGACGATCGATCCGGGCCGTGAGCGCAATAGCCTCGTCAAAGTTGGTAGGCGGGGTGTAGTCATGTAGTCCGCCAAGCTGTGGAGATAGTCGTCCACTAACGCCTCCGCGTCCCAGTTGCTTTGGCTGGCCAACGTCCGGAAGTTGATTTAGTTCAATAGGGATCGAGATGCATCGGCTGAAGATCCCGTGTCGAATACCTTTACGATCTCCTGGGCCAAAAGATCGAACGAGGAACACGCCGCTGATTCTCGCTCGAACTTGGCAGTTCCAGACAGGTGATTAATGGTGAAAGCCACTTTGGCGACATCAGACGCGAAGTTGCGGGTTTGCAAATAAAATTTTAACGGACAGTTCACCAGGAAAGCGCGAACCTGGGCAGGATCGCCACAAAATTTCTGCGGGGCGGCTCAGCCGTTTAGATGGTGGGGGAATTCGTGAACGGGACAGGCGGGGCGTGCGGCAGCACGAGAATTACCAGGGGGGCGGGGCAGATGCGTGCAGCTGACAAGCAAGAATCTCCGAGAGCGCATCTAACATTTCTTGCTGGCGCTGAAGCCACTCCTGTTGCTGCCGAACAACCCGTAGAATGGCTGACACGTCACCCGACATCCATCGGACTCCCGCCTCCGTACGATGCGAACTTTGCATGTCTCCTTCTTTCTCCGATCGGTGCTCGTGAGAAACATTTGCTGGGTCCCCTTTTCTGGTCAGATCGTTCTGTCATGCCGCCAGGAACGGAGACAGGACCCAGTAGCATTCGTTTACTCAGTTTTATTAATAAGATGGAGAGAAGGGCTTGCTTCCACGATCCGAGGATCGACGGACACGGGTAGCAGGTGGCGGGAACGCGGAAGTGGCACTTCCGTGTCGAGCGAGGATAGTCGAGGATTGGCAGGAAATACAAGTTGTTAGCCGGGACGGGAGAGCGAGGGCGGTGTCAAGTTCGGAAACAAAGTCGGCAACAGGTGTCAGGCAGGTAGCGGGGTAAAACAGGTCGGATATCGGGAAGGCAGAACGGGACAGAGTCAGGTGCGGAAACAGGTTGGCAACGGGTATCAAGCAGAGAAAAACAGGGCAGGAACAGATTCTAAACGTTAGAGCTTGCCGAGCTGGGAGCAACGGTTAGCACAACGATCTGACAGGGATCTCTTGAAAGCCGGGGGTTTAAAAGGAGTTCATCAGCCAATCAGCTCTCAGGCTGTTGGCCCCAATTGAGCAGTCACAGGTGCTCTGAATCGGCAAACATGACACTTTTTCCTTTTCTTCCCCCCGTCTTTTTTCATTTTGTTTTCCATTTTCCTTTTTCTTCTTTTGTTTCTTTTTTTTAGCTTTTTCATTTGGTTTAATTTTCATCTCTCTTTTTAAATTTGTCCTGCTTGTTTTCTTCTTTTTTTTCCGTTTATTTCTTATTTTTTTACTTGAATTATTTTTTCCTGTTTTATTCATTATGTCTTGCTTTCTTTTTTTCCTCTCCAATTCTTTTTTTCCTTTCTTCTTGCATAACTTTTTCTATTTTTTGCTTTTCCCCTTTTCTTTTTAGTTTTTCTTTTCCCCAGCTTTTTAATTCTTTCATCTTACTTTATTTTTTTCTTTCTATTTTTTTTATTTTACTCCTTTATATTTTTTTTAGACTGCCCTCACTACAACACCCAGTTTTCTTTGAGGGCAAAGCGCTGAAACCCCCCTGATGCTCCTCCCTGGTAATGCCCCTGTCTTCAACCTTACAAAAATGATACTAATGTGTATCACTGTATAAATCTTGCCAACAGATAAAAGCTGCTGTCCTGCTGGTGCTGGTCTACTTGGCTGGGAGCATTGTTTTTTTGGTTGCTTTGTTGTATGGGATTGAAATGTCATAAAATAACACTTTTGAAAACATTTTTATAACTGTAAAACAAAAAAAATGGCAAAAGTTAGAGGCTGCATGTTGACAAGTGTAACATTGTAATTTGTAAAATGATTGCATTTAAACAATAAAAAAAAAAAACGGCGGTATTTCATCATTTAACACTATCACATTTTTAATCACCACCTCAACAACAGAAGAAAAAAAACATCCAGTCCACACCTACATGTACATGCCAGGTAGGATACCCTAGATAAGGGGTGTCAAAGCAATTTTAGCTCAAGGGCCACATGCTAGAAAAAAAAAATGGGGGCCAGATTTGTGGATTAAAACAAAAGCCCGAGAGAAAGGGGGAGAAAGTGAGAGAGTGAAAGAACACAGGAGAAAGAGAGAAAAGGGGAGATAGAATAATAGAGCTGAGTGGAAGGAGAGAAACTCAAAAAAAAGAGAAAAAGAGAAACTTAACAACAAAGAAATAGAATGAAACAGAGAAAAAGCTTGAGTGAGAGACAGAAAGCGAGAAAAAAGGAAGAGTAAAAGACAGAAATAGAAAAAAAGAGTGAAACACATGGGGGGAAAAACAAAGTGAAAAATGAAAAAAGAGATAAAGAAATAGGTTAAAAAAGAGAATAAGAAAGAAAGGTAAAAAATACATTTTATTCAACTAGATTTGCACCAATGTTTACTTTATTAGCATGAAAAGCAGCATAAAGTGGTCTCACAATGCAAGTTTCAGAAATACTTTATATTTATATCAACCTGCTAATTCATTTTCAGTGTTAAATAGCATCATAAATATTTACGGTATATACATAGTATAGCAAGAAAAAATACATACAGAAAACGGATAAAATATACTCCAAATCAGAAAAAAGAGCAAATAGTAGGGTGTTTTGCGGTTGTGGTCATCTCCCTTTTGCACAAAAAGCACACAATAGACACTTTGATACAAAAATAATATATATGTTATTTCATTCATATTACGAAAATAATATCTCTTTGTATACGCTGCCATTCAAAGGTATGGGGTCTCTTAGAAGTGTCCTTATATTTGAAAGAAAAAAAAAAAAAGCAAAGTTTCTTTCTAAATGAAGATACCATGAAACTCAGAAATACACCCTATACATTGTTAATATGGTAAATGAATATTTTAGCAACAAATGTCTGGATTTTATTGAGATATCTACATAGGTGTATAGAAGTCCATTTCTGGAATGGCCAAAAAAGACAACTTTCCTGTGAAACTCAATAGTCTATTCTTTTTCAACGAAATGGAGGCTATTCCATGCGAGAAATTGCCAAGAAACTAAAGATCTCATCCAACAGTGTGTACTAGTCCATTTAGAGAACAGCACAGAAAGGTTCTAACACAGGGGTGCCAAACTCATTTTAGCACACAAAAAAATCTCACGGGGACCGTACTAGTACATTTGAGAGAAATAGGGAAAAGAAAAAAGAAAAAGAGAGAAGGAAATAGAGAGAAATAAAATGAGTGAGAGAAGTGAGACTGAGTCAGGAGAGAGAAAGAAGGTAAGAGACATAAAAGAGAAAGAGTGAGAGAAATGGCAAGCACAATAGAGAATAGAGAAAAAAGTCAGAAAAATAGAAGATAAGAAATAAAGAGGGCAGCACGGCGGCGAAGTGGTTAGCGCTTGTGCGGCACAGATCATGTCATGGGAACCTGTCGTGGGTTCAAATCCATCTCCAGACTTCCTGTGCGGAGTTTGTATGTTCTCCCCGTGCTTGCGTGGGTTTCCTCCGGGCACTCCGGTTTCCTCCCACATTCCAAAAACATGCATTTCAGGTGAATTGGCCGGTCCAAATTGTCCCTAGGTGTGAATGAGCGAATGAGTTGTCTGTCCCCGTGTGCCCTGCGATTGGCTGGCAACCAGTCCAGGGTGTCCCCTGCCCACTGCCTGATGATTGCTGGGATGGGCTCCAGCATCCCCGCGACCCTACTGAGGATAAGCGGTGCAGCTGATGAGATGAGATGAAGAAATAAAGAGCAGTGAGATGGAGAGAATAAAAGAAGGAAAAAAGACAGCAAGAGAAAGAAAGGGAGTACGATAGAGTGAGGTGAGAAAAAAGGAAAGAGTGAAAGAGAGAAATATAGAGAATGGGAGAGAAAGAAAGGGAAAAAAGAAAGTTAAGGGCATTAGCAAGAGAAAGAGTAAAAAGAGTGAAAGAAAAAGAAAATATTTCGAAAAAGAAGAGAGGAAGAAAGAGAAAGCGGAAGAGAGCGGGTAAGAGAGAGGAAAGAGAAATGCAACAGTTGCTTAGCTATTTTAAGTACATCTCATTTATCCCTTGTGCTTTCTTAGCTTTGTCTTGTGGGCCGGATTCAAAACCTTAGCCGGTCATATGTGAATTTCCCTGAATAATGAATAAAGGATCTATCTATCTATATCCAGCCTGCTGGCCACCTGTTTGACACTTGTGTTCTGCCCAAACAAGAAAGAGAAGTGGGCACATAGATTACGGTCTATAATTTGAGGAATAGAAACAGGTTCTCAACTAGCAGCTTGGTTAAGTAGTATCCGCAAATCACAACAACTACAGTGAAGTGGATCCGTCGAGCTGCCGGCCTTTAAGCAAAATGGCAAAGGAAAAGGAAGACATTAATATGGGCAAAAGAACAAACATTGGACAACTCATTAGATAAATAAAAGTCTGTCTTTTTCATGGAAAACACTAAATTGTCTGGGTGAAACTTTTGAACAATACTGTAGGTAGGGCGAAGTGGTAACAATTTGCATTGAAATCAAAATAATTCCGTTTAATGTTTCTACCTTTTGACAGGTTACTTCTCTGAATCGTGAAACGCACTTTGAGGTAACAAACAGGCAGGTATTTGAAGTTATTTTTAAAATGTTTTTGATAGGATTGTTGTAAATTTAGAAGTGTAATAACGACAAATGTTGAACATTACAGAGACCCTTACAGTTAAATATTTTCCTTCCTCTAAACCTCGTCAACTATTTTGCTTAAGAATAGCTGCATTGTCGTGTTTGTTACTCCGGTCTGTTTGATAATCCTAGTTTTACAATTGTGCCCCCTTGATGTGTTTGAACTCCCTCCCCCAACAGTTCTGCGCATTGTTTGTAATAAAATACAGGACCTGCTGAGGTACCTCAGATGAGTATCAGGTCCTGGGAACTGATTACATCTCCTAATGAGCTGATAGATCGAACAGTTTTTGAAGTCTTTTAGGTGAGTTAGAACTGTAGCTCATCACCAAAACTGAGACACTGAAGGAGGTCTCTGTCCCTCTGGAGTAAAGCAGCTGACAGAGTTTCCATGGGCGGTAGAGACACTGAAATCTCTCTATTCAGAGACGGAAATGATAGAAACTTCTGACTCTGATTTTTAGCTAAGCCGCTAAATTCTGTCGACAGTACTCTTATCTCCATGTCTTGGGGTAGTTTGGGGGACTCGGCTTTAGGGTGCACAGTAACAGAGTTGAGCACTTGCTGTATTTTCTGGGTTGGTACCGTTTGGGTGTTTTCCAGAACTCCGAGCTGCGTTTCTAGTAGTCGCAGAGGAACTTGACTGGGCACTTCTTGCTTGATGGTGTCTGCTACCAACGTCTGGCAGTGTGTGATGAGGCATGGTTGCATTTCTTCTTTCAGATGAGGTCTCTCAACAAAGGAATTTGTCTCCTGAAGATGTTCCGTTGCTAACTGGATGGGGTTGTTCAGAGTCTGAGAAGGGCCCACTGAAACCGGTTGTCCCTGGTCCAGCTGATTCTCCACTTTCAGATTGGTCGTAAGCGCTGGCCCTTCAAACAACTTGATGATCAGCTGCTGCGATTCGCCTAAACTCAAAGGCTTGGTATACTCCTCATTTTCGGTGAGCAACGGAAGCCCTTGTGGCTCAAAATGCTCCAGTAACAACTGGAAGCCTTCTTCCACGTTCTGGAGCTCTATCTGAGACGCAGGGGAGAGGAGCATACAATCCAAGAGGCTCAATGGGTGCTCGTTCTCAAGCGTTTCAACTGAAGTCTGTCCCTCTGTGAGGTCAGAGATTTCAGTTTTGATGCAAGGCAGCTGGACAAATTTATTTTCCTCCATCAGAGCTTCCACAGACTCTTCTGAGTCCATTGCAGAGGGAGGATGGGAGATGTAGTGTGTGGTTTCTGAAGAGGAGTCTAGTTCTTCGGATGCCAGTATGTCCTTCTGGGCTGAAGTAAGGCACATGTTATTGACATGTGGAACTTGTGGATCTGGTGTATCTTCTGCAATGAAAATAAAAGAACATTATGCATTCTCTTGAGGAAAACAACAAGAAAAACAAAAGGAGACAAGGCATACTTCTACTTTCAAGTAAATCACAAATCAAAATAAGTTTCTATTCCAAACCAAGGGTGGGAAAACTACAGCCCATGGGCGCCATGCGGCCCATCAGGCTTTTTCATTAGGCCCACCAAACAAAAACAAGTCAAGTCAAGTCAAGTCATTTTTGTTTGTAAAACAAATTCAAGCAAAAAATATACCATGCATTAAATCGTAAAAACTATTAATTATCCTTTTTAATTTGATGCCACTTCTGTTCCCAGTGTCCATAACATTACAATTGCAATCTACATATTTTTCACTTGCTATTTTTCTCATGTATTTATTTTATTTTTTAAGATATGTATCAAATGTACAAATTGCTGTATTGAATTTTACAAAGCAAATTATTAAATAGGGCAGCACGGTGACACAGTGGTTAGCACGTGTGCGGCACAGTTCGTGGGAACCTCCTGAGTGGGTTCAAATCCAGCTCCCGGCCTTACTGTGCGGAGTTTGTATGTTCTTCCTGTGCTTGCGTGGGTTTCCTCCAGGTACTCCGGTTTCCTCCCACATTCCAAAAACATGCATTTCAGGTGAATTGGCCGGTCCAAATTGTCCCTAGGTGTGACTGAGCGAGTGAGTTGTATGTCCCCGTGTGCCCTGCGATTGACTGGCAACCAGTCCAGGGTGTCCCCTGCCCACTGCCCGATGATTGCTGGGATGGGCTCCAGCATCCCCGCGACCCTACTGAGGATAAGCGGTGCAGCTGATGAGATGAGATTATTAAATAAAGTGCTTTAAAAAGGAACGTCTATTATAACTTTACTTTAATTCGGAGTCATTAAGACCCAATTTGAGTAGATGGTTTATTTATAAAGAAACAATTATAAAATTAAAAACAAAATGTGAGTATCTTTATTTAATAATCAGGGTTCCTACACCTATATGGCCAAATTCAAGCATTTCTAGTACCATTTCAAGAAGAAATTCAGTGCTGATCCAAAAGAACAAGAACTTAAACTTGAGTTTAAGACCACAACTCTCAACCCCTAATTTTGGAACCCTAAAACCGGTTTTGAAACCCTCATTTTCAGTCCAAACACCTGACTCTAGCCCTAACCCTGTCTTAAACTGTAACACTAGCTCTAAACATTTTCTGGAACCCTACATTCAGTTTAGAACCCCAACATAAAACTCAAACCCTAGTTCCTAGCCTTCTTCTTCTTTATAGCTTGCCACTCCTTGCACATTTGCTCTCTGCACTATTGTACTTACAGCGTTATTGTTACAGTGTTAATGTTACTGTTTACCTGACTTGTTAACCTGACTGCCCATTTTGCACATCTGGTTAGCTACTCCTCTTGCACTATCGGCACTATGGTAAAATACTATACGTAGCCATAATACAATACAACTTTTACTTATATCTGTACATTCAAGGAAACTGTGCGGGTCAGATGTATCGACATTTCGTTCTGTATACACGTGTACTAGAATGACAATAAAGTAGATCTGAATCTGAATCTGAATTAACCCTGTTTTAAACCATAACCCTATCTCTAAACCGATTCTGTAACTAAACATTCAGTTTAGAACTCACCATTGAGCTCAAACCCAAGTTCCTGACTCTAAACCTACACCACTTTAGATGTAAGCCCAAGGCCCATCCCATTTCAGAACACTAAATTCAATGTCATATCCTAAATAGCCTAAGCCTCAGTTTTTCACCCAACCCCAATCCTATTTTGGACCCATAAAATAAGTTTAAAACCCTTATTTGAAGCTGAACCCTAGCCCAACACACAACCTAAAAAACATGGCAAAAATTTCAATTTACAAACACTTCACCAAAAAGCACTTTTCAAACCTTGAAAACACAACATTCAAATTTTCAATGATTTTAAGCACCCGTAAGAACCGTATGAATCTTTAATAATTCCTACCGTCATTTCCTTAATAAACTTTTGTCCAATTTTGGTTACTTAATATCTCTGCCTGAATGAAATGTTAAATAAACAGTTTGGTCACATTGAGTCTACGTAGTTTGTATTCTTCCTTGTGCTTTCTAGCATTTGTTTTTGGTTGCACCTTACAGAGGCAGAGAGAGGTCAAATAATATACAGTAAGACCTCGGTTATCGCGGTTAATGGGGACCAAAACCACCCGTGATAAGTGAAAATCCGCGAAGTAGCGGCGCACCTTCAAAAAAAAAAAAAAAAAAAAATACATATATATATATTTTTTAAATTATTATTTTTTAGACCCAGTTAAAGGGGACCAAAACCACCCGCTAAAAGTGAAAATCAGCGAAAAAACAAAAAAAAAAATCTCATCTCAATCTCATTATCTGCATCGCATATCCTTATTAGGGTCGCGGGGGGGGCTGAAGCCCAACCCAGCCACCGCCGGGCAGTGGGCAGGGGACACCCTGAACTGGTTGATCGCAGCTGCAAATCACATTAGTTCTCGCAGTTAGCTGCGTTCTTCATCGACGCACGAGCCGAGATTCACCGCTAAGAGTCGTACAGCTGGGCGACTTTACGTCCGCCCAGGACAATCGGAGACAAATTCACGACAGGGTGCAGTTCGGTCGCTCCCGCGAGCGAGCCCCTAACCCGCAGCGCGGGTACTTTCGGGCGCGATACGCACGACACCGACACAGTTACGGGGGTCCCGCGCACGTCCGCCGCCTTTCGCCTGCTGCGTGCGGACGGCCGCCTGTCGTCGCGCCGCGCTACTGGGGTCGTCGGACGAGCGGGCTCGGGGGTAGCCCGATCACGCCCGCCGCCTTTTCTGGCGTCGCGCCGTTTGACGCCGCGTGACCCACTATCAATACCAAATTCATTGTACCGTATTTTCACAAAAATAGGGAACATATAAAAGTCTCCAATTTAAGGAAAATCAGAAAAACAGAGAAATGCTGGTCACCAGTGTGTGCTTCCGCCGATTCCCCCCCCGTCCTGTCCCATCCAGCCGGCCGCCTTATCCCGCGTCCGCTGACGTTCCACCGAAAAACCCCGCAAAAAGTGAAAATCTGTGAAGCCCCTTCAAAAAAAATAAATAAAATAAATAAATAAATAATTAACCATTACAGACCGCGAAGCTCTGAAGCCGCGAACGTCGAACCGCGAAGTAGCGAGGTCCCACTGTACATTGTCCCTTTAAAAATTGTAAATCATTAATTTGAGCCATAAGACAAAATTTTAGGTGAAATTATATTTTTTTGCATGTTTTGGGGAGCTGGTCAATAGACTATATTAGGGCAGGGATTTCAAACTCACGGCCAACAAAATGGAAAGAGGGTGCTTTTGCTCACTTTCAGGCTCTGTAGTTTGTAGTCTTCCCTGGACTCATTCTTGGTTGTACTATACATACATTAAAGTGACATATAGTGGACACATCTAAAACACTGTCCCTTTAATAACAGTGGAATGTTTTTATTAGCATTGTTTTTGTTGAATAGCCCATTTGGCCCGGCCTCACCCTTGCTTCAGCGACCCCCGACTCAATTGAATTTGAGACCCCTGTTTCAAGGAAGCAAAACAATTATTAGTGCTTCAATAAAAAAAATTGACATACTTGAAACACTGGGGATAACTTTGCTCTTTCGTCGTTTCCTGCGTTTCCCCTGAGAAAATAAAATCAAATTAAGTTCTCATTTTCACAACCCACAATCAATACCAAATTCATTGTACCGTATTTTCACAAAAATAGGGAACATATAAAAGTCTCCAATTTAAGGAAAATCAGAAAAACAGAGAAATGCTGGTCACCAGTGTGTGCTTCGTGGGATGATATCAGGTTCCAGAAGCGACTTGGGTGGTGTCTGGGAGAAGGCAAGGTCATTTCTGCTGTTCTGTTTACAGCTAGGCTAACAACTCTACGGACCTTGTAGCTTGCCAATGCCAGGTCCATTTGGCATAAAATGGATGACCTGGAGCCACGACTCATGGGAAACCACTAAATTCGAAACAGTCTTTTTTTAACAATCATGGAGATCCGTCTCCATTCGAGGGCACCCGATGCTAGCGCAGAGCTAGCCTGCCGCTCTTAAATGTTTCTTACACTGAAGGAAAAACCTCCAATTTTGTTTTGCTTTTTTATAATGACACTAAAACCAAGGGTCCAAGCAATACCATTTCTGCGTGGAAGTCAATAGGTGATCAAGGCCACCCAGTGGGCACGCGCGCCCTATAGTGCCATGCACCCTGTGCAATGTTACATACATAAATAGAACCAGCTACAAGAGACTAGGCCCTTTGCTCATGTAATTATGGTATGTGACAATTCATTGCAGACAATCAAGCTTTCACTCACATAGTTTTCACAAGTAGACCAGCGAGGATAAAGCTGAGCGTGACGTCTTTTCTGAGCATCTGCTTCTTCGTAGTATTTGTCCCTGTCTGCCTGTGGGAGCAACTTCCACTGTGGACACAAAATAAGAACACATTTCAAGGACACATAAAGGGATCAATTAAGCCTGATCAAACCCTGACTACAGTGCAAGCACGATGCACTTAGTTGGTATGACCTATCTACAGCACCTGGTATTCCCAGGTGGTCTCCCATCCGAGTACTAACTAGGCCCGACCCTGCTCAGCTCCCCAGGTCAGGGGTCCTCAGGGTGATATGGCCCTGTAACAAGTTTTTACAGCAACCTTAACATGAGATTTCCATTTTTAAAAATAGCATCTTTTGATACATAATACTAACGGTTTGTGGATTTACTTAGTGGGTTGCGCAATACAGAACTGTATTTAATCACACTCTCCTTAGTGGAAGTAGTGTTGGCAAAAAGATTGACTTGAGATATTTGCAAATTATTCGAATGTAACGCTAACTTTTTCAGCAACTTACAACCCTAGAAATGATAACATTTTTCATGTAAATATGAACAGTCAGACTCCTGTGACGTTTGACAACACAACAGAAGCAAATAAGGTCAAGTTGTTTCATAACCATGGTCAATCAAATTGGAACACTGCTGCAAAGGCAGAAACTTACTGAAAGTTGCTACAAGGTGCATCCACCATCTTAACTTCGGGGATGAGCTCCTCCATTAGCCCTGCAACTGCCTCTACAGTCCCTCCCACAATCGTCTCTTCGGCTCTCATGCGAGCCTACATACTTTTATTCAAGCTCGTGATGACATCGACTTCAAAATACCGTGTTTGAAACACAGAGAAAACCCAAACTGTTTTTTACCCACATGCACTCTAATTCTGGCTGAATTTTCTAGGGAAATAATTTTGCAATTTTGAGCTCTGATTTTTATGCTCCGCATAGATTTTGTTGTGCGCTGAGAAGGTCTGAGCAGTGCCAATTGCCCACGCACACAGCATCTTAGAGGAACATTGCTTGGTACCTACCATTTTTCCTAGGGCCACATGAACAGACGCGCTGTCTCTTTTCTCCAGTTGCATGGTGACGACCTCTCTGTACTTATTTGCAAACAACATAAAGGCGTTGGGTGGCTTCTTGATGTAGGGACGCTCTCGGATGTGCTCAGTCTTCCTGGGGTTACTGAAATAAAACCCACAAACAGGTGTCTTTGAGAGGGAATTTCAAGTTTGACACATATATGCCAATGTTTTTCCCCACGGAGTTTCAAGAGAGAAAGGTATGTAGTAAAAATGTATACTTTTAATTTGCATGAAATAGGCTTACATCGTTGTGAAGAGATTTTGCGGTGGAGCTGAAGAAATTAAAGGATGCACCTGCTCAAATAATATTTCCCCATTCCTTTGAAAGAGAAAAGACTTTGTTGAAAAGATCAAAATTGATTTAAATCAAGCCACAGTGTGTATTATTTAACCACTAAATGGCACACTGTGTTTCCGGGTACGAGCGAGTGCCACAGTGCCGAAATGCCACAGTGCCACAGTGCAACTTGGGACCGGAAAAACATGTGTAAAAAAAACTACAAAATTCTTATGATATTTTTAAACAAAAAATAATATTGGTAATATAGTTCATGAACCAGTTGAGGGTATCCCCTGCCCACTGCCCGAAGATAGCTGGGTTGGGCCCCAGCACCCCCGCGACCCTAGCAAGGATGAGCGGTGCAGAAAATTAATGGACGAATGATAGTTCATGTATTTTTTTGTCTAATGTGCAAATAATTTTTTTTTCTGAATGAAAGTTGGTTCTACCACTGGGAGGCACTAAATATAACACACTATCCCATTCGGAAATGCGTGGGTTGCACTCACATGAAACCAACTGGTACCATCTGGGGAGCTGCAGGGGTCATCATCATGCTTGACGGTGCCCTCATCTGGAAAAAAAACATTGTTTAAGTTCGGCATTCACAAAAAAAAGCCAAGTTAATATTACCATTTGTTGAGGATGTGGACCCAAGACGTTTTGTATGGGCCATTGATGAGGCAGTTGCTGCTGTTTAAAGGACAGGTAAAATCAGTGCAGAATTAACATGATAAAATCTGTTAAAGGAGTCACAAGCAATACTATAAGTTTGAAATGTCATTTTATTGTTTTCCAATATTCCTTTGTGGGGAAAGGTTGTTTTCTTGTTTTGATTGTGAATATGTCTTCCTTCTGCAAGTAAAAAATAAATAGGGGTAGACCCTTAAAAGCATGGACTTCAGCCTGCTCCCATTTGGCACAGGTTTAACCCTTCTCAAGGTTTTTTTTTTCCTCACGCTGTGGTTCTTGCCCGAATGTTGGTTTAAGATCAGGCGATGGTGCAATACTAATCCTGTGCAGTCCTTTGAGACATTTTTGTGATTCAGGGCTATACAAATAAATGTAACTTGACTTGACTGACCTTATGTTGTTATGGTCTTCAGTGACCTGTTTCAAGGGAAAATAATGCCATACCTTGTGTGTTATAAAATATGTTTTAGGAGGTTGTATTAACTACCTACCGGAGTGATACTCCTTTTTGGCGGTCAGGATAGGTGAGACCCCAGGTCAAAATTGACCCACCAACACTGTTAGTGGTGCCAATTCCTAACACAACATGATAGTTAAGTATTGTACTATTGTGTTGTACAGCTATTTTTAATCTATCTACCCTGGTCACATCCCCTCAAGAGGGGTGACCAGCTATTTTTAGTGCAAATAATTTGTTTATTTTTGAAATTGACGATTCTTTTTGTTGTTGCGCTTTTCCCAAATAAAATAAAAAGCCAAACAAAATGTATTATTGCAGCCAAGCTACAATTAAAAAACAAAAAAAAATAAAAAAATAAAAACATGCTAAGAAATAAACCAATAGAAAAAAAACTTTTTCAAGTACCCTATTTACGATACAGAAACTTTAGGCTACCTAGGTCACATTTATCTTTCCAATAAATCCACAGTGAGACCCAAAGATTTTTTTCAACATACCTGACTGTGATTATGGAAACTGGCGTGACTGTTGAGGTGCACCGGTGGTCGGATCTGCTGCGGCATGTTGTACATATTGGGACCAGGTATCATATTAGCAGGCTGCGAAAAACGGGGCCCCACAGGGAACGTGGGGAGCATTTGTCTAGGGTGGCATTCTGGCCTGATTGGATGCATTTTGCTTCAAATTTCAGGTGATAAGTACAGACTTGAGCCAAATAAAAAAAACCTTTGGAGTCGTGCAAGAGCAGACTGTGCAAAAGTCTTCATTCATACACTTCAAAAATTAGCAGCATTTTATGAAACCATCAGACATTGGTTTCACACCTAGATTCTGAGATGCCTGGTTGTATTATACAACACCATTCCTGGCAGGAGTGATGAATCCTTGTCAGCATGATGTATGGTGACATCTCAAGGGTAACGCAAACAACTTAAGAGTGATTACTCGTGTCAAAGCCTCCAAAGACTGTTCCAATTTCCATGGCATTGAACTTTTACCCACACTAGAAATGTTTTACATTAAAAAAAAAGTATTCCTGAACTTATAACATCTTGTCCTTTTCACACCTGGGACTCATTGTTAATGTTACATCATGTTCGACTCTACCAAAATAGACATCCTGGATAACCTTTAAGTTTCCCAGACTTGTTTTATCTTTTGCAGTAATGACTGGAATACAAATCTACCAGCACTCCTGAACCCTTTCACCTGTGTCTGACTTTCCACATTACCCATTTACTATCCTTCTCACCACCCAAAAAACAACGACATTATCATGTTCCTTTGCTGATTTGGCTCAACATAAAAACACCTAATCCCATCCAACAAAAAAACTCCAAACAGAACATCCAAAAGCCACACATAAATCCAAACTTGGGACTCACCTTTTTAAAAGAGCATCCCCCACCTCACCATTCAACCCCTTTTCTCATGATATTCCAATGTATTATCCATTGAACTGGTCTTTGCAAGCTTCCACACTGAACAATTACACCCAATAAGCATGGTTGTGCTATGTATAATAACTGAAAGGCCACAATATGGCTTATGAAAGTGACAATGTGAAAGCACTGCATCAAATGGACTGTTAATGAAACAAATTGCAAATGCATTATGAACAGGATCATGATTTCATGGACATCCTCCCACAAATGATAACACCCACATCGTGCTGTGTCACATGCAAAGAGCCTAATTTTAAATCATCCCAGTGTTTGCGTTATGATTTAAAACAGTGATTGCATGAGGTTTTTGCTTTTAATGAATGGCATTTTTCACAGGGGGTATAGTATTCATCAGAGCCCGTCAAGAACGAAGTGACCCACGTTGACATATAACCGTCGGTTGCCTGCGACCATTTACGTAGACAGACTTTCAACGCGTTTGTTTCGCTCGCTCTCTTCAGTCTTTAGTTGAATTCGAAACGCTTCACGAATCATTTCCACCTGTCGTCAAAGGTTGAAAGGAACTCGTTTGGGGCCACATTTTACAACAGAGACGACCGATTGACTGCTAACCAATTTGTAGCATTTTTGCTAATCCCTCAAAGCTAGCGAGATTGTGTCAAATACACGTCAGCCCATACGATTTTTTTGACTGTATTCCAGTTGTTTCCCGATTTTTCCCAAAGGGTAATTATACTAAACTCACCTGTGATGTATCCAAAAATAAATAAATAAATGAACTGCTATAAACCATCTTGTTGTAAAACGATGTGCTATTGTGACATCGATAGAAACTTTTCAGTAGTGGACGCCGAATCTTTCCAAAAGCCCTTCCGCTCAATAAAATAATAATGAATATGCCTTAAATTGTTAAATACTTTTAAATTCAAAATAAATGCACGATAAATCTGAAAGTTATTTGGGAGGTTACACATTCGTCTCAAATTTATTTTAGTTGACAGAAATCAAACAAAGCCTGCCACCCTCAAAATAAAATAATAATGTGCCTAAAAACACAGAATACATTCAAATCATCCAAAGAAATGCGGAAAAAAATAGATTTGAATGGTATTTTGGAGGTTACCTGTTTTCCTCCAGAAACTTTTTAGATAACACCGAAACTAATCCACAGCTTCCCCCCTCTCAATAAAATAACAATGAATATGCGTCTTAAATTGCAAAATACTTAAAAAATAAATAAATTCAGAAAAGAAACGTAGAGACGTAATTTAGTTGACACAAAAGACAACAATCCCACCCCCTTTAAATAAAATACCCAAATAAGTGCCTTTAAACACACAATACCCTCAAATTAAGAACAAATGTGGAAAATTTGATAAACAATAAAAATATGAAGGGAAGTATTTTTTAAGTACGGTATCAATTTCATATAACAGCGGCGCAGCGGTTAGCGCGTGTGCGTCACAGTTCTGAGGTCATGAGATCGAACCTCCTGTGTGGAGTTTGCATGGTCTCCCCGTGCTTGCGTGGGTTTCCTCCGGGCACTCCGGTTTCATCCCAAAAACATGGATGTCAGGTTAATTGGCCGGTGCAAATTGTCCCTAGGTGTGAATGAGCGAGCGAATTGTCTGTCCCTGTGTGAAATGAAATGAAATGATCTGCATTTATATAGCGCTTTTCAAGTCAATGACTTCCCAAAGCGCTTTACAATGTGCTCCCAACCTGCTTATTGGGGGTATTAGGAATTCAGTGTCTTACCCAAGGACACTTCGACATGTAACACAGACGAGCCGGGATTCAAACTGGGATCCCTTGATCCCAAGACGAGTGCTCTACCTCCTGAGCTACTGCCGCCCCGCTACTGGCTGGCAACCAGTTCAGGGTGTACCCGTAGGCGCCTTACATGGTTGTAACCGCCTATTCATCTTGATAGTTTTATTTTTTTTCTCTATCAAAGTCTCTCTCTCACTCTCACACACACACACACACACACACACACACACACACACACACACACACACACACACACACACACACACACACACACACACACACACACACGTATATATAGTATACGTGTTTTACCTTGTAGTGCCATTTCTAATGTCGTTGCATACAATGTTTCACAATGTTCATATCCATGACAGTAAAGCCAATTCTTATTCTAATAAGTTTAAAAAAGTATTGTATTGTATGCACATATTGATTACGTCATCGTCTCTGATTATGCGATGTCACCTGTTTATAAATGTTGTTGAAAAAGAACAGCACTTAAGATAAAAATAAATATAATGTTAGCATAGTGCATGTACACTACTGTAATTTTAAATAACTTGATTTGAGGTTGAAATATGATCGCGAAATGAACATGTTAAATTGTACAATAATAAGTAACGTGTGCAAAAATAAGTTCCTGATTCCAATTTTATTTCCGTTCTTTCCCTCATTCGTTTGCAACATTCCTGTCAAAATGAACGTGACCGACTCTGAAATTGTTTAATTGATGTTGAAAATGTCAGGAAAAAATGTTAAAACGTCATATCGTCACGTCATATTGTCAGATATAAAAAAAATGTGAATATGCTTGATGGCTGTTGAGATTGTCGTTTTTGTTTTGCTGCTGTTGGTGTCGGTGGATTTGTTCAGACCGAGGACAATCGACTTTGGCCTGGACGGATCTATTGACACTAACAAAGATGTTATATAATGAAATTGTGAATATGCTTGATTGCTAATAAGATTTTCGAGAAGGGTTGTTCAAACCTCACTTTGTGTTTGCTGTTAAAAACGTCATATTGGAATATAATATTGTGAATGTGCTTAATTGCTGTTGAGATTGTCATGATTGTTTTCTGTTATTAGTGTCAATAAATTTGTTCAAACCAAAAAGACTCTTTGAATCAAGTGGCTTAAACCTCCAAAATGAACACGAAAACTTTCTTTGATTCACAGAGATGCTGTCAATAGACCCATCGCACCCAATTCGCTCCATATATAATGCTTTGGATTGATTTTGCAGACGTGACTAAACTCTGCACGTACAACCTTGCGTGACGTAGTCCGCGACACTTTTTTAATAAACAATTCACATTTTCATTTGCGTAAGCGATCGGATGCAAAGTGGCTCTTTTTGCGTTGTTATTGTTTCATTTATTAACTGCGACGTCAGCAACTACATGCCATGCGACCCTGTTGATTCTGCTACGTGTAAAAGCAGGGAAAAAAGCTATGTGCGCCCTAGTTAAGAAATGTGCATGTGCTCTATCGCCGTTTTGGTTAAAAATAAATAAAGGAGAATCACTGAATCTTTAACTGGCAACCAATCCGCAAACAGGTGTGACACTAAATATGATTATAGGTTAAGACTTTTAGGGGTGGTGAGCACCCAGAATAAGGGGTGGGCAAACTTACATACAAAAATGGTCAAACTATAATGATATAGAGGAATCATAGTAGTAGTCACAAACATGTTTTTTATGCCAATGTTGTCCTAGTTGTCCCTATGTACGTTTACAACAAAAATCCTACAAAATGATTACTAAACAAAATATCCGATATGGTACTTAAAAGAGGGTCTAACATATTTTTTTCATCCTGATAAATGGTAAATGTTCTGCATTTATATAGCGCTTTTCAAGTCAATGAAGACCTCCCAAAGCGCTTTACAATGTGCTTCACTCTTACCCATTCACGCACACACACTCACACACCAATAGGGAGTCAGCCATGCAAGGTGCCTACCTGCTTATTGGGGGCATTAGGGATTCAGTGTCCAAGGACACTTCGACATGTAAAACGGAGGTGCTGGTAATCAAACCTCCCAATTAGTGTTTCATTTTTTGCATTTTATATGTCTCAGCTTTTATATATATGTATATATATATATATATATATATATATATATATATATATATATATATATATATATATATATATATATATATATATATTATATCTCATCTCATCTCATTAGCTGCACCGCTTATCCTCAGTAGGGTCGCGGGGGTGCTGGAGCCCATCCCAGCAATCATCGGGCAGTGGGCAGAGGACACCCTGAACTGGTGGCCAGCCAATCGCACGGCACACGGGGACAGACAACTCACTCGCTCAGTCACACCTAGGGACAATTTGGACCGGCCAATTCACCTGAAATGCATGTCTTTGGAATGTGGGAGGAAACCGGAGTGCCCGGAGGAAACCCACGCAAGCACGGGGAGAACATACAAACTCCGCACAGTAAGGCCAGGAGCTGGATTTGAACCCACGCAGGAGGTTCCCACGACCTCAGAACTGTGCCGCACACACGCTAACCACTGCGCCACCGTGCATGTGAACTGCGATAAATATATGTATATAATTCCAACAGTAATTCCATGATACAAAAACACTATTACAGAAATATTACAACATAAATACTACGAACATAGAACTACAGTAATATTACAAAAATACTAGAGATATACTACATACATAATGCTATGGAAATACCACAAAAATACTACTGTAGAAAAATTACAAAATAAAAATACAGTAATACTATAAATTACTAAAGAAATACTACAAAAATAAACATGTTAAAATGTACAATATTAAGTAACGTGTGCAAAAATTGTTTTCTGATTCCAATTTTATTTCCATTCTTTCCCGCATTCTTTTGCGATATTCCTGTCAAAATGAATTTGTAGTATTTACTGCAGAAATACTACAAATTACCACAAAAAAATAAAATTCAAGTAATACTACAAAAATACTATAAATATACAACAAAGATAAATACTACAAAATACAACTATAGAAATTGTACAAAAGTACTGCAAAAATAAACAGTAATAATGTAGTATTAGTACATCATGACTACAGAAATACTACAAAATACTACAGTTATACAACAGATATTGTCATGTCCAGCATGGTCGCTGTGGCGACCGGCTGGCCCCGCCCCCTGGGCACCGGCTGTAGTAGATCATCTAATCTGCGTGTGTGCTTTTTAAGGGCAGATTGTGGGTTTTGCCGGTTGCTGGTTCATTGCATTTTTCTGTTCTGCATTGCATTGTGCTGTTCTGTTTTGCTCCATTTCTTTTGTTTGAGTTAGTGCCTTTAAGTCTGTTTTGTGAGCGTTTCCTAGTCTTAGTTCCTGTTTGCCTGTAAGCCTGTTTTTGTTTTGTTTTGTCCCTGAGTGTTGGACGACTTTTATTTCCTTAATAAAAGTTACTGATCGTTACGCGATTGAGTTCATCCTTCCTGCCCCCTGCCTCCGATCTGGTCCGGTCCCGTGACAGATATAGTACAATCACTGTACAGGAAAAAGAACTACAAAAATACTACTGCAGAAATACTACGATGCAGGGCTAGGAATCAAATGACTAAACCATCTCAAGGCAGAGTATTTCTGACACTGCGTTCTTCACATTTTGGCTGATAACTTCAATTCTATTGAAATTACTAGCATCAATATATTCGGTAAAACACGTTTGATTATTCAACCAGCAGATGACACAACACTCTTTCTTAGGGATGAAAAGCAAGTTTCTTATGCTATAAATATGAATAATACATTTACCAGGTCTTCTGGTTTATGCTTCAATCTCAGTAAATGTGAAATTTTGCCTTCCAAGGAATGTTTAGTCACGTCTATCTCTAATACTGGGAAGAGGCACTGCAGTGTTCGGTGCATGACCACCAGATTTTGCAACTGCATTGTCCCTGTGAGGGAAATTATGGTCAAAGTGTGCCTTTTATACTATAACCGGGTTGCGTGAACATGTGGGTAAGGGTTGAAGTGTCTGGAAAAGACCCGTAGTGGTTATTGAGAATGTGTCCAGGGGTAGGCACAGTTAAAGCATACCTAAGAGTCCAAGCCAAATCGTTTGTTTTAGACACACTTAATACACTAGAACTAGAGGAGTGTGACCATTTTGAAAATTGGGCATCTCCAAAAGGTGACCATAAACACACTTTTGATTCTAACACATGGTATCAGTATGCTAAATTAATTGCAAAGAAAAAGGATCACAGCAATTGTTTTGTATGCTCTGTCAGATTAATTTGGGATATTAATCTTTGGCTGATATGAGAGTCAAGGAAGATGCAGGTTTGATATCAACAGGAGGCCTCCAGTAACCGCGGGGAGAAAAACGGACCCACTCCATTGAATGACTCCCTTTCTCTCACCGTGGCCCAGTGACCTGAATGTTTTTATTTGGAAGAAGTCAAGCAGTTGTAAAAACATACCAAGATGACTTTCCTGTATCCTTCAAAATAAAGACTGAAAGTGTGCATATATTTTAAACAGAAACATATAAAAGAGTAGAAAAATAGAGAATAAGTAATAAAAATAGTATGAACTCAAGTACATTCCATCAGAGCCATTTGTGACGTGAATAATAGAGATAATAGAGAAAATTACAAATAACTAGATTTAATATACCTTACATTTCCCCCCTGTTGTAAATTTCGAAGAACATCCGTGAAAACAATACCAGAGGTTTCAAGTTTACACATCATTAAGAAATCCAACAGGTTGTTAGCTTTGTGGAGGGGCGAAAAACCTTCGTAAAGGAAAAAATTCCCCTCCTCCCACCTCGTTTTTATGAGGTCGAGAGTGTTTCTTATAAAACATAGAAAACATAGTAGTAATAAGTGATGGTTAACTATAAGAATCATAGCTAAAACAAACAAAAACCAAAACACACAAAAAACAAAAAAAAACTAAATCCTGCCTGCGCGTTGGTCCCCACAGGGCCTAACCCGAGCCTGTGTGACATCGTAGGTCGCCTGCCGACGACGGTGTAAGCAGGGGCCCGACCGGCCTTACCCACTCGGATCTTCGTGTGTCAGTGGTGTATACAGTGAGGGGGTTTTCCCTTTTAGTTGGTAGGGATAAGTCCATTAGACAACGCTGTCTGGGTCAGTATCATCATCATCAGAGTATTGTGGGACAGAAATCAATTTGTAATGGTACATATGAGCAATAAACATTCTTGACACCATCTTCTTTGTCATGGGCACAATGCAGCAAGAACATACGCCACACAGGAGAATAAAGATCACTAGGATTCCGACAAATGGTGCCAGGATCTTCACCAGAATCTGGGACCAGCTGCCAGAGTACAGCCAATCGAGCCATCCCGGCTGAGCGTCCTTCTCCTGGGTCAATGTGTTTTCATCCGGGATGTAGGTGCAGAAGTGTTCTCCTATCAGTGCACATACACCACCCTGACCAGGTGTATTCCCCTTCTATTGGCTTTATGACAGGACATGTCGTTTGTTGGCTTTCTGGACCCCAAATTTTCGTGCGGATGTTGGCTTGCATTGATTGGGCTGGCAAGAGGAGCAGGGTGAGGATGAGTCCCCACCCTAGGATGGTGACAAGCATGTTTATTTGAGTTCGGTGATTTTTTTGCAGTGACTCTGGTGAATCCAGGTGTCTCTTTCAGCTATCTTTATAGCTGTCGGCGTGGTGAGCAGGACCCAACGTGGACTGGACCAGCTCTTTCTTTTCACCACTTTTACGAGCACCAGGTCACCAGGAGTCACTGTCTCCTGAAACAAAGGAATAGAACCAGGCGGCAGATCATTTGCAGACACAACTTGTTTCTCTCTAAATAGTTTACATAACCACTCTGTCATTGGATCTGCTTGGTTTTTTTCTTCTGAGAATGGCTGACCTTCCCACATTGGAAGGTGGAAAGGTCTGCCATGCACAGCCTCAAATGGTGTGATGCCTGTGTTTATTGGTGTAATTCTCATATATGTTTTAACTAGACTTAGACATTCAGGCCATGGTTTGCCTGTTTCTTCCATTGTCTTTTTGAGTCTTAGTTTAACTGTCCCATTAGTTCTTTCAACAAGCCCTGCACTCTGTGGATGATAGGAACAGTGGTATCTGAGTGTTATACCCAGATGGGTAGCCATGTTGTCAATAATGTCATTGACAAAATGGCTGCCATTATCACTCCAGAGCACTCTTGGAATGCCATGCTCTGGGATGATGTGTTTACAAATGGCTTTGGCAACTGAAAGTGCATTGTTATATTTTGACGGTACAATTTCTACCCACTTTGAAAACGAATCAACAAGCACAAGACAGTATTTATATGGACCACTTTTAGACAGTTCAATGTAATCCATATGTACGATTTCAAAAGGGTAAGTCCCAGCTGGGGTCTTCCCTCGTTTTGGCCTAATGTTACCTTGGACGTTGTGTCGGCAACAAACCAAACAAGATCTACAAAAATTTTTAGAATAGGTTTGTAATCCTAACGGTACTATAAATGCTTGTCGTACCACGGAACACATCCCCGGTGTTGAGACGTGGTTTTACCATGACTCAAAATAGCGACCGCGTGATACAGACTGCGGGGAATGACGGGTTTGTTGTCTTTTTGAAAAAGTCCTTCAAGAGTTTTTGTGACTCCCATGTCCATCCATTGTTGCTTTTCTTTGTCAGGTGCATTGTCTTGCATGTCTATTAAAATTTGTGTTGGAATATGAGACGAATTTTCTTGATTTGTTTGGGTGAAAGTATCTGATTGTCGAAGTGCAGCTTTTTTCGCAGCTGCATCAGCTTTTGCATTTCCAAGTGAAACAGGGTCTTTGTTTGTTGTATGTGCTTTGCATTTGCACACTGCTAATTTAGAGGGCAGTAGTACTGCTCTCAACAGTTCTGTTAGCAGTTTTGCATGTTGGACTGGTTTGCCGGATGAGGTCTTCATTCCTCGTCTTGCCCATATGGTAGCAAAGGTGTGGATGGTTGAAAAGGCATACTGGCTATCTGTATAGATAGTGACAGGTTTGTCTTTGAACAGTTTACAGGCTTCTGTCAGGGCAATTATCTCTGCAGCTTGAGCTGAGTAGTTGCTGGGCAGTGGTTCAGATTTTAAAGTCTTTGTCTGGCTGACCACTGCATAGCCTGGGTTGTTCTGTCCAAACTGGTCTTTGCCTGATGATCCATCCACAAAAATGGTGTCTCCTTCGTCGAGTGGTGAGTCTTTGAGATCTGGGCGAGGTTTGTAAACCTCTTCAGTCTTTTCTGTACAGTTATGCGGTTGTCCATCTTCTTCTGTAGGTAAGAGGGTTGCTGGGTTGAGGGTGTTACACCTTTTGATGGTTAGGTGAGGTTGGGATAATAAGCTTCGGCTTCCTCTGTCCATTTTATAGGGGCATTTAGTGGTAGATCTTCTTTTTTTACCACCATGTGATCCCCTTTAACCGTTAGTGTCAAACCTAGTGTTTTTATCAAGTCTCTTCCCAACAGATTTTCTGGACATTCAGGAACATAGACGAAACGAATTTCTCTGTGTTCAGTTCCATCTTCATCAACAACTGTCGTTGGTTTAGTGAAATATCTCTTGGCGGGTCTTCCTCCTACTCCAATTACTAACACTGATGACTTGGCCAATAATACTCCTGGTGGAAGGTTTCTAACCACAGATGATTGGGCTCCCGAATCTACTATAAAATCAACTGGTTCTTCTCTTGGTCCTACCTGTACTTCTCTTTTAGGAGGATTGACCGATGATATGTTTCCAAATAATACACTAAGATCCAGAATGGGAGTTGGTAGCGGATCTTCAGATTCATCAAAGTTCTCCTCATCTTCCTCCTTGTCTATCTCTGTCGGTTAGTCAATCTTCGGATATTTGAGGATTATTATTTTTATGATAATGCCTTGGTTTCAGCTTGGAATTGCACTCATCTGCGAAGTGTCCATATTTTCCACAATTGTAGCAGTTGTTGTTGTTCTTTGGACGTCTTTTCCTTCTTCCGGTTAACCGGCCGTACTCTCTTCCACGACCTCTTCTTCCTTCTTCATAATACATCGGCGCAGATGGGGTGTTTCCAGCGGCGGAAAGACCTTCAAGTAGTGTTGTTATGGTGAAAACAGCTGTCTGGCTTTGCTTCTTCCTCTTCAGATCTTCAGCGTGGATGGCGTGTGTCACTAGATCACTCATTGTGGCTGTTCTCCAGGTGATCAGATGTTTTCTTATATTATTGACGATGCTGTCTTCCAGACCATCTAGGAAAGCCGACCTTAGCATGATTTGGAAAGGTGTATCCGGGGCTTCAGCTTCTTGGACTCCACTGCAGTTTCTCATTTTCTCTGTCAGCCTTTCGACATATTGCCTGACTGATTCTCCTGCTTCCTGGCGGCATTGGGTGACGGAGCTAAAATCAGGTGGCTTGGTGAAAGCTTCTCTTGTTCGGTCCATAATTTGGGTGAAATCCGCAGTCAAATCATCTCCATATGGACGTGCGTCTTGGTTGACATCGAGGGGGTTGAAGTTCCCCATAACCCGTCCTACCCTGTATCCTAAAAGGTATCTGAGGACCGTCACAATTTCTGGGCCATTTAACCTGCAGCTGTTGACAAGCTCCCTAAGTGCTTCAATCCATCTTCCCACGTTCTGTTCTAAAGGAGGGATGGAAGCACAGGCTTCTTTCATCTCAGTTTGGGTCCAAGGGCGATAAACGTGAATTTGTCTTTCTTGGCCCAAAACTCCGAAAGCTGGATTTGCAACAGCTATCATTGGATATATAGGATTTGTTGGTATGGACGAATCAGGCAGTTGGGGGTACAAGTTGGCTGGTTTTGTGGTGGTTATGTTGATCCTCGCCGTTTGTTTTGGAGCGGATGTACTCATCTCTTCATTCTTTGCTTGAAAAGTCTTGCCTCTGGTGCGGCCTCCCATTGGAGAGTGGTGCTTTTCAATTTCTCTTTCTTCACCCCCAACTTTTCCTCCTTTTGCTCGCTCATCCCTCTTATGCCTGTCGCTGACAGCCGTACGTTGATACTCCTCTTCTCTAACCCTCGCTTCGTTCTGCTCCTGTTCTCTCCTCACTCTGTTCCTGACTATCTCTCCATTCACCCCAGTTTCTTCTTCTGCTTCAATCTTCATGCGTAACATTTTTCTCTCTTCCTTGCTAGCAATATCCATCCTTCTTTTCTTACTCTGATCAATCCACAGATGTAATATTCCTATCTGTGAGTCTATCTCACTTGTGTTCTTCCCTTCCTAGCCCTTTCCTTTCTCCTGTGAATTAACTCAGTTTTCAATTCGAGCTTTGTCTCTATTTCCTTCAGTTTTTGATTAAAACCTTTCTTTAGCCATTTCTCCAAATATTTTGAACTATTAGGGTTTATTCTATTCAGAAATTTCACATCTGGGTCCTCTGCTAGCATCTTTCTTTGGGCCTGGCCCATTTTTTCTTAAACAAATGTCACCCACAAAGAAAAGTATCTCTCAATAGCTTATTCCTGATCTTATTAAACTTTGACTTGCTAATTTTAAACTAAAAATGGCCTTTTTTTTTTTTTCTATTAATTTTATTTCCTGGTATTGCTTTTAATTTATCCGTGTAAAATTACCAAATTGTATTTTACCTAACTTCTTCTTTCTTAAATTATCAATTTTCAAGTGAAAAAGGAGAGGAGAGTGTAAAGGAATCCTTTGTTCTGCCTCTCTTTCTCCCCCCCTCCAAAACGCAGGAATAATTCCGTGGGCCGGCGAGCGCATGCGCAGTACACAACACATAAGACAAAGGACACCAGAGGAATGCGGGAGGGGTTAGGGACATGCAAAAAGTAACTAACAGCTCAGATAAATAAATCACGTACACAGACAGACATAGGGCCCACAGACAGACTCCTACAATACTCCCCACTTTAATGAAGCCACGTATTTATTCTGGGTTATTTTATTTTGGCCTGCTCATTTTAAGACGATTTCAAACAGAGGACTCTGCCGACTGCAGAGATTATATATATTCTCAAAAGCGAACCACTTTATGCCTGTCTTCTCTCTCTGATTTACGAGGCAAATTCCTCTAGTAATATAAAAGTGCCGTCTAACTTTCCGTTAACAGCAACTGAAACGAGGCCTATTCCTCTAGTTTCATTCGATTGAGACTAGTAATCAATCGTACAGGCTACCGACACCGTTAGCGATGAGGCGAATCCTCGAATCCGATAATCGGCTCGTCAATATATGAATCACACACACACATATATATATGTATCATACATATATATGGACATACACAATCATATTTGACTCGGTGAGGCACAACCCTCGAACCAATTTAATAATTCGCTAATGAATCCCCAATTGTCAACCTCTTATTTCATTTTATGGCTTTCCTTAATTATTTTTAATCTTAATATCAAAAATGCATCCCACCTGATTGATCAGATCAGCCTCCCCTTGTTCGAAGAACGGTTTTCCCAGGTCGTTGACTGAAACTTGATGGGAGAGAGAAAAAGAAGAACCAGTCAGGTGGTCCTTTGTTTGAAAAAAAAAACTGTTGAAAAGTTCTCCCTCCTCAGTCAGACGACTGCTGGGGCATGTCCCGGGTTTCGGCACCAAAATGACAGATTAATTTGGGATATTAATCTTTGGCTGATATGAGAGTCAAGGAAGATGCAGGTTTGATATCAACAGGAGGCCTCCAGTAACCGCGGGGAGAAAAACGGACCCACTCCATTGAATGACTCCCTTTCTCTCACCGTGGCCCAGTGACCTGAATGTTTTTATTTGGAAGAAGTCAAGCAGTTGTAAAAACATACCAAGATGACTTTCCTGTATCCTTCAAAATAAAGACTGAAAGTGTGCATATATTTTAAACAGAAACATATAAAAGAGTAGAAAAATAGAGAATAAGTAATAAAAATGGTATGAACTCAAGTACATTCCATCAGAGCCATTTGTGACGTGAATAATAGAGATAATAGAGAAAATTACAAATAACTAGATTTAATATACCTTACATGCTCATCCATGCCTACTTCTGTCTTACAACCATTTATATATGCTACAGCCATGACCAGAAACGATGAGTTAATAACTATACATGCCACGCAAGGTGAAGGGGTATCTGCAAAACACCAAGCACTCGACAAGCAACTTCGGGAGGCACACATTGGTTTACATACTACAATTTTAAAACATAATTTGGTTCCATGCACAAACAACATGGGTGCAGAAAGGTGTTTTCATATTTGTGGGTTTTTTGAAGGACCGGGAGTCGAGCTAGGGGAAGTCGATAATCAACAATGTAATGAAACAATAACGTTAGATGAAAATAAGTTAGAGACAAAACATACTATATTAGATGGGGTATGGTGGATGTGTGCTTGGAAAGCATATTCGTCAATACCTGTAAATGCTTCTGGGTTAGGCACCCCTGTAACAATCACCGATCACACTTATGTTTTAACTGCCAACCACCTCCCAAATCAAACTGAGACACATACAACATATAGCCGTAGCAAACGGGAATTAAACCTCGCCAAATTTATAGAACATGATTCAGTACTGTATATGGAACTGATGTACCCAAGGAATTCAAGCATCATTCAGTGGGATAAAAGGTTATCCTTTCTATTTTACCTCCATTGGGAGTAGCGAAAAATATGTTACGTTTAGAAACATTTATACAATAGATTCCAAAATTTTGTCAATGCCTCCTTTGAAATAGAACGACTACAAAATGACAAAATTTCAGCCCTCCGTATTATGGTGCTCCAAAATAGACTAGCACTAGACTTAATAACCGCAAAAAAAGGGGGGATTTGTGCTATGATAGGGAATTCATGCTGTACTTATGTTCCTGACAACACTAACAGCACACCAATGAAAGATGCTATACACGTAATGAATGATCTGAAGGATGCAATGGAGAGACTCACATCCGGAGCCGGAGAGCTCTTGGTTTGAGTCCATGTTTCCAAACACAATTTTAAGATAGCTGATCAAGGGTTTTACACTGATTATTACATTACATTACTAATCCATTGCCTTTTTCCTATGTTGTATTGTTCCAATTATTCAGCGTTGGTTTTAAAAAAATGATTTTTTTCAGTACAACCTCTTACAATGAAGTTATGCATTTACAGGCAATTGGAGCCAATGAGTGGGATAATGAAAACACGGAATTGCTGTAAGCTTTGCTTGTCTTGGCCATATGGTGATTGCTTGGAAAAGAAGGATCGGAGGGGAATTTTCCTTGTATTGATAAAATGCGAGGTTTTACGCCCCTCCCTCGACAAGTAAGGTAGTTTGTTATCCTTCCTGTAACAGCTTATAATGACGGCTGCATTGAAAACTGCTCAGGAGGAGGTGTAGCTTGATAGGATAAAAGTTAGTGTGCCTTTTATACTATATTCTATCTTTGTGTGTTAATATATTTCTGTATTGTAATCAAAACGAGTTGTGCTTTTCAAGTTGTTCTCGGAAGCCGGCGCCCTCAAGGTCGGGACGATACGGTTCCCAGGCCAAAAGGCTACAATTCAGACATTTACAGTTAAAAGTCCTCTTTAATCAAATAGGTGCACAAACTCCCTTGCTAACCGTCTTCAACTTGAAAGGCTGCTGGGTTCGTCTTGTTCTGTGGAAGTTTGACTCCCAGATTCCAATGTTCTATTACTCATTTATTATTCCCGCATGCTATCGAGCGACCAACATTATACACAGCATTTCTTTTCCGAACCAATCAGAAACCTTACTGTGTCCTCCAACCAGAATCCACAAGATCGTATAAAAAAGAGAGGCACACTTCAGTTTGCGGAAGTATTTGCCTTTTTTCTATGTGCTTGCTTTACTTTAATAAATTAGTTTGATTATAACTTAAAAGTTTCTTAAATCACCTGGACATCGTTTTCAACCTGACAGTCCTGTCCTAAACAGTTAATCGGTCAATCCCACATATAGCAAGCCTACCCAGCTGCTTTCACACATCTGTTTCTAAATGGTTTTAACTAAAAATAATTATGTTTTTTCCCCCATACAGTTTTCCCACAACCAGAGGGCCCTTAAAACCAATAATATATGCAAACATTTTGATATTTTTATCTTAGTTTTTGTCCCTCCCTTGCAGTTCGTCTTTTTTTTCCCCTGCTATTTTTGTTTGGTGTACAAATTGGTTTTACTGTTAATGTAACATTGCTGTAAGATTGTTGTATGGAAATGTTTCTGCATTTTCAATGAAATGTTTAATGAAATGAAATGATCTGCATTTATATAGCGCTTTTCAAGTCAATGAAGACTCCCCCCCCAAAAAAATAAAATAATATATACTGGACTGTCTCAGAAAATATTGTGATAAACTTCTTTATTTTCTGTAATGCAATTAAAAAAACAAAAATGTCATACATTCTGGATTCATTACACATCAACTGAACTATTTCAAGCCTTTTATTATTTGAATATTGCTGATTTTGGCTTACAGCTGAAAAAAACTCAAAAATCCTATTTCAAAATATTAGAATACTTCCTCAGACCAAGTAAAAAAAATAATTTTATAACAGCAAAACTAAATCAAACATTTGAAAATGTCCATTGATGCACTCAGTACTTGGTTGGGAATCCTTTTGCACGGATTACTGCATCAATCCGGCGTGGCATGGAGGCAATCAGCCTGTGGCATTGCTGAGGTGTTATTGATGCCCAGGATGCTTCGATAGCGGCCTTCAGCTCATTTGCATTTGTAGGTCTGGTGTCTTTCATCTTCTTCTTAACTATACCCCACAAATTCTCGATGGGGTTCAGGTCAGGGGAATTAGCAGGCCAATCAAGGACAGTGATGCCATGGTCAGTGCACCAGTTACTGGTGGTTTTGGCACTGTGGGCAGGTGCCAGATCATGCTGGAAAATGAAATCCTCATCTCCATAGAGCTTTTCAGCAGATGGAAGCATGTAGTGCTCTAAAATCTCTTGGTACACAGTTGCATTTACTCTGGACTTGATGAAACACAGTGGACCAACACCAGCAGCTGACATGGCTCCCCAAACCATTGCTGACTGTGGGAACTTCACACTGGATTTCAAGCAACTTGGATTTTGCTCCTCTCCAGCCTTTCTCCAGACTCTGGCGCCTTGACTTCCAAATGAAATGCAAAACTTGCTTTCGTCTGAAAAGAGGACTTTGGACCACTCTGCAACTGTCCAGTGCTTCTTCTCCATAGCCCAAGTCAGACGCTTCTTCCATTGTCTTGAGTTCAGAAGTGGCTTGACCATGGGAATACGGCTATTGTAGCCCATTTCCCGGACATGTCTGTGAACTGTGGCTTTTGATACCTGGACTCCAGCTTCAGCCCACTGTCTTTGAAGCTCCCTCAAATTCTGGAAGCGGCTCTTCTTCACAATTTTGTTAAGGCTGCGGTCATCTCTCTTGGTTGTGCAGCGTTTCCGGCCACATTTTTCCCTTCCAACAGACTTTTTGTGGATATGCTTTGAAACTGCACTCTGTGAACAGCCTGCTCTTTGAGAAATTTCTTTTTGTGTCTTACCCTCCTGATGGAGGGTATCAATGATGGTCCTCTGGACAGCAGTCAGATCAGCAGTGATTTAGTTTACTGAACTGAGTGTTTTTAAGGCTCAGGAAACCCTCGCAAGGTGTTTCGAGTTAATTAGATGATTCAGGTGATTAGTTGAATAGCCTACTTGTATACTTTTTCATGATATTCTAATATTTTGAGATAGGATTTTTGAGTTTTCTTAAGCTGTAAACCAAATTCAGCAATATTAAAATAATAAAAGGCTTGAAATAGTTCAGTTGATGTGTAATGAATCCAGAATGTATGAGATTTTTGTTTTTTTAATTGCATTACAGAAAATAAAGAAGTTTATCACAATATTCTAATTTTCTGAGACAGTCCAGTATATATAATGTATATTTCAGATGTTTAATCCTGTGGTGAGGGGTCCTCTCCTTGTGAAAGGTAAGAGAATTCTCCCACCATGGTCCGCTGTGTGTCGTAAGAGGCGACTAAAGTGGAGGGAGCGAGGGGACTGGGGATTCTCTCCTCTCTATCTCTACTCCCTAAGAGACAGCAAGGCAAAGAAAGGGGAGCGGGAGACCGAACGGTCTCGCAAACCCTAGTTATAGGGTCATTAAATGTGAGAGGATGCGGAAGTAAAGCGACTGAGTGGAAGAAAGAGGAGATTGGAAGGATGATGACTAAAAGGAAGGTTGATGTGTTAGCCTTGAGTGAAACAAAGATGAAAGGAAAGGGTGAATTACAGCTTGGAGTTATGTATGGTAGAAGGTCTGGAGTTACGGGTGGACATGCTAGAGAAGGAGTGGCTGCGCTTGTGAGTGAGAAAGCAAAGGAAAAACTGGTGGAGGGGAAAGAGATATCTTCCAGATTGATGTGGGTGAGGTTGAAGTGGGGTGAAGAAGTATGGATGTTTATAAGTGCATATGGACCTGGCTCAGAAAGAAGTGCTGAGGAGAGAGAGGAGTTCTGGAAGGACTTGTCCGAATGAGTGTGCGAAAGAAGGGTGGAAAGTGGTAATACTAGGTGACCTGAATGCTAGAGTGGGTGATGAAACGGTTGAAAATGTGATTGGTAGATATGGAGTACCAGGAAGAAATGAGAGTGGGAAGAAATTGATTGAGTCATGTGTGGAAAATGAGTTGGTGATTGGAAATACATTGTTTAAAAAGAGGGACGCGAATAAGTATACCTTTGTCAGAGTGGATAGTGGCAAGATGGTGGACAGAGCACTGATGGATTATGTAGTGGTTAAGAAAGGGATGTTAAGTAGATTGTTGGATGTGCATGTTTACAGAGGTGAAATGAGTGGTATGTCTGATCATTTTTATCTGGAAAGAAAACTGAGAATAGATGGATCGTGGATGGCTAGTTAGAAGAGTGTGAGGGAAGAGGTGAAAATGTCAGAGTTGAATAAGGCAGAAAAGGAAAGAGAATTTAAAGAGAGGATAAGGGAAGAGTATGAACAGGTTAGTAGAAGAGAAATGGAGAGTGTGGAAATTGAATGGAAGTGGTTTAAAGAGGCAGTGTTGAGGAGTGCAAAAGAAGTGTGTGGAATGAGAAAAGTTGGTTGAGGTATTAGGAAAGGAAGTGAATGGTGGAATGATGAGGTATCAGAGGCTGTGACAGAAAAGTGACGTGCCTTTGAGTAGTGGCTGCAAGATAAGAGTGGCGATGCGTATGAAAGATATAAAGTGAAGAAAAGGTTGGTAAAAGCGGAAGTGGAAGCAAAGCAAATGATGAATGGTGTCGAAAGATAGGAGTGAACTTTGAAGAAAGGAGAAAAGTGTTCTGGAAATAAGTGAAAAGAGTAAGAAAAAGTGAGTCTGGAAAGGAAGCGAAAGTGAAAGATAAGGATGGTAGATTGCTGGTTAGCGGTAGTGCAGTCAGGACGAGATGGGCAGAGTATTTTGAGGAGTTGCTAAGTGTGAAGGATAGGAGAGAAGTGAGAGTCGAGGCGATCAATGGTATGGAGAGAATGCTCGTGTTGGGTGATTTAAATGTGAAGCCTGTGGAAACATGGGAGGTGCAAGAGGCAGTGAAAGAAATGCAAGGGGGGAAGGCACCTGGGTTCGATGGTTGTACTGCTGAATGCCTGAAAAAAGGTGGCACAGCTATGATTGACTGGTTAGTACGCTTGTTGAATGTATTCTTTATAAGTGGTGTGGTTCCTGTTGATTGGTGTAGTCCATGTTTGGTGCCATTGTATAAGGGTAAAGGTGATAAGTATGATTGTAGCAATTCGAGAGGTATCAGTTGGTTGTCTTGTGCTGTATGGAAGAGTCTTGATTAAGAGAGTGAGAGAAAGAACGAATGAGGTGGTGATGGAGGAGCAGAGTGGTTTCAGGAAACGAAGAGTATGTGTGGATCAGGTGTTTGCAGTACGACAAGTGTGTGAGAAATATTTTGCTAAAGGTAAGGATATTTATTTGGCTTTCATGGACTTGGAAAAGGCATATGACAGAGTTGATAGAGAGGCGTTGTGGCAAGTGATGGTGATGTATGGAGTGGGTGAAAAGTTGTTGGAAGCATTGAAGAGTTTTTATATGAACAGCAGAGCATGTGTAAGAGTAGGGAGTGAGACAAGGGAGTGGTTCCCTGTATTGACTGGTGTGAGACAGGGTTGTGTGATGTCACCATGGCTGTTTAATGTGTACATGGATGGTGTGGTGAGAGAGGTGGATGCAAGAGTATTTGGCAGAAGTGTAGACATGATGGACAACATGGAACAGTGTGGCAGGTAAGTCAGTTGTTGTTTGCAGATGACACAGCGCTTGTGGCTGATTCTGAGGAAACATTGAGAAGGTTGGTAACGGAGTTTGGAAGAGTATGTGATAGGCGTAATTTATGTGTCAATGTTGGGAAGAGTAAGGTGATGAAGTGTTCACGTGATGGAGTTGGCATGACGTTAGAAATCAGGTTGCATGGACAGGTGCTGGAAGAAGTTGAAAGCTTTAGGTACTTGGGTTGTGATGTGGCTGCAGTTGGTGGAATGGAGTGTGAGGTATTGCACAGAGTGAATCAAGGAAGCAAGGTTTTGGGTGCTTTGAGGAGAGTGATGAACAACAAGAGTATGAGTATGGATGTTAAGAGGGGACTGTATGAGAGTGTTATTGTGCCGACTGTGTTGCATGGTGCAGAGACTTGGAGCCTGAATGCAGAATTAAGAAGGAAGCTGAATGTTTTTGAGGTGAAGTGTTTGAGGACTATGTTAGGAGTGACAAGAATGGATAGACTGAGAAATAAAATTGTGAGAGACAGAACTGGAGTAGTCGTGGAACTGAGCAAGCGTGTTGATAAGAGAGTACTCGGTTGGTTTCGACACATGGAGAAGATGGATGAGGAGCGAATGTTGAAGAGGATCTACAGAGCAGAAGTCAATGGGAGAAGCCCAAGAGGAAGGCCGCGATTGACGTGGATGAATGGTGTTATGCGTGCACTGCAGGAAAGAGGTCTAAATATAATGTAAGCTAGAGCTCTTGTTGGTGATAGAAAGGAGTGGAGAGGTGTTTTGAAAGGATAGTGGGATTGTGGACGCGTTCTTAAGGATGGGCTGGGCACCCGTATGATGCGGCAGGGGTAGACCAGTGAAAGCTGTTGGGCCCTGCTGTTGAACAAAAGAGTGTGTTGTGTCACCCTGACCAGAGTGACATGGCCGCTTTCTGGTGTCCCGTTTCATCTGGAGGGACGAAAGTATGACCAACTTAGGTGCAGAGGTTCCTTACTTGTTTGGCTGTTTGGCATTTGGGTTGGCCATGATCCAAACATTGTTGTGTTTTTTATTTTATTTTTATTTTTTGCTATTTATTTCCCTTTTATTTTCTTTGTTATTGTATGTGTGTGTCTTGCTGTCGGTCACCCCTCTTGAGGGATATGACCAAGGTAGATAGATAGATAGATAGATAGATAGATAGATAGATAGATAGATAGATAGATAGATAGATAGATAGATAGATAGATAGATAGATAGATAGATAGATAGATAGATAGATAGATAGATAGATAGATAGATAGATAGATAGATAGATAGATAGATAGATGGATAGATTATCAGCAAAATGGTATTGTTTATCATATTAAAAGATTCAACAACCACAATAAATTGAGCCAGCAATCTTCCAGTGTTTTTTTTATGTGATGAAAATAACGTTTGTAGCAATGTTCTTTCCTTTAACCTAAATAATGTAGAACTATAAAAAATATTCAACTTCTTTCATTCAATTTGTGATATGTCGAGCTATACAGGTTTGGCATCTGTATGGCATACATATTTTTAATCAATTAATAAATTAATTTCAGATGTGTCAGGAACTAGGGTCCACCCATTTCCAGCAATGGACAAAAACTGATCTAAGGCAGTGGAGAGACTATGTGCAGGCCGAGGTCCACCAGTTGCAGGAGGAAAGCAGATGGTCCAGGGCTGTGGAGCTTTGAGTCCAAGGAGCATAGAAGAATTGGGACATTCAGAAGCAAAAGATCGCCTGGTTAGAACTGTAAAGGTTGGAACCTTTCTGGATCTCTTTCCTGCCCTTCCAACACCAACCAACCTGTACAGGTGCGGGCTAAGGGAGGACACACAGTGCATGCAATGTGGTGGGAGAGGCACACTGGCGCACATACTGGCAGTAGGCCAGGCTGCCCGTAGCCAGGGAAGATACTGCTGGGCCAGGACAAGGTCCTCAGTGCACTGGCTTACATCTTGGAGCAGGAAAGGTGGAAGAAGCACCAACCTCAATCTAGTTCAAGACGTTCCATCCAGTTCATCAGGAAAGGGAAGTAACCATCATCCTCCAAGAAGACCAAGAAGAGCCTCTTGCAAACACTACCAGCATGGCAGATAAGGGTACACCTGGGGAGAAAAGTACTTTTTCCCCAGATAGTCCAAACTTCCCTGAGGCCAGGCATGGTGATTAGGTCAAAAGAGGCCCAAAAGATCATCCTGATTGAGCTAACTGTACCGTGGGAAGATGGATGCAGCAAAGCCAATGAAAGGAAAAACACCAGGTATCATGAACTGGTCCAACAGTGCAGGGACAGAGCTGGCGTTCAGGTGCAGGGGCTTCCCAGCACAGTCTGTTTGGGACAGATTGACAGCTCTGGGAGTAAGTTGAATTGAGAGAAAGGCAGCTGCTCGTAGGGTGGGGGAAGCCGCGGAGAGAGACTCTTGCTGGCTCTGGAGTATGTGGAAAGAGTTTAGCTGGGGACCAGGAGAAGATGGGCAGTGAATGACTATCAGTGCTGGCCTGCCAACTCGAGGGCAATGTGGTTTAGGGTCGAAACGCCCAGTGACAGTTGGACACCACCTGATGACATCTTCTCCTGGTTGAATGCTTCAGTAACTTTTTGAGAGACTGGAAAGTTAGCACTGTTTAGAAGTGTATAAAATAGATAAAAGGCCTAGATATGATGATGTCAACAACCAAAACAAAGGAGACTATTGGGAGTTTGGGGTAAAAATACCAGTGAACATGAAAAAACACTTTTTAAACCCTGGTTACACCATACATACATCTAATAATACAGACTGTTTTTTTCTTTTCGTTTTCAGTATTCTCAGAGGGGGAAAAAATAATAAAAAAACAGACATCTTGAGCACATGTGACCTTTCTTAAAATTATGTTAGAAGTTTGTTTTGCGTCCTTTAAATTAAGGAACAAGGTTGCAGTCAAGAGACAAAAAGATAATTCAAGTTTATCTGTTGTTCTCTTAAGAGCTTGGACACCTGACACAATGGTTACATCTTAAAATCAAAAGAAATTAACAAATAAAATCATGACATTTTAATTATTAGTCAAATCTAAATGTATGAAATTTTAAATCAGGTTTGGTTGAAAGTAAATCTCGATCTTTAAAGAGGGCCATAAATTCACAATCTAAATACATTATGTCATACAGAATAATGAAATCCACATAAAAAGCCTTCATACTTTGATTACGGGTGAAAAAAGACATTTTTAGATTAATCTAATCACAATCAGATTTAGAATAAACTGTGCAATTAGATCATCTTGGTTAAGTCAACACCAAATTACGCATAACGTGTGTGAACACAGGAGTCACTAGAAAAGTACTTCAGAAAAGTAAGCAGTTGAGAAGATATAGTAGTAATTATTGTTATTATTTATTATTCATTTTATATGTACTTTCATTATAATTCAGTAAAAGCATGCAAGCTGCAACACATGTGGATTTTATAAAAACAATTCAAAAACTTAATAACAATAATAAGATATGGTAAGTAAGTTAAGACATGTCACTGACATCAACAATATACAAATGTGTTCATTTAGTATGGCTGTGATTTTAATGCAAATGAAAACTATGAGCTCATATAAAGCAGAAAATCTTTTTAAAATTCTAATTAAAATGAGAAATAAAATCTATTCTCAGCAGCACAGCTTTAACTTGACTAGAAAATATTTGGCCGCAAACTGAAAAGTATTTCGCCAGTGTGGAGTCTTGTATGTTTAAGCATGATTTCCAGGTTAAATTCTGAGCACAAACTGAGCAGGAATAAGGTTTCTAACCGGTGTGGGTTATTGAATGTTTATTTAAGCATGATTTCCAGGTAAAACAATTTTACCTCAAATTGAACAGAAATAATGTTTCTCACCGGTGTGGGTTCTTTGATGTTTATTTAAGGAAGATTTCCAAGTACATTTTTGGCCACAAAGCAGTGTTTGAAACTCATGACAAAAAGTTACCGGAGACGAGGGAAGGCAACTCTGAAAGGTTGCCTGCCCAGCCATAAAGTTGCCTGCCCCATTTTTCTCAACTTGAAACACAATAAGACGACTAATCACAAAAAACAAAAAACCATTGTTGCAAAGTGTTAAGGATTGATAATCAGAATATATAACAGAACAACACTTTAAAATTAAGTTTATTATAAATCTACTTATAACAGTCATTGCTGTCTTCCATCTGCCATCAGTATGTACCTGTATTTACTCATCTTCATTCATGCAATGTTTGCGTTGTGTTGTCTGCCACGTGAACTGCTCTTTCCAGATGCTCTTAATGTACGTTCACGTTTTGTAGCGTCATACATTTTTGTCACAATCACCTGGATTGGGAACACCTGTGCTCAGGTTTTGGCGCCAACAGCCAGGACAGCTGATTGGCGCACCCTGTCCATTTAACTCCTCAGCTTCCGGAATCAAGTTGTCTGATTGTACTCATGCTACCTCTTGCTTTCATCTCAGTAAGCCCGTACCTCTGATTCTTTGCCTGCTCCCTGTTTTCTTCTGATTGATCTCCGTTGCCCGTTTCTGTAATTGCCTACGACCTGCCCTGCCCGTCTGACTCCTGAACTCTTTTCTGAATACTACGATGCCCTTCTTCTCCAGCCCCGGCCAACAACACTACACTTACGCCTGTCCGCGACCATTCCCGCCAAGCCTTCACCCGCCTGTCAAGTTCCGTCAATCCGCCAACCGACGGATCGAAGAATCCCACCTTGTCATTTCCTTCCTTTCAATAAAACCAAGAAACGAGCGCAAGTGATCTCAGTCTTCCTTTCGTCCTGTCTGACAGAACAATCAGACCACTTGATCATGAGATCAGCGCGTGTTCCTCCGAAGGAAGAATCCAGCAACGCGGAGTCTCCCTCCGCCCTGCAACGGCTACAATGGACCGAGAGCGCCGTACAGAAATCCGCAAGTGACGTCGCCACGCTTCTACAACAAGTCCAACAGCAACAAGGTCTTCTGCAACAGCAACAACACCTCTTACTACAGAACCAACAGCAAGTAGCGAGCCTGTCTGAGCAGCTGTCAAAATTACTGACGTCACCATTTTCGCATTCCGTCAACCCGTCTCCGAGTCCACAAACAGCCCCGCCGATTCTTCCATTGCCTACCTCGCATGTCTCCGAAGCAGCAGAACCCCATGTGGGCGCACCCAAAAAGTTTTGCGGCGACCAAACCGAAGTTCGTGCCTTCCTCGTAAACTGTTGACTCATTTTTGATCTCCAACCCCGAAATTTTCGATCCGGAGGAACCAAGGTAGCGTTCGTCATTAACCACATGACTGGGAGAGAGTTTGAACGAGGATCGGTGGCATGTTCCTCGTTTGCACTATTCTCCCAGGAGATCCTGAAAGTATTTGATACTGGGTCTGCCTCGTCTGACGCATCACGCTCCCTGCTCAACATTCGCCAAGAAAAACGTTAGGTCGCCGATTACTCCATTGACTTCAGAACACTCGCTAGCCCGAGTAATTGGAATGAGGAAGCGTTAGTGGACGCTTATCTCCACAGTTTGGCCGATTACTCGAAGGACGAATTGGTGTCCCATACTCCGCCTTCTACCCTCGAAGAAGGCATTGCACTGACGGTGCGAATTGACCGTCGGGTCCAAGCACGGCGACAGGAGAGGGGAAGAACAATTCGACTTCCGACGAATTCGCCCAAAGAGCCAAGTGGGTTCCAAACACCCCCATCCCCGATGACAGTTACTCACGAAGCCATGGAGATTGATCGGGCAGCGCTATCGGCCGAAGAGCGCCGGCTGCGGGTTTCTGAGGGACTTTGTCTTTATTGCGGCGGCAAGGGGCATCGAATCTCAACGTGTCCGTTAAAAGGGGGGGCTCGTCAGACAACGGAGGCGTCCGATTGAGTTCTGCCCTTATCCTGTCCTCCAAAACCTCTCGACCTTCCCTCGAGGTGCATCTCTTGATTGCTGGTTCTGTAGGAGAAAATGTAGGTTCGATAATCTTTTAAGTCTTCTTACGTGATTTAATAAAGTACACCAAAGCCTGCCATGAGGGGGAGCTCTTTATTTCGTCATCCCAAAGAAACTCAGAGAACTCCAGACATAACAACGCTTTTACAGCTTCAGTTTGAGTACAACCCAAATGGCGGCCCTAGTCCTCAGTAACAACAAGGAAGATGCTGTCGTACCCTTATTAGGACATGTTGTTCGCCTCAGTTTGCTCAGAGAGTCCTTGAAGAGGGGCCTTGCAGGTCTCATGCCCTTTTAGGGAAACTCAACTGTCTTGCCAAGGATCTTCTCGAATGATGTCAACATTCCCTCACTACTGTAAGCAATGTAAGCAAGTCTTTCTACATTTCTAAATGTATGCAACTCTATTCTACAAATGCAAGTCTATTTTCCACAACATATCCCCCTTTGGGAGTTTATAACTCCCACTTTGAATGTAAATTAAAATTGAAAAATCAATACAGGGTAGTGGTAAAATATCTTAAATCATAGCTACACAGACAGAATTATCGGAATCAAAATAAAAATAAAAATCCTGGCGGTCAGCCTGCTGCGATTATCCCAACTCTTGTTATTCATGTTTCGATAAAAAAAAAACCCCAACACTCCAAACACCTGACCCATGCACTAACCCCCCCTTCATTTATCTTTATCCGTACATACTGGATTATACACGTAGACCGTCGACGGTTGATCGGTACGTGGTAAAGGTAAATGAATAAATGAACTGATAAGTGATAACAAATTTTGGTAACAGTCGTTGATACATTTCAAGATGAGTGCATGATTGGATAGTGATACAGTATACACATCGGCCTTTGGCCTGACCCCCGTGAACATTTTGAAGACCATGCATTGTCGTATTCGTCAACGGGTGTCGTGAAGTCAGATGTTGGAGTGAGTGTTCATCCCAGCAGGCATCACGCGCAGTTTCCATGCAGCCCAAAACCCGGAAGCGACGATGCATCCTGACCATCCTAGACAGCAGCTTACTCCCCGGCAGTGTGACATACCAACAAGAGAATCACAATTAGAAAACAACATATTTGTAGCTATTATTCCTAGCGCTATTGTGTGTTGTGTGTCAACCGGAAGTAGTCAAGTCAAGTCAAGTCATTTTTATTTGTATAGCCCTAAATCACGAAGAGTCTCAAAGGGCTTCACAGATTGTTACACTATATTACACAAACTATTTTCAACCGACAAGAGGAGTAGGTTATTCGTATGCAATGGAGTAGAAGTGAGTTTTAAGTTTAGATTTAAACATTTCCACTGAGGTTGCAGATCGAATCTCAGGGGGAAGAGCATTCCACAGCACCGGTGCCCGGATGGAGAACGCTCTCGAACCAGCAGAAGACTTCTTTGCTCTCGGGATCATCAGAAGACCAGCACTCTCAGATCGTAGGCTTCGGACCGGGACATAGTGGCAGATCAGATCTGAAAGATAAGAGGGAGCAAGTCCATGTATGATTTTGTACAATACTAAGAGAACTTTGAAGTCACATCTTTGGCTAACTGGGAGCCAATGCAGGTTAGCCAAAATCGGTGTTATGTGATCGTACTTTTTTGTCCTGGTTAAAAGCCTCGCTGCGGCATTTTGTACTAGCTGAAGAGACTTGATTCTGGACTTCGGGAGACCGGAGAGTAGTGCATTGCAGTAATCGAGACGGGAGGTAACAAATGCATGAATTATTGTTTCCGCATCAGACTGAGACAGTATTGAACGGATTTTAGCAATGTTGCGAAGATGGAAGAAGGCAGTCCTAGTAATTTGCTTTACATGCATCTCAAAGGATAGATCAGGGTCAAATACGACACCTAAATTTTTAACTGAGTCACTCTGTGTGATGTGACATTTGTCAATGTTCACAGCAGTTTTTGAGAATAAGTCCCGGCATTTAGAAGGACCAATGACTAACATTTCGGTCTTTTCAGAGTTAAGACGCAAGAAATTGAGTGACATCCACTCTTTTATCTCAGTGAGACAGGCCTCCAAATTTCCACAGTTTAGTGTGGAAGATTCCTCCAACGGAAGATATAGTTGAGTGTCGTCTGCGTAGCAATGGAAGCTGACATTGTACTTGCGAATAATATCACCTAATGGAAGCATGTAAATGTTGAAAAGTAGGGGGCCGAGCACTGAACCCTGCGGAACACCGCAGGTAACATTAAAGGGCTCAGATGTCGTTTCACCATATTTAACACAGTGCGTCCTATCTGAGAGGTAGGATTTGAACCACGAGAGGACAGCTCCTGAGAGACCAATCCATTTTTCCAACCGTTCTAGTAGGATATTGTGGCGCACTGTGTCAAAAGCAGCACTAAGATCCAGCAGCAGCAAAAGTGATGAAGCGCCAGAATCCATTGACATTAGGAGATCATTTGTTACCTTGATCAGAGCTGTCTCAGTAGAGTGGTTAGCCCTGAATCCTGATTGCATGGATTCAAAAAGGTTATTCTCCGATATGAAAGCATTCAGCTGCTGTGCCACTACTCTTTCGAGTACTTTAGAGAGGAAAGGTAGGTTTGACACAGGTCTGTAATTACTTAATATTTCTGGATCAAGGTTGGGTCGTTTCAGTGTGGGTTTAATAACGGCGGACTTAAAAGCTGCTGGAACTACACCTGAGGAGAGTGATGTATTTATAATATTTAGAACTGAAGGCCCAAGGACGCTAAAAAGACTTTTAATAAGTGAACCTGGGAGCGGGTCGAACTGGCAAGTTGTCGGTTTGGCCGCATTCACCACTTGTTTGAGATCATCAAGTGACAGTTCACTAAAACCGGCCATTTTCCCAGGGCAGCCACCCTGTCGTGCATCTGTAAATTTCAGTCCTTTAATACGTGTGGTACTAACAATATCTTTTGCAATTTCTTCCTGTATGCATTGAATCTTCTTAGTGAAGAAGACCATTAACTCCTGAGCAGAGTGTGTCGAACTGTCTGCGATAGGCTGTTGCCTTGTAAGCGATGCTACAGTGTCAAAAAGGGCTTTGGGGTTGTTCTTTTGAGACGCAATCACCTTCGAAAGGTAGGCCGATTTTGCAGAGGCAAGGGCCGGTTTACACTTTAACAAGCTGTCACACCAGGTTTGATGGAAAACCTCAAGCTTGGTAGCACGCCATTTTCTCTCCCATTTCCTGCATTCTTTTTTAAGGGTTCTAGTTTCATCAGTAAACCAAGGTGTGCGTCTTTTAGGACGTGATTTTAGTTTTATGGGCGCTATTGAATCCAGCACACTAGTCAGGGTGGTATTGAACTCATTCATGAGTGAGTCAATCGAGCCATTGTATTTAGGAAAGGACGCAACTGCTCCAGGAAGGAGTTCAAAGAGCTCAGAAACTGTGCCAGTGCTTATATTGCGTCCGCTAAATCCCTCAGCTTTATTAACTCTACATTTAGTTAGCACCTCAAATGTCACTAAATAATGATCAGAGATAACAGTAGTACACGGTAGCACCATAATGTTTGAGGTTAAAACTCCTCGAGTCAGAATCAAGTCTAGCGTGTTCCCATTTTTATGGGTTGGCAAGTCAACCAGTTGAGTAAAACCAAATGCATCAATTAGAGAACTAAACGCAATAGTAAGTGAACTGTGTGGGGAGTTCATATGAATGTTAAAGTCTCCCATAATTATAATTTTGTCTGCATAGGTTACTAGTTCAGACAAAAGTTCAGCAAATTCGTCTAAGAAAGTTGTGTATGGCCCAGGTGCACGATAGATAGTTATTACATCAATTGAAAATTGAGGGGACCGCATCACAAGAGCCTCAAACGTTTTGTAATTATTAGAGGTACGTGTATTAAATTTGAGCGATTTTTCAGAGATTAGCGCAACACCACCACCCCTTTTCAGCGTGCGTGCTATATGACTACTCTCGTAGTCTGGGGGAGAGGCATAATTTAGCGCTAAGTGCTCATCCGGGCGTAACCACGTTTCACAAAGACCCATACAGTTAAGTTTATAATCACGAATAATGTTATCAACAAGTAAAGCTTTTGGAGCAAGCGATCTAATATTTAACAGACCAAATTTCAGCTTTGCTGAATCATTTGACTTAGCTGAACTCTTTGTAGTCTTTGTCGAGATCTTCAAAAGCTCCCGGCGTTGTGGCCGTTCGTGAGCGCTGAGTTTAAAGCGTCGGTTGTCCGGCAAGGAATGAATGGTGGAATTAGTTACATCCTCGCGTCCATCCTCGCGTCCATCTTGCTGCTTGGGCTTCACACGCTTCACACATCTACCTGCACGGCAACCACGCTTCTGTTTCCTTTCTTTACGGGGCCGCCGCCGTCGTTTATTAAGAGGAATAGCTGTCCACAAGGATGCCGGGTCTCTTTGAAGTTCGCTCGGTATATCATAGGCGTTATAAAAAGTGCCCGAAAAGTCGAAATTTAGACGCCCACCCAACCGAATAAGTTCGTCCCTACTGTAAGTGTTTTTGGCCACACATGTGTCCAAAAGTGAAAGCAAAAAAGACAAGAGAACGGCAATAAATAGAAGATTAGCTGGACAACGAGCCGCAAGCATGTATCCATGCGCCGCACTATTAGATATTCCATTTAGTCCAGATCATCGTATGTGTCCTTTCCCTCAGATGCTCCATCATCTAGTGTAGGTTTTCCCGACTGTTGATGCCGCCAGATAAAAATCATGACGTTCTCTTATTGTACTAAAGGCCTTGTTAGTGTAATAAATAAAACGTCGTTGGTTGTAATAAATCAATAAATGTAATTAATCCATTCTGCGGTCTTATCCCACTTAATTTTACCTTATTCCCATTATATTTCTTTACCAAACCAACTAAATCTACTATCTTAGCTTCGCCTACTTAATGTAAAATTGACGTGCATTGATCTACAACAGGTTATCTTATAACCATGCCTTCATCTCACATTAATCTACCGAGTTTTGGTTATGGTTTTCCTTTTCTAAACAATTATCCTGAATTTTACGTACTGGCAGTGCACTCATTTTTGTCCGTTGGCGTTGTAACCTCACTCTTCAGTGTTGTCGCCGTGGGTGTAGGTTTCTCTGATCTTTGGTGTGTCGTTACCACTCTCATCTGTATCGTCACTTTAGGTGCTGGAGTGGTCCACCAGCTGTTAAGGCTTGGCGTATTATCCGTTACTCTAGTCTGTACTGTCGTTAACATATTTGGTTTCTGGTAGTCAGTCGGCACTCTGACTGGTTGCACGTCTCTCTTTCGTCTGGCTCATCCCATAATACTCGGAATTTCAGTAATCCTTCTACTCAATCAAGGAAGCAAGGTTTTGGGTGCTCTGAGGAGAGTGATGAACAACAAGAGAATGAGTATGGACGCCAAGAGTGGACTGAGAGTGTGATTGTGCCGACTGTGTTGTGTGGTGCAGAGACTTGGAGACGATTCAGTTTTATTAAGACGAAAGCAGTGTGTGTGTGTGTGTGTGTGTGTTTTGTCGTATCGATATACCAATAACTAAATGGAGTGGAATGGAACTATGATGACTATAACATGAGACCAAACGAGACGGCACGTTCAATAGATAATATATTGACTTATTTCATCATCACCTATAAACAGCTCAAAACTTTGCTTTCATTCTGTTTTTTAGAAAGAACCTAAAAAAAATCTGTCATTAAAAGTGCAATTAACCACCAGTCCATCGTCCCAAAAACAATGGTTCTAGGTCAAGGGTGGGCAAACCTTTGGCGTCACGGGCCTGGGGACACATCCAGTTTTTCTCATTTACAATTATGATGTTATATTTCATTATATTAATTCATGTTTATTTATTTTGTGTATATGTATGAACCTTTACTGAACACCAGCATACCTTCAGGGCAGTTGCAGTTGATTTAACAGGGTTAGGTTGCATTTGGAACGGATTAACCCCGTTTCAATCAATTTCAATTGGATAACGTGTTTCGATTTACAACAGTTTCATTATTCCATATTTACTGTACTGCTAGAACCAATTAAACGTATAAGTAGAGGTACAGAGGATTAATTCTGACCCAATTGTGGAAAAATGTGTTCGATTAACTTGTTTACCCCTGTGCTCAGCACCATTTTCTATAATACAACTTTTATGTATCGTGTGGTATGTATCTCCTTATTCTAAAGCAAACCAACATGTTATGCCTATGTTTATTTGCCTTCAATTAGATATTCATCCTGTTAATAATTCTCTTTTACTTTTACAGCTTATCTATAAAAATACTGTTATATGTTTTGCACAATGCTGACAACTTTTTGCACTACAATGACTATTTCATTTCACCAAATGCATATTACACAAACCTCAACTATATGTAACATTTTACATGCAAATTCTTTTTGTGTAAATATTGTAGTAAACTTTATCTTTTCCGTTCCTTTACCTCACTTTGAAGATGGAGTGTCATGCCAAATTTAATTGTCAGTTACAATATGTTAACCAGTTCTGTAACTATGTCCGTAAAGGTATATTCTATTCTATCATAAATGGTCTGCATTTATATAGTGCTCTTCAAGACCCTGAGGAACTCCAAAAACACTACATAATGTGTTGATTTTCATACTTTTGTCGAGTTTCTCATACCCATTTTTCAGCAAATTATTCTTATTTAAATAACTTATGTTGTATGTTAATATGTCGTATACTAATATGTCGTCTTCTTTGCTTTACTCGTCCTTGCTTTATTAGGAGCAAACCTACACGTCTCAAATGTTCTTACCCTTTTGCCATTCGCATATTCAACGAGAGATGATTAATTTTGTTACTTAAACATTCTTTCTTTTTAAACTATTCCACTATAAAACTATTGTATTATACACTCAGTGTTTTCATTTGCTCATGTACCTGTGTCCTAGATGCATCATTCATGCCTTTAAATTGTCATTATCATTTAATTCCACTTTTTAACAAAGATTTACTGCACTACAACTTTTCATCGTTAATTTGGTTTTGCGGTATGAGTTTTTATTTTCTGCACGCTGATCTTGGCTAACAAGATTTCGTCGCTTCGAGATTACGTCATTGTTGTTGGTAATTGGTTAAGTCAGTCTTTTTCATTAGACAAAACGGCTTTTTTCTCAATTCATTGAAGAGAGCCGGCTTGCACTTAACTTGGTATTTAGTTTTGTAGTTATTTATTTCTAATTGATGTAGTGTACTATGTCTTTGTTTTAAAGCACTATATTGAATCGTTAGTTTTGTGATAATGTTTAGTATATCTCTAGTGGCATTTCTGTATTACCGTATTACTGTCGTAGTATTTCTACGGTATTTTTCCTTCAGCGAATATAACTTCACTGTGTGACGTTTGGGTGTTCCATATCAATAGAGGTGTAGGACTTAAAATTCGACTCCCTCCCGCCGTCACTTATGCGCGCTGAGGCTCATTTTGTCTGTCATTTTGTCTCAAATTATTGATTCAAAACCTGGTGCAAAGCAAAGTTATTTTGTGAAAATGTCAAAAATTCCTAAAACTGAAGATACTTACGTATTTACTTTTAGCACAGGCGCTGGGCAATGGAGTAAAAGTGCATGTCCTGTTTATAGTTCCTAACACTTACCCAATCAAAGCGTTTGAGTTGTTTTGCTACAGCTTCTGGATAAAACGTTTGTTTTGGGTTAAGGTTTTTTCCTGTGAGTTTCTATTAAAAAAATGTCTCGATAGTGAACCTAAATTGTTTAATCAGCTTTCTCATAAAGTATTTTTAGCAATTTACATCCAAAACAGGGACTGCTGGTGTGACAGCGTGACTGTAAACTGGAATTACTGGAGTCTCCCATAACATGAGCATCACCTAGAGGAAGTGGATATGACACAATAATTAGAGGAAAATAGTGCTTCTTTGGGCACTTTGACTCTCTTTATTTATTTATTTATTTATTTTTTGCATTCTATTTTTTCCTGTTAAGCACTCTTAATTCGGTTGCACTACACAATGCAGAGACATCTTGGGGTCAATTTATACACACTGTCCCTTTAAAAGATTTTGAGTGCATGTTTCTTATGACACCATATTTTACAAATGACATTTTACGCGTTTTCGTCTTATCTCACATTTTATTTTTAATTTTTTTTATTTGTTTTCCGTAATAATTTAATTTGGTACTTTTGAGCTTCCATACCTTAGCCTTTCATGAGGCAAAATGTACTTGTACTTTCCAAATTCTCAACCGTTTTGGCATGTTGTACAGTAGTGTCACACTTAACCAGGCTGCTGTCTTTTTGATGCGTCAAGGTCTGCACTTCCGGACCCGCGATTTCCATTCGCCGTTGCGATTTCTCGAGCTCTGCTCCTAGTAACAACCATATCAAACAACTTATTACCACACACCACTTTATCATACACATCTTGTTTTCCTAATTTAACATTACTGCCCTGTCGATCTTGGTTGATCCCATTGACGGTGTCAGCGTGAGCCGTGGTACAGTGGTTCAGATGGTACCATGTTGAGCTGCCCTCGACCTGGACTGCGGTCGGCGTTGCCCTCACGACGGTGTACGGTCCCTCACGCCTCGGTTGGTTCCACTTTCGTCGAAACCTTGATGTAGACGAGATCCCCTGGGACCACCGTCTTCTCAAATGGTTGTTCGACCTTGGACTCTTGTCTCTTAACCAGCCGGTAGATGACAGCCGTCAATTGTCTCATACAGTCTCTCAGTTCAGTTTGTAGTTGCTCAAGTGGCGGCCCCTTATAGGGACCTCCCAGATGCGGCGCTGGTCTGCCCGTTAGCATTTCATGCGGTGTTAAATGCGTGATCCGATGAGTCTGCATGCAATAACTCATCAGCGCTAACTGTAGCGCATCCCCTCAGTTGAGCCTAGTACTCACACAGATCTTGTTTATCTTTGATTTTAATATTCCATTTACTCTTTCCACGACCTTTTGAACAAATGCTTATTATGACTATCTGAGCTTATTTCAGACGGTATACCAAATCGCAGAATAACTTCTCTGATCAAAAACTTAATTACTGTTTCCGCACCTAGATCTTTTGATGGAACTGCTCCTGATATTATTCTCTGCACAGATTTCATACTGGTTGAGCACTTCGTCTACCGTGGCCTGTAAATATGGAGACCTGTAACCTTATTTCTCCAGCTATTTTACAACCTCCCCCCTTGCACAATGTTTTAAATTGTGCTATTGCAACTGATATAAAATCAAAGGTATTCCCCTATTACCTATTCTCCTTAATCCTCCTGATGCTCCTGCATCTGGAGAGACACATCACCGTTTTCCTGTAAAGCAGATTCAAAATACAATTTTAGCAGTATTCCTGAGTTAGAAAAAAAATAATTTACAATCCAAATGTATCAATATTCCTCAGATTTGTAAACACTACGTTAATCAACAAGATCCTAACGTGATTCAATGCAGACTCGTGTCGTTCGTTATCACCGCCCCGTCGACGGCCTTGGACGTCTGGCTCAGTCCATTGTGACGTTCCACTCGCAATCCGCTGCTGGAATGTGTCCATGAGCCTTATCAGTGCAACACTGACCTTGGTCGTCACCAGTTTTCTTTCTCTTTCTCCTCGAAACTGGCTGCAATCAGTTCAGATTGCCCCCTGCTCACTGTTTGAGGACAGCTTGGATGTGCTCCAGTGTCCCCACGACCCTGCTGTAGACAAGCGGCGCAGACAATGAATGAGTGAACGTCTTTGTTTGTTCTTTTTTTGTTTTTCTGTCCTCTTCAGTCCTTTTCAACAGTCCGTTTGACTCCAGAATCCTGTTAAATCGGTCATGTTTACAAACTCGGATGTTTACTCTAGGTTAAACGACCATGCAGACATTTATCTTAGCAATTATATTCTTAAATTTTCCACGGTCTTCCTCAAGATCGAATAATCTGCTCCTCATTGTCCTTTTAAAATGCTCTCCATTGACAAATAGTTTTCTTAATTCACCCAAACTATACCTTTAACGGAACAAGATCTCACAAATCAGAGGCCACACGTAGACGAAGCTGGCGAGATTTGCATACAAATAAAAATAGTCACTCCCCTCTTTATTTATTGTTTTGCCCTTTTTTTGTTTTCCTTTTTTTCCCTACAAATCCCCGATTGCAGCCGAAGAAAAGGAAATAATTAAATTCGCCTGCGCGTTCCACACACAAACCCTATCAGCACACAAATAGTTAATACTCACAAGCGTAGCCGGGGAGAAAAAAACATTCATCAAAAGACACAGCATGACCATCCGTCCCTAATACCCCTCTGCCGTCTGTACCCAAGGTAAAAAAAGGTATCGTCGTCGTGAGTACTTTGTGAAATTCTTACAAAATTTGTTCGCACCTTGTTCTGAAACCATTGTCTAGGGAGACAAGAAGGCAGATGGGGGGATGGAGCGGAGAACGGGTCAAAACGGAGAAGAGGGAGAAAAGCCATAGCTAAATTAACTTGCACACTCCACGCTCTGATTACACACGTTTCAAACATACTCACGCACACACCAACAGCCAAACATTCCAGAGCGAGATATCGCTCAGAGCGAAAATATGTCAGCAATTCACACACATAGTTACTTAGTCGCTCTCCATACGCGAAGTCATCTCAACAATACAACATCTGATTATCTGCTCATTAACCCCTGCCGGTATAACTCTTCACATAAAAAAAACACACGCCCCCGTATGACCCTTAAACAGATCGTCTACTCCACAACAGTTCCCCACAGGGACTTTCCGCGCTAGTGGATTCCGGGGCCGAAGCTAACATTTTGGACCTCTCCCTCGCCCACAAACTCAAGATTCCATTGAATTCCCTCGCTACTCCTATCACCGCCCGAGCACTAGATGGCCGTCTTCTGGGCACAGTTACCCATGTTACCGAACCAATGGAGATGAGACTTTCTGACAATTAAAGAGAGCAAATTTGGTTCCACCTGCTCCCATCCCCCGGCCGGCCACTCGTTTTGGGCCATCCATGGCTGGTACGGCACAACCCTCACTTTGATTGGCGTTCGGGGACCGTCATGGAATGGGGCGCGAGTGCCATCAAACCTGTCTATGTTCTGCATATCACCCCAACCAACCCATGGCTTCCAAGTCTCCTCCTGACGTGTCCAAGGTCCCTGCCTGCTATCACCACCTACGGGAAGTCTTCAGCAAAGCCAAGGCCACTTCCCTTCCTCCACATCGCCCCTATGACTGTGCTATCGACCTTCTGCCTGGCTCTACTCCCCCGCGGGGTCGTCTCTATTCCCTTTCTGCACCCGAAAGACAGTCCATGGAGGAATACATCTCGGAGGCCTTGGAAGCCGGAATAATTCGGCCATCCTCTTCCCCGGCTGGAGCTGTTTTTTTCTTTGTTGGCAAGAAAGATGGTTCCTTACGACCGTGCATTGACTACAGGGGCCCTAATGATATAACAGTTAAGAATCACTACCCTTTACCACTGCTCGCCTCCGCCTTTGAACTGCTGCAAGGGGCCACAGTGTTCACTAAACTGGACCTCAGAAACGCTTATCATCTGGTCCGTATCAGGGAGGGAGATGAATGGAAAACGGCTTTTAACACTCACACGGGGCACTATCAATATTTAGTCATGCCTTTTGGTCTAACGAACGCCCCCGCCTACTTCCAGTCCCTTATCAACGACGTGCTGCGTGATGTACTCAACAAGTTTGTGTTTGTCTATCTGGATGACATTCTGATTTTCTCAAAATCCCTGGAGGAACACACGCAGCACGTCCAACTTGTCCTTCGACGACTCCTAGAGAGCTCCCTCTTCGTTAAGGCTGAGAAGTGTGAGTGCCACGCCCAAATCGTGTCATTCCTGGGGTATATCATGGCGGAGGGGAGATTGGAGATGGATCCTGCGAAGCTGTCGGCACTCACCTCCTGGCCTGTCCCCACGGATTGCAAGAAGCTCCAGCAGTTCTTGGGTTTCGCCAATTTTTACCGACGATTTATTCGGAACTATAGCACGGTAGCGGGTCCCCTGACGGCTCTCACTAGCCCCAAGGAAACTTTCAGATGGTCTCCTGCGGCCGACAAAGCATTCTCTGCCCTCAAGGCTCGATTTTCGACGGCGCCCGTCCTCCAAGTACCTGACCCGGGGCGTCAGCTAGTTGTTGAAGTGGATGCCTCGGACGTTGGTGTTGGGGCTGTTCTCTCCCAGAGGTCAGCCGAGGATCAAAAGATGCACCCCTGTGCATTCTTTTCAAGTCGCTTATCCCCCACGGAACGCAATTATGACGTGGGGGATCGTGAGCTGCTAGCAATAAAATTGGCCCTTGGGGAAGTGCCACTGGCTGGAAAGGATGCCAGTTCCGTTCCTAGTTTGGACTGACCACAAGAATCTTGAATACCGTATTTTCCGCACTATATGGCGCACCATGTTATAAGGCGCACCTTCAATGAATGATATATTTTAAAACTTATGCCATACATAAGACGCACCCCATTATAAGGCGCTATAAGTGCATGCTGGTTTAAGATCAGGTAATTGTGCAATTTTGTAATTGTAATCCTGTGCAGTCCTTCGAGACATTATTGGGATTAAGGGCTATTTACGGTAAATAAATGTGACGACTTGACTACAGTAGAGAATGTAGTTACTTTATGCAACCTCTAGATGTTGCCACGCTCAAGGGAATGTCAACAAAATATTCAAAAAGGTCAAACTTTATTAACAAACAAGCTTTCCACAACTCCATTCACTCCCAAAATAAATAAACAGCCGTTTTATTATTTTCTCTGAGGTAAAGCATTTTCGTGACACATCTTTGAACAACATCGACATATCATTTTATTTTTTGTCCATTTAGTCAACACGCAAAGAAAAAAACGTCTGATACTGTTATTTTAAATGAAACGTTAGTGCAATCGCAATAAAGTGACACTCGTAATGTGCAAAAACAACGAGTGCAAAGCAATAACATAATAACTGTAAAATGTAAAACGTAAACACACAAAAGAAAAACAAAGATCACTCTATAAGCTCCTCATCGACGAATCCCTCGAATTCTTCTTCTGCTGTGTTCGAATTGACCATATCTCAGTGAATGGGCCATCCAACACGTCCGGTGTTTTTGTGCCAGCGCTGTTGCCTTCATACGTATAGTTATCGTACTGACACTTCTGCTTGCCGCTCTTTGTTGAACAACCCACTGTTCAAGTGTCTCCTCTAACTCTGGCCATCTTGCTTTATTGCCACGGAAAATTTGTTGAGTTTTCCTTACTTGGCGGAGCTTATCTTCATCCTTTCTCCACTTCCGTACCATCGATTCATTTAAGTTTAACTCTCTCGCTGCCGCTCTATTGCCGTGTTGTGCTGCGTGACTGATCGCTTTGAGTTTAAACTCGGCGTTGTACGCGTGTCTCTTAACAGGAGCCATTTTCTTATACAAATGCACGTATGAAAGAGAATCTCGCTCTCTCTCTCTCTCTCTCGCTCTCTCTCTCTCTCAAACGTGACATTCTGAATAATTCTGCGTTTGTTTAAGGTAAATTGTGCTTTACATCTTCACCAGTCATAACCCTGGATTCAGACAAATACTGTATTTGTTGAATATGAATTAAGCAGTTTAATGGGGTAGCCATTTTGCCACTTAGTAAACAAATACAACACGAGCCCCGGCAACTACCAATCGTTTAATATTTCCCAGTATGCACAGCGCGAAAAATGGAGTCGGCGGCTGTTTCTCGTAGTTGCGAGACCTTGCGAATTTAATATTGAGCCATATATAAGGCGCACTGTGTTATAAGGCGCATGGTCAGCTTTTGAAAAAAAACAAGACTTTTAGGTGCGCCTTATAGTGCGGAAAATACGGTACATCCATTCTGCTAAACGTTTGAACCCGAGACAATCCCGCTGGTCACTCTTCTTCACCCGTTTCAACTTCACCCTTTCCTACCGCCCCGGGTCCCTCAATGTCAGGCCAGATGCCCTCTCTCGACAGTTTCAAAAGGAGGACAATCATTCCCAGGGTCCGACAGCCATCCTTCCTGAGTCCCGGTTACTGGCCACTCTCACCTGGGACATCGAGGACCGCGTCAGGGAGGCCCTCCAAGACCAAGCAGGCCCCAGTACTTGTCCAGAGGGGCGGCTATTCGTCCCGGAAGCCCTACAGTCAGAGGTCCTTCAATGGGGGCACGACTCTCGCCGCTCCTGTCACCCGGGTGCTACCCGCACCAGCAACTTCCTGGCCCGACGTTTCTGGTGGCCCTCATTGGCTAAGGACGTCCGGGAGTACGTCGGGGCTTGCCAAACCTGTGCCCGGCAGAAGACTTCGAGTTGGCCCCCTGCCGGATTGCTTCAACCTTTACCAGTCCCCAGCCGTCCTTGGTCCCACATCTCCTTGGACTTCGTTACTGGGCTGCCTGCCTCGGAAGGGATGACAACCATTTTGACGATTGTGGACCGGTTCAGCAAAATGGTCCACTTCGTGGCCTTGCCCAAACTTCCGTCCGCCAAGGAGACGGCGCAGGTGGTCCAGCTGCATGTCTTCTGCCTACATGGAATCCCAAAAGACATTGTTTCAGACCGAGGTCCTCAATTTGCCTCGGGATTTTGGAAAGAGTTCTGCCGTCTCCTGGGGGCCTCGGTCAGTCTCTCGTTCGGGTTCCATCCGCAATCTAATGGACAGTCTGAACGCCTCAATCAGGAACTGGAGACGGCTCTCCGCTGCCTGGTTTCCCGTGAGCCTCTTTCCTGGGCGCAACAGCTGGTATGGGTGGAATACGCCCACAACTCCATTGTCTGCTCCTCCACTGGCATGTCTCCCTTCCAGTGCGTCTATGGCTACCAGCCACCCTTGTTCCCCAACCAAGAGGAAGAGGTTTCCTGTCCGTTGGCTCTTGCAAATGCCCGTCGCTGTTGTCGCACCTGGGCTCAGGCACGGGCTGCTCTTCTTCAGGCCGTCCAAAGTTATTCAAAGGGGGCTAACCGAAGAATAATTCCGACCCCAACGTACCAGGTTGGCCAGCAAGTATGGTTGTCCACCAAGGACCTTCCACTCTGGGTGGAGTCCAAGAAGTTTGCCCCCCGATTCCCGGGACCGTTTCCGGTGGACAAAATTATTAGTCCATTGGCAGTCCGCCTGCCCAGCACCATGAGGGTTAACCCGACCTTTCATGTTTCCTGCATTAAGCCTGTCCAACAGAGCCCTGTGGTACCTCATATCGGACGCATTGTGTTAAATAGGGTGAGATGACATCTGAGTCCTTTAGTGTTTCCTGTGGTGTTCCGCAGGGTTCAGTACTTGTCCCCCTTCTTTTCAGCATTTACATGCTTACATTAGGTGATATCATTCACTAGTATGAATCAGTTTCCTTTGCTATGCAGATGACACTCAACTATATCTTCCGATGGAGGAATCTGCCCCAACAAACTTTGGAAACCTGCTTTCCTGAGATAAAAAGATAGATGTCACTCAACTTTTTGCTCTTCAACCCTGACAAAACTGAAATGTTAATTATTGGTCCATCTAAATGGTGACTGGTTCTCAAAAAAAAACTGCTCTGAATATTGACAAATGTTATATCACCTAGAGTGACTCAGCCAAAAATTTTGGTGTCACATTTGACCCCAAACTGTCCTTCCAAACACACATTAAGAATATATCCATCCATACATCCATTATCTACACCACTTATTATCAGTAGGGTCACGGGGGTTCTGGAGCCCATCCCAGACATTTCCGGGCAGTGGGCAGGGGACACCTTGAACTGGTTGCCACCCAGTCGCAGGGCACTCGGAGACAGACAACTCACTCGCTCATTCACACTTACACTCACCGGTCAATTAACCTGCCATGCGTCCGTTACCTCCCGTCTTGATTACTGTAATGTTTGATCACATTACCCTGATTTTAGGTAACCTGCATTGGCTCCCTGTTAGATTAAGATGTGATTTTTAAGTTTCTGTTGGTATTATACAAAATTATGCATGGACTTGCTCCCTCATATCTTTCAGATTTTATTTTCCCCTCTGTTCCGGGCCGGAGCCTTCGCTCTAAAAATGCTGGTATACTAGTAATCCCAAGAGCCAAGAAGAGACGCACTGGTTCGAGAGCGTTCTCCATTCGGGTCCCGATGCTGTGGAATGCTCTGCCCATTGAGATTCGATCTGCAACCTCAGTGGAACTGCTTAGATCTAGGCTTAAAATATACTTCTGTACCTTATAAATTACCTATTATTCACGTTGACAATATCTGTGTATTATTTGTTATCGCAACATCCATTGCAGCCTGGTCCTCCTGGTGTCACAAGCCAGAAACGGAGAGTGGACCGAGGAGCGTTCGTTTACTCAGTTTTATTGATAAAGAGAGAGAGAGCCGTGTTTGATTCCACGATCCGATGATCAATGGACACGGGTGGCAGGTGGCTGGAACGCGGAAGTGGCACTTCCGTGTCGAGCGAGGATAATCGTAGACTGCAGGGATACTGGTCACTAGCCCGGACAGGAGAGCAAGGGCGTTATTGAGTTCAGAAAAGAGGTCGGCAACAGGTATCAGGCAGGAAACAGGGCAAAACAGGTCGGTGGTCGGAAAGGCAGATCAGGGCAGAAACGGGTCCAGAAACAGGTCGGCAACAGGTATCAGGCAGGAGAAAACAGGGCATGAAAATGTCGGAAGGTATGAGCTTGCCTTGCTGGGAGCATAGGTTCGCAAACGGTCTGACACCGGTAACAGGGGGTTTAAAAAGTGGAAAGGAGCCAATCAGCGACCAGGGCTGTTGGCGCCAACGGGGCAGCCGCAAGTGCCCCCAATCAGTAATCATGACAGCTGGAAGAGGGATTACCTCATTTGCAGTCCCATCTTTAGGTTTCCTCATTCAACTCATGTTGAGGTTTTGACTTTTTCCTTTCACTCATGTAGGTTTTAGATCAGGGGATGGTGTGATAATAGTCTGCAGTTTGCAATAAACTGTGGTTTGTGCAGCCCTTTGTGACTCCTTGTGATAAAGGGCTATACAAATAAACATGACTTGACAAGACTAGTTCCAATCAACTCAAATGTAGAAATTTGTGTGTATTAACCCTTTAAGCATCTTCTTAACCCACACTCTCAACTATTTCTTCACATTCAAACTCTTACCCCTCATAAAAAATGTAATCTTTAAAAAAAAAAAAAAAAGTAGCTGTACAAGTAGCTGTGATGTTCTCATGCGTGCCTTCACACACAGGGATACGACTAGTTGAAAAAAACAGTACAATGTTTAAATAACCTCTAAATACTATTACTAAGAACAATCATAGGAAGACATTCAACGCACAAAATATATTTTTATCGTTTTACAGCGTTTTGCAGCGGATCTGGTAAACATTCCGTGGTTATTCTAGAATGTTGTACTGTTTTTCACCCAAAATCCCTTAGTAGACTAGATATTACAAGCGTATATGCTCCTAAAACATATTGATTGTAACTCTTTGTAAAATTCAAATGCCTGTTGATATTTTAGTCTTTGGATAAATAACAATGTTAAATCCTATACTGTACGGAAGTTACACGTGCATTTCTGGTTATATCTTTAAATTTATTTTTGTATATTCTCAATTACTTATTATTTTCTTTGTTGCAACAAAAACACATCTTAAAAGGAGGAACTTACAAGAACAAAATGAAAGTCTAATAAAAGACCCGTCCCACAAAATAACTTTCTTCTACCAATAATTTCAACAAATGTTTTACATCATTAGAACAATCATTTATTGGTACATTCAGAAACAATCACGTTGTTTGAATATATAGAATATTTTACAATTTCTTAAAACTTATTTTATTTTCCCATCCTTTAAATATGACTGCAATATTACCATAAGCATCCTACAAAAAATCCTGCTGCAGAAATGTTAAGAGAATAACACATACTATAATACTACAAAAATCCTAGAACAGAAATACTATAATACAAAAGAACTACACAGAAATAATACGCAGACATACTGCAAAAATCTTTTTGCAAAAATACAAAAACAGTTGATTTTAATTACTCTCGATCGTCAATATAAGCTTTGTTGTTTGACAGAACTTGAAGGCGCAAGTCCTTGTATCAGTTAAGTGTGAGTTTCATTTCTACAAGGACCATAACTGTTCAAATAGTTATAGGCAGTAAATTCCGAACTATGAGCTGACTTTGGTCACAACCTACGACTTATACAATTATGCGGCAAATTTATGCATTTTTTGTACCGCCAACCACGGGCACGTGTGCAGTAAACTTAAGAGTGAGGCAGGTGGAATATATAGGTAGAGGAAGACGCGCTTTATAAATATATATATATATATATATATATATATATATATATATATATATATATATATAGAGAGAGAGAGAGAGAGAGAGAGAGAGAGAGAGAGAGAGAGAGAGAGAGAGAGAGAGAGAGAGAGAGAGAGAGAGAGAGAGAGAGAGAGAGAGAGAGAGAGAGAGAGAGAGAGAGAGAGAGAGATAACACAGTATTAACTCATAGAATAACCTATTCTCTATTCTCCAGTTTTTTAAATTAGTTTTTATTGATTCTTAGTTAATATTTTGAAGTTTTTTGGGGGGTCTGTAAACAATTGCAAGACAGTGTGTATGCCATCTAAGTAAATTACATTTATTTAAATTTCAATTAGAAATGCTTTGTGTCATTTATTTTGACATTTATTTATTTAAAATGACATAATACACGACGAAACAGACACAAAGTACACACATAATAAACAAAATACACTCAAAAAAAACAACAACAAATATATACAAAATACACTACAAAATACAGACAAAAAGCACAAATTACAAAACAAAATACACACATATACAAAGAAAACACACCAAAAATACAACAAATACACATAAATAAATGACGGACTACACGAAATAGATGATAAAATACGCACAAAAAGCACAAGAAAATGCGCACAATTTACAAAACAAAACACAAAATATACGACAAAGACTCACTAATAAATACAAACCCACAAAATACATAACAAAATACAACATGCATTTCACAATAAAAGAGATGCACTCAATTGCCTTCGGTATTAGGGAAAAAACGGCAACTGGTTGCTGGTGTGCGTGCACGCGTGTGCGTGTATATGAATGCGAGGAATGTGAGGAGTGCAAGTGTCAAATACTTCCCTCTTCAACCTGCTTCCTTTTTTCAAAATAGAGATGCCATCAGCGCTTGATTGCAGTCGGTTTATTGTGGAAAGGCAGTCGATTCTTGGTGTGTGTGTGTCTTTGTTTAGAAAAGCGAGGAACCTTAGGAATGCGGGCATCAGGTTCCCCCTCTCCTCAACCTGCTTCTTTTTTTAATATAGAAGAGATGCCACGAGCACCTAATTGCAATTGGTTTAATGTAGAAAAACATGTGGTTGCTTGGGTGTGTGTTAGTGTGCGTGTGTGTGCATGTGCGTTTGTGTAGGATTGCGAGGAAAATGAGATATGCAAGCATCAGGCTCTTCTCTCCTCAATCTGCTTCCCTTTTCCACAAAAAAAGACAGCACAAGCACTTAATTGCAGTCGGTTTATTGTGAAAAAAAACAACAGTTGGTTGCTGGTGTGTGAGGAATGCAATCGCCAAATGCTACCCTCTTGAACCTACTTCCCTTTTCACAATAAAGGAGACGCCACAAGCACTTGATTGCAGTCGATTTATCGTGGAAAAAAGTCAATTAGTTGGTTGTTTGTGTGTTAGAAATATGAGGGATGTGAGCATCAGGCGCTTCTCTCTTGAACTTGCTTTCCCTTTTTCACAATAAAGGAGACACCACAAGGTCTTGATTGCAGTCAATCGTTGTGGAAAAGATGGCAGATGATTGCTGGTGTGTGTAGGACTTTGAGGGATGCGAGGGATGCGTGGGACGTCCCACCACCTTTCACTTCTTTTCTGATTGAGCATCGTCTCTCTCCACGGGAAAAATTTCGATTTCTTTTATGATCCGATCAGCGATAGTCTGGTTGTTGGCCGATACCATGCGGCGTGACATCAAATCAAAGGGGCCCCCTGAAAAAAAACACTCCAGTAAAACTATAATACAGAAATACAACTACAGAATGCAAAATTACTACAAAACTAAATATCTAATTTAGTGCTTGAAAACCTGGCTCTAAGAAATCATTTTCCTTTTACTCTGTAAGAGAAAAAGTATACAAAAATACTTAAAAAAATACTACTAGAGTAAACTATGATACAGTCAATTCTACGGCAGAATAATTAAAAATCCTACTAGAGAAATACAACAAAAATCGTACTGCACAAACGCTACAAACTACTAAAATATACTACAGAAATATTACAAAAATAAAACAGATATACTCCATAAATACTACAGAAACATTCCAAAAACATGACAGAAAGATTAAAAAAATACTAACTCATAATACTATAAAATAAATACTAACACATTCTGCTACAGAAAGAGGGTATTTTTGTAGTATATCTGTAATATTTTGTAGTATTCCTGCAAACTTACAAAGCTACTTAAAGAGAAAACATTTAGGATATGACATGGTAAAAAATGACTGCTCTACCACATAGAACGCCTCTTAGATAATTTTCAATTGTCTGTTATGTACCGAAATTGTGGAAATTGTCACGCTCTCACATCTTTAGGAAAAACTACAAACAAGACTTATTTAAGGTTACATGAAGGAATCAACACACAACCAATAAGAAATATTGACTTCGAAGGGTATATTAGTATCTACGTACCTACCGACCTACCTACCGGCCTACCCAGCCCTCAAGAGGGGTGACCGACAGCAAGACAAACATACACAAAAACAAAGGAAAGAAAAAAGGAAAAAAAGTTGCAAAAAACACAAAAGATTTGACCATGGCTAAACCAAATGCCCAAACACCCAAACAAGTTAATCACCTCGGCACCCAAGTTGATCATGCTTTCATCCCCCCAGATTAAAACTGGACACGGGAAAGTTGCCATTACACTCAGGTCAGGGTGACACAACACACTCTTCCGTTCAACAGTAGGGCCTGACAGCTTTCACTCATCTACCACTGTCGTAGCATACAGGTGCCCGTCCGACCCTTTAGAACACGTCCAAACATCCCACCATCCTTTCACAACACCTCTCCATTCATTCCTATCACCAACAAGAGCTCTAAGCTTCCACTACATTTAGACCTCTTTCATGCAGTGCTCTTATAACACCATCCATCCACATTAACCGCGGCCTTCCTCTTGGTCTCCTTCCATTTACTTCTGCAGCAACTCCACTTCCTGAGGGTCCCCAGGAGGAACAACATTGTACAAAAGTTGCTGGTGCCCTTCTACAAGGCCAAGTTGGGAGGCATTCTGGAATATGGCATCACGGTGTGGTATGCTGGGAGCACCAGCGGCTAAGAAAAACAAAGAGTAATCAACCCAGCATAAAAGATCATCGGCTGGTCTCTGCCCAGTCTAAAAGATATTGCCAGCTTTTGATACCGTCGCAGAGCCATCAACATTATAAAACACGTTCCACACCCCCGTCCTCTGGTAGAACACTTTATTAGATGGTTTACCTTGGAGTGCCATGTCTAATCTTGTTGCATACAATGTTACAGAATGTTTATATCAATGGCAATAAAGACAATTCTATTCTAGTGGCATTTTTTGTAACATATCTGTGGAAGTATTTTTTTATCATATTACCATTGTAGTATTTTTGAAGGTTTTCTGTAGAAGTATTTGTAGTATATTTGTAGAGGTATTTTTGTAGTATTTCTGTAGAAGCATTTTTGTAGTATTCCCATTGTAGTATTTTGTAGTATTTTTTTATTATGTTTGTATTATCGCTGTCGGTGTACTTTTGTAGTATTTCTATCATAACAGTTCTGCAGTGGTATTTTTATATTATAGAATGACTCTATGGGTATCTTTCCAGCTCGGTAGCCTAGATGGTAGGGCGCTTGCTCCGAGACTGGGAGGTCGCTGGTTCAAGCCTCGGCCGAGTCATACCTAAGACTTACAACATTGGTACTCATTGCCTCCCTGCTTGGCGCTCGGCATTAAGGGTTGGAATTGGGGGTTTGGTCACCTAATGACTAAAATGGCTGCGCCTTGTTTGCCTGCGGCTGCATCGGCTCACTACAGTTTAACTGTACGGGTCAGGTGTATCGACATTTCGTTCTGTGTGCATGGTTACAGAGAATGACAATAAAAGTAAATTCTGTTCTATTCTATTCTATTCTATTCTATTCTTTGTCGCATTTCTGTAGAAGTATTTGTTAAGTGTTTTGAAAGCAGTATTTTTGTACCCCCGGTTGGAAACCGGGTGGAAACATTTGTTCGCCTGGAGAGGGATGGGCGCCCAAGACACACCACAGGAAATGATGCCCCTACTACCCTAGTAGTTAAGGGATCTGTTAGGGTTATAATATTAGAGGTTAATGTTGGGGGTTAATGTTATTGGTAATGTTACAGTTAGGTTTAGAATGTTAGGGGTTAATGTGAGGGGTTAATGTTACGGTTAGGTTTAAAATGGCAGGAGTTAATGTTAGGGTTAGGTTTAGAATGTTAGTAGTTAATGTTAGGGGTTAATGTCACTGTTAGGTTTAGAATCTTAGGGGTTAATGTTAAGGGTTGATGTTAAGATTTTAGCATGTTACAGGTTAATGTCAGGGCTTTTAGGGTTTGGCACCCTTAGCGGTTAGCATGCTATTATACCCTCCACGTCGAGTAGAATTCCGCCGGCCTCCCTGACGATGACCGCCCCGGCCGCGATGTCCCAACAATGGATGCCGATCTCGAAAAAAGCCTCCACCGCGCCGCTAGCTACCAGGCACATGTTAGTAGCCGCTGTGCCCGAACCCCGAAGCCTAGAAGAAAAGATTTTTAGGGCTAAATATTAGGGGGCGGGAGTCTTTAGGGCGACACGTTCAAGAGGGGGCATTTCAGGGCGTCATATTTAGGGGAGGAGGGTTTTTTTAGGACATCGTATTCGAGTAGGGAAAAAACATCATATTCAAGGGCGCTGTGTTTTTGGACATATTTTATGGCGTCATATAAGGGAAGGCCATTTTTAGGGTGTCTTATTTGAGGAGGGGCATTTAGGGTGTCATAATCAAGGGGGAGATTTTTTACTGCAAGGAGGGAGCATTTTTACATAATCCTATACGAAGGGGTGCGGCTTCTAAGTTATCATACTTGAGGCAGAGGGTTAGGCTGTCATACTCAAAAGGGCACATTTAGGTTGTCCTATTTGCGGGGGGGGTGCAGTTTTGGGGCGTCATAGTCGAGGGAGGGTATTTTTAGGGCGTCATACTCAAGGGTGGGGTGTTTTATGGGCATCATATTTGAGGAGGAGGGGCATTTTTTGGGCGTCATACTCAGGGAGGACATTTTTAGAGTTTCATTCAAGGAACGGCATTTTGAGATCATCATATTTAAGAGAGGGGGTAATTTCTAGCGAGTCAATTTCAAGGGGGATGTTTTTAGGGCATCATAATTGAAGGGGGGGGGGGGGCATTTATAGGACGTCATATTTAAGGGTGGGGCAATTTGAGGGTGTCATATTTAAGTGGAGATTTTTTGGAGCATCATATACAAGGACGTTTTCAAGGCGTCAAATTCAAGGAGGGGGCATTTTTGGGGAATCATATTCAGGGATGGGTTGTGTTTATGGGAAGGGTTTTTTCATATAAAAGGGAGGGTGTTTTCAGGACATCATATTCAAAGCGGTGGGGATTTAGGGTGTCACATCAAAGGGGGTCATTTTTAAGTAGTCATTTTCAAAGCAGAGGGGAGTTTTGAGGGCGTGATATTGAAGGTAAGGGCATTTTTAGGGCATCATATACTCACCCGTGTACGGGTATGCGCAGGATCCGTTGCATGGTAGAGAAAATCTTGGTCACTTTTTCCAAACTCCTGTCGGTGCCGTGCTCAGAAATGATAATGGACTTGTGGATGTCTGAGCGGGGAAAACGGTTAGCTTAGCTAATCTTGGCTGAATTTTGAGTAACGTCACGATATCCACAAAAAGACGACCCGTAGCGAAAACGAGAACAAAAAAGGTACAGCCATAAAGACCTACCATTTTGTCACATATTTATTTTGTCCTGTATTCCGGTTCAAAATAAGAAACCTTGCAGGGTTCGCACACGTTTTTCATGGCCAAATTCAAGCATTTTTTAAGGCGTTTAATAGCCAATACTTCAATATCACCAGTACCTTTCAAAGAAGGAATTATACATTATTATACTGTTAATGATAAAGAATATTCATTAATTGTCGTTTTTTATTGTTATTATTGATCCCACCAACACTAATGATGTGGATGGTCTTTGTGCCCAGGGTCAATCTCAGAGTGCCAACTTTTATTTTTCTTCATTCAATTTCAAGCGTTTACAAGCACTTCACCTGAAGTTCAAGCACTTTTAAAACTTTGAAAGGACGACATTGTTTTCAAACATTTTCATGGATTTCAAGCACCCTTACAAACACGTATTTAATGTGTACTTTGTCGTGTATATAGTGTGAAATTCTTGTGTATTTTGTTGTGTATTTGGTAGTGTATTTGGTAGTGTATTTGGTTGTGTATTTGGTAGTGTATTTGGTAGTGTATTTTGTTGTGTATTTTGTCGTATTTTTTGTCATGTATTTAGTGTGTATTGTCAAGTATTATGTCATGTATTTGGTCATGTAATTTGTCGTGTATTTTGTTGTTTTCTTTGCAGTTAGTCTTGTATTTCGTCGTTTATTTTGTGTGTATTTTTTATGTATTTTGTTACAACAGATCACTTTTTGGTAAAAAGCTTGGATATTTTGTTTTTAAATTTGTACTTTTAAATTTGTACTGGTTCTGTGGGCGTGGTTTTGTGGCTGTAGCCTACCTTTCACATCTGACACCTGTATGGGTTCGTCGTTACAGAAAGCTCCTCTTCCTTTTCGGGCTTTGTACATTTTGTCCTCCAGGCAGCTGTAGACTATGCCGAACTCCAACTGAAAAACATTGAAAATTTTTGGCCACCAGCGGCCTCGGCCGTGGTCAGGGCATTGCAGATGGTGGTGACTTACCTCCTTTTTGACGGCAAAGGCGATGGACACGGCCACGAATGGGAAGCTACAAAAGTGGGGGACAACAAAAGTGGGATCTTTTCTAAGCATAACACATTCAAAAACAATGGCAAAAGTAATCTATTTTCATGTTTAGCATTGAATGTATTAACTGATTTATTTTAACGGTTGATTGAATGAAGTTTTACACATGATCCAACTCACCATGCCATACAAACTCAAGTGGGAGCTGTGAAAAAAATTAATTTTCCCCCTAATTATCAAACTGGTTTGAAATGAATTAAAAAAGAAATACAGACTAAAAGTTGCAGCAGTGCATAGGCAATAAAATAAAGGAATCAAAGATAATAATAATAATAATAATAATTTCCTTTGTATTGTCATTCTTTGTAACAATGTACACAGAACGAAATGTCGATACACCTGACCCGTTGTAGCGAGCCGATGCAGCCGCAGCCAACAGAGGGCGCCGCCATTTTACCAATTAGGTATGACTCGGCCGAGGCGCGAACCAGCGACCTCCCAGTCTCAAAGCGGGCACACTACCATCTAGGCTACTGAGCTGGTAAGATGAAATAAAGATGATGTGTTACCCATGCACAAAGTTGGTAGTTCCGTCCACAGGGTCGATGATCCACGTGGGTTTGTCAGTCAAAATGCACGGTTTCCCATTGGCTACTGATTCCTCGCCGATAAATCTGCGAGAGAGAGCTGGCAGTTAGTTTGTGGTGGGGTTTTGGGGTTTTTAAGGGTTATTGATCTATCTTCGTTATTCATTATCAATTATCCGTTATCGGTCAGTTCATAATACGCTACAAAGCCTAGGAGCCGGGACACTTACTCTCAGCCAAAAGGCCAAGCTAAAGTCCTAGCCCTAAAGCCTTGCTAGTTTGTGGTTAGCTAACATTAGCTAACTGTTATCTTGCTGTTAGCTTGCAGTTTGCTTGTGGTTACCTAACGGTTAGATAACGGTTAGGTAACACTTTAGATAAAGGTTAGTTGATAGTCAGCTTACGGTCAGCTATCTGTCAGTTAACCGTTAGCTAACGCTTAGCTTGTGGTTATCCAACAGTTCGCTTACGGCGCCTGGTCAAGTTCATCAAACGGAAGACGGCAAAAATGCAGAGTTGTGCCTCTTACGTCTAAATAAAAAGAAAAGCATCTGACCAAGGTGGCCACTGCTACGTACCAGCCTGCGCCACCTAGTGATGCGTTGTTGGCGAAAGGAGCCAACTTTCCACCAATCAGAAATTGGCTCCCTTAGAGATAGCCATGTGTTGTTGGTGAACATAATGGCTCTGTGAGCGGGCTCTTGGATAACAACTACAGACGCCGGCTTCCAACTAGCTAGGTGACAGCTCCCTTCGAAATAGTCATGAGTCATTGGCAAACGTAACAGCTCTATGATCCGGCTTTTTTTGTCGTTTGCAAATTTGATTGGTGGGTAGTCGGCTCCCTTTGAGTTACTTTCTTTCTGCATATGATTGGTTCATATCCATCTTTTCAGGGATTATGTGTTGTGTGACCTAAAGTTGCTTGGCATAGAAAACTTAAATGAGTTAACCCTTTAACGTTCCGACAGACGCCGGACAGTTGATAAATACTTGTCTGTATGATGTCACCAGTCACTAAAATATTGTCGTTAGTTTCTGACCTTTCGATTGACACCACTCTCCGCCAATAGATGGCTTTTTTTCAGGGTCCACAGCCTGCATTAGCCTGTACGGGCGTATTTGATAAAAGGGAGCTCACCTAGAGGAGGTTCTAATCTCTTCAGCAAGTAGTAACCGATGCGAATGATGATTGACACATTGGTTTGCCAATGAAATTCTGTCTGTAAATGTACAATTTATTTTTTATGTGAATTTAAATCAGAGCCGAAATTAAACGTGTGCAATAAATTGGTGATTCATTTTTATGTCAAGTCAAGTTTATTGGTATAGCCATTAATCACAAAGAGTCTCAAAGAGCTGGACAGACCACAGATTATTGCAAACCACAGACTATTATGACACCATCCCCTAATCTAAAACCTACATGAGGGCAAATAATAAACAGATATTGTCAACATAAAATATAGGTTATTCATATGCAGTGTTCATTTTACCTCTGAAAAGTGATGGGTCCCGGGGACTCGCATGCTCAACAATCTATGGGTCCCAACAGAGATCTATGGGTTCCCAAAATTTAGTGTTATCGAGGTTGAAATTGTCAATCAGCGACGAATATATAATATAAATCTATTTATTCATTCAGTTTTAATCATCCACGTTTTTTGGTAATACAAATCAGTGATCACTTCAAGATTGTTCAGTTCACAACAATATTATACATTATACAAAATAATATTGCTAAAATATTAAGCTATATTTTAATTTAGTTTTAATCACCAGTTAATTGGTAATACAAAGCAGTTATCACTTCAGATTTTTCAGTTCACCAAAATATTGTACATTATACAAAATAATGTTGCTGAATTATCAGTCTATATATTCATGCACTTTTAATCATCACAGTTAATCGGTAATACAAAGCAGTTATCAATTCAGATTTATCAGTTCATATATTCTTTGTGGTTTGCTGTCCCGCCACAGTTGTAATGCCTTCTCAAGGTCCAATCCATTATCATCCTCCTCATAGCGTCAGCAGGAATATAATTTAGTCCATTTTGGCCTAAAAGTCCTTTTTTGCTAGGAGTATTCTTGTTTATTTTCTTTGGTCGAATCGTTCGCTTCAACACAGGTGTTTTGCTTGCCTTCGCGATCTCCCGAAGAATTTCTCTGCCGTTTTTTCGTGCCAGAATTATTGCCGTTATCAATTTCTGCACTGTTTCGACTTATTACTGACACTGAAGAAATTACCAATTTTGCGTTGATTTTCCAGCTCCAGACTTCCTGTGCGGAGTTCGTATGTTCTCCCCGTGCTTGCGTGGGTTTCCTCCGGGCACTCCGGTTTCTTCCCACATTCCAAAAACATGCATTTCATGTGAATTGGCCGGTCCAAATTGTCCCTAGGTGTGAATGAGTGAGTTGTTTGTCCCTGTGTGCCCTGCGATTGGCTGGCAACCAGTTCAGGGTGTCCCCTGCCCACTGCCCGATGATTGCTGGGATGGGCTCCAGCACCCCCGCGACCCTACCGAGGATAAGCAGTGTAGCTAATGAGATGAGATGAGATTAACTGTTTTTCGGAGGCATACTTAACCTTCACTCGACGCGAACCATTACAACAATGACGTAATCTCGAAGCAACGAGATCTTGTTTACCGAGATCGGCGTGCAGACGAAAACTCGAACCGCGGACCAAAACAACAATGGCTGATTTGCTTGACGAAAAGTTTGGAGTGCGGTAAATCTTTGTTTAAAAAAAAGTAATCGGGTAATAATGACAGTTTTGTGTCAAAAAAGTTGCGTCCTGGGGACGCACGTTGATTGACACTAGGCGTCCACAGCAAAAATTATGCGTCTAGGACGCAGGGACGCGGGCAAGTTAGAACACTGGTATGCTATAGAATAAAAGTGTGTTTTAAGCTTAGATTTAAACATTTCCACTGAGGTTGCAGATCAAATCTCATGGGGAAGAGCATTCCACAGCACCGGGGCTCGAATGGAGAACGTTCTTGCACCTGCGGATCTCTTCTTGGCTCTTGGGATCACTAGTAGACCAGCATTTTCAGAGCGAAGGCTCGGGACATAGGGGGAAATTAAATCTGAAAGATATGAGGGAGTCCATGCCAGATTTTGTATACTACCAACAGAACCTTAAAATCACATCTTAAGCTAACGGAGCCAATGCACGTTAGCTAAAATCGGGGTAATGTGATCAAACCTTCTTGTCTTAAGGCCCGGTCACGCACCCTTCACGGGCGTATCGAGGCTGAATCACGGCCAGAAATTTCTGCCCGTGAAGCAGACGCGGTGGAAAATGTGCAAAATTGGCTAAACCCGCTATTTACCCGTGGTATGCCCGCGAAACAGACGCCGGCGACTGTTCCGCATCCTTATCGCAGGTGACCGTGGCTGCATCGCGTTTGACCGTGCTTACACGCGGTACACACGCTAATGCACGTGATAACACGGCGATACAAGCGCAGAACATACGTGCTATGACCGTGCTCCACCCGCGATTACCTGCTAAAATTTCGCGTCCCACCCGTGTGTAACCACGTCTTGGCAGCGGCCGTAGCACGTCCTAGCACGTTCGTACCGCGTCTTTACCTCGTGTGTACCACGTGTGCCGCCCGCGGTTACCCGTGGTCTAAAGTTTTGAGCAGCGCAAAACTTTTTCGCGTGGCCAACCGCATGTGAATTTCTTACAGCGTGTAAAGCACGGCTGTATCTCGTCTGTATCGCGATCTCAAAGCGTCCAACAGCGTCTGCTTCACGGGCAGAAATTTCTGGCCGTGATTCAGCCTCGATACGCCCGTGAAAGGCTGTGTGACCGGGCCTTTAGTTAAAAGCACTTTGTACCAGCTGCTGGCTCTTGATTTTGGACTTAGGGGAGACCGGAGAGTAGTGCATTACAGTAATCGAGACGGGAAGTAACAAACGCGTGAATTATAACCTTCGCATCTGACTGAGACAGCATAGGACGAATTTTACCAATGTTGCGAGGATGGAAAAAAGCTGTTCGAGGAAGATTCTTAACGAGTGTTCGAAAGGACAGATCGGGGTCAAATATGACACCTAAATTTTTGACCGAGTCACTCTGAGTGATATTACTTTTGTCAATGTTGAGAGCCGTTTTTGAGATTATTAAATTAAATCTGAATGTTATGAAGGAGCAAGTCCATGCATAATTTTGTATAATGCCAACAGATCCTTAAAATCACATCTTAAGCTTACAGGGGGCCAATGCAGGTTTGCTAAAATCAGGGTAATGTGATCAAACATGACATTAATACAGACGGGAGGTAACAAATGCATGAATTATAATCTTATCTATATTCCTAACGGCAGCACGGCGGCGCAGTGGTAAGTGCGTGTGCGACACAGTTCTGAGGACATGAGATTGAGCCTTCTGAGTGGAGTTTGCATGGTCTTCCTGTGCTTGCTGGGTTTCCTCCTTCCTCCCTCATTCCAAAAACATGCATGTCAGGTTAATTGGCCGGTCCAAATCGTCCCTAAGTGTGAATGAGCGAGGGAGTTGTCTGTCTCTGTGTGCCCTGTGACTGGCTGGCAACCAGTTCAGGGTGTCCCCTGGCCACTGCCCGTAGATGGCTGGGATTGGCTCCAGCACCGCCGTGGCCCTAATGATTGTAAATAGATTATATATATATATATATATATATATATATATATATATATATATATATATATATATATATATATATATATATATATATATATATATATATATATAAAATCAGAGAGAGAGAGAGAGAGCGATAGAGAGAGCGATAGATCGATAGATAGATACTTTATTCATCCCTGTAGGGAAATTCACACTTCCAGTATCCTTGTGTTGAAAAAAAAAACAATAAAATAAAATAAATAGAATACAGAAATACCCAATATAAGGTGTTGATATAGAGTATTTACATAGTGCTACATAAAATACACACTGTAATAAAAATAGGGTAATATGCAAATGTGGAAGTGGGGTTTAATGTGGGCTTTTACTCCCACGGGTGGAGTTAAAGACCCTCATGGCATGAGAAAGAAATGATCTCCTCAGTCCGTCCGTGGAACAAGACTGTGACAGCACTTGGAAAAATGGGCTGATTTTGCAGAGGCAAGGGGTGCTTTATACTTTAACAAGTTGTCAAACCCGGTTTGACGGAAAACCTCAAGCTAGGTACGTGCCATTCTCTTTCAGATTTCATGCAGTCTTATTTAAGCGATCTAGTTTCATCAGTAAACCAAGGCGTGCGTCTTTTAGGTAGTGATTTAAACCGTAGGGGCGCCACGGAATTCAGGACTCTAGCCAGGGTAGCATTAAACTCATTCTTGAGTGAGTCAATAGAGCCTTTATACAAAGGAAACGACGGAACAACTCCTTAAAAAAGATCAGAGAGCTCAGAAACTATGCCAAAGCAAGTATTGCGGCCGCTAAATCCTTTAGTTTCTTTAATACGATTAGCCAGCACCTCAAATGTAACTAAATAATGATCAGAAATAACAGTAGTACACGGTAATACCTTCACATTTGAGGTTGAAATTCCTCGAGTCAAAAAGTCTAGTGTGTTTCCATCTTTATGAGTCGGCGAATCAATTAGTTGACTAAAACCAAATGTGTCAATTAGAGACCGAAACGCAACAGTAAATGAACTGAGTGGGGAGTTCATATGAATGTCCCCAATAATTATTATTTTGTCTGCCTAGGTTACTAAATCAGACAACAATTCAGAGAATTCATCTAAAAAAAATGAGTGGTCCTGGTGCGCGATAAATAGTTGCTACATAAATTGACATTAAAGAGGACTGCATTACAAGAACCTCAAACGACTTATAATTATTAGAGGTAAGGGGAGTAAGCTTGAGTATTTTTTCAGAAATTAGCGCAACAATGCCACCCTTCTTCAAAGAGCGTGCTATATGACAGCTCACGTAGTCTTGAAGAGAAGCCTCCTTTAACCATAAAAAGTAATCCGGTCTCAACCAGGTTTCACAAAGACCAAGCAGGTTAAGTTTGTGATCACGAATAAGATTACCAACAAGTAGAGCTTTAGGAGCAAGCGATGTACTATTTTAAAGACCAAATTTTAGCTTTGCTGAATCTTTTAACTTAGCCGAAGTCTTTGTAGAAATCTTAACAAAATGTCGCCGTTCGGGCGTGTTGAGTCTCAGGGGTCGGTTGACAGGCAAGATCGATGAAGATATATTAGGCACAATTCCATCATCTTCTTTTCTTTCTCTGCTGTTTTGCTTATGTAGCTCCCTTAGCTTAGCACCATGGCCCGAGCAACAGCCCCGCTTCACGCAAGTGTGCACAATCATTGATCTAACTTCCGAAAAGTCAAACATTTACAATTATTGCGCAATATCTAAAAAATTGGCCAAAGTAAAACACACATTTGCAAAGGTTTTACTGTTGTAACCAGCTTGTCTCCAAATGACCACTTTTGGAAACGTCTAAAAATATGTAAAATACAATGTTTTCAGACCGTGATCAAACCTGAGCAGGTACCAAGTAAGGCTTCAAGCTACGGTCTCGCCTGGTTTCCAGTTAAGATGCCCAGGCAACACTCATCTGAAGCATTGATTGTAAAAAAAAAAAGTCAGGCGAGAATAAAAATCTTCTTATTCTGTGTGTTCCACTTTATATACTCAATGTTAGTAGCACTTACAGTGATTATTTTAGTTTGGGACAAATCTTCAGAGTGTGTTTTCAAAAGGGACCAAAAGCGTCCATGTTCTCCAAATTGCTTGAGAACATCATTACATTTTACAGGAACATTATGGGTTAAAAGTTCAATGTTGAGTGAATTTTTTTTTTATTATAATCTGGTAGTATGATAGATTAAAAAACAATTATTAAGTAATTTTGTGCAAAATGTTATATGATATTTGCTAATTTATTGATTAATGAAACACAAAATATCTGAAGATGTGTTCCAAAAAAGCAGCTTCTGGTCATTCAATTCAGTTGACTACAGGCCTCCGAGAACTGTGTTGAAGTCAAATCTGAAGAGCTGTTTGAGAGCCGAAGGGGCTGGCTGTTTTTAGTAAGCTGAGCGCAAAAAGCCAATTTTCTCAAAAGAGATGGAATTTCTATCACTAGCATCCTTCGACAGAGTGGAACAGCTGTGCCGGTCGGGTGCCGTATTCAGAGGGCGTGGACCCTGCTCCCATCCATCCGGCCAACTCACCTGTACGTGTCAGCCCCGAATTCGTCTTTGAGGGACTTGATGATGATCTTCTCAACCCTCTCGTCTGTTTTGGTCACCAGGTCCACGGTGGAGCTCTTGGTGGACACCTTAATCTCACTCTCCCCCGCCCTCCGGATTTCCTGCGCACCAATTGGATGATGAGATAACAAATGTGGCCCCCCCAGTCGCAGGACACTTCTTAATCTCGCTCTCCCCCGCCCTCCGGATTTCCTGCGCACCAATTGGATGATGAGATAACAAATGTGCCCCCCCCAGTCGCAGGACACTTACTTCGCCAGCTTTCCTGGCAACCTGGACGGCAAAATCGTACGCTCTCTGCCACGGGTCGTCCATCTCTTGCTGCATTGTCTTTTACCTGTGAAATGCAGACAACCCGTAAAAAAAAACCTAAGCTAAGAAGCTGAACTTCCTTATTTTTCATTGATTCCTTTTTTCTTTCTTGGCCTTCATTTTTCTTTTGTCCTTGCTTCCTTCCTTTTTCCTTCCTGGATTTCCTTTTCTCCTATATTTTTTCCTCCCTTCCTTTATTCCTTTTTTGATCCCGTGCTTCTTTTTTTTCCTCCAGCCTTTTTATACCTTCCTTTTAACTTCATTGCCCCCTTCCTTGCTTCTTTTTTCCTTCCTCCTTCCCACCACCCCTCCTTTCCTCACTTTGACGCCAAAACTGTACACTCCCTGCCATGGGTGGTCCGTTAATCACTAGCTGCTTTGTCTTTACTTGTGAAATGCCGACAAAAAGTTAAGAAAACTAAGCTAAGCTGAACTTCCTTTTTTGTCCATTTACCTAGCTCCGTTTTTCCTACCTTCCTTGCTTCCTTTTTTCCTTCCCTTCTAACTTTTTCCTTCCTTTCTACTTTTTTTCCTTCCTTTTTTCCTTTTTTGTTTTTTTCCATCTTTCCTCCCACCTTCATAGCCTTCCAACCATCCTCCCTTCCTCAGTCAATCGCAAAATTGTCACTCCCTGCCACAGGTCATTCATCGCTTGCGGAATTGTCTTTGCCTATGAAGGCCGACAACTGGTTTTAAAAAAAAGATTGCTAGGCGTGTCGGAGCTGTCAATCATCTGCTGCACTTATGTAACAAAGTCCCCAGGCAAGGAGCCTTCCTTTTATTGCTGAGCCGAGACAGGATTCACGCAATTACTTTTCATGTTAACTCGAACACGTCATTAATAATATTTTGTAAATAGACTTTCATTACAACATGTTGCATTACCTCGCACCTTATTAAAAGAAGATTATGGATTACAACGGCCTCTGATTGCTAATGGTTTCTCCTTTACTCACAATGTAACGTAGAACCCTCAATCTGCCAGCATTGGTTCATATAGGTGGATGTTGTTCAGGATTCCCCTAAGATTTTTCCATTCAAATTTAAGACTTTTTAGGACTACATCTAATGAAATTTAAGATCAATCCCGCACCTATTCTGGCAAACAGACGCGGGAGGAGGGTGCCGAGCTGTGATGGACCCCAGTGACCAGGGGCGGGGACTTCCGCCCCACAGTAAAGGAGCGATGAAAGTATTACGTAACCAGTAGCTAAGGTTTGGTTTGCAAGGGCGGCCAGACCACGCTGGCACTAAGGGGGGACTGGCCCTTGATCCATCTGCTCCCAGGCCTGAATTAAGGTTGGGACTCAGGTGGGCACAGTTCTGTCAAGAAGCCGTTAAGGCACTTATTCAATAAAGACCCTGAAGCAAAGCAGGTGACGGGGTAGCACCCCAAACCGGCACCAGACAGGAACTGTGTCTTTAAGGCAACTGTAGGTTATCAAAAATGGAAATGCCCTATCAGTAGGCCGCATTCAGGCAGGAAGAATGAAACAGCGGTTAGCTTACCTGGATGAGGGACGGCGCTCAGGAGAAGTGGCGGGGGACCTGCACAGCAGCTGACTGAAATAGGAACTAGCATGCCTTGCCTTGCAGGGGAGGAGGAGGGTGCCTTCTTCTCTGTCAAATTTGGAAAAGTACTAGCACCGCCTCACTTACTCACAAAATGAAGAAAAAAAAACAACAACATGCAAGAACATGATGCCACATTTTAAACGCCAGCAAGTGGAAATTTTCCACTCCGGGTTCGTACGTGTCCACGTAGAGCAGAGACTATTTTGCAAGGAAAACCACACCGGCATTCTGCCAATTGCAGGGTTCCATTTTTCGGCAGGTTGGGAAAAAAAATACACTTGTTAATCAAAAACATGAAATACCAGTCCTTTTAACATGACAGGCTCATATTTCCATTCCAGTTTGACAATTCTGGTTAGGCGCCATTTGTGTTTGAAAACTGTAGCTCAAATACAATGGGGGTAGGGCACATTTATGACTGAGAGACCCACACCATACAGTTTAAGGAAAAAGATCAATAAAACCGCTAAACCCGCTCTCCAGACAAAAGCTAATTCTTTGGAGCATTTTATTTCACTGTGAGACGTTTGATGATTCGATCAAATCTATGAAATAATAATCATGCCATAAAAATAAAAATATACCACTTTCAAATGGTCTCTCTCCTGCAGTCAACAAAGAGTGTTCAGGGTAACTTTTGCCCTAAATAATCATTTCAAAACAAGGTGCAAGCAAAGTTCTTTCGTAAAAATGTCACAAAATACTGAAAATGAGGATACAAACTGTAAAAGATGGACGGAGTTCTCTTTAAACTAAACATGAACTTAGTTTATTTACAGAACACGATATAGCTTCTTCGCTAGGTTACAAACATCTCTCAGACACCACGCGGTCTCCCTCTCCCGTAATAACGCGTCTGCTGCGCAGGCACAATCAATTACCGTATATGACATCCCCCCCCCCTTTTTTTTTCTTTTGAAAGAAACAAATAGCAGCATCTCACAAAGCTGTCTTAAACAATAATCGGTAGATCTGACATTATCTTACCACAGGGAAAATTATTAATAACAATAAATCAAACAATCAACGGTCAATTGCACATTGCTAAATGAAATTGGCATTCAAGTCACTGTTTTAGATTCAAAGCAGTAATTACAACTACCATGTGCAAACAATATGTCATTTCAATTATAACATTTGGTCACAACTTACATTTCTGGGACAATGTTTTTCTTTTCATTTTTTTTTTTCACAGCATTATCATCTGAACAAGAAAAATTAGTCCCCTGTGTGTGTTGTCTCTTCCATTTCTTACGCCCCCAAAGGCCGTAATGAATTTGAACTCATTCACAGGTCAAGTCTGTTAACAGGTTTACACACCCTTCCAGACCTTGTCACAATCTGTCTTGGTGGAGGTTGTCGGATGGACCCATAGCCTGGACTGCAGGGACAGTCTCTTCTTGAATGGTAGACTGTAACTGCACTTCATCACTTTCTGTAGACGATGGATGAGTGCGGCGTAAAGCTGACGATGTCAGGAGATGACGACGATTCCGCCGTAGAACAGCACCGTCTTGAGTGGTGATATTGTAGGATCTACTTGTAGCAGCCTCTCCTGAGACCACAGCTGGTCTAGACCATGATTTTTCTTGGTCCAGCCTGGTGTAGACCGTTGCTCCTGGTTGTAGAGCACTTGCTCTACAACCAGGCTTTCTGCTTGGTTGCTTTCTGCTTGGCGTCGTTCACTTTTACCGTTTTCCTGCTGGGCCATCTGGGCAGGAGAAGGTTGGAACTGTCGTCCTGATCCTCCTTCCCATAGCAGTTCAGCTGGGCTAATGGATCTGTAGATCATCAGGGCTAGCAATGGATCTTTCTGATTCAGGATTTTCTTAGCAACCTGTACTGCTCTTTCGGCATGTCTTGAGGATGCTAAGGACTGGATGTTATATGTTCAAAATCCATCTCCTTTGCAAATTTCTGAAACTCTGCACTCGCAATTTGTGGACCGTTATCGCTAACTGCCTGGTCAACAACCCCAAATCTAGAAAACACTGTTTTTAGATTCTCAATTATGTGTGAACTAGTGGTTGAGGACAGGTGCAGTATTTCCAGGAATCGAGAGTGGTAGTCTGATATTATCAGGTAGTTGTGGTGGTTGTGTTCACACAGGTCAATTCTTTGCCAAGGTCGATCAGGTAGTGGTGTGGAGATAAAAGGTTCTTTTTGTTGTTTCCTTCTCATTTCCAGACACACTTGGCATGACATCACTGTGTCCTTTAACTGCTTGGACAGCCCTGGCCACCACACTGATGTTTTGGCTCTCTCTCTACATTTGATCAGGCCTCGGTGCCCCTGGTGTAGCTTCTCCAGAATTTCGGCTCTCATAGAACGTGGCACGACAATCCTGCACCCTCTTAAGACTAGGCCGCCTTCAACGGAGAGCTCTGACTTCACTTTGGTGTACTCCCTCGCATCCAAAGGGACACTACTTATGTGTTCAGACCACCCTGACCTGATAGGCTTACTGACTAGCTGTTACTCTTTGACAGTTGCAGTGACGTTTCTAATGTTTTCAAGTCTCTTTGGTGAAGCTGGTATTCCCCCGACTACTGAGGCTACATAGCAGGCTACATCACTGTGTGTTTCGACATCCCCTTCACTACATGTCAGTGGGCTGCGTGACAGTGTGTCTGCTACCACAAGAGATTTACCTGGTGCATACTCGGCCACAGCGCTGAACCTCATGAGCCTCATCAGTAGACGCTGACATCTGAGAGGAACATTTTCTAAGCTCTGACTGTTGATAAGAGGTACCAACGGCTTGTGATCTGTCACTAACCTGAAACGTTCAAGGCCATTTAGGTAATCTGTCAAACTTTTCACATGCCCACACACCTGCCAGACACTCCTTTTCTATCTGAGCATAACGTGTTTCTGCATCAGATAGTCGTCTGGAGCAGTATGTCACTGGTTTCCACTGTTCTCCATGAAGTTGTAGCAGCACACCCCCAGTCCAAAACTGCTAGCATCTGCTGACACTGCCATGGGTTTGGTGACATCATAGTAGGCCAGCACCGGTGCAGTCGTCAGTAATTCTTTTATGTTTTCGAAGGCTGTCTGTTGAGCATGTCCCCACGTCCAGTTATTCGTGTCCTTCAGCAACTCATGAACGGCTTCCCCACAGTGGAGAGGTTGGGAATGTACCTGCCAAGGAAAGTCACCATTCCAAGGATTCGCTTTAGCTCAGTGACATTTCCTGTAGGTGGCATTTTCCGAATTGCTGCAACCTTCTCAGGATCAGGTCGAATCCCTGACTTGTCGATGAGATGCCCCAGGAACTTTGGTTGGCTTTGCCTAATGGAGCACTTCTCCTTATTCAGTTTAAGTCCAGCTGACTAAATATGATGCATCACATTGTTGAGACGTCTGTTGTGTTGCTCCATGTTGCTCCCGTAGACCAAAATATCGTCCATGAAGACCTCTACACCTTCCAACCCTTGTAGAGTCTCCATCATCATCCTCTGGAAGATTTCAGGTGCACTAGTAATTCCAAAGCGTTTGAAGCTGTACCGACCAAATGGAGTTATAAAGGTGGTGAGCTTAATGCTGTCTGGATGCAGTGGAATTTGCCAAAACCCGCTGGCTGCATTGAGTGATGAAAAAAACAGTTGCTCCACTTAGCTTGGCTGTTATCTCATCCACAGTAGGTGGGATGTATTGCTCCCTTTTGACAGATTCATTCAGTCTTTTGAGATCAACACGTATGCGAGCTTTGTCTGTGTTCTTCTTTGAGACAGGGATCATAGGTGCACACCACTTAGTAGGTTGTGTCACGGGCTCAATGCCATTACTCTCCATTCTCTCCATTGGTCTTCTTTTACCTTCTCGAGCATTGGGAGTGGTACTCGAGGTGCAGTATGTACAGTATACAGCCGAGCATTGTCTTTAAGCTGTATTCTCACTGGTACTGTTTTCAATGTCAGGGCGGCAGTAGCTCAGGAGGTAGAGCGCTCGTCTTGGGATCGAGAGATCACAGTTCCAATCCCGGCTCCTCCGTGTTACATGTCGAAGTATCCTTGGGTAAGACACTGAACCCCTAATGCCCCCAATAAGCAGGTTTCTGCCTTACATGGCTGCTATTGGGAAATGTGAAGCACACTGTAAAGCGCTTTGGGAAGTCATTGACTTGAAAAGCGCTATATAAATTTCATTTCTTTTCAATGTCCCATAGTCTGCGTGTTGCTGAATGTTCAAACTGATTTTGTCTATTCTCCTCACAAGATTCATTTTCACTGACATTGAGCGAAGATTATTAGTGATGCCCTCTACTACATAGGCTGTTAGTGGATATGATTTTCCTTTATAGGTTACTGTGGCCTGGAATCTCCCTAGACAATTTAGCTCTCCACCTGGGCCGTCTAGTGGAATGTCTGGTGGCTCTAAAACAATTTCTGGAGTGTACGTCGCCTTGCTGACTACATTCACATCTGCCCCTGTGTCAATTTTGAACATTATTGGCGTTTTATTTAGCTGGAGCTCAACTGACCACTGTTCTTTTACATTTTTCTCATGTGACAGAGCACCCAGGAAGTATGCTGACTGCTCGGGTTGTCCTGACTGTTCTGCCCGCTCACTAATCTCATTCACTTGCTTCTTATTCCTGCACACTCTAGCCCAGTGCCCGGCTTTGTGACAGATATGGCAGGTAGATATCTTAGCAGGGCAGCTTTCATCTTTGTTATGCTGTGTTTTTCCACATTTAAGACATTTTCTCACATTTCCCGATTTTCTGTATTTCTCTCCACCTTGTGGTTTAGACTTTGGGTATCTGTAGCTCTGCCTTGTAACTTCATGCACCGTCCCTACTGCTTCTCCTTGCATGTTGACGTGCGCGGTAATCTCTTCCGCCTGTCGAACTACTTGCACAGTCTGAGTCAACATCAGGCCTTCCATCAACTGAAGCTTACGCAACACTTCCTTGTCCAATATTCTAATAACTATCCGGTTTCGGATGTTTTCCTCACGGCTCGTGCCGAATCACATTGTTCATATAAACACCTTATGAAGCTTTCCGCCCTCTCCCCAGGCTTCTGAAAACGCTGATGAAAACATGCGCGTTTGTGGATGATATTCCTCCGCGGAACGAAGTAGTCATCAAACTTCTTTAGCACAACGTCATAATTATCCTCTTCACCGTCATTAGCAAAAACAAAAGACGTGAACACGTTCTCCGCCTCGCTTGCCATTGCGTCTATCAAGCAGCTTACTTGAACTTGTCCCTCGTCTTTGTTTAGTTTCGTAGCGATTCTGTAGCGCTCGAAACGCTGCCTCCAGTCCGGCCATTCTGACGGTTCCTGGAAAGCAAAGTTCGTTGGAGGATTAAACTTGGCCATTATGACTTGTCTCCTTGTCTGGATCCTTTCAGACTTCTGACACCATGTAAAAGATGGACGGAGTCCTCTTTAAACTCAACATGAACTTTGTTTATTTACAGAACACGATATAGCTTCTTTGCTAGGTTACAAACATCTCTCAGACACCACGCGGTCTCCTTCTACCGTAATAGCGTATCTGCTGCGCAGGCACAATCAATTACCGTGTATGACACAAACGTATTTAACTTCAGTGCAGACTGCACTGGGTGAGAAGAAGGAGTGCACGTGTCCTGTCCTGTGTATAGCTCCACCAATTCCTAACATTTACCCACAAAAATTGCTCTAGGGTACCAATATTGAGCTTCTGCAATTTTTTTTGTGGCTTTTTGTTGTAAAGTCTCTGAACAATGAACATAGAATGCTTGATGAACTTTCATATAAAGGATTATTTTTCGATTTACAGCCAAAACAAGGTCTATTGGTGAGACACCGTCACTGTAAACTGGAGTAGAAATAGGTCCCAAGGATACTGGATGAAACACGTTATTTGGTAATCAAAAGTATCTGTTTATCTGTATTTTCCATAATAACTCCACATTAGACAAGAACGCAAGATCTGTTTTAACTCTGAGCACTATGCACTCATAAAAAAGACAGAACCCCTGGGCTATACTATTCAAACACTACCTGACAGGCAGACCCTAGTATGTGAGACAGGCGGGTTGTACATCTGACACTGTGGTCAGCAGCACGGGAGTGCCGCAGGGGACCGTGCTCTCTCCGGTCCTGTTCACCCTGTATACGTCAGACTTTCAGTGTTACCTGCGGTGTTCCGCAGGGTTCAGTGCTTGGCCCCCTTCTTTTAACATTTACATGCTTCCATTAGGTAACATTATTCGCAAGTACAATATCAGCTTCCACTGCTACGCAGACGACACTCAACTCTATCTTCCGTTGGAGGAATCTTCCACACTAAACTGTGGAAATTTGGAGGCCTGCCTCACTGAGATAAAAGAGTGGATGTCACTCAATTTCTTGCGTCTTAACTCTGAAAAGACCGAAATGTTAGTCATTGGTCCATCTAAATGCCGTGACTTATTCTCAAAAACTGCTGTGAACATTGACGAATGTCACATCACACAGAGTGACTCAGTTAAAAATTTAGGTGTCATATTTGACCCTGATCTAACCTTTGAGATGCATGTAAAGAAAATTACTAGAACCGCTTTCTTCCATCTTTGTAACATTGCCAAAATTCGTTAAATACTGTCTCAGTCTGATGCGGAAACTATAATTCATGCATTTGTTACCTCCCGTCTCGATTACTGTAATGCACTACTCTCCGGTCTCCCGAAGTCCAGAATCAAGTCTCTTCAGCTAGTACAAAATGCCGCAGCGAGGCTTTTAACTAGGACAAAAAAGTACGATCACATAACACCGATTTTGGCTAACTTGCACTGGCTCCCAGTTAGCCAAAGATGTGACTTCAAGGTTCTCTTAGTATTGTACAAAATCATACATGGACTTGCTCCCTCTTATCTTTCAGATCTGATCTGCCCCTATGTCCCGGTCCGAAGCCTACGATCTGAGAGTGCCGGTCTTCTGGTGATCCCGAGAGCAAAGAAGTGTTCTGCTGGTTCGAGAGCGTTCTCCATCCGGGCACCGGTGCTGTGGAATGCTCTTCCCCCTGAGATCCGATCTGCAACCTCAGTGGAAATGTTTAAATCTAAATTTAAAACTCACTTCTACTCCATTGCATATGAATAATAACCTACTCTTCTTGTCGGCTGAAAAATAGTCTGTGTAACATAGTGTACTAATCTGTGAAGCTCTTAGAGACTTATTGTGATTAAGGGCTATACAGATAAAAATGACTTGACTTGACTTGACTACAACTCTGAGTCCTGCCACGTGCAGAAGTGTGCTGTCAACACTGCTATCGTGGGATGTATCAGAAGTGGGCAGGAGGAGGAGTACAGGAAATTGATGCAGGACTTTGTCTGATGGCGCGACGTGAACTACCTGCACCTGAACACCACCAAGACTAGGGAGATGGTGGTGGACTTAAGGAGGCCTACACCCAGAACCTGTAACCACCAAAGGAGAATGTGTTTGTCCAGACCTAAAAATACTTGGTTGTGCAGCTGGACAACAAACTGGACTGGACTGCCAACACAGAAGCTCTTTGCAGGAAAGGACAAAGCCGACTGTACTTCCTCAGAAGGCTGGCGGCATTCAACATCTATAAAAATCTCCTGCAGATGTTAAATTCAACTATTGTGGCGAGCAGAGTTGTGGGGACAGAGCTGGACAGCCTGATAACTGTGGCTGAACAAGCTGCTGTCAATCATGGACAATTCACTACATCCACTACACAGCATCATTTCCAGGCAGAGGAGCAGCTGTCCCTGTCCTGCCCCATGGACAGACTGAAGAGATCACTTCTCCCTAGTGCCATGAGGCTCTTTACCTCCACTCATGGGAGTAAAAGCTCACAATAAACCCTGACCTTATATTTGCATATTTTGCTTTATTTTTTTACAGTGTCTATTTTTTTAACATTATTTAAATGCTTTTTATTTTACATGTTATATTGGGTATTTTTGTATCATATGTCTCTTATTCTTGTCATGATTGCCGATTCAAGGCACCTGTGACTGCCCAATTGGCGCCAACAGCTCTGAGAGCTGATTGGCTAATAGACTCTTTTAAAGCCCCAGCTTTCAAGAGAACCCTGTCAGATCGTTGCGAACCGATGCTCCCAGCTTGGCAAGCTCTCACTTTCAGACACTTTTGCTGCCCTGTTTTTCTCTGCCTGATATCCGTTGCCAACCTGTTTCCGGACCTGATTTTGCCCTGTTCTGCCTTCCCGATATCCGACCTGTTTTACCCCGCTACTTGCCTGACACCTGTTGCCGACCTTGTTTCCGAACTTGACACCGCCCTTGCTCTCCCGTCTCGGCTAACGACTAGAATTGCTGCAAATCTACGACCATCCTTGCTCGACACGGAAGTGCCACTTCCGCGTCTCCAGCCACCTGCTAACCTTGTCCGTCAACCATCGGATCGTGGAAGCAAGTCCTACTCTCCTTCTTTATTAATAAAACTGAGTAAACGAGCGCTATAGGGTCCTGTGTCTGTTTCTGGTCCATGACAATTCTATTTTTTTTTTAGCATGAAGAAACTGCTGGAAATGTGAATTTTCCCTTTGGAGATGAAAGTATCTATCTATCTATCTATCTATCTATCTATCTATCTATCTATCTATCTATCTATCTATCTATCTATCTATCTATCTATCTATCTATCTATCTGTCCGTCCGTCCGTCCGTCCGTCCGTCCGTCCGTCCGTCCGTCCGTCTGTCTGTCTGTCTTATAGTGTGGGCCAAAATTGGCCCCCCGAGAGCATAAAATGTCTGAGGGTGCAAAAAAATTAACAAGTCAGAAGAATGCTTTGACCAAAAACAACATTTCTCACAATTCCTGTCGAGTACAATACCTGCCAACTGACTGCTCTATAAATGCCAATAATTGACATTGGAAAATGATCCAAAAAAGATTTTGTAGTTTTTGTTTTATTTGGTGTATAACATACCCTTGTAGGTTAAGCTCAATTCTTCAATGCAACTGTCATGTTTGTCATTGAAATCAACGTTGTGAAACATTGGATGCAAAGATTAGAAATGGCGCTTAGGGTAAACATTAAATTCAAACTTTAAAGATAAATAATTTTTTTTAAAAGCAACTTGCAAGAACACGACAAGACTAGGATAAATAGGTAAAAATAACGCAATTAAAAGAATCATGCATTTCAACAACACATAAACTCTCAGCAGCAATAAAACTAACTGTGACTTGAACAGGTAACAAATTGTATGGTATACTACATAAAGGAAAAGTCATTTCTCTTACATACTATTTGACTACATTTATTTAAGTTTTTAAGTTGCATCAGGTCCCTTTGAAGGAAGCTATTTCAGATATTCATCTCTTATTTGTCTTTAATACTGGAGTGTTTGCAGTGTAATGAGTGAAAAAGTTGATTTTTTTCGACTTCAGGGGCGGATGAAATAAAACAAAAGACATGCTAACAGGCAAGGTGTGTTGGCGTTAACATGTTTCGGCTAACTGCAAAATGATAAAATATAAAAAATATATGTGCAAAAATGCCAAGTGAGGCAGTTTTCCAAGATGGAGGAAGGAGGTGGATCTGGGAGAGGAAAACAGAGGCAGCATTGTTTGAGTTCAGTGCGGTTAATTGTAAAAAAATCAAATAATAATGTGTTCGAGTAGTCTCTGGCATGCTGTAAGGCACTTTTATGAGGCAGTGCGTAAAAATCGCAAAACAGGAAACAGGATGTGAAAAAAAAATGCCAGCTGACATACTGTGGGGCCTGCCGGCCAGCCCCAATTGGGCCCCAGATGGGTCCAAAAACAAAAGTCACTCGACCTGGCAGGAAGCAACGACTTTACAATCTTTAGTGACTTTGCCTCTCTCGCAGGTCTTTTTCGTCTTCCTTCCAAAGAGAAAAAAGAAATCAAATACAATCCCACTTATTATCACACACCTTTCACAACAGACATGTTAAAAAAACAAAGAGGGAGAGAAAGGGGGAAGGAAGGGAGGACATAAAGGAGGAAAATAGGGAGGAAGGAAGGAGAAGAGAAGGAAGGAAATAAAGGAATAAGTAATGAAAGAAGGGAAATAAGGAAGGGAAGAAAGATGACAGGAAAGAAAGAAAGAATGAAAGAAAGAAAGAAAGAAAGAAGGAAAGAGAGAAAAAAAGAAAGATGACAGGAAATACAGAAAGACAAGAGGAAAGAAAGAAAAAACAAAGAAAGAAAGAAAGAAAAGAAAGGAAAAATATGAGATGAAAGAAAGAAACACACATACGAAGAAAGAAAGAGACACATACAAAGAAAGATAAGAGGAAAGAGACAAGGAAAGAGAAAGTAAGAAAAGAAGAAAAGAAGAATAACAATGAAATAAGAAACAGAGACATAAGGAAAAAAAGACGAGAAAAAGGAAAGATGAGGGGAAGAAATAAAAAAACCTACACACAGCATTCTATTCGGGCCCCCGTTCTCTACTTGGCTCTTGGACTCACTAGTAGACCAGCATTTTGAGAGTGGAGGTTCCGGACCGGAACATAGGGGGAAATTAATTCTGAAAGATCTGACAGAGCAAGTCAATGCATTATTTTGTATAATACCAACAGAAGCTTAAAATCACATCTTAAGCTAACAGGGAGACAATGCAGGTTAGCCAAAATCACTGTAATGTGATCAAACCTTCTTGTCTTAGTTAAATGTCTCGCTGCAGCATTTTGTACCAGCTGCTGGCTCTTGATTTTGCCCTTAGGAGACTGGAGAGTAGTATATTACAGTAATCGAGACAGGATGTAACAAAACGAATGAATTATAATCCCGCATCGGACTGGGACAGCATAGGGCAAATTTTAGCAATGTCGTGAGGAAAGAAAAAAGCTGTTCTAGTAATATTCTTAACGTGTGTTTGGAAGGACAATTTTGGGTCAAATGTGACACCTTCATTTTTGACTGAGTCACTCTGGGTGATATTACAATTGTCAATATTCAGAGAACAAGTTACTGCATTTAGATGGACCAATAATTAACATTTTGATCTTTTCAGAGTTAAGACACAAGAAGTTGAGTGACATTCATCTTTTTTTCTCAGTGAGGCAGGCCTCCAACTTTCCAGTTTAGTGTGGCAGCTTCCTCCATCGAAAAATATAGTTGAGTGTCATCTGCGGAGCAATGGAAACTGGTATTATACTTGCGAATAATATCACCGAATGAAATTATGTAAATGCTGAAAAGAAGCGGGCCAAGTACTGAACCCTGCAGAACAACACAGGTAACACTAAAGGGCTCAGATGTCATTTCACCATATTTAACACAATGTGTACTATCTGAGAGGTACGATCTGAACCATAAGAGGACGGGTCCTGAGAGACCAATCAATTTTTACAACCGGTCGAGTAAAATATTATGGTCCACAGTGTCAAAGACAGAACTAAGGTCCAGCAGCAGCAACAGTGATGACGCGCCGGAGTCCATTGCCAGTAGAAGATCATTGGTTACCTTAACCAGGGCTGTCTCAATCGAGTGGTTAGCCCTGAATCCTGATTGCATTTATTCAAAAAGATTATTCTCCTATATAAAATTATTCAGCTGCTGTGCCACAACTTTTTCAAGTACTTTAGATAGAAACGGTAGGTTTGACACAGGTCTGTAATCACATAAGCTTTCTGGATCAAGTTTGGGTCATTTAAGTGTAGGTTAAATAACAGCGGACTTAAAAGCCGCTGGAACAACACCTGAAGAGATTTATATGTTTATATTTAGAACTGAAGGTCCAAAGATTTGATGCGTCTTTCATAATGTATTTTGTGTCAATTTTGTTGGGATTATCTGTGTATTTTGTTGGGAATATTCTTTATATTTTGCCGTATATACTTTCATGTATTTTGACATGTATTTTTTTTCTGTGTGTCTTACATGTGAGAAGTTGGCAAGAGTGTTGAGCAATCTCACCTCCAAAGCTTGCAAAAATCCGCATCCTGTTGTGCAACATTGGTCACCCGCAACCCCACCGGACTACGTTAGCATCAGCGCCATTAAGGTAAAAGGTGGGGTGCAGTTTGAGGTGCCCTTAAAAAGTTTTGTCTTTTTCCGGGCCTCTAATCTGATCAATCAGGGGCCGTATCCCATACACACACATGCAACTGTGGAGTGTAAACGATGCGACGATAGTTCTATCCAACTCATGTGTCACAACACTTGTCATCAATGTTTTCTCGACTAAATGTTAACAATACCCCACTGAGTTGAAAGAGCCTTTATATATATTTTTTCACCACCCTATCTGCTTTTATCATCGGTGTTCTTGCCACCGAGCGCATTAGGCTTGAGGAAAGGAGGCAGGTGGGGGTTTGTAAAGCAAATCCTTTCGGTGCTTGAGGTTTTCTTTAACTGTAGGATGAAAATGAGAAAATGACTGTTTCAAATGCAGTCCAAATGCCAGCCCAAACCCCAAAAGAGATGACAAAAGGAGGTTTTATTCGAGCGCTTCTATGAGGACGTGCAACAGAAAAAGCTGGACAGAGGCTGCAATGATGATTACAGCCATAATTTCAGATAGTACAATATTTTGAACTTACATACCCTACCTTTAACGACTACAATTTAATCCTCAAAAAAAAAGGCAAATTGTGCACCTTTTTACAAGTACAGGACAGTACTGTAGTGCTGTGGCATGTGGCGCTGTAAGATCTCACCCGGCATTCACTCTTCCTAGTTCGAGTGTAAACATACTATACTAGTTTCTGTAGAACTTTGACATTTTTAATGTTTAATATCTCGTGCATCCATTCAACATGGTTGGTGTAAAGAGTAAAGAAGAGACAAGCCGTTTCTTTTGAAATGGAAGTGGAATAAGAAAGCTTGATGCGGTTGACAAAATGGTTGTATCACTTTTTTTCGGCCACTTTCTACCCATGAGGAATAAGTCGCCTAACTATTGAAGCTCATCTTAACTTTTTTAATTTATTTATTTAGAGCATATTATTTTATTAGATGTTTATTTTTTAGTAAAAAAAAATACAGGTTACTTATTACACTCTCAAACATACTTATATAAACCTTAAACATTACATTCCATAAAAAAAATAGCACTGAAGCAACTTGCGAATAATCGTCAGGAACGTATCTCGTTCGTAAGTAGGGAATCGTATGTCCTTTTTACAGAGTCTAAAACGTACACCAAACATAGAGTTACATTTTCGAAATTAATATGACTCCACTCCATTGTTAATTGACACAGCACAGCTCTAAGGGGCGTTACAGGTTTTCTTCACTTTTAGTTGTCAATTATTTTCCACCCTTTTAAAATATCTTACTCATACTGTTGTTGCATTACTCTAAAAACAATATGTGAGAGTGAGAATGTCGGTGATCTACCTTTCAAAGTAAGGAGGACTTTGAACTTGCAAGAGGAACGGGGGAGGACTGTACAAAAACTGTCAAGATGTACAATATCTGTCTCGGAGGACCAATTTTTAAGTTTATAGTTTTAGCGGACACTCCAAACAAGGAGAAGAGATATCAATGGATTTAGAGATTGCAAGGAGAACAGGAGAGGAATGTACAAAACCTTTAGGGTGCAAACAATCTAAACTATTCTAAAGGTCTTCCCCCTAAACCCATTCTTTGAAATAAATCCACTTAACTGGACAGTTAAGTTGTAGAAATCTGGAGGCTTGCCTTACTGAGATTTAAAGATGGATGTCACTTAATTTTTTTGCGCCTTAACCCAGCAAAAATTGAAATGTTGATTATTGGTCCAGCTCACTGTCATCAGTTGTTTTAAAACACTACCCTGAACCTAGACAAATGTAATATCACCCAGAGTGAATCGGTCAAAAATCTAGGTGTTATATTTGATCCTAATCTGTTGTTTCAGTCACACGTGAAAAATATTACTAAAATAGCTTTCTACATCCTCCGTAATATTGCGAAGATTCGTTCGATGCTGTCCCAATCAGACGCAGAGGTTTTAATTGATGCCATGTCCCCCTAGTGGGAGGTGGCTAGAGTCTTTTTCTGACTCTTTCTGGGAAATCGATACAGAGCAGGGGATTCCCAGCCCCCTCCCCCAACCCAACTGATGTGTTGGGAGTCTAGATATTAGGTGACCAAACCCCCCAATTCCAACCCCTAATGCCGAGTGCCAAGCAGGGAGGCAATGCGTACCAATGTTGTAAGTCTTAGGTATGACCCGGCCGAGGCTTGAACCAGCGAGCTCCCAGTCTCAGGGCGGGCGCCCTACCCCTCAGGCCACCGAGCTGGTATTTGGAGGCGGGATGATTCCCCTTTGATCTATAAGGGGAATTAGCACCCCAGCACAACATGCAACGTCCGGCAAAACGTTGGCAGCTCATTGTAGACTGCCAGCAAAAACATATCAAAGAGCTTTCTTTTCAGTTTACATAAAATATATTTTAGATTATCAACCATCACAATACATTTTTTACATCCATTTTAACAAGATACTTTTAACAAGGGATTGTATAGTGTTTTTTTAACGTTTACAATGAATTCAACATACTGTAAATTCCGGACTACAAGCCGCTACTTTTTTCCCAAATTTTCAACCCTGCGGCTTATTCAGAGATGCGGCCAAATTGTGTAATTTTTTTAACGGCCGCCAGCGGCGCTCGAGTATGTAAGGTAAGATTTAGACCGGTGGAATATATGCGCCGAGGAAGATCACAACTTCTGAGCGTAAACATACCCTCATCGTGCAAATTGCACAAAATAAGGCTCATGACGCAGCTTCCAGGTCAAAAGCAAACGGTCACATTGCCGGGGTGTATTGAAGTAAGGGAGCGTGGGACGACGTCATCATAATAAGGTTTCTTTCCGACATTGAGAAAGACAACTTAGATGTCATTAACAAGGAGGAAGAAGCGGATGGTCTGCCGTGATTCTAACGCATACGGCATTTGTTTCCTTAACAGACTAATATGCAGGTATGCGAGCGTGTTGTTAGTAGCGTGAGGCTACCTCCCAAAAGCACGGTTTAGGATGAAAGTTATATCATTATTATTAAAGCTTTGAAAACTCTCTCGATGTACCGTCTTTCTTTGTAAATATGTGTAATATGTATTTGCAACTGTATATGTTTGTAATGTATTCATTTGTATTTATTTGAGACACTTATTCTGCACGAGCAAATTTAAAAAGAGGGGCGGAGCAAACGCGGACGGATGGGAAAGTGGGGACCGGTAAAGGTGAGTTTTTGTGGACACGGTGGACAATAATGGATATATTTTTTTTTCCCACACTTACCTTTGGAAATATACACTTTTTTTCCTTGGATTAATATCAACGGGGACCCAGAATCTGCAGGTCTGCCACAAATTTTAAGTACCTATATCATTTTACGTTCATTTTGGCGGCTGTGGTTTTTGGACTGTGTGCTTCAATGAAGGAGCTTGTACCAAACAATCATTTGATTCCAGTTTCCTTTAACTTGCCACCAACACATCTCTTTATTCGGGACTTTTTAAAGAAATTTGATCTGGAAACACAAGAAAGTCACACTTTACAAAACCTCAGGGCCCTTATTGCTATTGTGCAAGCGCGAGCAACAGTAAGTCCTGTGCGGGGGCTTGCGTTTGGCGAACCTACAACGGTTTGGAGCAACATGAATCATCCTGCCCTCCCAAACAGACTACGAGACTTGTCATGGATGGTGGCTCATGAGGTTCTCCCAGTCAGAGCCGTAATGCACCACCGAGAAATGTCAGCAACTTCGACATGCCCTCGACCTGGCTGTGGCGCCCAGCAGTCGGTGAGGCACCTTTTTTGTGAGTGCAGCGCTGCCGAGTACCTGTGGACAATGGCCGACCACCTAGGAAAATTCCCGGACTTGCCAGCAGGGGAGGTCCCTGACGCACAGTACGTGCTTTACAGGGTGAGTCGGTCGAGGAGGTCACGGAACGACTTTGCCAGGGACTGGCTCACTCTCACTGCCATCAAAGACGCCATCTGGACCTCCAGAAACCTGCTGGTATGGAGGTGCAGGCAGATCCCCTCCTTGGCTGTGCTCCAAATGGCTGCAGATACCATACAATCTGCGAGCGGCGGGCCTAGGACGCAGCCATAAAGAAGAATCGACTGCGCCCACCCGGAGGGGGGAACCGGAGCTACACTGTGGGGGTCCCGGCAGCAACGGCCTGGTTGTGGAAAGTAGAAGTAAGAAGGGAGAGGACCCATACAGAGGACTGGAGGATGCTGCTTGGGAGGGTGGGATGACAGAGCTATGCCCTTGCACAATAGTATTGCCCTTTACACGTTAGTTCACTACTGTTAAAAGATAATAACTCTGAAATTGTTTAATTCATGTTGAAAATGTCAGGAAAAAAAAATGTTAAAACGTCATATTGTCACGTCATATTGTCAGATATAACAAAATTGTGAATATGCTTGTTTGCTGTTGAGATTGTCGTGTTTGTTTGCTGCTGTTGGTGTCGGTGGATTTGTTCAGACCAAAAAACAATCGACTTTGGCCTGGACGGATTTATTGACACTAACAAAGATGTTACATAACGAAATTGTGAATATGCTTGATTGCTGTTAAGATTGTCGAGAAGGGTTGTTCAAACCTCACATTATTTGATTGCTGTCATTAGTGTCAATAAATTTGTTCAAACCGAGCTATAAGAAAAAGGTTAAAAATGTCAGAAACATTTTAAAATGTCATATTGGCAGACATAACAAAATTGTGAATATGCTTGATTGCTGTTAAGGTTGTTGAGAAGGGTTGTCCAAACCTCACATTGTTTGTTTGCTGTTATTAGTGTCAATACATTTGTTCAAACCAAAAAACATTTAGTGTCAATCACGGGATTTGAAGTTTGGCTTGGATTAATTTCGTTTTGATGTGGGTGCATGCGGCTTATATACAGGTGCGGCTTGTGTATGGACAAAATCGGTTTTCCCCCTAAAATGTGATGGTTGCGGCTTATAATCAGGTGCGCTTTATGGTCCGGAATTTACGGTATTTTTCTTTAGTCTGAATTTCAACCAACATCATCCTTTTTATATAAATGAAAAAATAGAAATAATAACAATAATGACTATAAAAACGGGTACAATTTACCTGCAAATGAATGAATCACAACACAACACGTGGTAAGCTTCTTTTCTCGCTTTGATCTCTATAATGGGAATTAGCATTTTAGCACGACATGCAACGTCCGGCAAAACTAACATAAAAGGTGACAGAAACAAAACGAAAATAAGTCCAAACAGCTTGACAACATCAATCACATTACTGTGCATGTTGAGAGATTTGTCAGCTGTGTTTTTAATGTTTAAAATTAACTTTTTGCGGAGCACCAAAAGATCGTGTTTTACCGTTGGCAGCTCGTTGTAGACTGCCAAAACCCCCCACCTTCCTGTCGCAAAGTCTAAAGCCAAATAAAACCTTACCACATACCAGCAGGTGGCACTGTTGGACTCATTATTGCAGGACACTTATACAGAAACTATACAACATATTTCAGCAGAAATTTCAATAAAACAAAAGTTGTTATTACACCCGTTACATATATGTATATATATATATATATATATATATATATATAGTTACATATATATATATATATATATATATATATATATATATATATATATATATATATATATATATATATATATATATATATATATATATGTAACTATATATATATATATATATATATGTAACTATATATATATATATATATATATATATATATATATATATATATATATATATATATATATATATATATATATATATATATATATATATGTATATATATATATATATATATGTATGTATATATCCATCCATCCATTGTCTGCAACGCTTATCCTTAGTAGGGTTGCGGGGGTGCTGGAGCCCATCTCAGCTGTCTTCAGGCAGTGGGGATTGGACATCGTGAAGTGGTTGCCAGCCAGTCGCAGGGCACACAGGGACAGACAACTCACTCACTCATTCACATCTTGGGACAATTATTACCGGCCGATTCACCTGATAAGCATGTTTTTGGATGGTGGGAGGAAACCAGAGTGCCCGGAAGAAACCCACTCGGGCACGGGAAGAACAGGCACACACATATATATATATATATATATATATATATATATATATATATATATATATATATATATATATATATATATATATATATATACACACACACCGTAAATTCCGGACTATAGAGCGCACCTGATTATAAGCCGCACCCACCACATTTTAAGAGGATACCCGCTTTTGTACTTACATAAGCCGCACCTGCATATAAGCCGCGCGGGCCCACGTTAAAATTTGTGACATAATCACAAAATTAACCCAAACCCTACCTTGAGTCCCGCGATTTCAACTGCGCATATAGTAATTCAACAATAACGGCCGGCTAAATGAACGGAAAATAATACCGGTACTTAAATATGATGCAGACCTGTAGAGTCCAGGTCCCGTTAAAAGTAATCCAAGGAAAAAAAGTGTATATTTCAGAAGGTTAGGGTGGGATAAATATATATCCACTTTTGTCTGCCGTGTCCACAAACAATCACCTTTACCGGTCCCCACTTCCCGTCATCCCCCGCGTCTGTTACGCCCCTTCTTTTTAATTGGTCAGTGCAAGACTTAATAAGTGTCCAAAATAAATACAAATAAATACATTACAAAAATATACAGTTGCAAATACATATTATACATGGTTACACATATTTACAAAGAAAGACGGTACACCGAGAGAGTTTTCAAAGCTTTAATAATAATATTATAACCAAACAGTTTATATATATATATATATATATATATATATATATATATATATATATATATATATATATATATATATATATATATATATATATATATATATATATATATATATATATATATATATATATATATATATATATATATATATATATATATATATATATATGTGTGTGTGTGTGTGTGTATTGGGGCTGTCGTGTTAACCTGTGTCCCCTGCCCACTGCCCGGAGATGGCTGGGATGGGCTCTAGCCCCCCCGCGACCCTAATGAGGATAAGCGGTACGGCTAATGAGATGAGATGAGATATATATATATATATATATATATATACATATATATTTATGTATGTGTTTGTATAATATATGTGTACAGGGAGAGACATCATTTTATTATATCTTTTTTTCAACTGCCTTTCTCAGCTTGCCATATTGGTTCGCATCCAGCAGCCGACACTGGAGAACACCCTTGATCAGGCTGATGTCATCGGAGCTGCAAAAAACGATGGCGGTGGGGCTGGGCAGGACCTCACCTAGTCTGGTCGGGCTCTTGTGGGTCACTCTTGGTGCATGTCCAATCTCTTTTTAAACTTTTAAATGTTTACATGAAAATATGTGTTTGTAGCAAGTTTTAAACATTATTTTATTGGGAGAGAGTGAGGAGAATGGTGTGAAATGAATAATTTCTCAGAAACTGTAAAATATTGTATAATTTATGATTCAATAATGTGGTCATTTTATAATGGGTTAACAAATAATTGCTTTAATAATGTAAGATATGATAATTTGTTTATATGATTGATCAAAGAGGCGACCAGTTTTTTGGAGACGGGTCTCCTCAAAGCCTTTGGCTTTGACCTGTCATCCTTTTTTCTCATCAGGTGATTTTTTCATTCTGTGATGTGACGGTTGTTGCAACATGACTCAAATTGCACTCCTGCACTCTGTGATATTTGCAGCTAGTTCTGGTCCAACATTTACCAAATAACTATGGAAATTCTCCACAACTTGATTTACATGATAATTTTGACTGTTTTTAACAATAAAATAGTTGGGATATGCATTACTTACATTCTTTCATTTTATTATAGTATTTAATATATCCCAAATACTTTTAATATTACTTTTGTTATTATGTAATAAATTGGTATCGTATAATTTCTTGCTCGCTCCTATTATTCCTCTCAATTTGTTTTTATACGTTTTATATCGGGATTTGGCTTCCTCAGTGCGTTATATTTTTCAATTCAACGCATGAAAATATGATAAGTGTGGTGCAAGAGATGGGTGTTCTGCAATGTTCACATGAGGAACTTGACTATTTTGTTTATGGAAGATTAGTCTTTGACACCACAAGCTGTATGCACTTTTCCTTTAATCTGTTGTAAAAATATTTACAACAGCTTTACAGCAAATTTACTGTTCAATACTGTTGACATAAAGTACTTGAATATCTTTGTCATGAAAGCTATCGTTGGCATTACATTCTGTATGTACATTTCCTGTACTTGGTCTAGGCCTACCATTCGGCATAATAAATGTAATAATATTCTTCTAGGCATTTTTTTTCGCGATTAATTAAATTCAAATTTGAGATTATATAGTTCATTTATTTTTCACGATTTCAGTCATATATAAATATATATATATATATATATATATATATATATATATATATATATATATATATACATACATATATATACATACATATATATATATACATATATATATATATATATATATATATATATATATATATATATATATATATATATATATATATATATATATATATATATATATATATATATATATATATATATATTTATGTATGTGTGTGTACGTGTGTGTATAATATATGTGTGTATATATGTACAGGGAGGGACATCATTTTATTATATCTTTTTTTCAACTGCCTTTCTCAGCTTGCCATATTGGTTCGCATCCAGCAGACGACACTGGAGAACACCCTTGATCAGGCTGATGTCATCGGAGCTGCAAAAAATGATGGCGGTGGGGCTGGGCAGGACCTCACCTAGTCTGGTCGGGCTCTTGTGGGTCATTCTTGGTGCATGTCCAATGCCTTTTTAAACTTTTAAATGTTCACATGAAAATATGTGTTTGTAGCAAGTTTTACACATTATTTTATTGGGAGAGAGTGAGGAGAATGGTGTGAAATGAATAATTTCTCAGAAACTGTAAAATATTGTAGAATTTATGATTCAATAATGTGGTCATTTTCTAATGGATTAACAAATAATTGCTTTAATAATGTAAGATATGATAATTTGTTTATATGATTGATCAAAGAGGCGACCAGTTTTTTGGGAGACGGGTCTCCTCAAAGCCTTTGGCTTTGACCTGTCATCCTTTTTTTATCATCAGGTGATTTTTTCTTTCTGTGATGTGATGGTTGTTGCAACATGACTCAAATTGCACTCCTGCACTCTGTGATATTTGCAGCTAGCTCTGGTCCAACATTTACCAAATAACTATGGAAATTCTCCACAACTTGATTTACATAATAATTTTGACTGTTTTTAACAATAAAATAGTTGGGATATGCATTACTTACATTCTTTCATTTTATTATAGTATTTAATATATCCCAAATACCTTTAATATTACTTTTGTTATTATGTAATAAATTGGTATCGTATAATTTCTTGCTCGCTCTTATTATTCCTCTCAATTTGTTTTTATACGTTTTATATCGGGATTTGGCTTCCTCAGTTCAATACATTTTCTATATAAGGTGTTTTTTTTTTCTTACACGCCTTATAAAAACCCTTAGTTATCAATGGATGCTTTACAGATGTATTCTTAATATTAGTTTGTCTCATTGGACAGTTTTTCTTATAGTTGTTTGTGAATATTTCCAAAAATATGTCAAACTCGGGGATGAATAAAGTATCTATCTATCTATCTATCTATCTATCTAAACGCACGACCCACATCATCCATACCGTATTTAGCATTCCAGTTTTGTCCTCATAGAGTGATATAATAGTCTGTTCTGTTCCAACTCGTTTACAAACATATTCCATAGTTGATTCTTGTCTAGTAACCTTTTCATCATACAACGTAAATACTGGTAGGTGATCAGAAATGTCACAAACCAGTAATGCGCTGATGTTTGTCTATCTTTTTATCTACCTTGGTCATATCCCTCAAGAGGGGTGACCGACAGCAAGACAAACACATACAATAACAAAGAAAATAAAAGGGAAAAATATAGCAAAAAAAAACACACAAAATTTTTGGGACCATGGCCAACCCAATTGCCCAAACAGCCAAACAAGTTAGGCACCTCGGCACCTAAATTGCTCATGCTTTCGTCCCTCCAGATGAAACAGGACACCAGAAAGCGGCCATGTCACTCGGGTCAGGGTGACACACCACACTCTTTTGTTCAACAGCAGGGCCCGACAGCTTTCACTGGTTTAGCCCCGCCCCATCAGACGGGTGCCCAGCCCATCCTTAAGAATGCGTCCAGAATCCCACTATCCTTTCACAACAAAATTCAATATTATTTGTAAATATATTGTCAATGAGTGTTGCACTGTGTGAAGTGATTCTAATAGGCCTTAATATAGTTGGGTACAAACTCAGACTGTACATTATATTAATATAGTCATCAATGTTTTCATGTTTGTTTGGATCATTAGATCGATGTTGAAATCTCCACATATGAATAGTGTTTTGTTGCCTATTGTTCAATATATTTTTTCAGCCCAGTCTGTGAAGATTTCAAGATTTGAGCCCGGTGATCTATATACACAATTGACTATAATATTTTCTCCTTTCTCCTTTTTTCATTTATAATTTCTATTGTAAGACATTCAAGTAAATCATCAATTACAAATGACATGTTTTGTATATATAGCTACTACTCCTCCTATTTTGTTTGTTCTATTTACATAGATCAAATTATAGTCATTTAATTCAAAATCAACTACTGAACCACGTTTCAGAAACTGCAATCACACTAAACGGGTTCTCAAAGTGCTGTAAGCATTCTGTGATGTCTTCAAAATTTGTGTGTGTTCATTTATTAAATTGTTATTAATTTCTTAAAAATATTTTCTTAATTAAAAAAAAAAATCTTATTATTGGTGTAACCAATCTTTGAGAATAGTGGAATGTCGTTTTGGGAGCTTTCCTTGTGGGCATACCCCAGCCAGACCTTAACTCTAGCGGGCACCCCCAGGTAAATTGAGTTTGAGAGCCCTGATTTCCAAATTAAACCCTTTTTTTGTTTTTGTCTTGTGACGGACCCAGAGCTGGTGTGGCCTTTTTCAGGCTCCCAGAAAAATAAATAAAATAGATACATAATAACAATAATAACAATAATAACAATAATAACAATAATAACAATAATAACAATAATAACAATAATAACAATAATAACAATAATAACAATAACAATAATCTCACCCTACCCTGGACGTGTGAGGCCCTGCGAGGCGAAGTCAAGAATTGCTGTATCATGACTCTCACGCTTCTTGATGAGTTCAAGAAACCCTTTTGGTGCGTCAACTCACCGGTTGCCACTGAGACCCTGGAGTCGCTACAGTCACTCGACTACAACTCCGAAAAAATCATCGTCCACTATAAGGATTCTGGAGGTCAAGTAAGGATAACTATCGGGGAGAGGGCGGAGAAGTTTTTCCTCGTCGGCTTAGTACTATACCTGGCAACCCGCAAAGTCAACGAGTACTTTGGGAGAGAATACTAAACATGTTTTACTACTTGGCATCAATCGGATTGACTTTTAAATTAAATTACGTATTATCGAGGCTCAAAATGTGCAATCATCAAATATAAGTTATATTTACTGAATATTTTCTATCACCTTAGAAGTGTGGTAAAAACTAAGAACAACATTCCCTTTCTTAATGATACAAATATGTCGATATATGAATACAACATTCATTTGGACAGGTAACTTAAAATTAGTTTTACCTGGTTATATCAGTATCAGAAATTATTTTCCCCCCATTTTATTAACACTCCACTTATTGAAACATGAATATTTTGTTTGTTTGTTTGTTTGTACATGATTCAATTGTTTGTTTGTTTGTACATGATTCAAATTGAATCTTTTCTTCCGGCGCCGTCACGAATGGCAGCCACTCCAGCAGCTCCCGTGTTATTTTCGATTGTTCTCGATTGTTCTCAGCTCGGGGATGCTGCTGGAAATGTGAATTTCCCTTCGGGGATGAACAAAGTATCTATCTATCTATCTATCTATCTAATAATGTCAGGCTTGCAATGACGGTCGATGAGCACCAGAAGGCAGTAGTTCGCCAGTAATGGCTTATGAGAGTATGTGACGTCATTTTGCAGGCAGCTAGTCCAGGGCTGTAAAAATAATTTGCGCCCTGGGACGTGTTTCAAAAAGCACAACAGATCAGGGGCTGGACTAGTAGATTAGACATAAAAAGACAGACACGGAGGAAGATGAAGAGAGATAATGAAATAAAGGAAGAAAGAAAGAAATAAAGAAAGAAATAGAGAAAGAGGGATATTATAAAAACAAGAGAGAAAGTCGAAAAGAGAGAACTAGAGAAAGATAGAAAGACAGAGAGAAAATAAGGGGAGGAGAAGGAGAGGAATACAGAAGAAGGGAAAAAGAAAGATAAAATGAATTAAAGAGAAAGAGAGTGAAAAAGAGAGAGAGGAAAAAAGGGTCAAGTGTGAAAGGGATCACGTGGTTGAGATGGTGAGGTGTTAAGAGGTGGAGGGGTGAAGGCAATGGAGTGGTTGAAGAGTGGAGGAGGGAAGGAGTCACAGGCTGAAGAGGATAGATGGGTTAAGGGATACAGGGGCCAAGTGTTTAAGAAGTGAAGGGGGTAAGACTTAAGGAGTGCAGGGGTGAACAATATGAAGCATTTGAGTGATGGGCGTGAAACGATGGAGGGGTAAGGGGCGCACGGGGTGAATGGTATGAAGTGGTAGAGGTGTGTATAGCGTAGATTAGTTAGGGGTTAGGGGATATGGTGGTTAAATGAAATTAAATGAAATGTTTATTGAAGGTATTGTTGGATACATTAATCAAAACATGACACAAAAAAACTAATGCTGACAGTGAGCATGGCCAAATATGGTCACCTTACGCCCCCTCCCCTAAGGAAATTTGACAGATCTGTTTCTGCCAACCTTTGCTAGTGGTTAGAGGGTTAAGATGTTAGGGATGGTGGGGTAAATTGTGTAGGTGTTGAGCGGGTTGAGGAGTGCAGAGCTGAAGGGTTCAGTGGGTATAGAGTGTAATGCTCTTGATTCATGCAGGGCATGAAAGAGTTTTGGGTTGAAGGGGATGGATAAGTTAAGGGGAGCAGGGGGTGATGTAGGTGAGGAGTACAGGGCGCGAAAGTGTTGGTAGGTGCAGGGGATGAAGGGTATGAAGCGGTCAAGGAGATCAGGGGGTGAATCGGTTAGGGGTTGAAGGGGACCACATGGTTAAAAAGTGCATATGAAGGGGTAAGAGATTGAGTGGGATGGAATGGTTACCAGGTCTAGGGGTGAAGGGTATGAAGCAGTTGAAAAATCCAGGGGATGAAGGAGTCAGGGATTGTAGGGGGAGAGGTGTTAGAAGTTGCAGGAGCTGAAGCAGTTGAGTAGTGCAGGGGTTCAAGGGGTTATATCTTAAAATCGGGCGTAGGGAATATTGGATGTAGGGGTGTTGGGGATGAAGCGGTTGAAGAGTGCAGGGGTTAAGGGGTAGTGGGTGAGTTAGAGCGTGGTGCAGGGCTTAACGGGTGCAGGAGTACAGTAAGTGATGGGTATTGGGTGCAGGGGATGAAGGGGATGACGCGGTTGAAGAGTGCAGGGGTCCGAAGCGGTTAGGGTTTGAGGGGGATAGAAGCAGACATGGGACCAAGTCACACATGTGCAAGTCTCAAGTAAGTCTCAAGTCTTCACCTTCAAGTCCCAAGTAAGTCCCAAGTATTTTTTTCTTGGGCAAGTCAAGTCACAAGTCAAGTCCCGAGTCTTAGATTGCCAAGTCCAAGTCAAGTCACAAGTCATAAAAACAGCGACTCGAGTCGACTCGAGTCCAAGTCACTAAGTCTCAAGTCCCCATGTCTGGATAGAAGCAACAGGTGCAGGGGTTGAAGGGGTTTAGTGTTGAAGGGGATGGGTGGGTTAAGGGGTGCAGGGGGGGAGGGGTGAAGTGTCTGACAATAATTTGTTAAGGATTGAAGGGGAGGTTCAGGGATGATGGATTCAGGGATTGAAAGGAATGGATGTGAAGCAGTTGAGGAGTGCAGTGGGTAATGGGGGTTAAGCGTTGAAAGGTGGTCCAGGGCTTAATGGGCTCGTGGTGAAGGGGCTATGGGTGCAATGGGTGAAGTGGTTGAGGAGTGAAGTGGTTGAAGGGGGTAAGGGAGGTACAGCTGGTGAAGTGGCCAGGAAATACAAGTCTGATCCAGGAAAGAATGGATGAGTTATGACAAGGTTGGTTGAAAGAAGTAAGCGTAAAATGTTGGACCTTAATTCGGCATTTGGCCAAAAATCAATGAGAAAAAGGTCAAGCACGATACACGACAACCTTTGGCCAAATCGTAAGAGCTTTGAAGGGAAATTGGTTTGTAAGAGTCTCTGGCGGAAATTGACGGTGATTAGTGTCGTTTTCATGGGGCCCTCGGTGACGCGCCGCCTAGTCTTTGATGTTGCACCGGCGGGGGCGGCTCCGCCCAACATTTGAATATCAAAGAATGAGGGCGCCGACTCGGCCACCAGCAGCGCCTTTGTTTGCTGTGATGAAAGCAGGTAAGGTGCAAATTCGGCGCAGGGTTGTGCGCCTTAATGACGATCCGCATTTTAATGGCTGTCACTCGGCTGTCATGGGGGAGGCGGGAAACCGGCTGGGGAGGAAATGTTGTTTTCCCACGTACTTGAAACGTATCTGCTTTGCATGTACTTAACCTAGCTTGCAAACGAGAGGACAAACTTTTCCAGCCGCAAACTTAAAGCTCACCAAACAATTTTGGAGCTCACTTTTCCACTAAAGGTACTAAGTGTTAGTACACCCGTTTCATGGCCAAGTTTGAGCACTTCTCAAGGCCAAATTTTAAACTTTGATAATTATAATAAAATCGCTATCTTGTTGCTATTTTGAGCTGTTCCTATCTATGATCTACAATCTTTATGTGTCAATGGGCTTGTATAAACTCACTTGAATTCTGCCATTCTGCTTCAATAAGGTAGAAGTAAAGGTAAGGTATCACACTTCGGCGCCATATTGAGCACCTCGAAGCAGGGCTTTACGTTGTCGGAGACTGCCAAAATCACATTGCCTCCCCACAATGAAAATGTTAAAATTCTGTTTTTTTTTGTGCCCTTTCGCTCAAATCAAGTTAATGTGTCAGGCTTTTTAGGCTTTTATACCTGCGAGCCGAGTTGGGTTGGTCTGATTTTTTAGGGACGATCTTAATCCTAACGACAAGCTTTAATAAGTCACACTTGTTTACAAAGCGGGAGAAGTCAAGTCATGTTTATTTGAATAGCTCTTTATCACAAGGAGTCTCAAAGGGCTGTGCAGACCACAGATTATTGCATACTACAGACTTTTATTACACATTTCCTGATCTTAACCCTACATGAGGGGCAACAAAAATCTTAAAAACGTCAACATGAGGAAAATGAACAAATGGGAAGGGACCGCACCTGAGGTAATCCCCCTTCCAGGATAACCAGGCTAACCAGAAACAACCAGAAATAATACACTTACAGAACATTGGAATCACATCTTAAGATAACATGGAGCCAATGCAGGTTATCTAAAATTGTGCTAATGTGATCAAACCTTATAGTTTTTGTTAAAAGCCTTGCTGCAGCAGTTTATACCAGCTGCGAGTTTTTGATTTTGGACTTGTGTAGACCGGAGAGTGGTACATTACAGTAATCGAGATGGTCGGTAACAAACGAGAAAGGCTCTACAGATCTTGGGTAATAATTTAATCTAATGCAGACAAAAAAAAATAAAGAAAGTACTATATGTATGAAAAAAGGTGCGGCACCGCAGCTGAGTGGATTGCGTCTGGAGCACAGTTCTGAGGTCATGGGTTCAAATCCAGCTACCAGCCTTTCTGTGCTGAGTTTTTATGTTCTCCTCATGCTTGTGTTGGTTTGCTCCGGGAACTCTGGTTTCCTCCCACATTCCAAAGACATGTTTATCATCTTGGTTGGCGGGTCCAAATTCTCCCTAGGTGAGAAGGAGCCAGTGAGTCGTCCGCAACGAATTCGGGGTGTCCCCTGCCGACTGTCCGGAGAGAGCTGCAGCCCCGCAACTATACTAAGGATAAGCAGGGCAGATAATGGACAGATAGGTATAAAAAGAAGAAAATGAGCCAAATTTTTAAATTCTAGAGCCTACTAATCTTTTGCTTTTTTGTTTTACTTCTTTTAGTTTTAGATTTTTTTTGCACATTTTTCAGAGGATCTGTGTCTAAAGTGTCGTGTCCAGCATGGTCACCGTGGCAACCGGCTGGCCCCGCCCCCTGGGCAACAGCTGAAGCAGATCGCCTAATTTGCGCGTTTGCTTCTTAAGGGGGGTTTGGGGTTTTGCGGGTGCTGGCTCATTGCATTTTCTGTCTGCATCTCCCGTTCTGTTTTGCTCTGTCCTGTTTTGTTTGAGTCGGAAGAAACCTGTGTTTGCACGTTTTTAGTTAAAGCCTGTTTGTTCTGTCTTGTCCCTGAGTTTTGGACGACTTTTATTTTACTAAATAAAAGTTTTGATCGTCAACGCAATTGAGTTCTCCCTTCCTGCCTCCTGCCTCTGTTCTCGTCCGGTCTCCTCCCGTGACAGAATGAGCCAGGCATGAAATGAACTCAGCGGACTATCCCATCCGACTCCCGTGCCTGCCGACTCCCGTGCCTGCTGAGCGGCGAGTCCGATCCGTCCGACGCCGATGGCGCCTGCCTCTCCCCGTTCCTGCTTGTTCGGAGGAGGTTGCCCCAATCGAGAGCGTCGACCCATTCCGGGGTGCGAGGGGGGTTTTGGGTATTGCCCTGGGAAGATTTGACGCCAACCTGTTCGACTCTCCTGCCTGCCTGTTCGACTCTCCTGCATGCCCGTTCGACTCTCCTGCCTGCCCGTTCGACTCTCCTGCCTGCCCGTTTGACTCTCCTGCCTGCCCGTTCGACTCGCCTGCCTGCCCGTCCGACTCGCCTGCCTCCCCGTCCGACTCGCCTTCCTGCCCGTCCGACTCGCCTGCCTGCCCGTTCGACTCGCCTGCCTGCCAGTCCGACTCTCCTGCCTGCCAGTCCGACTCTCCTGCCTGCCAGTCTGACTCCCCTGCCTGCCAGTCCGACTCCCCTGCCTGCCAGTCCGACTCCCCTGCCTGGCCTGATTCTGCCTGTTCTGATTCTGCCTGTCCTGATTTTGCCTGTCCTGATTCCGACTCTGTTTTGCCTGTCCTGATTCCGACTCTCCTGTTTTGCCTGTCCTGATTCCGACTCTCCTGTTTTGCCTGTCCTGATTCCGACTCTCCTGTTTTGCCTGTTCTGATTCCGACTGTCCTGTTTTGCCCGTCTGATTTCCTGCCAGTCCGACTCCCTTGTTTACCTGTCCTGTTTGCCGGTTCTGATTCTGCCTGTCCTGTCTGATTCGCCGGTCCCGTTTGCCTGTCCTGTCTTATTCGTCGGTCCTGTTTGCCTGTCCTGTCTGAATCGCCGGTCCTGTTTGCCTGTCCTGTCTAAATCGCCTGTCCTATTTGCCCGCCGGATTCCCCCTGCCGAGCGCCGAGTCCGGTGGCGCCGGCCGCTCCCTGTTCCTGTGTGTTCAGAGGAGGGAGCGGGGTTGCCCCAATCGAGAGCGTCGACCCATTCCGACTCCGCTGCCGATCGCTTGTCCGACCCCCCCTGCCGAGTCCAATCGTCTGACGCCGATGGCGCCTGCCTCTCCCCGTTCCTGTGTGTTCGGAGGAGGGAGCGGGGTTGCCCCAATCGAGAGCGTCGAACCATTCCGGGGTGCGAGGTAATAATTTTTCTTTTTGGGACCTCTGGAGCTGTCCCTTAAAGGGGGGGCTCTGTCGTGTCCAGCATGGTCGCCGTGGCAACCGGCTGGCCCCGCCCCCTGGGCAACAGCTGAAGCAGATCGCCTAATTTGCGCGTTTGCTTTGATGCGGCGAGGGGGCTTGCGTGTTCCAGTGACCCTGGAGAGCAATACCGTCGGGAGCTTGCTCCTGGTAGGGTCACCCATGGCGGCCCGGTCTCCGGGGTAGGTTCCAGACAAACAAAGACCCCAGGTGTCGGTACGCTGTGAGGTGGCAGCCCCACCAACCGACTATCCTGCGGAGGGCTAACAACTTACCCAGGAGAAACCCCCTGTGTTATGAAACTGACCAGAGAAAGAAGCCGGACTGACCAACACGGTAACGGACCCCAGCCTGCCACCGGCCAACGAGTATGGATCGACCTTCGTTGTAAGACCCGTGTCGCCACCTGGAATGTCCAGACACTCCTTCGCCCCGGAGTTGCCACCCTGCTGTCCCGAGAGCTTTGTCGCTATAACATCACCCTGGCAGGGCTCTGTGAAGTACGATGGCAAGGCAATGGTGAAACAACAGCTGGCAACCATTGCTACATCTGGAGTGGCCCCGAGAGTCGGACCGGCCTTTACGGTGTGGCTCTCGCCATTCCAAAAGCCCTCCGGAGGTCCCTCATCAGCTGGACACCAATAAGCGACAGACTACTGTCTGCTCGCTTCCTCCACCATCACGGCAAGATGACAGTGATCGTCGCCTACGCCCCCACCGATGTCGCTGATGAGGATGCGAAGGACGCGTTCTTTGACCAACTCCACCAGGCTGTCGACCAAGCCCCACCACACGACGTCATCCTCACTGATGCCAACGCCACTCTATCCAGCAATGATCGGTCCCCCGGCTCGCCTGTCGGCACCACCTTCGTTGACAGCACAACAAACGACAATGGCAACCGCCTCCTCCTCCTCTGCCACCAAAACAACCTTTGTGTTGCTGACACCTGGTTTCCCCGGAAATGCATCCATCACTAGACGTGGTACAGCCCAGATGGCAGAACCAGGAAGGCATTGGACCACATCCTGGTATCACGACGCTGGGAGTCGTTTGTAACCAACTGCCGGGTGTTCAGAGGAGCACAGCTTGGCAACACAGACCATCGTCTGCTGGTGGCCCAGCTCAAGCTAAAGCTCCGAGCCAACCAGCACAAGACTCTGCCTCGCCCCAACTCCTCCCGACTCAGCGACCCCAACATCGCCAGAGACTTCAGTTGCTCCATCCGCCGCACTCTCGATGCCCTGGCTCCTGACAAGCTGACAGACTGGGTGGCCTTCAAGGAAAGTGTCCTCCAGTCCGCTCACAATGTCCTCGGACGCCCGCAATCCTCCCCGAGAAAGCCCTGGATATCAGAGAGGACACTAAACATCATAGACCAGTGGCGTGAGGCCCGGCTCCGAGGCGACCTCACGGAGTATCGGAGACTGAACCGCCTGCGCAATGTGGCCATTGCTGAAGATAGGGAGAGGTTTTGGCAGGCAGAAGCCCAACAGCTTGAGTCCGCGGCCAACAACAACAACATGAGCCGCGTATTCAGTCTACTACGCCAAGCCCGTAGCGGCCCACACATAAAGACAGCCCTGGTAAAAGACTCAGACGGCAACCTCATCATGACAGAAGCCAACTGCCTCGCGCGCTGGATGGAGCACTTTAGCCTCCTCTTTCAGCACAGCACCATCCCGGCTGATCCCACCCTCCTAGTGGCTGCAAACACAGCACCTCCTAGCGACGCCTGCTGCACAGACCCTGTAACACCCGAGGAAGTGAGAGCTGCTCTGAAGAAGCTGAACACCAAGAAAGCCCCCGGCATCTGTGCCATTATCGGCCAGATGCTCAAGGCCGGCGGTGATGGCATGGTGGAGTGGCTAACCTGCCTATTCAACCAGGTGTGGGAATCGGAGTAGCTGCCCACCGACTGGACCAGAGGAGTCATCATGCCCTTCTGGAAATGCATGGGTGACAGGCTTGTTTGTGGAAACCACAGAGGTATAACCTTACTCTCCATCCCGGGCAAGGTCTTTACCAGGATCTTGCTCAGCCGTGCCCTTCCAGCAATCAGAAGCTGCCGCCGTCCCCAGCAGGCTGGCTTTATGCCGCCGTCCCCAGCAGGCTGGCTTTATGCCCAACCGCTCCACAACGGACCACATCTCCGTCCGTTTGCTGATAGAGAAGACCCGTGAATTCCGTAAAGATCGCCATCTATATATCGGATTCATTTATCTGAAGGCCGCCTTTGACACCGTCTGCCACTCTTCACTGTGGAACATCCTCCAAGCTCTCGGAGCACCACCCAAGATCATAGCCCTGTTCAAGCTGCTCTACAGCAACGCAGAGAGCTGTGTCCGTATCAACGGCATTGACTCCGACTGGTTTACTATCTCCAGCGGTGTTTGTCAAGGCTGCATGGCTGCTCCCGACCTTTTTAATTTCATCATCGACCATCTGATGTTCAGGGTTAGTGAGCGCATCCCCGGAGTGTCTTTCGGCAACTACCACCTGACTGACCTGGAGTATGCTGACGACACCATCAGCACTTCCTACTGCCAGCTGAGAGACGCTCTGGGCATTTACAGCGAAGAGGCAGCGCGGCTTGGCCTCCAAGTGAGTTGGACGAAAACCAAGTTCATGTATGTCGGTGATGGACCAGATCCACCTCCCATCCAAATTGGAAGCGACATCGTAGAGCCTGTCAAGAGCTTTGTGTATCTGGGGTCCATGGTGACACACAATGGGGACCTAAAACCAGAGATTCTCCGCAGAAGAGCCCTGGCAGCATCTGCTCTGCAGTCTCTCTGGAAACCACTCTGGCGGCACCAGACCATCGCACGCAAGACGAAGCTCCGCATTTACAACCTCCGCATTTACAACCTCGCCGTACTCTCTATCCTGCTTTATGGCTCAGAAACATGGCCCCTGAACGACACCCTGGCCATAAGAATCGACGGTTTTGATAGCAGGGCTCTCAGAACCATCGAGAACATCAGGTGGCCCCAGCGAGTCTCCAATAAAGAGCTCAGAGCCCGCACCTCCCAGCCCCGAGCATCTTCCTTGGTCGCACAACGCCGCACCCGCTGGTTTGGCCATGTCCTTCGTCTACCACTAGACCATCCGACACGAGCCATTCTCCAGTTTGACCCAAAGGCAGCAGGCTGGAGACGACCACGAGGGAAACCCCGCACTCGATGTCTCGACGTCGTTGCGGGCGACCTCCAACAACACGGAGTTGCTGTAGAGGATGCAGAACAGCTGGCACAAGACCGCCAGCATTGGAAAAACCTGGTTCATCTGGTCGGCTCAACGCACAGGGACGGGACCCCCCGACCTTCGCTGGAGCAATAATCAAAAATCAATCTTCTTAAGGGAGGTTTGGGGTTTTGCGGGTGCTGGCTCATTGCATTTTCTGTCTGCATCTCCCGTTCTGTTTTGCTCTGTCCTGTTTTGTTTGAGTCGGAAGAAACCTGTGTTTGCACGTTTTTAGTTAAAGCCTGTTTGTTCTGTCTTGTCCCTGAGTTTTGGACGACTTTCATTTTACTAAATAAAAGATAGAATTATTTTTTTTCTCCGTTTTATCATTTATTTATTGCACTTAAAAGTTAATATTATTCATTTTCTTTTTATTATTTTTCTTTTTCTGGGATTCTGGGTTGTTCCATTTCAAATCTGCGAGTAAATTGTTTTGCATTTTACACGTTTTTTTAGATTTGATAATATTTCTTTTGGTCATCTGCAAAATATAAAACATGAGATTTCCAATTAATAAATAATCTGATACATAATGTTTTATATTATTGATTATATATCATTAAAAGAAACAAAAAATCTGAGGAGTGAGTCAAGGCAAAAGAACAGTTTTTTAAATAGAGTTGTCTTCTTGGTTGCAACCTGTAAGGGGCTTTGATGCTTCACATGACAACGCAAGTCTCAAGCCACCAGAGCAGGTGTGTCGGCGTCATTTTAAAGCACTTTTCAAAGTTTGTATTCATTTATAGTGTGTTCTATATGGTCGGAATGCCAAAAAACATGAGAACAATTCCAAGCACTGTAAGAACCCTTGGCATCTAGGGGGCTGGTGGATGTTCTGCACATGCCCTTTCCAGTTTTCCACGGAAGGGGCAGGATACATCAAAATGTTTACTTTTTTGAAAAAAAAGTGAAATTCTTACTATATTTTGAAGTGGTTGAATACAAGCAAAACATTTTCATTTGCAAAAGTCTCAGACCTTTCTACCAAACCCTGTTGGCTGCAAAACCTTTCTAAGCGCTTTTCATGTTGAACGGCAGTCTCGCATATTTCATTGGCGCTAATTTGAAAGGCGCAGAAAAAGCTGAGCCGGACTGTGAATGATGACTTCATTTCCAGTCGTAATACCTTTAATACAAAGAAGGAAGGCAATGTGATTACCAGCGCCGCTCTTGCGCTAATTTGCTTATGTTGGCGACCTCCAGATGGAGGCAAACAAAATGGCGGCCACATATTGACCCTTTGCACACAAGTGACCTAAGCACGTGACGAAACCATGTTGGACGAGGCCAGTAAACTGTACACAACCACAAAAAACAGCTATACTATTCAACCTCATTGGTAATTACTAATCAAACCAATATTGAGCGGCTGTCAGATAAGGTGGTTCATAATAATTTGATAATTTGGCAGCTCACTTCTGCATTATATGCTTTATAGTAGAGCACACAAGTATTTCAATACATGTTGGGGTAACTCAAGCTCCCATCCTACAAGGCAGGCTGTACTGGGTGGGCTCACACATCATTTTCTATTGGGTGAGGTTGTCAACCACCATTATCTCCCAGTACATGCCCTGCAATCAATTGGCTCTTGGCCCCCATTAACCCTGAGGCCAATCAAAAAATGGCCAATGGAGCTGTATTTAAGGGCAGTTGCCCAAAAAGCGCCTTATCGCTGCTGAAGGCCATCACCCAGAAGATACCTACCTCCATTCGGAGAAGAATCTTTGTTTTTTGGACTTCACCCCCCACTTCCTCAAACTGTTTGTGATAGTTAATAAACCATTTTTTGTTCAAATCTTGAAAATTGTCTCTTGTGTGTTTTCTGGTGTAAAACCTTCCTACGACATTTGGAAGATTATTGTTTGAATTCCTTGTTAATCGCTACAAAAGCAACTCATTTACGTTGTAAGGAATTTCCAAAAATAAGACATTTACGTATTGAATTGGAACTTATCATATTGAGTGTCTTTGACATGACTTGTACCTAAGTAACATAAAATTGCTAAAAAATACATCAAACGTACCTGGTTAAAAAATGTTCGCTACAAATACTGGAATATTTGAGGGCAACCAGCCTGCCTGTGTTGTGACTTGGCGCAACACCAGTCCCTTCGTTTGACTGCAGATAAACATTGCTGTCCTCTCAATTCATCAAAAGGGATACATTTCCAAATCAAGCTCAAAAGAGAAAACATCAATGTAAAAATGCCAGAAACTAATCACCATGGTAAAAAGTGGTGGTTATATTCGTGTGGTTTGTTGTGGAGATTTGTTTTTGTTAAAACTCAATTGCATATTTATCTGCCCTGCTCAAGTGCTACTTGCTGTCCGTCATGGCTCTCATTCTGCCGGACAAGGCAACATTCCCTCAAATGCAAAGGGTCAATTAATACATTTGACAGCGGGCGCCAAGCAACGGCCACAATAGTTACGGTGTTCATGTATCACAAGCGGAGCGAATAGGGCGGCCGAAACAACAACAGCCAGCAAACTTATCTCAAAACTCAGGTAGAAAAGGAACTCAATTATTTCATGCAGTTATTTTTATGGCAACGTGATGTCCAGTGACGCTAACCTTGTACGGGTGGATGCAAAATGTTGGTGATCTATGAGGAGGTCATAAGCAATGTTTCCTATAATTTTCCACGGATCTGAGCGTTCACACAAAGTTGGTGAGCAACGCTTGAAACAACAGTGAGCAACAGCAACCCCAAGTGTGGCAACTAAATCATTATCAAACATGTCCAAAACTTGACATCACGTTACATTTTGCTGAGTTTCCGACAATGCAAAATTATTTTTCACTTTTGAATGAACTGACTAATGTACGATTGCAAAGGTGGCAGGGCCTACAAACGTCATTTGTTTTTATAATTCTTTCACAAGATTTCCATTTCTTTTATTCCTGGTATCTTTTGTCGCATAATACTAACACTTTTAGGGGCTTATTTAGTCGGTTGCACGATACAGAACTGTATTTAATTACATTTTTAGTGGAAGTACAATGTTGGCAACAAGATTAGCTTGATATAATTCGAAATTATTTGATTGCAACACAAACCTTTTCCTCTCTATTCCTGTTTTAGTCTCCTTTTTTTTAAAAATCCTTTTGAAAAAAATCTCATTGTGTTTATTTTTTCCTAGCTGTTACTTTTTTCTTGTTTTTTGTTCTCTATTACTTTTCTTCCCTTTATTTGCTTCTTTCTTTTCTTCTGTTTTTTTTTCTGAATTTTTCCTGCTCTTTATTTCTCTTTTTCTCTCCTTTTGTTTTGTTTTTTTCTCAGCTTTTCACTACTTTTTTATTTTGGTATTGTTTTCTTTTTTGTTCTATTTCCCCCTTTCCTTTAAGTCATTTTGTGCACACTTTTACATAATATTTGGTCGTGTAGGGATTAAAGAAGCAAAAACAACCTGAAGAGCCGCTTGGGACCCAAAAGAGCCGGTTCTTTTTAGTGAGCCGAGCCGAAGAAGCCGGTTCTCGAAAAACTACTGACTTTACTCAACTTCCTTCTACTTCAACATTGACTTCAAAATACCGCATTTAGAACACAGCGTCAAGGAACCCGTGTATTTTTACCTTCATGCACTGTAACTTTGACTTAATTCGATTTTTAATTAGCAATTTCGAGCCCTCATTTTTGTGAGCTGGCAAGATTTAGTGAGTAGTGCGCAATTGCGCACACACGCAGCTTAGAGGGAACATTGGTCATAAGCCCCGTAAGAACTACAAATAAAAATAGATTCAGATTTGTCAGCTCTTACTGCAAATTTTGTTTTATTTTTTATTGAAGCCCTTGGATTTACGTTGATTATTTTTAATTTGCTTTTAAATTAAATTTATTTTTTGGGGGATTAGATGGACTTTGATCATTTTATGATCTGATTGGTTGTTTAAAAAAAATCAATAAATACAACGCTGCTACTGTTACTCAGTACTTGAGTAATTTTTCACTAAGCACTTTTTTACTTTTACTCAAGTATTTGGATGACTACTTTTATTTCTACTTGAGTAATGTTAGTAGTAATGTTAGTACTTTTACTTGAGTAAAATCTTTGGCTACTTTACCCACCTCTGCCTATGACAGAATGAACCCATTCCGGATTTTTAAGGTGTGTACAGGTTTCTATTTCATGGTAATACTGTATACCAAATTAACGTGGCAGTGAGGTGTTACACGTCATGCTGTGAGTCTGATAGGTTGGTGTGTTATAAGGAATTAGTTGAAATTGTAACGAACTAATTTTCCCAGCATGTTACAGTGAATGTAGGTGTTAAATGGGGTTTGGCTGTATCTTGAGGTTTAATTTTTCATATAACAGCCATGAGTTGGGCCATTTCTAAGACTTTATACCAAAAGGCAACAGACTCTCAATCATAGGTAAGCGATATGGGGGTTCAAGCCCATTCTCTAATAGGGAACTTAAGTCTTGAGCCGTTTACATTACAAGTGCACCAGACATATCATCAAAACTCTGTCGCTGGTTCGCGCCTCGGCCGAGACATACCTAATTGGTATAATGGCGGCGCCCTCTGTTGGCTGCGGCTGCATCGACTCGCTACAACGGGTCAGGTGTATCGACATTTCGTTCTGTGTACATTGTTACAAAGAATGACAATACAAAGGAAATTATTATTATTAATTATTATTAATTACAAGCATGTGGATCACATGTGCATTGTTTGTATTGGCCAAATATGGCCAACCTAAATTGGCAGCCACGGGCTGTAATCTGCCTCACGTTTTGATTGGCTGAGAACAAGCGCTGTCGGATTTATGAATTGTCTGGCAACTGCGTGTTTTTCACAATCCGTGGTGGGTGCGAGTTAGCAAACATTTGCTTTCATTGTCTGTGAAGAGAAGTGCATCTACAGTTTCCATGCAAGTTTGGTGTTTAACTAATTTTAGCTTGAGGGAAACAGGGTAAAAAAAAAACACTCTTACGGGGGCGATGTAGTCAAGAGAGAAAGAGAGAGAGAGAGAGAGAGAGAGAGAGAGAGAGAGTGAGAGAGAGACCGAGAGAGAGAGCGAGAGAGAGAGAGAGAGATGAATTGAGATGGAGAACAGAAGATGAGAGAAAAATATATAGATATTGAGAGAAGGATAAAAAGAAAGTAAGACTGAAAAATAAAAAGAGACAAAGACCAAAAGAAAGAATGACAAAGAGAGAACGAGACAGAGAGCGAGAGAGAGAGACATAGTGAGAGAGAAAGTGAGAGAGAGAAAGAGAGAGAGAGAAAAATAAAGCGAGAGAGTGCGTGAGAGAAAAGGAGCTAGAGAGAAATCAAGCGAGGGGGAGTGAATGAGAGATAGTGAGAGAGAAAAAACAAGCGAGAGAAGGTGGCAGAGAGAGAAAAAAGAGAAAGACAGGGAAAAATAAAAAAGAGGGAAGGATAGAAAAAAAGTAAGAGAGAAAGAGAAAGAAAAATGGAAATAAAGATCGCTAGCTAATCTTTGGTATGTAGCTGTTGGCATGTAGCCCTAAGCATAAATCCATTAGCATGAAGTCACAAGCATCTACTCGTTAGCATGTAGTAGATTGCATCTAATCTAATGTTCTCTTGGGGTCTCAATGATTCTAAAGGCATGGTCACACAGCCTTTCACAGGCGTATCGAGACTGAATCACGGCCAGAAATTTCTGCCCGTGAAGCAGACGCTGTTGGACGCTTTGAGATCACGATACAGACGAGATACAGCCGTGCTTTACACGCGGTAAGAAATTCACACGCGGTTGGCCGCGCGAAAAAGTTTTGCGCTGCTCATAACTTTAGACCACGGGTAACCGCGGGCGGCTCACGTGGTACACACGAGGTAATGACGCAGTACAGACGCGGAACGACGTGCTACGGCCGCGGCCAAGACGTGGTTACACGCGGGTAGGACGCGAAATTTTAGCGGGTAATCGCGGGTGGAGCACGTTCATAGCACGTATCGCGGTGTTATCACGTGCATTAGCGTGTGTAACGCGTGTAAGCACGGTCAAACGCGATGCAGCCGCGGTTACCCGCGATAAGGACGCGGAACAATCGCCGGCGGCTGTTTCGCGGGCATACCACGGGTAAACAGCGGGTTTAGCCAATTTTGCACATTTTCCACCGCGTCTGCTTCACGGGCAGAAACTTCTGGCCGTGATTCAGCTGCGATACGCCCGTGAAAGGCTGTGTGATCATGCCTTAAGAAAGGTGGGGGGAATCAGCCCGGAACTGCACGACAGGATTTGGTCAATGACCAAAGAAGAGCTGGGACCACCTTTTCCATGGTTAATGTAGGTATCACACTAAGATGTCATGATTTGAAATCATCCATGGCATGAAAAGTTCCCTTGCTTAAACCAAGCACATGTCCAGGCCCAGGTCCATGTCTTAAGTTTGCATATGGCCATTTCGATGATACAGAAGAGTCATGGGAGAAAGTTTTGTAGTCAGATGAGACCAAAATAGAACTTTTTGGTTATAATTCCTCCAAGCGTGTTTGGAGGAAGAATGAAGAGTACAATCCAAAGAACACCATCCCTACTGTGAAGCATGTGGGTGCTAGCATCATGGTGTTTTTCTGCACATGGGACAGGTGCACTGCAGAGGATGACTGGGGCTGTGTATTGTGAGATTTTGGGGAACAACTTCCTTCCCTCAGTAAGAGCATTGATGATGGGTCGTGGCTGGGTCTTCCAACATGACGACGACCCGAAGCACACAGTCAGAAAGCAAATCATGCAATGTGATTTCTGGATTTTTCTTTCTAGTTGATCTCTCTCACAGTGGACATGCAACGACAATGAAAATTTCAGACGCCTCCCTGATTTCTAAGTGGGAGGAATACCAATATAGTGGGGTGTTCAAACCCTTTTTTTCTTCACTGTATATATATATATATATATATATATATATATATATATATATATATATATATATATATATATATATATATATATATATATATATATATATATATATATTATAATGAGTGTACAAGGTTAGTGCAATGGCAGAAAAGAGGCGGGGCCAACCAGACCACAATGAAAATCTACCAATTAGCGAAATTGTGATCAGTTAACTGCGATACAGCGAAGAATTACTGGACTGACTCTCTCCCGGCCACAGATGATTAATGGGTATATAGTGGTAATGAGCTTGCTGGCCATTTATGTAATTAACAGGGAGTGCAAGCGGTTGCACCAGCGGTTAATAAGCACCGCAGGAAGACGGGAGCTAGTGATTGATCCCTAACCCGAGAAATGTTTAACATGGCCGCCGCTGCCACTAAATCACATCCGATGAGCCTGGCAAATGCAAAAAATGTAACAGAACATTTTATATAAAATGGAAGCGGGCTAACCTTGACGCTGATGCCAGTTGTCTTTGCCAGTTGTGCTTGGAGCTTGTCCAAAAGGAAGGTTACTCCATGGCTGATAACTAGCAACTGTGGGACATTTTCTAACTCGTGTTTTGTATTTATGCTTTATTTATGTCGTATACTTTGAAAAAAAGTTGGTCTTACACGCATACAGTCCTTTCTAAAATAAAAGCAGTGTATCGCCTGAAAACCATTTCTGGCCACCAGAATCCCAAGCTGCGGAGGACCAAAAGTGGACGAATGACCTGAAAACTTTCTTCAACAGATTTGATCAGTCATCTGCCCTACCCCTGGCCCAGTCCTCATGCTGCTCACCTCCTTTCCCCTCTTTAACATTCAGCCCACAGCCATCCCCCACTGCTCCCCTAATCAGCCTAATGCCCCTCACCTACACCCTCCAGTACACAACCCCTCGGCTCCAACCTGTCTCTCACAGCAGCCCAGGTGAGAAACCAACTTAGGAAGTTCAAAGACAAGGAAAGCAACAGGTCCAGACGGCATCAGACACCTCAGGTCCTGCGCAGAACAGCTGTGTGGGATTGTCGAGCACATGTTCAGCCTGAGTCTGAAGCTGAGGAGAGTGCCACAGCTGTGGAAGACATCCTGCGTGGTACCTATGCCAAAGACACCGCACCCCAAGGACTTTAACAGCTACAGGCAGGTGGTGTTAACATCCCATCTGATGAACACGCAGGAAGGGATGGTCCTTGTCCATCTCCGCACCTTGGTGGTACCATCACTGGATCCACTCCAGTTTGCCTACCAGCCTGGCATTGGAGTTGATGATGACGTTATCTTCCTCCAACACCGAGCTCTCTCTTACCTGGAGAAACCTGGGAGCACTGTGAGTCATGTTCTTTGACTTCTCCAGTACTTTCAACAGTATAAAACCTGCACTTCTGGGAAGCAAGTTGGAGAACACAGTTTTGGACCCTCACCTCACAGAATGGATTTTGGACGCTCTTACCAACCGCCCAAAGTAGGTGAGGACACAGTGGTCTGCAGTACGGGGTCTCCACAGGGAACAGTGCTGGCTCCGTTTGTCTTCACCCTTTACATTGCAGACTTTTCATGTCACACACCCACGTGTCACTTGCAGAAGTTCTCTGAGTACTCACCAATTGTCCGACTCATCACAGGTGGGGACGACAGTGAGTACAGAGAACTGACACGAGACTTTGTGGACTGGTGCCAGCGGAACTGCCTCCAGATCAACCCGGGGAAAACAAAATAATTGGTTGTGAAAATATCTTATCTTGTCTGGAGAATAACCAGAATGGCAAAGTCTCGGGCCAATGATCAGCTCCAGGACAATCAACCACAGTCTGTAGTGCCCTGTAAGGGCTTTGACAGTTTGAGGCAAATTTATTTTCAAGAGTCCCATGCAAAGTTCCTCAGTCAAAAAAAAGACATGAGCAGAAGAGGTTACGATTTGCCATTGAAGATATCAACTGGACTAAAGAAAAATGGGGGAACAATTTGTGGACTGGACTGATGAAAGTAAAATTGTCCTTGTTGGGGTCCAGGGGCCACAGACCGTGTGTGAGAAGACCCCCAAACTCTGAAGTACAGCCTCAATACACATCGAAGACGGTGAAGCATGATAGTGCAAGTATCATGGTCTGGGCATGTTTCTCCTAGTCTGGTGTTGGGTCCATTTATCTCATACAAGGACCATGGATCAGTTTGTGTACATCAAGATACTTGAAGAGGTTATGTTGCCTTACGCTGAAGAGGCCATGCACTTGAAATGGTCATTTCAATAAGCCAATGACCCCAAACACACCAGTAGACGAGCAAAGTCTTGGTTTCAAACTAATAAAATCAATGTTATGGAGTGGCCAGCTCAATCCCAAGTTCTCAATGTAATCGAGAACTTGTAGGGTGATATCAAAAATACTGTTTGTAAAGCAAAACCAAGAAATATGAATGAATTGCGTAAAGTTGTTAAGCAATCATTGAGTGAAACGTTTTTTGACTTCTTTAGTGCCTTCATCACCATAAAGCCTCTACTACTTAGTGGTAAACTGACAGAGGTGGGACTAGGCTCACACCTTGTGGCATGGATTATGGACTACTTGACAGGCAGACCCCAGTATGTGAGACAGGTGGGTTGTACATCTGACACTATGGTCAGCAGCACGGGAGCGTTGCAGGGGACCGTGCTGTCTCCGGTCCTGTTCACCCTGTTTACGTTGGACTTTCAGTACAACTCTGAGTCCTGCCACTTGCAGAGGTTTGCTGAGGACACTGCTATCATGGGATGTATCAGGAGTGGGCAGGAGGAGGAGTACAGGAAATGAATCCAGGACTTTGTCTCATAGAGCGATGCTAACCACCTGCACCTGAAACACCATCAAGACCAGGAAGATCTTGGTGGACTTCAGGAGGCTTAGACCTCGCCTGGAACCTGTAACCAAAGAAGAATGTGTAGAGTATTTAGACTTACAAATACCTGGATGTGCAGCTGGACAATAATCTAGACTGGACTGCCAAGACAGAAGCTCTGTGCAGGAAAGGACAAAGCCGACTGTACTTCCTCAGAAGGCTGGCGGCATTTAACATCTGCAAAAAGCTCCAGCAGATGTTCTATCAAACTGCTGTGGCGAGCGCCCTCTTCAATGCGGCAGTGTGTTGGGGAGGCAGCACTAAGAAGAAGGGTGCCTCACGTCTGAATAAACTGGTGAGGAATGCGGGCTCTGTTGTGGGCACAAAGCTGGACAGCCTGACAACTGTGGCTTAGAGACGGGCACTGAACAAGCTGCTGTCAATAATGGACAATTCAATACATCCACTACACAGCATCATCTCCAGGTAGAGGAGCAGCTTCAGTGACAGACTCCTGTCACTGTCCTGCTCCACGGAAAGACTGAGGAGATAATTTCTCCTTCATGCCATGAGGCTCTTTAACTCCACCCAGGGAAGTAAAAGCCCACAATGAACCCTGACCCTAAATTTGCATATTTTGCATTATTTTTATTAGTGTCTATTTAAATGCTTTTTATTCTCCATGTCATATTGGGTATTTTTGTATTTTATATATCTTATTCTATTTTGTGTTCAGTTTATTGTGTTCCTCGCATGAGTCTTTCTGCCAGGTTTTCTGCTTTGCTTGGAGCAACATGACTGACCTCCCTGAAATGTGATGCAGTTACTCTTGCTTTTTTAAGTTTGGTCTGTGGTGCTAGGCTCGGACAATTCTCCGGACATCATTTACCGTGATCTTCGGCAACTCCAACAAACAAACTCCGCCATTGACGTTATTTCACGCTTTGTTTGTGCTGTTTAAGAGAGACCAGAAATGACTAACCATCCTTGAACGCGGAAGTAATTCGTGCATAGAGTGCATTTGCATATTCGGCAGCCGATCAGAAGCCTTCATCGAATAACTTTGTGCTTGCCGACTTTCCCGAGCGTTATAAGGTCGTGCATTTCCATTTAATTTTCCAAAGTAGACGCACAGAGAACACAAGAAAAATCTATAAGTGGTTAGGAATCAAGCCAAAACCTTAGCCTCAGAAGAAAGATTACAAAATTTATGACGCTACAAAACGTAAATGTACAATAAAAGCATCATGGAAAGAGCAGTTCGCATGGCTTGTAGCAGACGACGCAACGCAAACATTGCATGAATGAAGATGAGTAAATACAGGTACATACCGATGGCAAATGGAAAACAGCAATGTCATATACATGCAATGAATGTTATAAGTAGATTTATAATAAACTTAATTTTAAAGGGTTATGTTATATATTCTGATTATCAATCCTTAATACTTTGCAACAATGTTTTGTTTTGCAATTAGTCGTCTAATTGTGTTTAAAGTTGGGAAAAATGTGGCAGGCAACTTTCTGGCTGGGCAGGGAACTTTTTAGAGTTGTCTGCCCTAGTGTCCGGTAACTTTTTGTTTTGAGTTTAAGACACTGGTATATGGCATTTTCGGTAGGATTTGTCACAGACTTATGAACACAAGCGTGAACCGGACTGGTGGAATGGATTGTTTCAAAACGCTTGTTTAAACTGGGGCAATTAAACAGGTGTCCAATCATTAAAAGAGGGAATATTCTGGACACGGTCATGGAACCCCTTGTAAGCAATGAAGGCCAAGACATCCAAATATGGGTATGTACTATGTATTACTGATTGATATTTTCTCCTGAATAAACTGTTGTACAACCAGGGCTTGTGTGCATTCCAAAACCTTTTCCTGGTCAGATCAGTCAAGCATTTCTTCCTCATGCGTCTCACTTTAATCAGTGCTTAAGAGCAATTATTCACCGATACTCACACTTGTTCCCCTTTTTTAGAATTACTTTCTAAGCAGGAAGCATGGACTTTCCTTGCCGAGATTGAGTGCGGCTGTTGCAGGCGAGTGCTTCCTAAATTTTCATCTTAATTAAAGCTACTTTACAGCCTAAGCAAACCTTGACAGGGATCTGTGAAAACCCTAAAATCGATTTAAAACCCTAACTTGCATCCCAAACCCAATGTCCCAACCTTAGCCCTACACCTAACCCTCGCCTAAACCCTGTTTCAAACCATAACCCTAGCTCCAAACGTATTTTTGAACCCTACATTCAGTTTAGAACCCCAACATAAGCTCAAACCCTAGTTTCTAGTTCTAACCCTGTTTCAAACCGTAACTCTAGCTCTAAACCTATTTTGCAACCCTACATTTAGTTAGAATTCCACCATGGAGTTTAAAACCCAGTTCTTAACTCTAACCTTGTTTCAAACCATAAACCTAGCTCTAAATCAATTTTGGAACCATAACTGCAGTTTAGAACTCCAACATGGAGCTCGAACCACAGTTCCTAGCCCTAACCAATGGCGCCACAAGGGGGTGGTTAGTGGTGGCCACGGCTCTCCCTATGAATTTGTCGGACACCCCACTGGTCACCCAGTATCTCGTTCTACATTCAGCTAAGAACCCCAAAATGGAGCTCAAACCCTAATTCCTAACCCTAAACTTACACCTAACTTTAGGTTAAAGCCCAAGCACTAGCTCATAACCCTAGTTCAACACTTAACCTGAGAAACAAGTCAACAATTTCAAGCATTTAAGTGCTTCACCAAAAATCTAAGCACCTTTTCAACTTTGAAAACACAACATTCAAATTCAACTTTGAAAACACAACATTCAAATTCAAGCATTTTCAAGGACTTCGAACACCCGAACGGGCACGTGTCAAGGTTGCAGGCTCATGTTTTGCTCTAAAGTCTGTGCAAGCGACACCCGGCGTCACGACGCAGGCGACAACAGCGGCAGCGGTGGCTTTTGCAGAAAGGGCCAAAAAGGCTCTTCCCTGTTTGGAGAAACGTCATAAAGTGAGCACCATAACTAACAGCCATAACAACACACTCACAAAAAAGCAGCGCTTGCCTAATTGTGCAGAGTTATGTCCCGCTTTACCGCCATGTTCGCTTGCCGGTATTATAAAGCACAGATGGGAGCAAAGCATGGTGTCGTCCTCATCTTCTGTCCTTCTCTTCTTTGGGGAATTTCATGTCTTTGTTTCCCTCTCTGCCTTTTAGCCATCCAGAGGGTAAGTGGAGCCTGCCTCCCTCTGACTGTCTCAGCTCAGTGTAGCAAGTATTTTCTTGCAAGTATATTACCGTATTACAAAATGTAAACCAATTACCAATTACAGAATATTAGGAACACCAACTGGAGGGCAGGGAAGAAAATAAAAACCCAGTCCAAGTATTTAACTTTGTAAAGAGAAATATATTGAGTATAAATGAAAGTGTGCTAAGAACACAAACATTTACAAAACTGCCACCAGAAATCAGTGTGAACAATTGTCAACCACACCCACAGAACTAGAGAAAGAGAGAAAAAAGACAGAAAGAGAGAAATAATTATATATATATATATATATATATATATATATATATATATATCTATATATATCCATCCATCCATTAGCTGCACCGCTTATCCTCAGTAGGGTCGCGGGGGTGCTGGAGCTCATCCTAGCTATCTCCGGGCAGTAGGCAGGGGACACCCTGAACTGGTTGCCAGCCAATCGCAGGGCACACAGGGACACACAACTTGCTCGCTCATTCACACCTAGGGACAATTTGGACCGGCCAATCCACCTGAAATGCATGTTTTTGGAATGTTGGAGGAAACCGGAGTGCCTGGAGGAAACCCACGCAAGCACAGAGAGAACATAAAAACTTTGCACAGGAAGTCCGGTAGCTGGATTCGAACCCATGACCTCAGAACTGTGCAGCACACACGCTAACCACTGTGCCGCGGTGCTGCCCTATATTTAACATATTTATCTCATCTCATCTCATTAGCCGTACCGCTTATCCTCATTAGGGTCGCGGGGGAGCTGGAGCCCATCCCAGCCATCTCCACTGAACTGGTTGCCAGTCAATCGCAGGGCACACAGGGACAGACAACTCATTCGCTCATTCACACCTAGGGACAATGCATGTTTTTGGAACATGGGAGGAAACCAGAGTGCCCGGAGGAAACGCACGCAAGCGCGGGGAGAACATACAAACTCCGCACAGGAAGTCTGGAGCTGGATTTGAACCCACAACAGGTTTCCATGACATGAACTGTGCCGCACAATTGCTAACCACTGCGCCACCGTGCTGCCCATATATATATGTATATATATATATATATATATATATATATATATATATATATATATATATATATATATATATATATATATATATATGTATATATATATATATATGTATATATATATATATATATATATATATATATATATATATATATATATATATATATACGAGAGGAGAGAGAGAGAGAGAGAGAGAGAGAGAGAGAGAGAGAGAGAAAGAGAATGAGAAAGATTAAAAGAGAAAAAGAAAGAGAGAGAGGGAGAAAAAAGAGATAGGGAAATTTAAAAGAGAAAAAGAAAGAGAAAAAGTGAGAGTGAGGGAAGGGAGAAAGAAAGCATGAAAAATTAAAAAAGAGAAAAAGTGAGAGTGAGGGAAGGGAGAAAGAAAGTGAGAAAGACAGAAAAAGAAAGGGAGAAAGAGAGGAAGAAAGGGAGAGAGAAAGAGTCAGAGCAAGAGAAAGAGGAAGAAAGGAAGGAATGGAAAAAATAGACAAAGAAAGAGAAAAAGTTGATTTGAGAAAAAGATTTACTAAAAAATCACAATGACCCAGCACTGCTGAGGTATTTTCAGAACAAGTCCTTCCAGCTTTCCTCAGAGGGCACCAGGTTGGAGACCCCTGGTCCAGAGCAACTTTTTTTTTGGCGAAGCTTAAATAGGTGGGAGAAGTGGTGACAGGCTCTAGTGCCTCCTAGCAGACCATGTACTCACGTTCTTAGATGTTTGACAGAAAGGGGCGTCCTTAGGCTCCTGGGCTTAATTATCAGCTTGCCATCAATAAAATTGGAGTCCAAGGTAGTGAACCTGGCCAGGTCAGTTGATCATAAAGCACATAAACAGGTCCCTCAAGTAAATAAAAGGTCTAGTTCTCCCCATAACTGATGAGACCATAACCAGGGAACATTATATAGTGCAAAGCCACTTCCCCTCTGGATGGGTAAAAGGCAGAGAGGGAAACAAAGACATGAAATTTCCAAAATAAGAGAAGGATAGTAGATTAGGACGACAGCATACTCTGCTCCCATCAGTGCTCCATAAAAGCGGCAAGCCAACATCGCCGTAAAGCGCGACATAACTCTGCACAATTAGGCAAGCGCTGCTTTTATGTGAGTGTGTTGTTATGGCTGTTAGTTATGGTGCTCACTTTATGACACTATTCCAAACAGGGAAGAGCGGCTGGCTCACTCGCGAGTCTGCCTTTTCTGCAAAAGCTCATAAAGGAGGCTGCCGCCGCCACCGCCGGCAATGCCACCGCCGGCAATGCCACCGCCGGCAATGCCACCGCCGGCAATGCCACCGCCGGCAATGCCACCGCCGGCAATGCCACAGCCGGCAATGCCACCGCCGGCAATGCCACCGCCGGCACTGCCACCGCCGGCACTACCACCGCCGGCACTGCCGCCTGAGAGGTGATGCCTGAGAGGTGACGCCTGAGAGGTGACGCCGGGTGTCGCTTGCACCGACTTTAGAGCTAAACACGAGCTTGCAACCTTGACACAGGGCTCGTTCGGGTGTTCGAAATCTTTGAAAATGCTTGAATTTGAATGTTGTGTTTTCAAGGTTTGAACGGTGCTTGGATTTTTGGTAAAACACTTTGTAAATGCTCAAAATTGTTGCCTTTTTTCTTATGTTGAGTGTTGAACTAGGGTTACGTGCTAGTGCTTGGGCTTTAACCTAGAGTTAGGTGTAAGTTTAGGGTTAGGAATTAGGGTTTGAGCTCCATGTTAGGGTTCTAAACTGAATGTAGAAAGAGATACTGGGTGACCAGTGGGGTGGCCGACAAATTAATAGGGTAAGTCGTGGCCACCACTAACCACCCCCTTGTGGCACCACTGGTTAGGGCTAGGAACTGTGGTTCGAGCTCCATGTTGGAGTTCTAACTGAATTAGGGTTGTAAAATAGGGTTAGAGCTAGAGTTACGGTTTAAAACAGGGTTGGAACTAGGAATTAGGGTTTGAGTGTATGTTGGGGTTCTAAACTGAATGTAGGGTTCAAGAATACCTTTAGAGCTAGGATTATGGTTTCAAACAGGGTTTAGGCTAGGGTTAGGCGCAGGGCTAAGTCCTAAGGGCTAAGCCCAGTAACCTTGGAAAAGGTGGTCCCAGCTCTTCTTAGATCATTGACCAACTCTTGTTGTGTAGTTCTGGGCTGATTCCTCACCTTTCTTAGAATCATTGGGACCCCACAAGGAAATATCTTGCATGGGGCTCCACTCCGATTGAGATTGACCGTGATGTTTAGCTTCTTCCATTTTTTACTTATTACTCCAACTTTTTTTCACCAAGCTCCTTGGCAATTGCTCCGTAGCCCTTTCCTGGCTTGTGGAGGTGGAGGTGTACAATTTTGACTCTGGTCTCTTTGGACAGCTCTTTGGACTTCTCCATGTTACAAGTTAAGTCTTACTGATTGTATGGGGTGGGCAGGTGTCTTTTTGCAGCTAACGACTTCAAACAGGTGTTTCTGATTCAGGATGTTTAATGGAGTGCAGGTGGACTTCTATGGGCGGACTAACAGGTATTTCAGGGTCAGAATTCTTGATGATACACAGGTGTTCACATACTTATTTGCAGCTGTATCACACAAATAAATTGTTAAAAAAATCATGCATTATGATTTCTGGATTTTTATTTTTAGTTTATCTCTCTCACAGTGGACATGCACTCACAATGAAAATTCCCATGATTATTAAGTGGAAGAAATAGCAGGGTGTTCAAATACTTATTTTCTTTACTGATGTGTGGAGTGTGTGTACATGTAAGAATGTGTGCGTGTGCGTGTGTGTATGTATGTACATATATTGTCATGATTACGGATGTGATTCACCTTTGCCCGCTCATTTGGCGCCAACCGCCGCGGGTTATGATTGGCTCCTTGCGCAACTGCGCACTACCCAGAGCTTTTCCGCGCACAAGAAAATCTAGCCAGCTCACAAAAATCAGGGGTCGGAATGGCTAATTAAGAATAGAAGAATAGAATTTACCTTTATTGTCATTCTTTGTAACCATGCACACAGAACAAAATGTCGATACACCTGACCCGTACAGTTAAACTGTAGCGAGCCGATGCAGCCACAGCCAAACAGGGAGCTGCCATTTTAGACCCATCTGCTGTGTTGGGAGTCATTAGGTGACCAAATCCCCCAATTCCAACCCTTAATGCCGAGCGCCAAGCAGGGAGGCAATGAGTACCAATGTTGTAAGACTCGGCCAAGGCTTGAACCAGCGACCTCCCAGTCTCGGAGCGGGCGCCGTACCATCTAGGCTCCCGAGCTGGTAAAGATTGAGGGGAAGCGAATTAAGTCAAAGTTACAGTGCATGAAGGTAAAAATACACGGGTTCCCTTGACGTTCTAAATGCTGTATTTTGAAGTCAAGGTCGAAGTAGAACGAAGCTGAGTAAAGTCAGTAGAGTTTTTCGAGAACTGGTTTCTTCGGCTCAGCTCACTAAAAAGAACCGTCTCTTTCGGGTCCCAAACGGCTCTTCAGATTGTTTTTGCTTCTTTCATCCCTATATGACCAAATATTATCTAAAATTATGCCCAAAATGACTTAAAGGAAGGGGGGAAATAGAACAAAAATGAAAACACCAAAATGAAAAAGAAGTGAAAAGCTGAGAAAAAAATAATCAAAAAGAGGAGAAAAAAAGAGCAGGAAAAAATCAGAAAAATGACAGAAAAAAATAAAAAGAAATACAAAACAAAAAAGCAAGAAAAAAGTAACAGCTAGGAAAAAAATAAACATGAGATTTTTTTCAAAGGAATTTAAAAAAATAGAAAAAACAGGGAAAAAGAAGAAAAAGTTTGTGTTGCATTCAAATAATTTCCAATTATATCAAGTGAATCTTGTTGCAAACATTGTACTTCCACTGCAAAATGTGATTAAATACAGTTCTGTATCGTGCAACTGACTAAATAAGCCCCCAAAAATTTTAGTATAATGCGACAAAAGTTACCAGGAATAAAAGAAATGGAAATCTTGTGAAATAATTGTAAAATCAAATGACAATTGTAGGCCGTACAACCTTTGCAATAGTACATGAGTCAATTCATTTAAAAGAGAAAAATGATTTTGCATTGCCGGAAACTCAGCAAAATGTAACGTGATGTCAAGTTTTGGAAAGGTTTGATAATAATTTAGTTGCCACTCTTGGGATTGTGGTTGCTCACTGTGGTTTCAAGCGTTGCTCACCAACTTCGTGTGAACGCTCAGACTCGTGGAAAATTAGAGGGAAAATTGCTCACGACCCATTTTTGATCCCGAGTACGTCTACTCTCCCGTCTTGGCTTACGACTCGTTTCCGACCCTGACCCGATCGGAGAGAGACGGAGATTCCCTCCGCCATGCAGCGTTCACATCGGACTGAGGAGGAGGTCAGACGGATGTCGGGTGACGTGTCCGCCATTCTTCGGGTTGTTTGGCAGCAACAACAGTTGCTTCAGCGCCAGCAACAATGGCTCGGTGCACTCCTGGAGGTTCTTGGCCGTCAGCTGCATTCATCAGCCCCGCCCCTGGGAATTCTCCTCCTGCCGTGCCGTCGCACACCCCACTTGTCCCGTCCATGGACTCGCCTGCCATCGGAATAGCGGAGCCGCGAGTAGGAAAAGTTTTGTGGTGATCCCGCTCAGGTGCGCGCGTTTATTGTCAACTGCCGACTCATTTTTGACCTGCAACCCAGAAACTTCGCTTCAGAGGCGGCCAAGGTGGCATTCACCATCAACCACCTGTCCGGGAGGCCTTAATTCTGGGAAACGGCGGAGTTTGAACGAGGGTCTTTGGCTTGCTCATTCTTCGATAAACAGGCTCAGGAGTTACTCAAGGTGTTTGACACGGGGTCCTCATAGGCCGACGCATCAAGGTCCTTGATGAAAATACAGCAAAGAAAGCGCAAGATTGCCGATTATTCGACCGATTTTCAGGCATTAGCTAGCCAGAGTCACTGGAACACTGAGGTATTAGTGGACGCCTACCTCCACAGTCTGGCCGACTACATAAAAGGAGAATTAGTGTCCAACTCTCCGCCTACCAGTCTCGACGAGGCCATCACACTCACAGCTCATATTGATCGTCGGGTCTAGGGGTGACGCCATGAGAGAGGTCGCCAGAGTCACCCACTTTCCTGCTCGCCCGAAGTGATTGGCACGACTTCTGATTACCAACAACCACCCGCGATCCTACTAGATCCACCAGAGGCTATGGAGGTGGATCAGGTGTCCCTGTCGGTGGCGGAACGCCGGCGACATCTGTCTGAGGGGCTTTGTCTGTACCGTGGTGGGTATCATCCTGCCTGTCAAATGGGGGAGCTCACAGGACGGTCGGAGGAGTCTGACTGAGTTCAGTCCACACCCCGAACTCCCAGTTCTGGTTCCACACAGTCCCTGTCAGCCTTTGTGGACTCTGGCGCTGAAGCCAACATCCTGGACACGGCCTTAGCCCGGAGAATAGGGTTGAAGCTCGTTCCCCTTCTAACCCCAGTTCCTGCCCAAGCTCTGGACGGTCACCTGCTGGGCACGGTGACACACGCTACTGAGCTAGTAAAGATGAGACTGACGGGGGCGGTTTTAAGGTGAAGGGCTGAATGCCACTGGACCTGCCTACACACAGCCTCTCATCCCTTCCAGTCCGGGCCCACTCCCTCAATACCCGATCTGTCCACGGTTCACGTCGGCGTGCCTGCCTCGCCTGTCGGCCGGCCTGCCCGTCTGCTTGCCTGATTCACTTGTCCGCCTGCCTGACTCGTCCGTCCGCCTGCCTGACTCGTCTGTCTGCCGGCCTGCCATGCCCGTTTGCCGGCCTGCCATGCCCGTCTGCCGGCCTGCCGTGCCCGTCTGCCGGCCTGCCATGCCCGTCTGCTTACCTGATTCGCCCGTCTGCCTGCCTGACTCATCCGTCTGCCTGCCTGACTTATCCGTCTGCCTGCCTGACTCGCCGTCAGCGTGCGTGGATTGTCCGTCTGCCTGCCCTGATTGCCTGTCCGCCTGCCTGATTCGCCCTTCTGCCCGCCTGTCTCGACGTCTGTCTGCCTGCCCGGATCATCCGTCTGTCTGCCCGGATCTCCCGTTGGCCTATCTGGACCGCCTGTTCACCTGCACGATTCACCCGCTGGCCGGTCTCGACGCCGGTCCGTCTCGACGCCGGTCTGTCTCGACGCCCGTCTGCCCGCCTGTCTCGACGTCCGTCTGCCCGCCTGTCTCGACTCCCGTCTGCCCGCCTGTCTCGACGTCCTTCTGCCCGCCTGTCTCGATGTCCGTCTGCCTGCCCGTCTGACCGCCTGTCTCGACGCCCGTCTTCGACATCCGTCTGCCTGACTGCGAGGCCTGCCTGTCCGCTCAGTCTCCTCCGGATTCTGCCATGCCCCCTGATGTTGATAATGGGGCATCAGTCCATTTGGAGGGATACTAATTTTGGGGTTTTTCTTTTTGGTTTTTGTGTTCCCGATTTTTGGACTTTTGGAGCCGCACCCTGATGCTGGGGCATTGGTTCATTGGTGGAATATTCCATTTTTTTTTTTTCTTTTTGGGTTTTTTGTTTGTTCCTGTTTTTTGGACTGGAGCCGTCCCCTGGGTGGGGCGGGGGTGGAGGCGGTTCGTACCACCATGATTACCGATGTGATTCACCTGTGCCCGGTTATTTGTAGCCAACCGCCGCGGGTTCTGATTGGCTCCCTGTCCCTATTTAAACCCAGTCCTGTCAATCCCCTGTTATCAGTCCATCTGCAAACCTCAGTGTACACTAGGAAAGCCTTTTTTGACCTGACTCCCGCCTGTCCATTTTTTGCTCCCGTTGGTCTCCGGCTTACGACCCATTTTTGATCCCGACTACGTCTACTCTCCCGTCTTGGCTTACGACTCATTTCCGACCCCGACCACGCTTTGCTCTCCCAGTCCCAGCTACCGACCAGTTTTTCCGTCCCTTACAGCGCCTTCGCTCGCTACGGAAGATCCACTTCCGTGTTCGGATCACAATCCAAGTACAAGAGCGACTTGCTTCCGGCGTCTGGCAAGCACCGGATTGTGGGTGCAGCCCTTCCTTCTTCCTTCAATAAAGTTTAAAGATTGTGGTAAACGTCACGCAATTGGGTCCTGTTTCCGTTCTGGTCTATATATCTCATCTCATCTCATCTCATCTCATCAGCCGTACCGCTTATCCTAATTAGGGTCGCGGGGGGGCTGGAGCCCATCCCAGCCATCTCCGGGCAGTGGGCAGGGGACACCCTGAACTGGTTGCCAGCCAATCACAGGGCACACAGGGACAGACAACTAATTTGCTCATTCACACCTAGGGACAATTTGGACCGGCCAATTCACCTGAAATGCATGTTTTTGGAACGTGGGAGGAAACCGGAGTGCCCGGAGGAAACCCACGCAAGCACGGGGAGAACATACAAACTCCGCACAGGAAGTCTGGAGCTGGATTTGAACCCACGACAGGTTCCCATGACATGAACTGTGCCGCACAAGCGCTAACCACTGCGCCGCCGTGCTGCCCGGTCTATATATATATATATATATATATATATATATATATATATATATATATATATATATATATATATATATATATATATATATATATATATATATGTATATATATATATATATATATATATATATATATATATATATATATGTATATATATATATATATATATATATATATATATATATATATATATATATATATATATATATATATATATATATATATATATATATATATATATAAATGTTTACAAATATCTATGTGTGTATGTGTGTATATGTATGCATACACTATCCAGTTTAGGTTTAGTTTAGGTGTCATACTTACAAAATTGATTTTCAATGGAGACCCGTAGGCTTAGGGTCCTCTTCAATTTTTTTGCACCACAAAGAGAAAATGTAAATAAAATTATTTAAGAAAAAAAAATCACATATTAGACTGATGGGGAGCCAATGCAGGTTAGCTAATATCAAGGTAATGTGATCAAACATTCTTGTTTGGTTACAAGCTTTTTGGACAAGCTGCAGGCTCTTGATGCTAGATTTTGGGAGGCCGGAGAGTAGTACACAGTAATTGAGACGGGAGGTAACAAACACATCGGACTGGAACAGCATAGGGCTACCTTTTGCAATGTTGCAAAGATGGAAACAAGCCTTTCAAACTCCTGAGGCTTTCAAAGTGCTGCTTGAAGCCAAGTATGCTGAGAACAAATACACCGAGAATCATCAAACAATGAAAGAAGAGCAGTAAAATCATAGCCAATGTTTGAAAATTAACTTTTCGAGGACTTTATTTTGACATGTGATGATTGATTTCAAAGGGAGACCTTTTTTGGACACATGCGTGGCCAATAAGACTTATAGTCGGGAGCAGTGTTCCCTCTAAGCTGCGCGCATGCGCAATTGCGCACTGCTCGCACATTCTCGGCGCACGAGAAAATCTAGCCAGCGCACAAAAATGAGGACTCAAAATTACTTATTAAGAAGCAACTTAAGTAAAGGTTACAGTGCATGAAGGTAAAAATACACGGGTTCCCCTGACGTTGTGTCCTAAATGCGGTATTTTGAAGTCGAACGAAGTTGAGTAAAGTTAGTAGAGAATGTCGAGAACCGGCTTCTTCGGCTTGGCTCACCAAAAAGGGTCCTAAACGGCTCTTCAGGTTGTTTTTGCTTCTTTAATCCCAACATGACCAAATATTAAGTAAAATTATGCACACAATGACTTAAAGGAAGGGGGAATAGAACAAAAAAGAAAAAAATACCAAAATGAAAAAGTAATGAAAAGCTGAGAAAAAAAGAAACAAAAATAAGAGAAAAAAAGAAGGAAAAATTTAGAAAGAAGCCAGAAAAAAAGAAAAGAAAGAAATGTAGGAAAAAAGTAAATAGAGAACAAAAAGAAAAAAGTAACAGCTCGGAAAAAATAAACAGAATGAGATTTTTTTTCAAAGGAATTTAAAAAAAGAAGTAGAAAAAACACACCAAAAAAAGAATAAAGAGTTTGTGTTGCATTCAAATAATTTCCAATTATATCAAGTGAATCGTGTTGCCAACATTATACTTCCACTACAAAATGTGATTAAGTACAATTCTGTATCTTATAACCGACTAAATAAGCCCCCAAATATGTTAATATTATGCGACAAAATATATCAGGAAATAAAAAGAAATGGATATCTTGTAAAGATTTGTAAGAACTAACGACGTATGTAGGCCGTACAACCTTTGCAATAGTACATGAGTCAATTCATTCAAAAGAGAAAAAAAAATTGTATTGCCGGAAACTCAGCAAAATGTAACTTGATGTCAAGTTTTGGACATGTTTAATAATTAGTTATCTTGCCACACTTGGGATTATGGTGGCTCACTGTTGTTTCAAAGCGTTGCTCACCGACTTTGTGTGAACGCTCAGACCCGTGAAAAATTAGAGGGAGCATTGATCGGGAGTAACTTATTCAATTCGGTGGGCGTCTAAATTTCGACTTTTCAGGCAATTTTTATACCGCCTATGATATCCCGAACGAGCTACAAAGGGATCCGGGATCTCCGTGGTCAGCCACACCACCTACGAAGCGTCGACGGCGCCGTAAAGACAGAAGGCAGAAGAGGGGTGCAAAGTCAAAGGAGCAAGAAGGACACGATATGTCTAATTCCACCATTATTTCTTCACCGTCTTGCCGGTCAACCGACGCCTGAAACTCAACGCACCCGAACAATGACATCTTGTGACGATCTCTACAAAGACTTCAGCTAGGTTAAACGATTCAGCAAAGCTAAAATTTGGACTTTTAAATATTAGATTGCTTGCTCCTAAAGCTTTACTTGTTGATAATATTATTCGTGATTACAAACTTAACTTGATTGGTCTATATGAAACTTGGTTAAGACCGGATGAGTTTTTACCGCTAAATGAGGCTTCACCTCAAGACTACGTGAGCAACCATATAGCACGCCCTTTGAAGAAGGGTGGCGGTGTCGCGCTAATTTCTGAAAAAACACTCAAATTTATTCCTCGTACCTCTAATAATCACAAGGCGTTCAAGGCTCTTATTAGCGGTCGTCTCTATTGTCAATGTATGTAGTAACTATTCATCGTGCACCAGGGCCATACACAGCTTTCTTAGATGAATTCGCTGAACTTTTGTCTGAACTAGTAACCTATGCGGACCAAAAAATTATAATGGGGGACTTTAACATTAGTATGAACTCCCCACTCAGTTCACTTACTGTTGGGTTTTGGTCTCTAATTGATGCATTTGGTTTTAATCAACTGGTTGATTTGCCAGCTCATAAAGATGGAAACACGCTAGATTTGGTTCTGACTCGAGGAGTTTCAACCTCAAACATGACAGTGTTAGCGTGTACTAACGTTATCTCTGATCATTATTTAGTTACCGTACATTCGAGGTGCGAGCTAAATGTAGTACTAAAAAAGCTAAAGGATTTAGCAGACGCAATATAACCACTGGCAGTTTTTGAGCTCTCAGATCTTCTTTCAGAAGCAGTTGCGTCCTTTCCTTAATACAAAGGCTCTATCGATTCACTCATGAATGAGTTTAATGCTACCATGGCTATTGTCCTAGATTCAGTAGCGCCCATACGGCTTAAATCACGACCTAAAAAAACGCACGCCTTGGTTTACTGATGAAACTAGATCCCTTAAACAAGAATGCAGGAAATCAGAAAGAAAATGGCGCGCTACCAAGCTTGAGGTTTTCCATCAAACCTGGTGTGACAGCTTGTTAAAGTATAAAGCGGCCCTTGCCTCTGCAAAATCAGCCTACCTTTCGAAGATGATTGCGTCACAAAAGAACAATCCCAACATCTTTTTCGACACTGTAGCATCGCTTACAAGGCAACAGATTATCCCAGATAGTTCTACCCATTCAGCCCATGACTTAATGGTCTTCTTTAATAAGAAGATTCAATGCATACAGGAAGAAATTGCTAAAGACAGTAATAATACAACACATACTAAAGGGCTGAAATCTATAGATGCACGACATGGTGGCCGCCTCCAGGTTCGCTTATTAAAAGGGCTTTTTGGGGTCCTTGGACCTTCAGTTCTAAATATTATAAACATATCACTCCCCTCAGGTGTAGTTCCAGCGGCTTTTAAGTCCGCTGTTATTAAACCCACACTGAAACGACCCAACGTTGATCCTGAAAGCTTATGTAATTATAGACCTTTGTCAAACCTACCGTTTATTTCTAAAGTACTTGAAAAAGTAGTGGCATAGCAGCTGAATGATTTCATATCCGAGAACAATCTTTTTAAAATCAATGCAATCAGGATTCAGGGCTAACCAGTCTACTGAGAGAGCTCTGATTAAGGTAACCAAATCAAGTCAAGTCAAGTCATTTTTATTTGTATAGCCCTAAATCACGGAGAGTCTCAAAGGGCTTCACAGATTATTACACTATATTACACAGACTATTTTTTCAGCCGACGAAAAGAGTAGGTTATTCATATGCTATGGAGTAGAAGTGAGTTTTAAGTTTAGATTTAAACATTTCCACTGAGGTTGCAGATCGGATCTCAGGGGGAAGAGCATTCCACAGCACCGGTGCCCGGATGGAGAACGCTCTCGAACCAGCAGAACACTTCTTTGCTCTTGGGATCACCAGAAGACCGGCACTCTCAAATCGTAGGCTTCGGACCGGGACGTAGGGGCAAATCAGATCTGAAAGATAAGAGGGAGCAAGTCCATGTATGATTTTGTACAATACTAAGAGAACCTTGAAATCACATCTATGGCTAACTGGGAGCCAATTGCAGGTTAGCCAAAATCGGTGTTATGTGATCGTACTTTTTTGTCCTAGTTAAAAGCCTCGCTGCGGCATTTTGTACCAGCTGAAGTGACTTGATTCTAGACTTCGGGAGACCAGAGAGTAGTGCATTACAGTAATCGAGACGGGAGGTGACAAACGCATGAATTATAATTTCCGCATCAGACTGAGACAGTATTGAACGGATTTTAGCAATGTTACGAAGATGGAAGAAAGCGGTTCTAGTAGTTTTCTTTACATGCATTTCAAAGGATAGATCAGGGTCAAATATGACACCTAAATTTTTAACTGAGTCACTCTGTGTGATGTGACATTTGTCAATGTTCACAGCAGTTTTTGAGAATAATCACGGCATTTAGATGGACCAATGACTAACATTTCGGTCTTTTCAGAGTTAAGACGCAAGAAATTGAGTGACATCCACTCTTTTATCTCAATGAGGCAGGCCTCCAAATTTCCACAGTTTAGTGTGTGAGATTCCTCCAACGGAAGATATAGTTGAGTGTCGTCTGCGTAGCAGTGGAAGCTGATATTGTACTTGCGAATAATATCACCTAATGGAAGCAATGATCTCCTACTGGCAATGGACTCTGGCGCTTCATCCCTTTTGCTGGTGCTGGACCTTAGTGCTGCTTTTGACACAGTGGACCATAATATCCTACTAGAACAGCTGGAAAATGGATTAGTCTCTCAGGAACCGTCCTCTCATGGTTCAGATCCTACCTCTCAGATAGGACGCACTGTGTTGAACATGGCGAAATGACATCTAAGCGTGTTAGTGTTACCTGTGGTGTTCCGCAGGGTTCAGTGCTTGGCCCCCTTCTTTTCAGCATTTACATGCTTCCATTAGGTGAAATTATTCGCAAGTTTAATATCAGTTTCCACTGCTACGCAAATGACACTCAACTATATTTTCCGTTGGAGGAATCTGCCTTACTAAATTGTGGAAATTTGGAGGCCTGCCTCACTGAGATAAAAGAGTGGATGTCACTAAATTTCTTGCGTCTTAACTCTGAAAAGACCGAAATGTTAGTTATTGGTCCATTTAAATGCCGTGACTTATTCTCAAAAACTGCTGTGAACATTGACAAATGTCACATCACACAGAGTGACTCAGTTAAAAATTTAGGTGTCATATTTGTTAGGTTAACCCGAACACTTGTAATAAAAAGCTGCACTTAAAGAAGACACAGAGAACGTGAATATTACTTTTCTTACTTGCAAGGAGAGATGACCATAGTCTGCCTATTACAGTCTACTGGACACTCTGAAAAAGTCTCCTTCTCCTTGCCTTTTTATTGTGTTCGGAAGGCCCTAGTTTACAAAAGGTCTCTTCTGCTAAAGGGAGGGGGAGTGACAAAATAAACAGTTGAGACCTGTTTACACAACAACATGTTATCGTAAGCATATTCTATAGTAAACGAAACTAGGCGAGCCTGCGGTCAGAGAGGTGCTGAGTGTCCCTTATCTGGCCGCAGCTAGGTGTCGGCTGTTTAGTGAACATACTGTTTCCTCCTTCTACAAACACAAACAAGAATGGCACACAGTTGGCAAAGAAAAAGAGCAACAGTAGAATAACTTATTTACAGTTTAAATCCATCATTTCCCTCTTGTTTATTCACTTTGCACTATTTCTCATTGTCATCCAATAATTTCTTCTCTCAATTTTCAGTTAAAGAATCATGTTATAGTACTCATGTTACACTCAGAGGTTAAACGTTGGTGTTGTTGTTGTCTGATTCACCGTAGTCAAAAACATCTGAAAAAAGATCTGGAAAATGTAAGGAAGCATCATCGTCATCACTGTCTTTCTGAGCTTCACCATTTGGGGTGAGAAGTGCATACATTTCTGATACTTTTATCAGGCTGTATAGCAGTGGTAATTATTCTGGTGCATAAAACTCTAATGCAAGGGATACAACAACATCTACATAAGGTGAGGATAGCTGTAAATACAGCCATCAACATGAGAATAGACAACACCAGTTGTTTGTATCTACCAAACATGTCTCCAAACCTGTCCCACATTGATGTGTCAACTCCAGAATGGTCTTTCATTTTGCTGTTAAGGGACGTGAGTCCTTCCAAAGCTTTGGTGAGACTCCCGTCAGCTGCTGTATTATTGGAATGAACGTGCAGCACTGATCACCAAATATAGCACAGACTCCTCCTTTTTCTGCTAACATCATGTCAACAGCAATTTTATTTTGGAAAGCCATGAGGGAGGTAGCCGACAACTGCTCGTGGATGGTGGAGAATCCTTTTTCAGTATGGTTGCCCAGTCTCTGCAGGTTATAGTGGATGTAGTTGATTCTGTCTACATTTTGGTTCATAGTGCACCACCAACATAGGATTGATTCAAAACCAGCTGTTACTTGATCTGCTAATTTGTGTTCATCAGGAACACCTCTTGGAATCCCTATACTGTCTATGTAAGTAGAATCATTTTCACTCCATCCTGATGATGATCTCTTCTTTCTGTTTTTCCAGGTGTGGGGAAGTACACTATTTGCTTTGGACATTAAATCAGTAACTGAGGTTGGTGTGATGGATACTGGTAAGAATAATGAGACTGAGGCGCAGAGTCCTGTGGTGTTGTATGGTAGCTTGTCTAACAACTTGTTATCTCCACACCACCACCAGATGTCACACCGAGACGTTGGCCTAAAGGTTATGTCTACTGTCTGCACTGAGTGACATTGGGTGCTGTCTAATTTACCCATTTTCCTGCCTTTACCTGTCCTATTTATGCAGGAGAAATTTCCTTCAGCTACTTTGTCAGAGAATATAGGCTTTTTCTTTTCATCCGAGGTTAAAGGGTAAATTTCATCCCATGATGAACAGTTTGTTGAAAGTGTAGTATTATTCATCACATCTGCCAGACATTTATACTCTGAGGCTGAGGGAACTACTTGCAAAACAGGTCTGGCTCCCATGCACACTACACAATCTGTTTTTGCTGCTTGCGCAGCTTCTTCTGCCATTAGAAGCCAGTTGTTATTTATTTTAGAAATGCTTGTGGTAATTTTAAACCAATCATCTGCATCAGGTTTTACATAAATCCTAGGTTTTATAGGAGGGATTGATTTTGGCCCTAGTGGTATTGCAGGGGTTCTTTATTTGTCCATTTTGCACGTTATTGGTCCATCCTATCCTTTTTCTATGCATATCGAGATCCTTTTCTCCTAGTAACAACAACATTACTACTATTGCTCCTATCGGTCCACATACTGCCACCATTTTCTTATGCGTTGGAGTGAGCATTCTACCTGTAGATCTGCAATTCCTCCTAATACTTCCAGAGTTGTGGACAATCTTCACAGGTTTGAGACGACTACAAACTATAATTGCAGCCCCCTTTGTAGCCAGACTTACTATGAAAGTTTTGTTGAGGAACTACAGCTCTACAATAGGTACCACAATGCTATCACAATGACGCAAATGAGGAAGGTTACAGTGTATGCTAAGATAGAAATAGTTATTTTAGTCATATTTAATCACTTTCTTACAATGTGTCAAATGATCCCAAATGATGTGTTTCGTTCTGCAATCTTTACTGCTGTGCCTGTGGTTAACAACACCTAGTAGGACCCTTCCCACTTAGGTGAATGCCAGTGTTTCTTCTTTATGCTTTTTATCAGGACCCAATCTCCTGGTTCAACTAACTGGCTTTCCTGTGGAGACATAGAAAGTGTATTATCGTTATCATTGCGATCCGCCAGTTGCTTCTGGTGCTGCAACATTTTTCTCATGTAATCAGAGTACTTTCGTCATCAGTTTCCCACATATTTTTAAAGAATGGTAATCTGTAAGGTCTACCAAATATTACTTCATATGGTGTTAGCCCATTTGTACTGGTGATGTTAATATACAGTTTTACTAATTCTAGACATTTAGTCCATGGTCTTTTGGTTTCTTCCATACACTTCCTAAGTCTGTTTTTATAGTTCCTTTCATCCTTTCCACCAACCCTGCACTTTGTGGGTGATAAGCACAGTGATGTTTTAGGTCTATATGAAATGCTTGGCCTATTTTAGTTATTATTTGATTTACAAAATGTGAACCATTATCACTATAGATTTTTTCTGGAATCCCATAACGTGGAATTATGTCTTGGCATAATGCTTTAGCTACTGTTAGCGCATCTGGGTGTTTTGTGGGAAAAAGCTCTATCCATTTTGAGAATTAATCTATTATAACTAAACAGAACTTTTTCCCTTCACTATTGTTAAGTTCTATAAAGTCCATATGTATGTGTTGGAATGGATAATCTGGTTTTGGAAATTGTCCTCTCTTTGGTCTTAGATTACCCTGAGCATTGTGCTTTGCACATATCAAACATGTTCTACAATTTTTTTTTCTCAAATTTCATTTCAGGCCTAGTCATGCACTCTGATGGTCTTGTGGGGAAGGGTTGCTTCTGCAATTTATAGCAAAATGCCCTTCCTTTTCACAAGACCAACAGGTTCTAGGTTTATTGCTCACACCTGATCCAAAACCTCTGCCTCTACCTCGGCTTCTGCCTCTTCCTCGGCCTCTACCTGTAGATTGTTGAAAAAAACACTGTGGTTCCTTCATCTTCTTGGTAGAAGATTGTTCATGGCTTCTTTTCCCCTTTCTCACTTTTGATCACTTTCTCAGCATAGAGGGCATGATTTATGTATTCTGCAAGTGTTCCTCCATTCATGCTTATATAGTGGCGATTTACCCATCCACTAATCTCTGGTAAGTAGCCTGAGTGCAATGCATTTCTTAATTGTTGTTTATAGGGGCCCTCCTCAGCTCCATCACCAGGTTCTAATCCACTATGTGCCTTAAACACCTTTTCAATTTTTACTCTGTATTCATCAAATGGCTCATCTGGTTTTTCTTTACATCTCCCTATTTCAGTGTAATTTGCTCTTTTCCTGTATTTAGTTCTGATTCTTTCTAGGAGAGGGGTCACCTGTTGTGTCAATCGTTCAGATTCGGGTGCAAGTATCATGGGAGGGTCAGCGTCATTAGTTGGAGAGTATGCTCCTTTTACGTGGAACCAATCCGGCCCTAATTGTGTCATCCAAACTTGCTGTACTTCCATTCCGTTCAGATGATAAGATCTCCTTAGATTTTCCATCTGCGTTGTGTCCAGGTCCTATAGACCCTAATTGTGGGTGGTTGATCTGCATCATTGGCACGGGGATTTGGCAATTTTATTAGGGGGTATAATTCTGTATCATCTCTGCCTACTGGTGGTGCCTTTGGTGCTGGCGATAACAAGCCCCCTAACCCTGATGTTAAGGTTTTAGTCCATCCCCCCATTTTTCCTTGTGAACGTGTAAACGGCTTTTGTGGAGTATGTGGAGTATCCTACGTAGAATTTAACTAATTTCTTTTGAATTAGGGGAGTCTACCCTCCCGCGGAATTTAACTGTTTGAAATGTTTCACCTAATAGTGCCTAGGATTGTCAGGGTTTTTTAATTTATCTTTACACCTGTGCCTGTGGATCCTTCCCTATTTCACGTAGTCACATGCATTCCTTTTTAAAATAAAAGTTTTACTCACAATTCTCTGAGTCCTTGGACTTTCCGTCAACCTTCGGATCCCAACTTGTAAGGAAGGGACCAGTCCCGAAAACGGTCTTAATGCTGTGGCCACAGACTTGCCTGGATCTTCACTCACACGCTGGGATCGTCTGGTATCTTGGAATCCGGCTCGAAAGGACCAATTAAATGTTAGGTTTACCCGAACACTTGTAATAAAAACCTGCACTTAAAGAAGACACAGAGAACGTGAATATTACTTTTCTTACTTGCAAGGAGAGATGACCATAGTCTGCCTATTACAGTCTACTGGACACTCTGAAAAAGTCTCCTTCTCCTTGCCTTTTTATTGTGTTCGGAAGGCCCTAGTTTACAAAAGGTCTCTTCTGCTAAAGGGAGGGGGAGTGACAAAATAAACAGTTGAGACCTGTTTACACAACAACATGTCATCGTAAGCATATTCTATAGTAAACGCAACTAGGCGAGCCTGCGGTCAGAGAGGAGCTGTGTGTCCCTTATCTGGCCGCAGCTAGGTGTCGGCTGTTTAGTGAACATACTGTTTCCTCCTTCTACAAACACAAACAAGAATGGCACACAGTTGGCAAAGAAAATAAGCAACAGTAGAATAACTTATTTACAGTTTAAATCCATCAATATTTGACCCCGATCTGTCCTTTCAAACACATGTGAAGAAAATTACTAGAACCGCTTTCTTCCAACTTCGCAACATTGCTAAAATTCGTCCTATACTGTCTCAGTCGGATGCGGAGATTATAATTTCACGCGTTTGTTACCTCCCGTCCCGATTACTGTAATGCACTACTCTCCAGTCTCCTGAAGTCCAGAATCAAGAGTCTTCAGCTGGTACAAAATGCTGCAGCGATGCTTTTAACTATGACAAAACAGTCTGATCACATCACGCCGATTTTGGCTAACCTGCATTGGCTCCCTGTTAGCCTAAGATGTGATTTCAAAGTTCTCTTAGTATTACACAAAATCATACATGGACTTGCTCCATCATATCTTTCAGATCTGATTTCCCCCCATGTTCCGGCCCGAAGCCTTTGTTCTGAGAGCGCCGGTCTTCTGGTGATCCCAAGAGCCAAGAAGTGTTCCGCAGGTTCGAGAGCGTTCTCCATCCGGGCACCGGTGCGGTGGAATGCGATCCGATCTGCAACCTCAGTGGAAATGTTTAAATCTAAGCTTAAAACACACTTCTACTCTATAGCATATGAATAACCTATATTTTTCGTGAACAATATCTCTGTATTATTTGTGATTGCAACATCTTCACTGTCTGGTAATCCTGAAAGGGGAATGCCACATGTGCGGTCCCTTCTCAAGGTTTCTTCATTTTCCTCATGTTGAGGTTTTTGAGTTTTTCCTCTCCCTCATGTGGGTTCCAGATCAGGGGATGGTGTAATAGTAGTCTGAAAAATAATAGTCTATGTAAAAACCTGTGAAGCCCTTTAGGACACTTTGTGATTAAGGGCTATACGAAAAAAAATGACTTGACCTTACTTGGTCATTCTTTCACCAGGTGCCTACCAAGTGACCATGGTAGATTGTGCAACGCTTTCACGTATTGAGACGGAAAAAGAAAGGTGTAAATTTCATGTCCTCAGCATTCTCAACAACAAGGGGCTCCCTCCATGGGGAACCTCTGAATTTGTTCCATGGGGCATTTGCTTGATGTTAATTAAACACGACAAACTTGCTGTGTTGTGTCACGACAGACGCCACAAAGAAAGAGAAAAAAAAATCACCTCAGTTACTGAAGAAAACCCAGTGATAACTCACATTTTGAAACTGTTGGTGTAGACATTCCGTGTCTCATCACGTGCTCAATACTCGGGACCACAAAAAATAAGCTGAAGAGAGCAGTTTAGTTAAGGACTTTTCAGAAAAGGCATTGAAAGATGTTTGACCATAGTTTTTATAGGAAAGGCGTGAGGATTGGCAAGATGGAACATAAACTTAAACAGGCAAAGAAAGGAACTCACATCACAAGAGACATTTTTTCAAACTGTGTGATAAGGGCTGACTCATTGGACGACCGTTGCTCATATTAAAGGATGCATTCCAAAATCTGAATACACCAAGTAAATACTTCACTCTAATATGTGGATGAAAATAAGTGCATTTTTAATAAGTAACTGAATAATGTGATAATCTAAGTAATAATTTTTTTATTAAATGATAAAACTAATATGGCTGGAAAACAGGCAGCACGGCGGCGCAGTGGTTAGCGTGTGTGCGGCACAGTTCTGAGATCATGAGATTGAACCTCCTGTGTGGAGTTTGCATGTTCTCCCCGTGGTTGCGTGGGTTTCCTACGGGCACTCCGGTTTCCTCCCACATCCCAAAAACATGCATGTCAGGTTAATTGGCCCGTCCAAATTGTCCCTAGGTGTGAATGAGCGAGCAAATTGTCTGTCTCTGTGAGCCCTGCGACTGGCTGGCAACCAGTTCAGGGTATCCCCTGCCCTCTGCCCGAAGATAGCTGGGATAGGTTCCAGCAGGCGGCCTTACTGAGGATAAGCAATGCAGATAATGGATGGATGGATGCCTGGAAAACTCTAGGATAGTTACAACATACTCAGTGACATATTTTAATAATCTAACAAAAAAGGCTTTTATGAGTATTTTGTCAAATTCACCAGAAAGTTTTTTTCTGTTAAGTTTTGTCGTCAAGCAGGTGCTTAGGGAAAGCATTTGTAAAGTGACGTGGGGGTTGAAAGAAATAGTTTTTCTGCCCCATCATTTCCTTCCCTGTTGGTAAAATTACTGAAGCAGAGCTGTTCTGTTGAAGTTTTACAACAATGAGTAACACAATGAAAAAGACGGAATCATCAGAGAAAAACACATGGTAGTATGTTGTAAGACCTGGGTGTGGTTTAAATGAAGAGTGAAAATTTTACCAGGTGACCTCAAATTCAACAGTAAACAGGATAAGCTAACTCATTCGAATTTGAGAGTGGTCACAAGCCAGAAGTAAATGTTTCACTCTAACAGAAAATAATCAAGTGTACTAACCACAACCAATAATTGATAAAAATAAAACTCTCATTATTCTGATTATAAATGCAGTGACATTTGACAATTTTCTATAAGGGGGCAGTTGGATTCGAGCGAATATTTCCAACACTGCAGCTCGTTAATGTAAGCAAGTGCCAATGTATTCAAATCACAAAGGCCAATAACATTGTACTAGATTCTATCTTAATCCCAATATGACAAAGAATATGAACAATTTAATGTTTCCTGTGACTATATGTTTCAGAAATATTACAGCCCCAACAGGGCCACTGATAGGACAAGTTTATGGCGCCAAGGGGATCCCTATGCCAGTAAAAACAAATGATTGGTTTAAAATCACCACAGATGTCTCAGCATCTAATGATTGAACAAGCTGCCCAGACATTTCCTCACAACTGTATGGTTTGCATGGGACCCAGGCCAATACTTCGAGTGGTAACTACTCCCATGACCTCTTCTTGCATTTTAGATTAAATGAACAACACCAGACCCAAACCTCATTGCCAAATTAATGATTAGCTCGACCCCATTCCTTCAAAGACAACAGGAGAAACAGTGGGTGAGGTGCCTTTGGACAAATTGGTAGATCAAGTTGCAGCAGGTTTTGAGAGTATTTTTCTTTCGGTTACACCTGACAAAAATGTTGACAGGATCAATTACATATATTACAATGTTCAGAAACTGGGAAAGCAGACACAGGAGGCACTGGAAGCAGTAAAGGAACAGCTGACAGCAACATCTCTGATGGCATTCCAAACCAGGATTGGTGTAGACTTGCTTCTTGCTGAAACGAGAGGAGTATGTGGACTAATGGGAGATACACCTTCCATGACAGGGTAGACTAGTGCAGGCCAGGTCACAGGTAATTAGTGAACCTGTAACCATGGGTGTGGAGTCTGTAACGCTCGAGCTAACTAGCGCTATGCTAGATTCATGCAATTCGCATAGTTTTTGTAGTTTAGAGCGTTCCATTGACTGCACCACACACCCTGATCTGTATTCTTCTATAGCATCTTCTTCTGTGCTTCTTACCTCTGTTTCTCCCTTATCAGGTGAGGAGGGAGAAGAAATAAAATTATTTTCTACCAATAGTCATCCTGCTATTCCACCTGTCAACAATATTCCTGTGGTATGGAATTCCGGTCGCATCTGCCGTCATGCAAGGCACAAGACCCGGGACCGGCAGTATAATCCTGTGAAAGTTACCACTAAGGTTGCCATTAAGGTTCAAAACTCTGGAAAGGTTTCAGCTCAGTCCACAGTGCTGAAGTTTGGCCTTCTGAATATTAGATCACTAGCCTCCAAAGCTTTACTTGTCAATGACCTTATTAATGAACACAATCTTAACCTTATTGGCCTTTGTGAGACCTGGTTAAAACCAAATGAGTTTGTAGTGTTAAATGAGGCTTCTCCCCCTAACTTTGTGAATTCGCACTTGGCACGACCATGCAAAAAAGGTGGAGGCGTTGCTCTTATATCGGAAGGTAAGTTGAAATTTACTCCTGGTACCCCTACTGTTTTTAAAACGTTTGAAGCACTTGTTATGAGGTCCTCAATGTCAAAATCAATTTATGTAGTTGTTGTGTATCGCCCACCAGGACCACTCAAATTTTTTGGATGAATTTTCGGAACTGTTAACAGACTTAGTAACTTATGCGGACAATGTTGTAATTATTGGTGATTTTAATGTTCACATAAACTTCCCATCAAATTCACTTGCAATCGCTATTAAGTCACTGAATGATACATTTGGTTTCAATCAAATAATTGATGTGCCCACTCATAAAGATGGGACACTCTAGATCTCGTTCTGACACGGGGCGTAGTAGCCTCAAATGCTACAGTGTTACCGTATCCTAATGCCATCTCTGATCACTATCTTGTTAAGTGTGAGGTGCTGTTTAATGTTTACTGTGATAAGGAAAATTTAGGCTTTAGCAGTCGCAATATCCACCCTACAACGGTAATAGCTTTAAAAGAACTATTACCTACAGTAACTGCAGCCTTCCCTTCGTACACCGGGTCTGTTGACTCACTTACAAACAACTTCAATACTGCTTTGGTTAATGTTCTTGATTCTGTGGCACCCCTAAGGCATAAGTTTCGACCTAATAAGCACACACATTGGTTTACTGACGAAACCAAGTCACTCAAACAAGGTTGCAGAAAACTTGAACGAAAATGGCGCACTACTAAGGGGCCGGTCACACAGCCGTTTGCGGCTGAATCACGGCCAGAAATTTCTGCCTGTGAGGCGGACGCTATTGGACGCTTTGAGAATACCATAAAGACGAGATACAGCAGTGCTTAACATGCGGTCGGAAATTCGCGCGCGGGTGGCAGCGCAAAAAAGTTTTGCGCTGCTCAATTCTTTAGAGCGCAGGTACACAGCCTTTCACGCGCGTATCGAGGCTGAACCACGGCCAGAAATTTCTGGCCGTGAAGCAGACGCTGTTGGGTGCTGTTGGACGCTTTGAGACCACCATATAGACGAGATACAGCAGTGCTTTACTCGCGGTCGGAAATTCACACGCGGTTGGCCGCGCGAAAAAGTTTTGAGCTGCTCAAAACTTTGAGCACGTGTTAACCGCGGGCGGCACACGAGGTAATGACGCGGAAATGACGCGGAACGACGTGCTCTGGCCGCGGCCAGGGCGTGATTACACATGGGTAGGACGGGAAATTTCAGCGGGTAATCGTGGGTGGAGCATGGTAATAGCATGTTCTGCGCCTGTATCGCGGTGTTATTACGTGAAATTAGCGTGTTACGCGTGTGACGGTCAAACGCCTTTCTCCGCGTATATACAGCGCGATTTGCCGAGCACATGTCAGTTGTGCTCGAGACGTCAAGGGGGTGAACATGGATCCCCGTCAGCGTAGTGACCTCGTCTTAATCCATTTTTATTCCTTGACATTTCTTTCCATTTCCTAACAAGATAATAAGGAGGAAATGACGCGATGAGGAAGCGGAACAGTCGCCGGCGTCTGTTTTGCGGGCATACCACCGATGAACAGCGGGTTGGCCAATTTTGCGCATTTTCCATCGCGGGCAACCACGGGCAAAAAACCCCCACAAAATTTTAGCCGTGATTCAGCCGCAAACGGCTGTGTGACCGGCCCCTAAGCTGGAGGTCTTCCGAGTGACCTGGTGTGACAGCTTGCTAAAATATAAAGTACCGTAAATTCCGGACTATAAAGCGCACCTGATTATAAGCCGCACCCCCCACATTTCGGGAGGAATTACGATTTTGTACATACACAAGCCGCACCTGTATATTAGCCGCATGCGCCCACATTGAGAAAATGCACAAACACAAAATTAACCCATACCCGACACAGTCCAAAAATCACACAAAATGAACGGAAAATGATACCGGTACTTGAGGTTTGATGCAGACCTGCATAGTTCGGGTGCCCGTTGAAAAAAATCCAAGGAAAAAAGTGTAAATTTCCAAAGGTAAGGAAGGGAAAAATATATATCCACTATTGTCGGCCGCGTCCACAAACATGTCTCACCTTTACTCCACTTCCCGTCAGCCCGCGTTTGCCCCGCCCCTTCTTTCTCATTTGCTCGTGCAAAACATATCAGAATAAGTTTCTAAAATAAATACATTACAAAAATATAGTTACATATTATACATGGTTACACATATTTACAAAGAAAGACGGTACACCGAGAGAGTTTTCAAAGCTTTAATAATAATATTATAACTTTCATCCCAAACTGTGCGTGTGAAGGGTAGCAAAACGCTACTGTTCAAGACAGGCACGGACGGTACATTCATAGAGTGTTTACTTCACTTCTTCCTCTGTAGTTCTCAAGCACAAGTACAAGGCTGCAAATTAGTATACAGCGACACCGCAGGAAGGGGAGTGTATTACACGACACCACATATTCCCTTTTTGTTAGAATAGGACACAAACAGTAGCATTAATCTGAAATACACAATAACTCTTCGGTAAGTGTGAGCTTATAGAAAACATACATTTCAATATTCATTACCAGATTAGAGGTAAATATTTATCAAAGGTAAGCAATATTGTAAGGAACTATACTGTCAATATCGGTAAGCAAAAGTGAAGAACCTTGTAAACGTAAGCAGACTGTATGAGGATCACATCATAAACAAACATGACAATTTTTAAAACAATGAACATTCATCATGTCTTTTTTTTTTTTTGAAACATCACCACATCTTTATGTATCTTTATTTATTTTTTTTAAAGTCACGTAATCTTGAAGCCATGCAGGACCATGTCGTATTCTCGGTGCACTCGGAGAGGGATGTGGTGAGGGCACAGTTTCAGGTTCAGGTGGCTCAGCACCTTGGTTGCTTGGCAGGAGGCAAGCATCAGCATCAGCAGGCTGTGGCGCTGAAGCAGCAGCACAGGTGGAAGAGTGGGCAAGGTGGAAAGCATTCCATACCTTTCCATCAGACAGTAGATAATGGCTGGAACCTTTTGGGCTACCACTGTCAGTGGCTTCGTGAACTTTGAGTGTCCTTTGGCAATGATTCCAGGTTTGTGGATGCGAACCGCAGAGCCAATCTGGAAGCGGGGTGATTTTGCACCGCGATGTTTGTCGGTATATTGTTTTCGCTTCCGTTGTTTGTTTTGTATGTTTTGTAGCACGTTGCCTTTGTCAGCAGTGGGCGCATGGAGTGAAGACCTGTGATGTGAAGCTTTGTATTCAGTGGTCTACCATGCAACAGTTCAGCGGGGGACACTGAAGTCACGGCATGTGGTGTGGCTCTGTAAGTGTGTAAAAACTCAGTGAAGAAGGCTTTCAGTGGTTTACCTTCGATGTTGGCTGTTTGTACAGTCCTTGAAAACTGTTGAAACGCTCAATTTCACCGTTGGCCTGTGGGTAGTACACAGAGCTGCGACGGTGTGTGATGTTCCTGTCACTAAGGAATGCTTCAAACTCGGTCGACAGGAACTGAGGGCCATTGTCAGTAACAATTTCCTGTGGATTACCTTCTCTGCTAAACACAGCGGAAAGAAAAGTCATAACAGAGGCAGAAGTAACATTTGAGCAGAAGACAATCTCAGGCCATCGGCTGTAAAAGTCAATGAGGGTGATGGCTGTCAGGTTTGCTCTTGATTATCTGTCTCAAGGTAATTAGCTTGTTTTTATATTACTAAATATAAAAACAATGTTTCTCATACAAACACACACATAAAGTAGCGTTTCAACAATGAGTGTAATTATATCTCTTGTACTTTTATCAATCTTGTATTCTTTTATTTTTAAGTCGTGTTCTGGCTCTGTACTGATTCCTCTGACGTCACGAATAAACTTTCTCTCTCTCTGTTCGGGACTTCAGCCAAGAGGGTCGTGAGTTTTTTGCTCCCACCATCATGTAAAATTAAACTATATACATATATTTTATCTGTGCAAATATGGCCACGAAATAGTCATAATAATGATTGACTTTAACAAATGGTGCCGATTACCGGTTTGTTCCGCGTTTTTTTATTCGATTCGAATGGATTGGGATGTAACAGCACATGGGACCACACGGTTAGCATACTGAGGTTAGCATCCAAAATGCTTTGGAATCGAGTAGGAACGGGCTTCAACGAACCAGAGTGGTGTACTTGCTAAGGTAAAATGCATGTATTTAAATACTAATTTGGAATAATTTTAAGAAAAGCCATAAAATGAAAGAAGACGTTGACAATTGGGAATTCATAAGCGAATTATTAAATTGGTGCGAGGGGTGTGCCTCATCAAGTCAAATATGATTGTGTATGTCCATATATATATATAGATAGATAGATAGATAGATAGATAGATAGATAGATAGATAGATAGATAGATAGATAGATAGATAGATAGATAGATAGATAGATAGATAGATAGATAGATAGATAGATAGATAGATAGATAGATAGATAGATAGATAGATAGATAGATAGATAGATAGATAGATAGATAGATAGATAGATAGATAGATAGATAGATAGATAGATAGATAGATAGATAGATAGATAGATAGATAGATAGATAGATAGATAGATAGATAGATAGATAGATAGATAGATAGATAGATAGATAGATAGATAGATAGATAGATAGATAGATAGATAGATAGATACTTTATTCATCCCCGAAGGGAAATTCACATTTCCAGCAGCATCCAATGTAGGTGGTGTGGTTTAATGTGGGCCTTTACTCTGCCGGGTGGAGTTAAAGAGCCTCATGGCATGAGGAAGAAAAGATCTCTTCAGTCTGTCCGTAGTACAAGACAGTGACAGCAGTCTGTCGCTGAAACTGCTCTTCTGTCTGGAGATAATGCTGTGTAGTGGATGCGATGGATTGTCCATGATTGACCTCAGCTTTTTCAGTGCCTGTTTCTCAGCTACTGTTGTTAGGCTGTCCAGCTCTTTGCCCACAACAGAGCTTGCTTTCCTAGCCAGTTTATTGAGACGAGAGGCATCCTTCTTCTTGACGCTGCCTCCCCAACACGCTGCCGCATAGAAGAGGGTGCTTGCCACTACTGTCTCATAGAATATTTTCAGGAGCTTTTTGCAGATGTTGAAGGAGGCCAGCCTTCTGAGGAAGTAAAGTCGGCTTTGCCCTTTCCTACATAGAGCTTCTGTGTTGGCAGTCCAGTCCAGTTTGTTGTCCAGCTGCACACCCAGGTATTTGTAGGTCTGGACAAATTCTACACATTCTCCCTTGATGGTTACTGAAGACTGTCAGTAAATATTGTTACCCAAAATCAAAAACCTACACCCCTTTGCTTGCATTAAAAATAATTGCAGGAACTACAGCATGCTGATGCACATGAGTGATAGACTTTTACAAAGAAAAGCATTGAAGCTACTTTTAAACCGGTTATAGAAGAATTCCATATAGGCAGTGGTAGAGGCGGCATCGTCCTTTGGCACATATACATGTCATACAGCACAAAGCAAAATCAGCAATGACCACTACAACACAAATATCTTAAAAGCCAATAACAGTTGTTCTACTTTAACAAATCTTTCTGTAGTTTTCACCTATTAAAGATTACATAAGACCTATATTTCTCATCCACAAATTCATGTGCAATTTCACCCAAACATCATGTTCATATATAAAATAGAGCTTTAGTGTTATCCAGGCAAGTCGTAGTGTAGTCAAGCAGAGATGTAGGGCAGAAAAACAATCTTGCTGTCAGAGCCATGTCAATATTTGTTTTTGTTTTTTATCAAGTTTCATTGGCTTGCAAAAGGAGGACTGTCGTTAAAAAGGAATCGGCAATGCAAAAACAGGTCAGAGAAGATTAAAAAAAAGATGTTGTGGTTTGTCCCATCGATAGTGTTCTGGTCCCTCTTTGTCAGTTCACGCTGGATCCCTCTATGACGGCCCACTGCTCCACCACGACGGTGTCATTGGCAGGCGGCGCGGTGCTCTTCTCCTCGTACACAAAAAGTCCCTCCAGAGACCGCGGCACGGGATCGCCTTTTGGTGTGTCTCAGTAGACGAAAGAGTCTACCAGGGACCATCCTTTGCGATAGTAGGCCGCCGTCAGCTCCAGCCAGTCGGCCTCCAGGGCGCTTACCACCTGGCCCTTCCTGGAAACCCGCATGGACAACGCCCCCTGGTGGTACCGGCACGCCAAGGAGTCCAAAGGGGCGCAGCCCGGAACCCAGGATATATATATATATATATATATATATATATATATATATATATATATATATATATATATATATATATATATGGTGATCATCAGGAGCTAAAACGAGTACAGAAGGAGCTCAAAGTCCAGCTCCGGAAAGGGAAGGAGCAGTACAGGAGGAAGTTGGAGAAAAAGCTGCAGAACAACAACATGAAGGAGGTGTGGGAAGGGATGAAAACAATTACTGGCTGCAGCACCAAGCAGGGTGTGGCTGTGGATATAGATGTGGGGCGAGTCAACCAGTTGAACAACTTTTTCAACAGGTTTGACCACTCCGCCTCATCCTCACCCCTGAGTAATGCAGCTGTCCTTCCCCCTCCCCCTCCGGACACTAGCATGGAAGACATCCCCCCAATGTAACCGCGGTGTACGTGTCCCACCAAAGATCCACATTCACGCTGGACTGGATGATGAGGTTTTTATTATTACATTTTCTGCAAATGGATGAGTCACAACATTAGCTTTTTCTGCTGGGTTTGATCTCTTTGATCTCTTTGTAGTTCTCTCTAGTAAGACTAACAACAAAGCATATCAAAGAGCTTTCTTTTCACTTTACAGAAAATACATTTTAGAATATCACAATACATTTTTACATCTTTACATTTTAACAAGATACTTTTAACAAGAGATCGTATAGTGGATTTTTAACGTTTACAATGAATTCAACATGTTTTTCTTTAGTCTGAATTTTAACCAACATCATCCTTTTTTAATGTAGATGAGAAAATAGGAATAAAAACAATAATGAGTATAAAAATGGGTACAATTTACCTGCAAATGGATGAGTCACAACATTAGCTTTTTGATCTCTACAAGGGGAATTAATATTTAGTAAAACAGAAACAAAACGAAAATAAACGTAAACAGCTTGACAATATCAATCACATTACTATGCATGGTGAGAGATTTGTCAGCTGGGGTTATAATGTTTAAAATTAACTTCTTTTGTGGAGCACCAAAAGATAGGTCTTACCTTTGTAGTTCTCTCTGATAAGACTAACAACAAACCCCGCCTCCTGGTCACATGTTAGAAGCCAAAACCAAACCCCACCCCATACCAGCAGATGGCACTGTTGGACTCAGCATTGCAGGACATTTACCAAAAACTATAGCCATATTTCAGCAGGAATTTCAATAAAACAAAAGTTATTATTACACCCGTTACATACACCCCCCTGAAATTAAGCTAAATATGGGAGTGCTACACTAAACAGAAAAAAAAAAATCACATGCCAAAAAGGCAAATACTGATGAAAAAGAGGACACGAAAACTGGTACAGTATTACAAGGAACAAACTGAAGTGCATGTCAGTTCTAAAACTCTCCCAAAAAGGAGTGTGAAAAGAAAGGAGGCGATCAAACTCCTAACTAAGCACAGACTCAAAGATGCCTGTTACATCTCTGAAATATCAAACATTGTTCCTGCAGTTGTAAGTGCTCACATAGGCACAATTCTTGTTTCTTACTCAAGCTTTGTTACTCAAACTGAAAGTGCATCTCTAATGAACTTAAACTAGGAACTAGCAGATATTGCAGACAGAGAATTGTCACCTACCAACTGGTCATTCATCTGACAAATAAGACGACTAGGAGGCCTGATGGACTGGCGGACCCTAAGACCATAACGGTTAGGTTGAGCACAAATAACCTGAGCTTGAGGGTCTGGGACAGTCAAGTCTAAACAGTCAGTATCAGGGGAGTCTGTGTCCGAATGATCAGTGTTCAATGGGGTCTTGTCTGGGAGGACAGTGTGTGGTGGGCCCATACCCAAAGGGATCATGTTTTCAGAGCACTGTGATGGGCTTTCCGTATTGTCACTTGAAGTATGGTCAACATCCTGTTCAGGGATGTGCTGACTTCCTCGACTGGATGTATCGACTGTGAGAGAGTCAGACTGGGCATCAGATCTGCTGTCTAGTGAGTTATCCTCCACCTCTGGATGAACTTGATCTTCACCTGCCTGTATCTATGATATATATATATATATATATATATATATATGTATATATATATATATATATATATATATATATATATATATATATATATATATATATATATATATATATATATATACATATATATATATATATATATATATACATATATATATATATATATATATATACATATATATATATATATATATATATATATATATATATATATATATATATATATATATATATATATATATATATATATATATATATATATATATATATATATATATATATATATATATATATATATATATATATATATATGTATATATAATCTATTTACAATCATTAGGGCCACGGCGGTGCTGGAGCCAATCCCATGATACATATATATGTGTGTGTGCGTGTGTGTGTTACATATATTGACAAGCCGGTAACCGGATTAGAGGGTTCGCCTCATCGTTAACGGGATCGGTAGCCTGTAGGGTTGGGTACTAGTCTCAGACCAACGAAATTCGAAGGCATGGGCCTCATTTCAGTAGCCGGTAACCGAAAAGGAAACGGCAGTCTATGATATTGCTAGAGGAATTCGCCTCGTATATCATAGAGAGAGAAGACAGGCTTAAAGTGGTTTGCTATTGTGAATATATTAAATCTCTGCAGTCGGTAGAGTCCCCGATTTGAAATCGTTTTAAAATGAAAAGATAACAAAATACGTTAAATAGACTACATGGCTTCACGGTGCACCGTCTAAAACTATCTAAATTAAGCGAATTTTGGTGGGCCCTCTGTCTTGTCAAATGTTTTATGTTTGTTCAATGTTGTGAAATGTCTGTTTGACCTATCGTATATTCTCTTCTCTTCTTGTCTAATGTTTGTCATGCGCTGGCTTTTAATCGGCCCGCGTAAGTGAAAAAAAAAAAAGGAAAAAATCGAAGCAAAATTGCCGCAAACGAGAGAGCGCGCGCATTTTTTAAAAAGGGGGAAAAAAGGAAGAAGCGAATTTAAGTGCGCATTGCAACAAGAGAAATGTTTTTTTTAAAGAGTAAGACCGTTTAAAATATGTTGTTTTTGGGTGGAACCGAGAGCACATCTCGTTAGGAATTGAAAAGGTTCGTTTTTTGGGAAATCGGGGTTTGATGCTAAGGGTGTACAACATAATGTCTGCGGGCCTAAGGGGTTCCAATAAATATTTTTTTCGGTACAAATTTGTTTTATTTTTTCAATTGGAAAACGATAAATTTAGGAGTGGTAAGTTTAGAAAACTTATGTTTGAGTTATTTTAGATGCGTTAAATAAAGGTAATGCCAGAATAACACTTACTAAAGATACAATAACAAAAATAAAGATAGAATATTCCGGTTTTCAGTTCAAAATTAGAAAATTAAGGACTGTAAAGACGGGGGAAAAAATCAAATTGAGCAAATTGGAATGGATCAATATGAGATAAAAGGATTTTTATACAAAGTTATTGAAAAAGAGCGAATGAATAATTTATTTTCAATGAATATGGAGGGAAAATTCATTGAGTTGAATAAAAATGATAAAATGACTCGTTGTAGATCAATATACGTCATTTTTACATTTAAACTGGTAGGCTAAAAAGAGTGTTAGAAGGTGAAAGGTAAAAGGGAAAAGTTACTTAAATAAAATAATTTGCTGAAAATTGGATATTAAAAACTTGAGAAAAAAAATGAAAAACAACACATTATGTGATGTTTTTGGAGTTACTCGTGGTCTTGAAAAACACTATATAAATGCAAACCATTTATGATAGAATAGAATATACCTTTACCGACATAGTTACAAAATGGGTTAACAATGAAATTTGGCATGACAATCCATCTTCAAAGTGAGGTAAAGGAACAGAAGGTTATAGTTATAATTGATACAATATTTACACAAAAATAATTGCATGCAAGATGTTACATACAATTGAGGTTTGTGTAATATGCATTTGGTGAATAGTCATCGTAGTGCAAAAAAGTTGTCAGCAATGTGCAAAACATGTGACAGTTTTTTTATAGATAAGCTATAAAAATGAACGGAAATTATTTAAAGGATAAATCTATTTGAAGGCAAATGAACATAGACATACTATCGAACACTACACTATTTTGTTGCCATAATGGGAAATAGATTACAGAAATATTGTTAAGGAACTATCGTGAAAACACTACAAAGGAACTTAGGTGAAGTTTGATTTTACAGCAAAAGTGTTGCACTAACGATGTTCTTGAGTTTTAGAATTTTGGTTCTTGTCACATTTGGACTCAACAACCCGCTGAGGAAAAAATGGGATCAGGGAAAGGTAGCACTAATAACGATGATGAAGATATTACATGGGATGAACAATGGTAAGTGAAAAACCAATTTTGATGATATTAAAGGAATATGTCAACAATAAGGGCGTTACAGGTGAGATGCAGAAAAGTTTTGTTTTCATATTCGTCCGGTATGAACCATAACCATGATAGGTAAATCTCATCTTATCAGCTACACCGCTTGTCCTCAGTGGAGTAGCAGGAATGTTGGAGTCCATCACAGTGATCACCGAGCAGCGATTGGAGGACACCCTGAACTGGTTGCAAGCCAATTGCAGGGCACACAAAGATAGACAATTCACTAGCTCATTCACACGTAGGGACAATTTGGACCAGCCAGTCCACCTGAAATGCATGTTGTTGAAAGAGGTAAGTAAACCGGAAAGCCGGAGGAAACTAACGTAAACAATGAGAGCATGCAGGCTCCGCACAGGAGTCCAGTGGCTGGTTGTGAACACACACACCTGTTCCCAGGTCCTTAGTAATGCCGCACACGTGCTGGCCACTGCGCCACCGTGCTGCACCCACATATATAATATATATATATATATATATATATATATATATATATATATATATATATATATATATATATATATATATATATATATATATATATATATATATATGAAACAATTTTAAAACTGAACTATCAATAATGATAATATGATAGGGATTTTGAATTCCGTGTACTAGCTTGCTAAAAGATTTATAGATCTTGGCAGGGATCTAAGAACCCCTGAAATTTAGTGATACAAAGATCGAAGTTATGAATCGGTGACAAATATAGTAGATATCTGCGTATACATTTAGTTTTGATCATCGAATTATTAATTTATTTTCTGCATTTGTTGATGGTAATTGCGAATAACAGGCTTGTCTTTTTCCATTTTTCTACTTTCTGTACTGCTCTCTTTAACATCTTAGTACAACATAATTCGTGATATTAATCATCAAAGCAAATGAGCCGTAAAAGCAAGCTCTCTTTGATGAATTGAACAATGAAAAATGCCGTTTGTCTAATAAAAAGACTGACCTTCGCTTGACAGGAATTACCAACAACAATGACGTAATCTCGAAGCGACGAGATCTCGTTAGCTAAGATCGGCGAGAAGAAAAATAAAAACTCATACAGCAAAACCAAAATAACGATAAGGCTTGTAATGCGTTAAATCTTTGTTAAAGAGTAACTAAATGATAATGACAACTTAAAGGGAAACCGAACTAATCATTTCTTGTTGAATATGCGAATAGCAAAAAGGTAATAACTTTAATACATGTAGTTTTGCTCCTGATAAAGCAGGGACGGAAAAAGCAATGAAGATGACTAAAAACCGTCCATAATTTTAGTGTTCATCTTCTCGTTCGTAAATGAACAAATTCAAAAGAGGCTTAATATGTAAAAAGATTATTTCCTTAGTTGTTCTCGTATTCAATAATAGATTACTCTCAATAAAATAATGCAGGTCATTTGAACCATTTCAAATAATCAAAATTTTGAAAGAAATTTGAAAATGACGACAAATTAACACAGAAAAGAAGAATTCGAGACTAGAAATCAATATCACGTAGCTGAAGCTATTTCAGTCACAGAATGATTTTTTTTCTTTTAAACAAGGAAAAAAGAGAAACAAGTATTAATAGTCGGACCAGATCATGTTAATTTGTATAGCCTTAATCACAAGGGATCTCGAAGGGCTGCTTAAAACAAAGACTAATGCGTAAAAACTGAGATTGTTGTGCGGAATAAAGATTATGAAAATAAAATAAATATGACTCAACAAGATAATTCATAAGTGACAAGTATGTATTGCTTTATATTGAATCAATATCATTATTTGAGAATTTTTTATTAGATCTTTTGAGATTTTTGATGTTTAGTGTGAGGGTTTGGAATTTTGACAAATTTATCCCAAAGGACAATTGGGAGGACAATTGATTACACACTGAATATTTTTTTAGAATGAGTGTTACGATTGACAAATGATAAACAAATGTGTAACAAATACCGACTTATGGTTTGGTTAAGTTAAAAAAGGAAACGGTGTCTATGGAAGAGCATTTTTAGAAGACAATGAGAAACTGATCAATCTTGAAGAGGCTCATAGGAAATAAAAGTAACGGATTACTTGATTTCGAGACATATCATGCTAATTTAAAAATAATTGCACGGGAAATAAATGGATAGAAATTGATTAAACTAAGATAATGTCTACTAGTACTTAAATTTAGAGAACAATTTAAGACATTAAATAATCCGGCCAATTTACAACAACAACAAAAAATCCCACTACGTAAGCACAATGGAATTAACGAGACTCTTAAGTGCCAGTGAATTCCACAAAAATACTCTTTCTTTTCTTTTTGAAAGTCAGTGCACTCTCCAAAGGACATATCAATCTGTCAAAAAGAGGTCATGGACAAAAATTTGCTGAAAGAGACAAAGACATCAGTCATCCATTATCTGCGCCGCTTATCAACAGCGAGGCCAAGGGAGTGATATGGAGCACATCCCAGCTACGCTCATCAACAACGAGATCAAGGGGGTGATGGGGGCACATGCCAGCTGCTTTTCAGACAGCTAACAGGAGATTCACGCAGTCGTTTCCAGTGGAATTGACAAAAAAGTCAATAAAGTCATTTTGAAAGTATTTTTGATGGGCCAAAAGCAACATTCAAATGGTGAATGTAATGTGGAATAAGCAAATCAAAAGACTGAAAGACGACAACATTCAAGAATACGTCTGCTTGAAGTTATATAGAGTCTTGTTAATACAAAGTGTAAATGTATTTGAGGAAGATTGATAATTAATCTTGCAAATTTATAAATGTGTCTTATTTCACTCCTATTCATAGATAGTGAACTTAGGTTTTTAACTCAGGGGGGAAGTTTTGAGACATTCAGTAAAATAAAAGTTAAAACCTAGTTATGTCTGCAATTGATGAAAAATTGTCTTCTGAATAAGCTCTCCATATAACTGTTTTTTTTAGATTCAAATAAGAAATTTGGACGGATAGAAAAAATATTACACAAAAGAAATGTTGTAATATAACAAAAATTACAATGTTTATCAAATTGATTAACAAAAATCAATTAAAATAACCATTCACCATTAGATTATCGCCCACATTGAGAACATTTTTGGATGGTATTTTTCATTTTTGGCAAAATCATTCACTTTGAACGTGAATTACCCGCTTTCTTTGCAAAATACTGTTATTTTGAACAAATTTACTTACTGAAAAGATAATATATCGGTTATGATTTTTAGAAAAGGCAAAACAAAGAGAGAATCATAACAATAAAAACGTCTTTTCTTGGGTTAAATTGATAATTTAACAATCTACCCTGGTCATCTGCCTCGAGGGGAATGGCCAACAGCAATATAACACATTGAAAATCAAAAGAAAATGCAAATAAAAAGTGCATACAATTTTTTTTCGAAAATGATCAATCTACAAAAGAGAAAACACTCAATCACTCAAATCAGGGTAAATGATTCTGACAAGGATAATGGTTAAACTGATTCAGTGACTGGATTTAGTGAAAAAGCAAAATTTGAAATTTAGAACTAACAATTTAAAAAATAGTTTATCTTCAAGTTGGAATTTTGGGATAAAAAGCTCAAAATGGAAAGGGCAACTTAGAGTGGGGATTTTGATTTTCACTTACAATAAATATAAAGACAACTTAAGAAAATATACAAAACTATAAATGAATTTGTTGTTTTTTTTAATTTGTTTTGAGCCATGGAAGTGTCTCAATAGGGGGGAAAAATAGGCATAGCATAAACTATATTTTAAAAAAAATGTAAGCATCCTTTTTCCATTTATAGCTTTCCCTGAATATTCAGTTCTATGGTATTGATTTATGCTGATCTCATCCATACAGGAGAAGGTGACCCCTGCTGATCAGATGACGGAGTTCTGTCAGCCCAGGGAGCGTCAAACTTAACTTCTTCCCAAGGGCAGCGGTCAGGACTCTGGGGAGTGTGCCAGCACTCTCGCCATCAGCTATGTCTCCTACACACGTCCGCATCGAGGCCGTTATCATCTACAAGCAACACGTCATCACGCCAGGAGGCGTGGAGATCCTTACGGTGGCTATGCTCATGAAAAACGGCATCAAAGCCGCCAATAGTGCCCTAATCTATTCTCCCGAAAGAATAGGTATCGGACTCTACAATGATATCTAGAGAAATGGTCATAAAAGCACCAAAATAAGACTCCTAAAAAACAGTGGGAAGAAAGGAGTTTGGTTCAATTTCTGCTATGGTTTTGTTGAAAACTTTGGATTTTACGGACTGCTTTGCTAAATTGGTATCAGCTACGACACATCACACAATTTCATTGATAACCAGATATTCCACAAGTCTCACATACTTACACATCGGACCCCACAACTATAAACATAGTTACTGGATTAATCAAAATTAACACTGATTAATTGATTGATTCTTTGATTGAAATTTTTGTTTATTCTCTAACAAATACTTGCTAGGTCAAAAAACTTGACTATTGAGCTAACATAAGAGAATAAAGTTTTTTCACATGAATCAGATCATAGAATGAACGTATTATGATAAGAAAATCTATCTTATCAAGGTTTTTCTGATGCGTTTCAACATTAGGTCTCAAGCTTAATGAAGGAACAATCAGGGTAACAGGCGATATAATGTTTTTGATTTTGGGTTTTATTCCTATAGTAAGACATCCACACATCTTATCGATGCCGGTTGTCATTTTGCTATAATTTAAAACAATATTTTTCTTAAGGGTTTCAGAGGTTTGTTTATGCATACAATTTTTTGATAAATTGGCACCATGCATTCTAACCTCTTACCTATCTAGTGATGCTACAGTTTCGAAAATGATTTTGGGGATCTTTTCATTCTGTTTATCTTAATTCTCGCGGTCTCATCAATGACCATAGAGTTAACGATTGCTTAACTGGAGATTTTTTCTTCACTTTTGAACTTTTTCACCTTTTTGTTTTTGTTCGTTTTAGTTGGCCAACTTTTGTATGTTTTTGTCCGTTTTTGTTTTATCCTGTTTTTCCAGAAAGAGACATTCTTTGGAGGCGACAAAGTTTTTTCCTTTTTTGAAGGTTTTTTTGCTTCTCCGTGTGATTACCAATCTACTTTTTTAATTCTTCGAGATTAACAACAGGGGGGAAATGTCAGGTTTTCAATGTAAATCTCTTGATTATCTGTCTCAAGGTAATTAGCTTGTTTTTATATTACTAAATATAAAAACATTGTTTCTCATACAAACACACACATAAAGTAACGTTTCAACAATGAGTGTAATTATATCTCTTGTACTTTTATCAATCTTGTATTTTTTTATTTTGAAGTCGTGTTCTGGCTCTGTACTGATTCCTCTGATGTCACGAATAAACTTTCTCTCTCTCTGTTCGGGACTTCTCCAAGAGGGTCGTGAGTTTTTTGCTCCCACCATCATGTAAGATTAAACTATATACATGTATTTTATCTGTGCAAATATGGCCACGAAATAGTAATAATAATGATTGACTTTAACAATGGCGAAGCGTCAATCAGCAGGCGCAGAGTGAATAGGACCAACAATGTCCACAGCAACCTTTTCCCAGGAAGCAGTTGGGGTAGGCACATGCTGTAATGGGGCAGTACGTGTGGTTGCGGTTTTGTCCTGCTGCAAGCAGGTGGTGCATGATTTGATGGCGAGCTCAATGTGAGAATCCATTTCAGGACACCAGAACAAGTCTCTCAGTCTTTGTTTTGTGCGGACGATCCCTTGGTGTGTAGCATGAGCAAGTTGGATCATTTTTTTCCTGTAGCTGTTGTGGTATCACAACACGATGAGTGCCACGCACAATGACACTGTTCTGCACGGCAAGCTCATTTTGCACACGGAAGTATGGCACGATGAGGGGGTCAAGGCCTTATGCAGTACGAGGCCATCCCTTCTGCATGTAGTGTCGCACCTTCTGTAGCACCAGACATTCCTCACACGCACTGGATAGCTCATCAGCAGTGACTGCAGCAAAATTAGAAGACACAGCAGCCACCATCTCCAACTCCATCTCCTCGTGGTCGTCTGTGATGGGGAGAGGCAAACGTGACAAGCAATCTGCAGTAACATTCTCATGTCCCGGTTTTGTATTCGTTTCCAGTTTCGTCAGCTCCTCCGACACCTTGTCACGCACGGCATATGGGAGTCTGCATAGCTTTTGCTGGACTGGAGGCACGTCAGCACGCGCTTTAACTTCGCGTATAAAACCTGTAGCAACGCCTAAAGCATTTGTAGTGTTGACAGTGTGACTCATCTCTGATGCGGCAGGTGTTGCAATCTGCCCATCTTGTATGTGAAGGCGAAGTGCAGTGAACAGGTCCATTCCCAGTAGTGGAGTACCGTCAGGAACTTTGTAGAAGTCAGTATGTGCACTCTGGTTGCCGTATGTAGCAGTAAGTTGAAGACAGCCCAACACTGGAATTGGCTTCTTCATGTAGGTCACCAGGCGTACAGTAGGCTTTGAGAGAGGCACGTGCATGAATGAATGTCTGTAAATTCTCTCTGGCAGAATTGAGACTGCTGAACCAGTGTCCACAAGCAGGTCAGTAGTAATTGACTGTTCATCATTCGCATGGAGAGCAACTGAAGGCGCTTTGGGACTGCAGCTGTGGGGGCTACATGACACACAGTAAGGTCTGGGACAGTAACTTCTCTCACTGATCGAGTAGGAATTGCGCTGCGGCACACTTTACCAAAATGTCCAATTTTTTCACATTGGTTGCATTTTGCATTTTTAGCAGGGCATTTGGGGTCATTTGCTAGGTGAGAGTAGGAGCCACAACGGTAGCAGGTTTTGTGTGATTCCTTTTATCTCTCGAGCGATGTGTATGCGTACTGCTCCGATTCCTTTTATCTCTTTGTTGCACGAGCTTCACAGGGACGTCGGGCACGTGCACAGGAGCAATAGCCTTAGCTTCTGTCATAGCGGATTCGATCTGTGTAGCAATAGTGATCGCTTTGTAAAGTTCTAAGTCCGTTTCCAACAGCAAGCGTTCTCTGATCCTCGAAGAGGACATCTTCTCAATGAATTGATCCCTAATCATATCGTCAGCAAACGTGCCAAAGTCACAGTTAGTAATGAAGTCCCTCAATGCGGCAATGAACTGAGCAGTGGTCTCGCCCGGTCTCTGTGCACGCTGACAGAACTTGCTACGCTCAGCCACGACATTCATCTTTGGTACAAAGAAAGTTTTTAGCGCATCACAGGCGGATTTGTAAGAAGTGCCAGTGTCGGGAAGGGAAAGAAAAATTCCCTGCCCTTCTGTGCCTAAGCAGTGCAGCAGTAGTGCGCGTTTTCGTTTGTCCGGCATGTCGTTTGCAGTCAATGCTAGCAGGTAATTTTCGAACATCTGAATCCACGTGGTGTACAACATCGTAGGCTCACCCGGGGTTTTAAGCAAAGCAGGGGGTTGTGAGATTCCGATCCAAGTCATACTCGTCGCCAATATGTTGTGTATGTAGTAGGGTTGTAGTAGGATTCAAGACAGGCACGGACAGTACATTCATAGAGTGTTTACTTCACTTCTTCCTCGGTAGTCCTCAAGCACAAGTACAAGGCTGTACATTAGTATACAGCGACACCCCAGGAAGAGGAGTGTATTACACGACACCACAGCTACTAGGAACACGCTCGCGTCACAGTATGCAGGTCTGTTAAAAAAAACATACCGTACATGTAGAAATCACGGTAAACCGTCCTCATCTTCCTCCTTATAACTGACGTCATCAAAGTTGTCTTCCTTCAGTATGGGAAAGAGACTTAGGGGCCGGTCACACAGCCGTTTGCGGCTGAATCACGGCTTTTTTTTGCCCGTGGTTGCCCGCGATGGAAAATGCGCAAAATTGGCCAACCCGCTGTTCATCGGTGGTATGCCCGCAAAACAGTTGCCGGCGACTGTTCCGCTTCCTCATCGCGTCATTTCTGCGTCATTTTCTCGTGTGGACCACGGGTATAAAAGCTCCCGAGCCGGTGTTGTGCCCAAATCTGACTCCTACGCAACACCCCCACCCCCCGCCCCCTCGCGTGAACGCACATTCTGCTGCGATCGCTTTTGACTTTTTCATCCGCATTAACAAACGCATTTTGTAGAATACGATCGCACTTTATTGTTTAAATAAACGCGTTATATAGACTAGGATCTCCCAATTGTTATAATTAGCTCGCTTTATTGTTTTAATAAGCGTTTTATATAGAATGCGATCGCTTTTGTTGGAAGCGCAGCAGAATGCGCGTTCACGCGAGGGGGGGAGACGGAATGGTTTAAGTTGTATTGCATTCCCAACAAATGCAAGACGAAGTGGTTTTGGTTATATGTTCGCCATTACATTCCCTAAAGTGAGATAAAACGAGGTAAAAGTGGTTGTAGTAGCGAGGGGATGCAAATCTCGGCAGGGATGCATTTCTCGGATAAGTCCCGTGAAGATCAAGATTTCAAGCTATGGCATCATTTTTATTTTATTATCTTGAAAAGAAATGTCAAGAAATAAAAATGGATTAAGACGAGGTCACTACGCTGACGGGGATCCATGTTCACCCCCTTGGCGTCTCGAGCACAACTGACGTGTGCTCGGCAAATCGCGCTGTATATACGCGGAGAAAGGCGTTTGACTGTCACACGCGTAACACGCTAATTTCACGTAATAACACAGCGATACAGGCGCAGAACATGCTATTACCATGCTCCACCCACAATTACCCGCTGAAATTTCCCGTCCTACCCATGTGTAACCACGCCCTGGCCGCGGCCAGAGCACGTCGTTCCGCGTCATTTCCGCGTCATTACCTCGTGTTGACCACGTGTGCGGCATGCGGTTTAACAGGTGCTCAAACTTTTGAGCAGCTCAAAACTTTTTCGCGCGGCCAACCGCGTGTGAATTTCCGACCGCGAGTAAAGCACTGCTGTATCTCGTCTATATGGCGGTCTCAAACGTCCAACAGCGCCCAACAGTGTCTGCTTCACGGCCAGAAATTTCTGGCCGTGGTTCAGCCTCGATACGCTCGTGAAAGGCTGTGTACCCGCGCTCTGAAGAATTGAGCAGCGCAAAACTTTTTCGCGCTGCCACCCGCGCGCGAATTTCCGACTGCATGTTAAGCACCGCTGTATCTCGTCTGTATGGCGATCTCAAAGCGTCCAATAGCGTCTGCCTCACAGGCAGAAATTTCTGGCCGTGATTCAGCCGCAAATGTCTGTGTGACCGGCCCCTTAGTCACAAACACGCTAGCAATACGCTCGCAAAGTAAAGTTTGCGTGCAGTAGCTCTGTTTCCTCCTTTATCGGACCACTCAATTGCGTTTGGCTTGAAAGTTGTGTCATGTTCCTTACTTTGTGCAATATGCATGATGAGGATATGTCTACGCTAATTTAATTTGTGCACAAGCTAAGAAGTCTCAGTCTTCCTCGACGCACATATTCCACCGGTCTAAATCTTACCTTTTGTACTCGAGCGCCGCTAACGGCCGTTAGAAAATTTACATAAATTGGCCGTATCACTGAATAAGCCGCAGGGTTGAAAGTTTGGGGAAAAAGTAGCGGTTTATAGTCCGGAATTTACGGTTGCTCTTGCCTCAGCTAAGGCATCGTTTTTCTCTAAGATTATTGTTACACATTAGAATAATCCGAAATTTTTGTTTGACACAGTGGCGAAACTTACCAGACAACAACTTAACCCAAATAGTCGTACTTTTTCTGCTAATGACATTATGGAATTTTTTAATAAAAATATTCAACTAATCAGGAATGAAATTTTAAAAGAACGCTCTGTAACCTCCTCCTATATCAAAGATGTGGAGGTGCTAGGTATGGACTGTGTCAGCGGTTGTTCAGAAACATTCTCCAGTTTCAATGATTTGTCCCTTGATAGTCTAACACGGATGGTCAGTAGGGCCAAACAAACTACTTGCCTGCTCGATCCGTTTCCAGCTTCACTGGTGAAGGATCTGTTTGGGATCTTAGGACCATCAGTTTTAAATATTATTAATATATCGCTATCCTCTGGTATTGTTCCTGTAGCCTTCAAGTCTGCCGTCATTAAACCCACGCTTAAGCGACCTAACCTTGATCCAGAAAGCCTAGGTAATTTTGGCCGGTGTCAAATCTGCCATTTTTTGCAAAATTACTTGAAAAGGTCATTGCACAGCAGCTAAATGACTTCATGTCAAAAATTAACCTCTTTGAAACTGTCCAGTCAGCATTTAGGGCAAATCACTCTACTGAGATAGCCCTGGCTAAAGTAACCAATGATCTCCTTTTAGCAATAGATTCCGGTGCCTCATCAATGTTACTGCTTCTTTTGATACTGTCGACCACAACATATTACTGATTCGTCTGGAATGCATTGGTATCTCAGGAACTGTACTCTCATGGTTTAGGTCCTACCTGTCAGACAGGATGCAATGTGTTAAAAAATAATGTCCCCTGTGGTGTTCCACAAGGCTCTGTACTTGGCCCCCTTCTTTTTAGTATTTATATGATCTCGCTTCACCGAGCGGGATTATACTTGCGGATAATGTCACCACATTATCCCCAAGTATAATATTAGTTTCCATTGCTATGCAGATGACACTCAACTGTATGTGCCACTGGAGACAACTGGACAGTTAAGTTGTAGAAATCTGGAGGCTTGCCTTACTGAGATTCAAAGATGGATGTCACTTAATTTTTTACGCCTTAACCCAGAAAAAACTGAAATGTTGATTATTAGTCCAGCTCACTGTCGTGAGTTGTTTTCAAACACTACCCTGAACCTAGACAAATGTAATATCACCCATAGTGACTCGGTCAAAAAGCCATGTGTTATATTTGATCCTAATCTGTCGTTTCAGTCACGCGTGAAAAATATTACTAAAATAGCTTTCTCCCACCTCCGTAATATTGTAAAGATTCGTTCAATGCTGTCCCAACCAGATGCAGAGGTTTTAATTCTTGCATTTATTACTTCTCGGCTCGATTACTGTAATGTACTGCTTTCTGGTGTCCCGATGTCTAGCATTAAAAGTTTGCAGCTGGTTCAGAATGCGATAGCTAGACTTTTGACTAAGACCAAAAAGTTTGAGCATAGTACTCATGTATTGGCCAACTTGCACTGGCTCCTAGTCCACTTAATATGTGACTTTAAGGTTCTCTTATTAACATATAAAGGTTTGCATGGGCTTGCACCCTCATATCTCTCTGATTTGATTTCCCCTTATGTTCCTGCACGGAGTCTGCGCTCGGAAAATGCCGGTCTTTTTGTGACTCCGAGAGCCAAGAAGTCTGCAGGCTCGAGAGCGTTCTCCATCCGGGCCCCGGTGTTATGGAATGCCCTGCCTCCGGAGATAAGATCTGCAACCTCAATGGAAGTTTTTAAATCGAGGCTTAAGACACACGTCTATTCCAAAGCTTATGATTGATTCCCACCTCATATTCTGTATTGTCCTGTCTTTTTCCGACTGCCTGCCTGGTGGTGATACGAAGGAGAAGGACGATTTGGGGATGAGTCAGCGGACCAGCGTTTGACCTGAAGCATGTGAATGCCTGCATGGACCAGCTGGCAGAGATGGGAAACTGCGTCGTGGCCGTCATAGACTTTCTGGACTAGTTTACAGGCTGGGGGCTTCGCTGCTGTCATGCACTTTCCGGACAAATTTTCAACATGTTACCTAGTGTTTACTATGCTTGTGTATAGTAATGCTAATTGTGATTCACCCTGGTCATCCTGGAAGGGGGATTACCACTCGTGAGGTCTTTTCTCAAGGTTTCCCTTTTTCCTCACGTTGAGGTTTTGAGTTGTTCCTTGCCCGCATGTTGGTTTAAGATCAGGTAATTGTGTAATTGTAATTCTGTGCAGTCCTTTGTGACATTTTTGTGATTAAGGGCTATATAAATAAATGGGACTTGACTTGAATCAGTGTTTTACCTTCATCCCTAATAACACCCCACCAGATGGACACTCTGTTATAATATGTATGCAATTTTAAAGGATCCAAATCCATATGTAATATGGGGAATTTGTATAATTTAACAAGCATGCGAACTTGCATATTCCACCTTTCCTCACAGGTCCTCAACCATTGCAAGTGCTCAAAATAAACTCACATTTTATTTTGTTCATCTTATTTATCTTATAGTCAAGTCAAGTCAAATCATGTTTATTTCTATAGCCCTTAATCACAGAGAGTCTCAAGGGGCTGCACAGACCACAGATTATTGCAAACGAGAGACTATAAAACGTTTTTTGTATGTTTGATTCTTATTTGAAGGTGTTTTTAGGGATCAGGAAGATGCTTTTTCTAGCTATTTACGGTTCACCTGGATGCTTTTGGAAGGACGGAAGCTGACCATTTAGTTTTGAAATATTATTTGGAAAATTGGCTCAATGCAGGAGCAATATGTGTTACAAGCTTGATCGTGGAACGTATTAAGCAGGAGTTTGACCTTAAATTTGAAGAGAAAGATTAGCAGTAGCCGCGAGGTGAGGCACCAAATTGGCCGAAGAGAGCCAGGTGGAATCTTGGACTTTATTGGGTTCGAGCTGTCACATTTCATAAGGATCGTTTTTGGTCATTTTCCCCTCAATCATTTTATGGTCATTTTTGGTTGTTTTTGATCCTTTTTGGCCATTTCTAAGCAATTTGGGATTATTGACCTTGAGTTTAGAGAGAAACATTAGCAATGATGGCAAAGTGACACACCAAATTCGCTGAAAAGGGCCAGATGGAATCTAACCCGAACCTCGGCCGACGAGGTTCGTTAAAGAGTCGACTACTATATTGAGTAAGAGCTGTCACATCTGATAAAATCACCAAAAAGCCGCCGCTGATTGCTTGCTGCCAAACGTTGCCACTTTCCGATTGGCTCTTTGAAAGTGGGGAAAAGATTTGAGGTGATCCACAACTGGAAGATAAGACGTCCTTATCAACAATAACAAACTCTTCGCAATATGGCAGCAACATGTGGCAAGAGACGTCAGGCTTTATTTACGTCGGCACAATCAAGGACCGATTTCCTGGACAAAATGGGGAGGGAGTACATTAAATGCGAGCTGACAGATGAGTCTTAATTGTTCCCGCCAGCAAATGGAAATTGAAGCAGTAGAACAAAAAGATGGGCCGGCGGCAGCGCTGTTTGATGCAACGGTGACTGTGACATTGCTGCAGTGCGCCGAAGAACGCCGCAGGATCCATGGAGCTGTGCCACGCTCCTGGATAGCTGCTCTCAGGTCGGGCCACAATAGAACAATTATTTAACCCTTTCAATGTTCCTAGGGCCTGCTTTTGGGCCATCAGTCTGTTGATAAACAAAGTTGTGTCTTCACAATGTCACCAGTAACTAAAATGCCACTTCTCATTGGAAAAAATAAACTCTTGGGATTCAAGATGAGATAACCATTTCAAAATATACTCATCACAGAAACATCATGATCTGTCTGAAACAAGATACAAGAAAACTAATAAGGCAGTACAACTCACTGTAAACTGCTGGGAAATTGTACTCATGACACGATTCACAGCAAATATGTTTTGATTACATTTACAAGAGTCCATTGAATCCAACCGTATAAAATATTTACTCCAAAACACACTATAAAGCCGACAGATTTAAAAAATCAGCTTAAATGCATTCTTGCATTATATGGCGATCCTTGTTGTAATCTGTCTCTTTGGCTTCATAACTCCCCTTTAAAAATAAACAGACTCATCAGACGATTTCCCATATTACTGTTAGCCCCCGACCTTTTGATTGACACTACTTTTGGCCAATTGTAAGTTGTTGTTTTTTTCATGTTCCTTAGCCTGTGACAACCTATGAGGGCCTGTATTGAAAAAAAAAAAACCCGTCATGACCTACCTTGATTACTAAAATCTTTTGCAGATAGTGGTTGATTTAAATGTGGATTTACACAATGGTTAGCCGATGAAATACTGAATGTAATTTTATGCAATTTCATGAGCTGTATTCAAATTAGAGCCAATAATAAATTGCGTAAATGCAACCGGTGATCCATTTTACACGTGATTATCAAGTGTGCACAATCATTGATTGACATCTGGGAATATAAGTCAACCAATTACAACTCTTTCACAATGTCTAAATAAATGGCCAAAGTGAAATACAAAAATGCAAATGTTTTAGGGCTGTAATCTGGTCGTCTTTCAAGTGGCCACCACCATTAAAAAAATGTGTAAAATACTATGTTTAGTATTTCAGATTTTTATCAAATTTGACAAGGTTTCAAGCGGTTGTCTCACTTGTTTTCCAGCTAAGATGCACATGCTACACTCATCTGCAGGCAAAATATTTTAGTTAAGAATAAAAAACTTCTATTTCTGTGTATTCCAACTCAAATAACTCAATGTTAACAGCACTTGTAGTGATTATTTACAATAAGGACAACATTTCTGATTGTTACCTTTCAAAAGAAACCAAAACCGCCCTTATGCGCTAAAACGGTTCAAGAACTGCAAAAACTGAAGCTCTAGCAATGCACCAAGAGCAATTTGATTGGGTGAGCGGTAGGAATGGGCAGAGCTATACATAGGGCGCACACAATCCTTCTCACAAAGCTTCGTATGCATTGAAGGTAAATAAGTTGGAATCCCTGTTTGCTGCACACTTGATTTTGTGAGATTTTTACAAAAGAAGTCTGTGAACCCTCTTAGCGGCACGGCAGGTGGGTGATTAGCACATTGAGGTACACAGCAGTGGTGGCTAGCCGAACTGTCTCCCTGTTGTTTAAAACAAACATTTGTGCGTTTACAAGTCATTCTGACCTTCAGTGGGCGTAAGAAGAGTTGAAAGTAATTTGCAATTAATTTCGTCCCAAAACAAATCCATATTCGGCTTTGGCGGGTTTGTTGCCAGCATTACATTGAGACCAGGGCTGACTGGAAACTTCAAACCATTTAAACCATTTTTTATGGCTCTGGTTCAATAGATAGATAGATAGATAGATAGATAGATAGATAGATAGATAGATAGATAGATAGATAGATAGATAGATAGATAGATAGATAGATAGATAGATAGATAGATAGATAGATAGATAGATAGATAGATAGATAGATAGATGGATGGATGGATGGATGGATGGATGGATGGATGGATGGATGGATGGATGGATGGATGGATGGATGGATGGATGGATGGATGGATGGATGGATGGATGGATGGATGGATGGATGGATGGATGGATGGATGGATGGATGGATACTTTATTCATCCCCGAAGGGAAATTCACATTTCCAGCAGCATCCCTGAGCTGAGAACAGTACAATAATAAAGCCAAAAGAATACAATATACAAATACCCAGTGTGACGTGCAAATGCCCACTGTAGCGTGTTATATAGAGTAACTAAATAGTGCTACACAGAATACATATTGCAGTAAGATTCGGTAATATCCAATGTAGGTGGTGTGGTTTAATTTGGGCCTTTACTCTGCCGGGTGGAGTTAAAGAGCCTCATGGCTCTTTACAGCCTTTTATGGCTGTAAAACATTTACTACAGCTTCAACTGCATCACATATAAAAATCATCAATAATAACCTCATGAAATTGCAAAATTATTCAGGAATATAGCCACATTACAGTCAGCAAAAATTATTTTAATTCGTGCACAAAATCCATCCTCCTTTCTTTACTTGAGAATGTTTCAATGACTCTGTAATACAGCTCTTAAATCATGTGTTTTAGTTCCACCAACAAGTTATTTTCTAACGCCACCAAAAGCTAATGTTTAAAGTCCAGTTGGTCTTGTCGTATTTTTGGTATTTTATTAGATTTAGGGCTGAAAACTTTCGTTCGACAGAAGCATTGGCTACAGGGTAGTTTTTCCGTCTGTTTTTGTTTTTATACTTCTGTTACCGGCCCCTAGCCAATTACAGTTTGTGAAACCGCTGATGTTTACCAAGGCTTCCAATTAGTGCTGACTCGCCGACTCAGAATTTGATTGGCCCAACCAACAGCTTTATTGTACTCTGATGTTATGCCTTAGGGCCTTTAAAAAGTCTTTGTAAGGACCACTGGGCAGATTACTGACCCTGGCAACAAGTAATGGCTGAAATGTGATTGGTTAAATTCTTTAGTATGAAAACATACATAGGGAAGTAATGCAACCAGCAGAAAAGAAATGAAATGAAGCTGACAATTTATATCAGGCGTCTCAAACTCGCGGCTCGGGGGCCAATTGTGCCCCCCCTGGATAATAGTTTAAGCCCCCCCGCCGCCCTAATATGAAAGTTCAAGGGACCGTGTGTATTGTTTTTCCACTAGATGTCGCTTGTTCTGTTGTGCCACCGAAAATGAGTGCTAGAAGTACAACGGAAAAAGACAAAATAAGGAGACTTAAAGTGACCAAAACACACCGTGTTACTTCTGAAAAGAAGAGAAATAAGAATATAAAAAAGAGAAAAAAAGGAGAAAAAAGGACAAAATAAGGAAAATAAAGAAAAGAGAAAAAATTGCATTTTTCTCATTTGATCAGGGAGTGTTGTTATAATAATATGTGGTTTGCAACAATCTGTGGTCTGTGCAGCCCTTTGAGACTCTTTGTCATTAAGGGCTATACAAATTAATATGACTTGCCTTGACTTAATTCTTTTTTTTTCTTTCTTTACTTTTTTTTTCTTTTTATCAATTTGTTTTTTGTTTTCTTTTCCCCTCTTCTTCTTTTTATTTTGATTTAAATTTGAAGCCTGTAGAAAAATGGGAGGTGCAAGAGGCAGTGAATGAAATGAAAGGGGGATGGTTGGATGGTTGTACTGCTGAATGCTTGAACAAAGATGTTACGGCTATGATTGACTGGTTAGTACGCTTGTTCAATGCATGTTTTTTAAGTGGTGTGGTTCCTGTTGATTGGTGTAGTGCATGTGTGGTGCCATTTTATATGGGTGAAGATGATAAGTATGAATGTAGCAATTTGAGAGGTATCAGTTTGTTGTCTGTGAGCTGTATGGAAGAGTCTTGATTAAGAGAGTGAGAGGAAGAATGGATGAGGTGGTGATGGAGGAGCAGAGTGGTTTCAGGAAAGGAAGAGGCTGTGTGGATCAGATGTTTGCAGTACGACAGGTGTGTGAGAAATATTTTGCAAAAGGTAAGGATGTTTTTTGGTTTTCATGGACTTGGAAAAGGCGTATGACGGTTGATAGAGAGGCGTTGTGGCAGGTGATGGTAATGTATGGAGTGGGTGGAGAGTTGTTGGAAGCATTGAAGAGTTTTTATGTGAACAGCAGAGCATGTGTAAGAGTAGGGAGTGAGACAAGTGAGTGGTTCCCTGTGTTGATTGGTGTGAGACAGGGGTGTGTGATGTCACCATGGTTGTTTAATGTGTACATGGATGGTGTGGTGAGAGAGGTGAATGCAAGAGTATTTGGCAGAGGTGTAGAGATCATGGATAACAGTGGAACAGTGTGGCAGGTAAGTCAGTTGTTGTTTGCAGATGACACAGCGCTTGAGGCTGATTCTGAGGAAAAATTGAGAAGGTTGGTAATGGAGTTTGGAAGAGTGTGTGATAGGCGTTAGTTATGTGTGAATGTTGGGAAGAGTAAGGTGATGTTCACGTGATGGAGTGGGCCTGGCGTGAGAAATAAGGTTGCATGGACAGGTGTTGGAAAAACTTCAAAGCTTTAGGTACTTGGGTTGTGATGTGGCTGCAGTTGGAGGAATGGAGTGCGAGGTATTCCACAGAGTGAATCAAGGAAGCAAGGTTTTTGGTGCTCTGAGGACTGATGAGCAACAAGAGTATGAGTATGGATGTTAAGAGGGGACTGTGCCGATGTATGATTGTGCCTGTGTTGTATGGTGCAGAGACTTGGAGCCTGAACGCAGATTTGCGAAGGAAATTAAATGTTTTTGAGATTAAGTGTTTGAGGCGTAGGTCAGGAGTGACAACATTGGACGGATTGAGAAATTAAATTGTGAGAGACAGAACTGGAGTAGTACTGGAACTGAGCAAGTGTGTGGATAAAATAGTACTCGGTTGGTTTGGACACATGGAGAGGATGGATGAGGAGCGAATGTTGAAGAGGATCTACAGAGCACAAGTAAATGGAAAGAGACCAAGAGGAAGGCCGTGATTGACGTGGATGGATGGTGTTATGAGTGCACTGTAGGAAAGAGGTCTAAATATAGTGGAAGCTAGACCTCTTGTTGGTGATAGGAATGAGTGGAGAGGTGTTGTAAAAGGATAGTGGGATTTTTAAGAATGGGCAGGGCACCTGTATGATGCAGCAGGGCTAAACCAGTGAAAGCTGTTGGGCCCTGCTGTTGAACAGAAGAGTGTGTTGTGTCACCCTGACCCGAGTGACATGGCCGCTGTCTTGTGTCCCATTTCATCTGGAGGGACGAAAGCATGACCAACTTGGGTGCCAAGATGCTTAACTTGTCCGGGTGTTTGGGCATTTGGGTTGACCATGGTCCAAAAAAGTTTGTCTGTGTTTTTGTTACTTTTTCTCTTTTTTATTTTCTTTGTTTTTGTATGTGTTTGTTTTGCTGTCGGTCACCCCTCTCGATGGATATGACAAGGGTAGCTAGATAAATGGCATGTTTACAGAGGTGATGTAAGTGGTATTACTGATCATTTTTATGTCGAAGAAAAACTGAGATAAGATATATCGTGGAGTTAGTTATAGGAAGAGTGTGAGGGAACAAGTGACAATGTCAGAGTTGAAACAGCCAGAAAAGGAGAGAGTTTAAAGAGGTGATAGGGGAAAAGTATGAGCAGATTAGTAAAACAAAAGTGGAGAGTGTGGAAATGGAATAAGAGGTGGTTTAAAGAGGCAGTGTTGAGGAGTGCGAAACACGAGTGTGGAATGAGAAAAGTTGGTCGTGGTATTAGGAAAGGAAGTAATTGGTAGAATGATGAAGTCTCAGAGGCTGTGACAGAGAAGAGATGTGCCTTTGAGGAGTCGCTGCAAGATAATAATGGTGATGCGTATGAAAGGTATAAAGTGAAGAAAAGGTTGGTAAAAGCGGTAGTGGAAGCAGCAAAAAGGTAGGCAAATGATAGATAGTGTCGAAAGATAGGAGTGAACTTTGAGGAAAGGAGTAAAGTGTTCTGGAAAGAAGTGAAAAGAGTGAGTCTGGAAAGGAAGAGAAAGTGAAAGATAGGGACGGTAGATTGCTGGTGAGTGGTAGTGTAGTCCAGGCGAGATGAGTAGAGTATTTTGAGGAGTTGCTAAATCTGGAAGATGGGAGTGAGAGTCAAGCCGATCGGTGGTATGGGGAGAATGCCCATGTTAGGGGATTTAAATCTAAAGCCTGTGGAAACATGGGAGGTGCAAGAGGCAGTGAAAGAACAGAAGAGTGTGTTGTGTCCCCCTGACCCGAGTGACATGGGCGCTTTCATTTGTCCCGTTTCATCTCGAGCGACGAAAGCATGATAAACTTGGGTATCGAGGTGCTTAACTTGTTTGTGTTTTTGGTCATTTGGGTTGGCCATGGTCATTTTTTTGTGTTTTTTGCTACCTTTTTACTTTTTTCTTTTTCTTTTCTTTATTTTTGTGAATATGTTTGTTTTGTTGTCTGTCGCCCCTCTCGAGGGATAGAGTAGATGGATAGATAGCATGTTTACAGATAGATAGAAAAAAAAATAACACAAACCTGAAGGGCTGTTTGAAAGCCAAAATAAACCGTTTTCTTAACAGAGTGGTCCTCTTGGGTGCGACCAGTAGGGCGCGGTGACGCTTGACATTGCAACGCCACCAGAGCCAGTGTGTCAGCCTCAATTTCACCCACACCCACCCAAACCTTCATTTTTTGCGTGGTCAATAGAGTCAGACCTCCAAGAAACACAGCAATGGCAACACTTTATGCAATTCACCCAAAAGTCTTTTTTTTTCTGACCTTGAAAACAAAACATTAAAATCCAAGCATTTTCAAGAAGTTCAACTACTCCTCTAACCCTTTAAATTGGACAGGCCTTTTCACAACTCAAACGTTTGCATCTTGTAGCAGCTGGACCAATGGCTGCCAAACATTTTAAGATGTTGGCTACAAGTTTTTGAGGAGCTATTGATCCCTCGCTCCCAGAGGGCAGTCGTTCGATTTGCACCGCCCTTTTCTGCGCCTGCCACCATCATTGACTTTCCGCTCTAGCAGCACAAACTAACGTTTAATGAGCCGGCGTCACATTTAAAGCTCGCCCATGCAAACAAACAAAAGCTGCCGTGAAAAACCACGTCCCACCCGCCAACTCACCCTTGAGATTTAGGGTCAGATGTAATGTGCAAAGGGAGTAAGGCAAAACCGATTTTCCTGCTCCCCCCAAAAAATTTGGAATCATGGAAGCGTAACACGTTTCATTCATAAACAAAGTGATACCTTTTAAAATTTAGTGGACACTCAAAATAAGGATAGAATACTCAACTTCAACAATGTGCCAGTGTGTGACCCAATGGTCTTAACTAGTTGTACTGGCTAATGTGTGTAAGAGTGCTCCTTGACAGGATGGTACCAGGCAACCAATCTAGCTGTTCAACTCATGTCTTCTATCTAATATCTGAGAGGCCTTATCAAATAACCACCCTAATTGAATTGCCCTTAAGGGTCACAGAACTAAACTTGAGCTTCTGATCAAAGGTCTTAGAGTCCAATGTTGAGAAGAAAGGGAAATTGAAGTGGCATACCGAAAACCTCAGACAACCATTTGAATGGATTTTGAACATGCAATCAAACCAGGGAAAGAAGCCTTCAGATAAGGAATTCCAATCTGTTCTGACACCCACCCCGAGCCCCCTTCTTTTTATTAAGTCTTAAAGGTCACAAAAATATATCAGGGGTGTTGGCATTCTTAAATTATTAAAATCTGTCACTGAGTATGTTGACACGATAACATACGTTTTCCAGCTGTATTGTTTTTATTGTTTGATCAGCACATCATTACTTTGATAATCAAGTTATCAATTTAATGGTTATAGATGCACCTTATGTTTATTCATATATTTGAGAGAAGTATGTGCTTTCTGTATTCACTCAATGTTTTAAGGTTTCCATTAATTTGGTACTTTCCCAGTGATGTTTCCTAGTGTCCTGGAGTCTGATATAATCTTTTCAGAACACCTGCAAGTTAGATCCAGTCTGAACAAAAGTTTATTGTGAGCGTGCCCCTCCCTGAAAAAATTTCAACCGATGTAAATTTTATTTTCTATTTCGTCAAATCCTTGCCTTTTTTCTATCAGAGAGGGGTGAGAAAATTTACGATGCCCTTTTGGAGAACGCTCTCCCGATCAACAGACCCAGAGTATACTCTGTTCCATTTTATTTTGTAACTTTGTAATTAAAGTCCTCAATAAACTGCTCTCTTCATCTCATTTTTTCTTTGTCCAAATTATCCGTCTGGTCCAGGGAGTTGAACACGCTGCAAAACATTAAATGTCAACACCAACAATATCAAAGAACAGCAACATGATTGGCCACTAAAAAAAGGTGTAATAGTCAAAACAATTAACAACTGTGGGCAAAAACAGTCAGCAGAAGTGACTAGCAACCTATGAAATCTCTCTTGCATTTGTCCAATTTTAAAAACAAAATCATCTTATCAACTTATTTTGAGAGCTTGTTTGATTGTAGTGCAGCACACATATTATGTCACGTCAACATGTTTGCCTTCAAGTCTGAAGTGTAGACAATTACCACAGATCCTTTTTCTTTCTCAGAGTTGTCGGTCACATGATCCAAACATCAGAAGGAAGTAGGGGGCACTCCATCTATAATCTTATCTAGCCCGTTTGGCAGCCACTAGCGGTATGATAACATTTTTCTTCTCAACAAATATTGGACATTTTCCTCCCACAGGGTTTGTACACCTTTTTAGTGGCCAAATTCAAGACCAATGTTCCCAATTTTTCCAGTACCTTCAAAGAAATCCAGCACCCATTAAAATAATGTTTTTTGTTGTTGTTAACTTTGATGCCCAAATTAAAGTTGCTATCTTATTGTACCACATACTATGTACTATTTTGCGCGGTTCTTATCTATCTATAATCTTTATGTGTCAGTGGGTTGCTATAAACTGACATGGATTCTGCCGTTCTTCTTCAACAATGCACGCACATCCTGGCTATGTCACACTTTTTACAAAAACGGAAACAACTCTAGGTGTTGGGTTATAACATACAACAATATGGAAGGCAAAAAAAGAAAGTACTGTATGTATAAAAAGCAGAGAAATGAGCCACATTTGGACTCATTTTAATGATGTGGATTGCTCTGAAGCAGGGTGCATTCAATATTTCAATCATAGACTGCTGTTTTTTTGTTTTTTGTTTTTGTTTTTTTTACTCATTTTTATTGATCTTTTTTGCGTGTTTTCAGATTATCTTTATCTAAACTGATAAAAATAGAATTGTAAATAGTTAACTCCTTAACCTTTTTGTAAAAATTGCCTTAAATCCCAATGCACAATGTACCCAAAGTAAATTGAATGCTGTTCTTGAACATTTTAGAGAATATGGACGAATTTGATCACTTTAAAGTTGAAAGACGCTGAAGTTTTGTCCCAAACTGTTATAATCCCTGCAAGTGCTACTAGCATTAGGTAATCTGAGTAATCTTAGTTTTTAATTTTTCTGAATGCTTTTTGCAACCAAATGCCTGCAGATGAATGTAGCATGAAAACAGGTGAGAAAATACAGTAGTTTGAAGCCTTACCTATTATCTCGAAACATTGTACTTTACAAATGTTGCTATTGTTAGTTCCACACGTTTACAAAAGTTGCTATTTGGAGACGAGAAGTTTCCAAGACTAAATCTTTTGCACATGTGTATTTTGCTTTGCTCAATTTTTTTAGACATTGTAAAAGAGTTCTAAACGTTTGATTTATCTCTCCAGAAGTCAAATCAATGATTTTGTACACTTGCGCGTAATAATGGTGCATAAAATTAGTGCGTATAAATGAATCACGAATTGCTTTTCACACGTTAATTTTGGTTCTGATTTGAATACACATAGGAAAATTGTATACTTTTCTGTTGGAAATTTCATTGGCTAAACAATGTGTCAATCATTGGTTATTCCTGTCTGAAGATATTCGGAACCCACTGGTGGCGATCACCCTTTTATAAAACAGGCCCGATAGGCTAAGCCACCCGGAGTTCCTCTGCAACAATGCGTGGACATCGGGGACAATACCTCTGGACTGGCAGACTGGGGTGGTAGTTCCCCTTTTTAACTATTTGGGGGTACTGGAGAGGAGGGGTCTATCAGGAAGTCGAATCTCGGATTCAAGAAGAGCAGTCAGGTGCTCGTCCGGGCCGTGGAACAGTGGAACAGCTGTACACATTCTGCGGGGTGCATGGGAGTTTGCTTGTCCACATGTGTTTTGTGGATTTGGAGAAGGCATTCGACCGTGTTCCTCTGGAAGCCCTGTGGGGGGTTCTTTGGGAGTCTGGGGTACCCTGCCCCAAAACCTGGCGCTCGCTGCCTGGCTTGAAGCCATTTGCTCAATACAAGAACAAGTATGTTGTTGCTGACAGCCATCTACCGCAACTTTAAAAGCTGACTCGAAGCATCAATCTCGAGAAAAGGGGAGATCACCTGCCACAGAAAGATGTTCATTTATTTTTAAAAAAATGGCTGCAGAGTTAATTATGCTGGCTGCAGTCACAGCAAGAAAGTGTTGAGTTCTGGAGACACTAAATATTTATTCATCAGTCCATTAATTTTTAATCCTCTCCACCTTATTCTTTTCAAAGGGGAGGCAAAGCTTTGAACATTTGACCTTGTATGTAAAAGTATAGAGTGAGTCTCGGTGCCTTAGGGATTCTCTAAACATTAGGGGAAAATGTGGGAGGTGTTAAAAAAGGGGTCTGCTAGGATGAGGTTGGGCTTTTCCACAAAAACAGCACTGATAAAACATTCCGCTGTTTTTATAGGGACACTGCTTTATATTTGGCAACTAGATGTCACTGTCATTTGTGGTGCAACCAAAAATGGGTCCAAAAAAGACTACAAACTACGGTGACTGAAGTTAGCAAAAAGCACCCCTTCCAATTTTACTAGCCTTTCTCAAAGAAAGACAAAAAGAAGGGAAAGGGATATTTAAAAAATGAATAGAAAATAGGGAAGAATAAATAAGAAAAATTGCTTAAAAGAAAGAAAAAAAGGAAATAAAGACAAAACAAAAAAAAAAATCAATTTTCACTTTTTTTTTTCTTTTCTCTCTTTTATTTTTCCCTTTTTCTTTTTCGTTTTATGAGTTTTACTGTTTGTCTTATTTTTGTTCTTCTCTTTTCTTTTATTATTTTTTTTCTTTTCTCTTCTATTTCTTTGTTTCGTTACATATTTCTTTTGTCATTTATCTTCTTTTCAAAAGTAACAAGGTCACTTTGAGTATCCGTATTTCGTCTTTTTCTGTCAGTCTTTTACACTCATTTCTGGTGGCACAACAGAATACAGTACATCTAATGGGAAAACAATATACACTGTCCCTTTAACTTTCACATTAAGGCCGGGGCCTCGAGCGATCATCCGGAGGGGCCCTTGACCTGGAGCAATTTGATTGAGTGAGCGGGAGGAACGAGCAGAGCTATACGGAGGGCATGTGCGCCCTTTCTTCTTTGGCCAGCACTGAATGTAAATACGTAAATATCCTCATTTGCGTTATTTTGTGATTTTTTCACAAAATAACTTGGCTTGCACATGGTTTTGAAAACATTATTCAGGACAAAAATTGTAATGAAATGAAATGAAATTTTCTGCATTTATATGGGGCTTTTCAAGTCAATGAAGACTTCCCAAAGCGCTTTACAATGTGCTTCATATTTACCCATTCACTCACAACCACACAATAGCGGCCGTGCAGCCATGCAAGGCGCCAACCTGCTTATTGAGGGTATTAGGGGTTCAGTGTCTTACCCAAAGAAACTTCGACATGTAACACGGAGGAGCCAGGATCGAAACCTGTAATTTCGTGATCCCCAGGTGAGGTAGACTCCTGAGCTAAACTAAACCTCTTAAGCAACTGCGGGAGGGAGTCAAATGTTATGTAGTATTTTTATATTAGGGCAGCGCAGTGGTTAGCGCGTGCATGTCAGGTTAATTAGCCATTTCAAATTGTCCCTACGTGTGAATGAGCGATTGAGTTGTCTGTCTCTTTGTAACTTGCGACTGGCTGGCAACCAGTTCAGGGTGTCCCCTGCCCACTGCCCGAAGATAGCTGGGATGGGCTACAGCACCCCTGCGACTCTACTGAAGATAAGCGGTGCAGATAATGGATGGATGGATGGATTTTTATATTGACTCTGGCATTACTATTACTTCAGAGATTTTATTAAATCATCAAATGTCACAAAGTGAAAAAAAGATGGGCTGAAGAATTAGCTTATGTCTGGAGAGTGCATTTGCTGGTTTTGTGAAATTTATTCTCAAAATTTATGGTGTGGTTCTCTGGAAAAGAAAATCTAAAATTTTTGTTTTATGGGTCTTTGAGTCAAAAAGGTTCCTGACCCCTACTCTGGACCCTACCTTTCTCCATAGAAGAAAGATTGGGGAAAAAACAATTTTTTCCTGCTCGAAAAGCAACATAACAGTCACATTATTTGGCATGGCACTCTTAGATCTTATTCTTTTGTTTCAAGGTACCTTGAGCAGGTCGTCGTTTGAGTAAAAAACACCACCAAGATCGCGAATGGCAACGAGCGAGAAGCAAGACGTTGGCACGGAACGTTTGATTTGTCTGCTGACTAATTAGAAGGTGATGGTGTTGAGATATATGGCGGGCTTTCATTTCAGGAACTCATCAAGTCTGACCAATTAAAAGCCGCATCGGCGTACTCATTAACTTAATTGATGATTGCCAATTAAAAAAGAATAGCGGGCAAAGTTGTAAAGCTGTCGTAAGGGTCAGACTCAATGAGCCTTCCCGCTTTGAATGATGGACATCGTCATCCTTACACACATCCTTACACATCCTTACATATGTATGTGCGACTCCATCCATTCACTGCGCATGTGCGACCTTTCAATAAACCACGCCTACTGACCCGGATGTTGTCAGTTCGGCCTGGGTGACTAAGCAGTAGTTTTCAACTTAATAAATGTCTCAGCCTGAATATTTTTGCCAGCAATGGAGTTATATTAAAATATTGCTTGACATCTTGGTGCCGATGACCCGGATAGTTGTTTTTTCTGAGTGGATTCTCGCGGATCGCAGACGAACATGCGGCCTGAAATTTGGGACTCACGTGGTCAGAAACAATGGCGGCGATAGCAACATCAGGCTAACAGCAAAAGATTTTGTTGAAATCAGCTCAGACAACCTCTATCCGAACCAGGTTGGCAAACGTATTCAGGTAAAGTGCATTTATTAATATAAAATTAGAATAATTTTAAGAAGAAGCCATGTCTGCTTACTAGCCCAAGAATACACATTTCCGAAACGGTCCGCCAGAAGGTGGCGTTCTCTTTCGAAATAGTGTAAGTCTGACACAGTTTAGATACGCAAACGGTGAATCTTCTGTTGAAGACGGTTAAATTACATATATATATATATATATATATATATATATATATATATATATATATATATATATATATATATATATATACATATACATACATACATATATATATACTTAACCTTTGCTCGACGACAAGTACCACAACAATGACGTAATCTCGAAACGACGAGATCTCGTTAGCCAAGATCGGCGTGCAGAAAAATAAAAACTCGAACTGTGAGACCAAAACACAATGAAAAGTTTGGAGTGCAGTAAATATTTGTTAAAGAGTAATTAGGTAATAATGACAATTTTGTGGCAAAAATTTGTGTCCCGGGGACACACGTTGATTTGAGACTATGCGTCCCTAGCAAAAATTATGCGTCTAGGACGCAGGGATGTGGGCAAACGAGAACACAGAGTGTATAATACAAGATAATTATACAGAATAGTTTAAAAAGAAAAAATATGTAAATAACACGACTAATCATTTCTAGTTGGGCATGTGAATATCGAAAGGGTAAAAACTCTAAGACGTGTAGTTTAAGTTTAAAGCAAAGACTGCGACTGGGAACTTCCATTATTATAGTGTCCATTTTCTTGTTCGTTCGTAAATGGACCAGTTCGAAAGAGGTGTAATACGGAAATATATTATTTCCTTGGTTTTTACCCATATTCAATAACAGATTACTCCCAATAGAATATTGCACACAAAAGAGTAGGTGATTGAATCGTTTCAAATAATCAAAATTTGATATTAGAAATCACTAATAACGTAGCTGAAGCTATTTCAGAAATGTGTTTTCTTTTTAAAAGAAGGAAAAAAGGACACACAAGTATTAATAGTCAGGCCAGGTCATGTTTATTTGTATAGCCTTTAATCACAAAGGATCTCGAAGGGCTGCACAGAATGAAGACTATTGCACAGAACAAAGACTATTGCACAGAACAAAGTTTACGATGATAAAATAATATAAATTTGAGTCAACAAGATAATTCATAAGTGACAAGTATGCATTGTTTTATATTGAATTAATGAGAAAAGATTGATTATAATTATAGCGAGAGGATATGACAATTAAAAAGTTTTGACATTGAGTTCTATTTGGCATTTTTTGAGATTTTTGATGTTTAGGCAGTTTGAGGGTTTGGAATTTTGATGAGTTTAGCCCAAAGGACAAGATCCCTTAGGAGGACAATTGATTCCACACTGCTACTATTGACAAATGATTAGAAGAAGAATTTACTTTTATTGTCATTCTTTGTATTCATGTACACACAACGAAATGTCGATACACCTGACCCGTACAGTTAAACTGTAGCGAGCCGATGCAGCCGCAGCCAAACAGGGCGAAGCCATTTTAGTCATTAGGTGACCAAACAACCCTTTCCAACCCTTAATGCCGAGCGCCAAGCAGGAAGGCAATGAGTACCAATGTTGTAAGTCTGACTCGGCCGAGGCTTGAACCAGCAACCTCCCAGTTTCGGAGCGGGCGCCCTACCATATATATATATATATATATATATATATATATATATATATATATATATATATATATATATATATATATATATATATATATATATATATATATATATATATATATATATATACAGATATAGATATATAGATAAGTCAAGACTCCCCAAAGTGATTTACAGTGTGCTTCACATTTCCGAATAGCGGCCATGCAGCCATGTAAGGCGCTAACCTGCTTATTGGGGGTATTAGGGGTTCAGTGTCTTACCCAAGGACACTTCGACATGTAACACGGAGGAGCCGGGATTCGAACCCCGATCTCTTGATCCCCAGACAAGCGCTTTACCTCCTGGGCCACTGCAGCCCCCCAAAATTAATAAATATGTAACAAATGCTGACTTATAGTTTGGTTAAATTAAAAGGAAACAGTTTCTATGGAAAAGAGCATTTTTAGAAGACAATGAAAAACAAATTGACCAATCCTGGAAAAGATCATAGGAATTTAAAAGTAACGGATTAATAGATTTTGAGACGGATCATGATAATTTAATAATATAACTGCACGGGATATAAATGGATAGAAATTAATTAAACTAAGATAATGTCTACTAGTACTTTAATTTGGATACAAATTTGGGCCATTGAATAGTCCAGCTAATTTACTAAAACATCCTAGTACGTAAGCACGATAGAATTAACTGCCACTTAGTTCCACAAAAGAGAAAAAACATTGTTTGAAAATCAATGGACTCTCCAAAGGACATGTCAAACTGTCAAAAAGGGGGCACATCAGAATGAAGATGGACAAAATCTTATTTGCTGTGATGGGGAACACAGTTGGAAAAAATTAACAGAGACATCCATTCATCTATTGTCTGCGCCACTTATCAACAGCGAGGTCACGGGGGTGAGGGAGCACACCCCAGCTGCACTTATCAATAGCGAGGTCAGGGGGATGATGGAGCACACCCCAGCTGCTTTTTGGACAGCTAACAGGAGATACCTGAACTGATTGTCAGTGGAACTGACAAAAAGACAATAAAGTCATTTCATTTCGTTTTTGAGATGGACACCTTTTGAAAAAGTACTTTTGATGGGCAAAGAGCAACATTCAAACGGTGAATGTACTGTGGAATACGCAAATCAAAGAGAACACAAGAACATTCAAGAATATGTCTACTTAAAGTTGCATAGAGTCTTGTTAATAAAAAGTGTATACGTACATGAGGAAAATTGATGAGTGTATCTTGCACAATTATTTACGCTATTTTATTTCACTTGTATTCATAAAAGTTGAACTGAGTTTTGGACTCAGTTGGGGGGAAGTTTTTAAGAGGCTGGTAATTCTAACTTCAGAACGAGACACGTGAAATGTTTTTGGTCAGACTTTATGATAAGGGTTTGAAATCTTACACTAGTTTTGTCCGCAATTGATGAAAAATTGTCTTCTGAATAAGTTCTCCATATGATTGTTTTTTGAAATTCAATTATGAAGTTTTGGACGGATAGAAAAATATTACACAAAAAGAATATGCTATAATATAAAACAATTTAAATGTTTGTCAAATGGCTTAACAATAATCAATTAGAATGACCATACACCGTTAGAGTATTGCCCACATTAAAAACATTTTTGGATGGTATTTTTCATTTTTGGCAAAATCATTCACTTTGAACGTGAATTACCCGCTTTCTTTGCAAAATACTGTTATTTTAAACAAATTTACTTACTGAAAAGATAATGCATCGGTTATGATTTTTACAAAAAGCTAAACAAAGAGTGAATCATAACAGTAAAAGCGATTTATTTGGCTAAGTTGATGATTTAACTAACGATCTTCCTTGGTCATATGCCTCGGGAGAGAAGGCCAACGGCAACATAACACATATAAAAATCAAGAAAAGAAAATAATAAGAAGGGAAAATAGAAAAATACACACAGAATTTTTGGACAATAACCAATCCACAAACACGAAAATACAATGTCACTCAAATCAGGGTGAGTGATTCTGATGATGATAATAGTTAAACAAATTCAGTGACTGAAATTGATAAAAAGCCAAATTTGAGATTTAGACCTAACAATTTCGAAAAATAAATTGTTTATGTTTGATTTAAAGTCTTCGGATAAAGTATTCAGAATGGATACGGCAACTTATAGCGGGGTTTTTGCCTTCACTTATAATTAATATGAAGATAATTTAAGAAAATATACGAATCTATATAAATAAATGAATTAGTTGTTTTTCAGGTTAAATTGAGCCATAAGGAAATGTCTCAACAGGGGGGAATAAACATCTTATTTGGATAACCTAATTGAAAAAAATGTTTTTAGGTCTCTATCTATCTCTCTATCTCTATCCCTCTATTTCTCTATCTTTATTTCTCTCTATTTATCTGTTTCTCTCACCCACACAGGAGACAGTGACCCCTGGTGATCTAATGCTGGTGGAGCGAGGGGCCGCTGGGTCTCGCGTTCTCCATCAATGACCCTTGTAGTTAACGATTGCTTAACTACAGATTTGTTTTCATTTTTGAGAAGAATTAACTACACTGAAAAATACGCGTTTTTTGTTGTTGTTCATTTTAGGTGTCCATTTTTTTTGTTTGTTTTGTTCTTGTTTTTTCCAGGTTAAGACATTCCTGGGAGGAATTTTTTTTTCCTTTATGAAGGTTTTTGCCTCTCCATGAGATTTCGAATCTGATGTTTTCTTTTATGATGTTTTAATTTGAAACAACAGGGGGGAAATGTGAAGTAGTTGTGTATTTCTCAGATTCTTATGCTATAAAAATCAACTTGTTTAACCTGTTTTTCTATTTTCAATATGCAAGTAATCATTACACACACACACACATAGTCACGTTTCAAAGATCCATATTTTCAGTCTAATTACATTGTTTTTAATACGTTTTTAATGTTTATCTATTGTATTTAATGTAATATGTATACGCGACTCCATTCATTCACTGTGCATATGTGACCTTTCATTAAACCACGCCTACTGACCCGGATGTTGTCAGTTCGGCCTGGGCGACCAAGCAAGATGGCTCACTACATTTGCGCAGTAGTTTTCAACTTAATAAATGTGTTTTTGCCAGCAATATTAATATATAGCTGCGACACACGGCGGCTGAGTGGTTAGCGCATCCGCAGCACAGTTCTGAGGTCATGAGATCGAACTTTCCTGTTTGGAGTTTGCATGTTTTCCTCGTGCTTGCGTGGGTTTCCGGTTTCCTCCTATATTCCAAAAACATGCATGTCAGGATAATTGGCCGGTCCAAATTGTCCCTAAGTGTGAATTAGCAAATGAGTTGTCTCTGTGTGCCCTGTGACTGGCTGGCAACCAGTTCAGGGTGTCCCCTGCCCACTGCCCGAAGATGGCTGGGATGAGCTCTAGTACCCACGACCCTACCGAGGACAACCGGAGTGCCCGGAGGAAACCTACGCAAGCACGAGGAGAACATGCAAAAGCATGGACCAGGCACAGCAACACAGTGGATTACTTTTCCATCCAACAATCTGACATTGTCATCCCCAAACTAGCAAATTTACTTGATTGTTTTGATTCAAGATGCACAATAAGGACCAAATTTTAGGTTTACAGTTTAACAGACCCCCCAAAAAAGAAAAGAAGACATCTAAGCATGTATAGCTTGCAAGGAGGGCAGGATAAGAACCCCCTCTAGATGCAAACCTGTTCTAAAACCCCTTTCATGTGACCTTTCCTATCAAATCTCCTAGGTTACAAAAAGCAGCGCCACACTAAAAAATATGGAAATCAAGAAACAGCTGCATTATTTGGCAGACAGTGAAAATGATTTAAACTGTGCTTAATAGTCAGAATAACAAACTAGCATCCATGAAAGCTCATTTGCATGTGTCCAATACTAAAAACAGAATCAACTTGTCATGAGTACAAATTGTTTGAAAATAATGCAGTTCCAACAAAGAAAAAAAAAGACGTATTAAAGAATGTTGTTTTGCAATGTTTACGGATACACTTTTTTAAATGTTTTTTGGTGTAACCTCCAGCTGCAAACAGTCAAGTTTGACGAATTATTTGTGATGGGTTTTTTTTCTCGTTAATGTTCAGTGAGGATACAACCCAAATCATAACTAACACCACTGCATGGTTTAAGTTGAGCTTTCTCTGACCTTTGGGCCTCGCTTCTATTCTACAAAAAGGGCTAACTCAGAAAGACATCAGGAATCAGTTTTGTTTCAACTGCAGTGATTTGGCTGCTTCTTTTTCCTGTTGTTTTCCAAAAGGAGCGCCGTGTCACTGCTCTTCAAATTTTGCTCCGGTTGTGTTCGGTTCCCGGCAGCATAATTCCCGGCTTCCAGCAGACGTCAAAAGACTTTCTTACAGATTAAAAGTTGAAAACGTTACCCGGCCGGCCAAGGAATCGATGGCCTGGCTCGGGAAGTAAAAGCTGTGACGGATCTTGAGCAGCACTCGAGCTTCTGTCAGCCTGTTCTTCCAGGGAATGCTCTGCATGCTTGGCAGCTGCCAGCAAGAAAGACTGGGGAGTTCAGGGGGCTTGACACCCAATCTGTGGCTGCAGAACACCCAGGGGGGTCTTTCCTTAAAGAGTCAATGTTTTGTAGCCATGAGCTCCATCAATTCACGCCACTGTATGCCAAGCTTTAAGATGGTTCCGCCGCACCGGAAAATCTTGCAAAATCTTTCACTGCTGAAATAAAAAAATAAAATAAAATAAAATGAATGCTTAAACAAAGAGCTGCCCTTGAGTAGACGTCAGTGATGATTGGGTGTCTATGACTCGGGTACTGAGAGCCCACCGTGCATCTGGTCAACATCTGTTGAGCTGGTCTCAAAAGGTGCGTTAAGGCCAAGTTCTGCATTGCCGTCCTACAGTGGCGCAACAGAATGCTAGGCTGACTTCTTGTTGGCGGCATAAAATTGTCCTCACTTTATTTGTCTATCTGAAACAGCATGGCTGCTACGAACCAAGTTCGCCTTTGACTTTTTATCTTCATATCAAAGTCAAGTTGATGTTAGATTAGGTCTACCAGATATTAGATAAAAGACTTAAGCTTACCCGCTAGGTTGTTGTGACTGTCCTTACTTGACACCTTCCGATCTCTAAACACCCTTGTACACATTTCCCAGTACCAAGTTAACCCTTAAAATACCATGGAGGCGCCGGCTCTCCGTTTAACAAGTCCTATTTAAAATACTGTAACTCCACAACTATTGGGCTAGGACAAAATTCAAACGGTTCCTAAAAGAAAAGAAGACAGGTTTTCGACAAAACCCTTGATTTCAACGACATTATATCAAAGTAGTTCTCCAAAACACCCATAAGGTTGCAGCAACTTCCCACAATGGATTATCGCTCAGGCATTGGTAGTGGAGGGTTGGATAAAGACACATGTTTGTCTGGAGCAGATTGAGCTCAACCAGAGTAAGTAATGCATCTTGTAAAGCATTTTTTGTTCCTAACCAATAAAAAAATACAAAATAACATTTGAATGGTTTGAACATTATTTCATCAGTTTTGATTGTCAAAGGGGCCATGAGTTGGTGGGTCATGTATCTGTTATTATTCTATTCTACATTGTTTTATCATCTGATATTTTTGTATTTTTTTGTACATTATCATTTTTATTATTTCAATGTACCTGCCTTTCAATTATTCACTTTCCTTCAAGGCTGATACATGCCTATCTTTTAGGATGGATATTGCTGATTACTATCATCCCCTCTACGGGGAGGATTCAGGGTCACAGTTGGTGCCAGATTATCCAGTGAATTATATGGACAGCGGGAGATCAAGACTCAAAAACTTTTTTTTATGTACTTATAGCTGTTCATATTTCCAGTTTATGTTATCTTACAATGTTATGTTCAGTTCAAGTCTCTATCTTATATTCCTGAAAATCCAAGTCAATTTTTGTTTAGATTTTATTTAACTGTTATTTCATTTCCTTAACCAATAGAAATGGTTGATATTGCCGATATTGCGATATGGAAAGTTTGGGTTCTGAAGAAAAACGCCAAGGTGTACTCCATCGTAAGATAATTTCTGACTTTTTATGGTCAAAATAACAAAACAACTCCAGGGGGCCTGCATGATACTTGGTCAATAAATGGTTAAGACCATTTTGGTGAGTATGTTTGAGATAAGACTATTACCACCTCATGATTTAAAAGCTCAACGGCTGTCTTTTCAATTTTTCAATAAGAATATGCAGTCTCCTGGTTAATAATTCCAATGTAGCAAACATTGAAGATAAAAGAACCAGGCTGAGGTTCAGATCAAACTATTGTAACGCCTTCTATTTTTACTTAGCCCATTTGGGTGAAAAACATTTTTTCCGTGTTTGGGAAAAAAAAACTCAGAGGAAATTTTGTATCCAATTTCTAGCAAAGCACCTGTCTCCGGATGCAGACCCCAGCGGGAACGATTGCTATACACTTGACAGGAAGGGCGTGTACCAAGTCGCATACAACAAGGCGCAATCACCTGCGCCCGTCGCTCGTACCCTTTGGTCGTGCCCATGGCTTGCGCCTTTCGCCTGCACCTGAGTCTCGCTGCAAAGGGCAGCTGTTTGCCGTGTAGCTTTTTAGGCAGCAGCCCGAGGAATGCTTTCAAAAGAAACAGTCACGGATAGCAAGATTTTTTGCAACCTCGCTATTGTGAGTGCCTTTACCAGCGTGGGGTGGATGCGACTGCAAACCCTTTGCGTCTTGCTCGGGCCTTCAGGGGCCAAGCGTGACAACGCCTTAGTCTAGTTAGCAGCCTTTGGGCTGGTTTGTGCTCTGTGTTTAATTGCGTCCTACCGAAAAGAAACACGCCTGCCTTCAAAGCCAGCGGTCCAAAACCAGGCTGCATTTGCCGCTTTGGGTAGGTGTCACGAGGTCTATGACAGACCCAAATGTGAGACACAGGGGATGTGTTCCAATCCCACTAGGGGGGACATTTATTTAAACAGCAGCAAAAAACTGTGAGACAGGGATAGTGAAGGTTTTCTTGAGAAAGAGGTTTGTGAGAGAGGGGCTCTTGGAGTAAAAACAAATCTTGAGGTAAATATTTGGGCATGTCTTTAAGGAATGAGACTTGGAGGGACGATTGTGGGACCAGGAGGGAACCGGAGTAGGAGATAGTGTGGCGGGTCTTGGAGTGGCGAAACTGGGACGTGTAAGGCGAGAGGCTTGTCGTTTTGGTGAATTGGGAATCAAAAACGGTTCCGGAAAGTGAGGAGGGAGTCTGGGGTATTTATAAAGGTGGCTGATTGTCTAACTGAGGGGTCGGGATCCTTTTTGACTCAAAGAAAAATAAAAGCAAAAATACTGTGATGTTTTTTTCCATCAGAGCCACACCATATGTTTGAAGACAAAATACAAAAAAAACCCCGCCAAACTCCAGAGAAAAGATCATTCTTCAGCGCATTTCCTTTCATTGTGTGACGTTTAAAGGTTTGATGAAATATTTGAAAGAATAATCATTCCGAGCCTGTGTCCCATATCAATATAGCCTGTGTCCCATATCAAAATAAATATACCTCTTAAAATTGGTCTCCCTCCTGCAGTTACTTAAGAGTGTTAAGGCTCAGTTTTATTGTCTTTTTTCTGTTAAACATTGGTTTTAAAGTAAGGTGTAAGTAAAAGTTATTTTGTAAAAAGGTTACAAAACACTGCATTCGAAGATACCAACGTATTAACCTTCAGTGCAGATGGCACGGGGCAAAGGAGAAACAATGCGTGCGCGCTGTGTATAGCTCGACAGTTCCTACCACTCGTCCAATCAAATTGCTCTACATGCTTCGCTAGAATTTCTGGGTGAAATATTTGTTTTCGGGTACAGCTTGTTATATGGATTTTTATCATAAAGCGTCTCCGAAATCTACATAGATTGTTTAATGAGCTTCCATATAATTGATTATTTAGCGATTTACAGGGGTCTGTCAGTGTGTCATTTGACTCCAAACTGTAGTTAAAATTGGCTTTTATATATACTGGACCCTGTTCCATCTAGATTGTCTCAGCTTTGCATGTGCGACAAATGACTTTTAGCTAAGTAATATACTGATTTTTTTTCTTTTCTTTTTTTTTTTAAAATCATATGTACTCACGAGCCATACGTTTTCCACCCCAAGTCCAACTGAAAATACCTGGGGAGAGGAAAAAAAGGGGATTGGAAAATGGGGTAAAGCTGCTATCTTTTGGGGAAAAGAGGGACTGCAGGAGCCAAACCTTGCCAGAGGGGAGAGCTCATTAGAAAAGTGCCGCTACGCAAGTCACAACAAATGAAAAGAAGACACCTGACTGCTGCCAGAGTGAGACACTCCAGCGTGTAAGAGGTTTTTAAAGGGATTGCCGTGACTTGTTTATAGCTTTATGCACTTGTGTTGGCCCACTGAGGCCCACGAACTTGGATTGAGTCACATCAGCCTTGGCATTGCTTGATTGTACCAAACAGTCAAAGTTTTCCAAGTGTTTCCTTTCACTTATCTTAAGTAAGCCGAGTTGGCCTGGTTAGCCCCAGGTTTGGCGGCTGATGCATTCTGACAGTTATTTTAAGTCTTCGTTGGCGTCTGCCAGCTTTGATTTTAAAACATGTTTCAGGTTTGATTCCCTTTCTGAAATGGAAAATCGTAATCCAATGCCTGTTCCAGCCAATCATATACAATAAGGTACCGACTGAACACAAGCTGGTTCAGATCACCATTAAGATTTTGAATCAAAGATCCTGCCTCAGTCCACACAACTGGCAGATGAATGAAGACCTTTGTCTGCACTTTGATGCTTTTACTCTCATCTCGAAGCGTGATTACTATTTAAGGGATTGCTATGTAGCTTTGCCTTCAAGCACTTCTAGTCAAACTCCATTGATGAACTAGCAACTTAAGGCCAAAAGTCAGGTTTGATACAAAAACTGCATTGAACCATTTTTTTTCACTGATATGCTCTACTCATATTCTTTCCCCGGACCACATATCATTTCATTGATTTGGTCATGTAATTTATTTCAACCGTGTTTTTCCTGTTTTTGTTTCTTTGAATGCACTGCAGAGGACTAGAACTTGATAAAAGCCTGTTTTAGTCAATCATTCAATTTAATTGGAGTGATGCAAATCAGAGTGATAGTAAGTAAACCCCATACCTGAGACCCTTGGAGTCTACATCTGAGAAAAACTGAACGACTCGATGTCGTCTGGCCAGCAAGTCCATAAAGAGTGTTTTGCCACAAATGATGCGAGCCTTGGTGCTTGCGTTTCATTCATCAACGTGAATAGGCAACAGAAACATGCCGCGCTGCCAGTCATCACTCCATTAGAAGGAAATTCAAGCCTTGCATTTATCGCCAGAACCTCTGGCCCCACTAGCTTTACCTGTGCACCGCCTTCAATTGGCCTGCGGTTATGTATTCTCGAATGACACTGAGCCTTCTGTGCTCTGTCCTCTCCTGGTTCAGATCCTACCTATCTCAGATAGGACGTATTGTGTTAGATATAGGAAATTAGCTCTGAGCCATTTTGTGTTACCTGTGGCATTCCGCACTCTTCAGTACTTGGACCCATTCTTTTCAGCATTTATATGCTTCCGTTAGGTGATATTATTTGCAAGAATAACATCACTTTACATTGCTATGCAGATGAAACTCAACTGAATCTTCTAATGGAGGAATCTGCCCCACTTAATTGATGAAATGTGGAGACCTGCCTCACTGAGATAAAAAGATGGATGTTACTTAACTTCTTGCACCTTAACCCTGAAAAGACTTACATTTGAATTAATGGTCCATCTAAACGTCGTGACTGCAGCTAGTACAAAATGCTTCAGCGAGGCTTTTGACTAAGAAAAGGAAGTTTGATTTCATTACCGCAAATTTACCTCAACTATATTGGCTCCTTGTCAGTTTAAGATGAGATTTTAAGGTTCTGTTGGTATAATACTAAATTACGCATGTACTTGTCCCTTTATATCTTATAGATCTAATTTCCCCCTATGTTCCTGCTCTTAGCCTTTGCTAGAAAAATTTGGTCTAGCAGTGATCCAAGAGCCAAGAAGAGATCTGCAGGTTCGAAAGTGTTCTCTATTCAGGCCCCTGTGCTGTGGAATGCTCTTCTCTCTGAAATTCGATCTGCAACAACTACACTTAAAACACACTTATATCTTTTAACTTATGAATAACCTATATTGATGTTGAGAATGTTTGTGTATTGTTTGTTGATGCCCTTGCAACATTCATTTTGGCCTGGTCATCCTGGAAATGGGATTACCTCATGTGCAGTCCCCTCTCAAGGTTTCTTCATTTGCCTCATGCTGGGTTTTTGAGATTTTCGTTGCCCTCATGTAGGTTTTAGGTTAGGGGATGTTGTAATATTATTCGATATTAGTCCGTGCAGCCCTTTGAGACTTGTCCATGTTAAATTCATGGATAAGCCAGCCTTTTTTCCTGCTTAGGCCCTCCTAACCGAGGCCACCCCTTGTTTTGTAACCTTGGAGTAAGCACAACTGTCAGGAGAAAACCAGCGTGCCCAATCCGAACAGAACGGACAGATGCAAGATTTGCAACCGGGCTTAGAAGTCTTTTCATCAGCACAACACATTTGGGGTAATTGCAGTGGCCTATCTCCATTATCAGCTCCCACCTTCCCCTCCTTGGGGTTATATTTTAATCAGCTCCTCTCATGTTAAGCTGAGGAGAAAAAGCCCCACCAGGCAACGTGTCATCAGGGACCAGATAACCGCCTGCCAGGTCAGCGCAGGTCAGTTATGATACGCAAGGCGGGTGTGGGGCTCATAAATGCATGAGTGGAAGTTTACCAAAAGGTTAAGTGCATTACCTATTACTAAATGAATAATGTAATCAAGTACTCAAGTTAATATAACGGATAAACTCATAATAATGACTATGTATGCCGTGACATGTTACAATAGTCTAACAACGCCCAATTTGATAGGCGTAACCCTGTGCTGTCTGTCACCAGATCACAGAGCTGTTGTCATTGGTGGGAATAAAACTGGGGCGGAAGACATAATGGTTCCAGATGTAACATTCACGTTTGGAGATTTTATCTGCATTTACTGAAAAGCAAATCCATTTAGGTGGTAAGCGCGACAGGGGCAGATTTAGCATTTATAGCTCATGGCAAGGTAGTTGCGGCTTGAAAATCTCGATGAGGTGCTGACATTTTGAAAATTCAATTGAGGCCCTGTATAACAAGGGGCAGAGATTGGAACACCCTTTTATGGTCAAATTCAAAAACTTTCATGGCTAATTTTTCAATGTTTCCAGTACCTTCAAAGGAAGAAATTCAGCGCTCATAAAAATAATATTTTTTTGGGTTGACTTTGATGACTGAATAAAGAAGCTATTTTGCTGCCAGCACCTACTTTGTGTTGATTAGCTGTTCCTATGTACAGTGAAGAAAATTAGTACTCGAACACCCTGCTATTTTGCTATTTCTCCCACTTTTCATCATAGGTGGATATCTACTGTGAGAACTAAAAAGAAAACTCCAGAAATCACATTGCATGATCTTTTAAGGATTGATTTGTGTAATATAGGTGCAAATAAGTATTAGAACACCTGAGAAAATGAACGTTACTATTTGGTACAGTCGCCTTTGTTTGCTATTACAGAGGTCAAACGTTTCCTGTAGTTTTTCCACCAGGTTTGCACATACTGCAGGAGGGATCTTGGCCCACTCCTCCACATAGATCTTTTCTAGATCAGTCAGGTGTCTGGGCTGTCACTGAGAAACACGGAGTTTGAACTCCGTCCAAAGATTTTCGAGTGGGTTCAGGTCTGAAGACTGGCTGGGCCATGCTAGAACGTTGATATGCTTCTTACGGAGCCACTTCTTGGTTTTCCTGGCTGTGTGCTTCGAGTCGTTGTGGTGTTGGAAGACCCAGCCACGACTCATCTTCAATGCTCTGACTGAGGGAAGGAGGTTGTTCCCCAAAATCTCACAATACACGGTCATCCTCTCTTTAATGTAGTGCACTCGTCCTGTCCCATGTGCAGAGAAATACCCCCAAAGCATGATGCTACCACCCCCATGGTTCAGAGTAGGGATGCTGTTCTTCAGATTGTACTCTTCATTCTTCCTCCTTTAAACACGCTGGAGTGGAATTATAACCAAAATGTTCCATTTCTCTCATGACTCCTCTCTATCATCCAAATGGTCATATGCAAACTTAAGACTGTCCTTGACATGTGCTGGTATAAGCAGGGGTACCTTTCTTGCCAAGCATGATTTTAAACCATGACGTCTTAGTGTATTACCTACAGTAACCTTGGAAAAGGTGGTCTCACCTCTTCAGATCGTTGACCAACTCCTGTCGTGTAGTTCCGGGCTGATTCCTCACCTTTCTTAGGGCCCGGTCACACAGCTGTTTGCGTCTGTATCGCGGTTGAATCACGAACAGAAATATCTGCCCGTGAAGCAGACGCTGTTGGATGCTTTGAGATCGCGATACAGACGAGATACAGCTGTGCTTTACACGCGGCAAGAAATTCACACGCGGATGGCCGCGCGAAAAAGTTTTGCGCTGCTCAAAACTTTAGACCACGGGTAACCGCGGGCGGCATACGTGGTACACACGTGGATATGACGCGGTACAGACGCGGAACGACGTGCTACGGCCGCGGCGAGGGCGTGGTTACACGCGGGTAGGACGCGGAATTTTAGCGGGTAATCGCGGGTGGAGCACGGTCATAGCACGTTTGTTCTGCGCCTGTATCGCGGTGTCATCACGTGAATTAGCGTAAGTAACGCGTGTGACGGTCAAACGCCTTTCTCCGCGTATATACAGCGCGATTTGCCGAGCACACGTCAGTTGTGCTCGAGACGTCAAGGGGTGAACATGGATCCCCGTCACCGTAGTGACCTCGTCTTAATCCATTTTTATTTCTTGACATGTCTTTTCATTTCATAACAAGATAATAAAATAAAAATGAAAAACTATTACAATAATAACATATTGGCTTCTTCTTCGGTGCCATAGCTTGAAATCTTTATCTTCACGGGACTGTGTCTTGAGCGGTTATGATTTCTACAGCCCGGCTCGGCAGCTTTTATACCCAAGGTCCACACGCTGAAAGGACGTGGAACTGACGCGATGAGGAAGCGGAACAGTCGCCGGCGTCTCTTTTGCGGGCATACCACGGATGACCAGCGGGTTGGTCAATTTTGCGCATTTTCTACCGCGGGCAACCACGGGCAAAAAAAAAATCGCAAAATTTTATCCGCGATACAGACGCAAAAGGCTGTGTGACCGGGCCCTTAGAATGATTGAGACCCCACAAGGTGATATCTTGCATGGGGCTCCACTCTGATTAAGACTGTCATGTTTAGCTTCTTTCATATTCCAATGTTTGCTCCAACGGTGGACTTTTTTTCACCAAGGTGCTTGGCAATTGTTCCGTAGCCTTTTCCAGCCTTATGGAGGTGTACAATTTCGTCTCTGGTGTCTTTGGACAGCTCTTTGGTCTTCTCCATGTTACAAGTAAAAGTCTGTTTGATTGTATGGGATGAACAGGTGTCTTTATGCAGGTAACGACCTCAAACAGGTGCCCTCTGATTCAGGATGATACAATGAGTGCAGGTGGATTTGTAATAGGCGGACTACCAGGTATTTCAGGGTCAGATTGACTTGCAGTTTTAAATATGTCCACTCCAGAAAACTGTATTTGCCTACTATCATTAATCAACCAGGGGATATTGAGGAAACCCATCCTTATGCTATTTTATTTGAAACAAAACAGATGTGCTGTTTTGGAAATACAAAAATGCAAAAAAATAGCACCTGGGTATCTTTGTAGAAGTTCAAAGAGTCTTTAGCTCCTTTCTATAATAGGTATGAACTCTAACAGCAAAGGTCCCATATTTACATAAACATTTTCATTAAAAAAATAATAGAAAGCAGAAGTAATTTTTAAACAATAAATGAATCATTTAAATCATACTTATTTTTTGTGTGCTATTTCTGTCAATTTTCAGTCTGCCATAATTTCCCAGAGGTAGATAAACAGTGGTGGAAATAAAATATTTTTTTTTCTTTGTTTACAAATGCACAGTTGATAAACACTACACAAGATTAAATCTTAGTGAAGGAAAATATATTGATGGAAAAAATCCCTGCCTTCAGCTTTGCTGCTGTTATTTCAAGTTTTGATATTTTCTGCAACAAGATATTATAGATTAATGGTATGGTAGCTGTCAATAGCACTTGTTTTTTTGATTGTAGTTCATTGTTAATGAAGAATGGTTGATTCTGGTTAATTCTTGTGGCAAAAAGTTGAAGTCATGGATGGCTACAGGCCTTTCCACTTGTGATTCACATTCATTTTTAGTTGATTGATGAACAAGAATAGTGGAAGATAAATTGGTCAATTATACCAGTTTTTTCCAACCAGTGTGCCGGAGCACACTAGTGTGCCGTGAGACCTTGTCTAGTGTGCCGCTGGAATTTGCCCAATTTTATCTTTCCAAAAAATCAGGCCATTATTCAGTATTTTTGCAATCTTCAGACGAGGAACTGTAATAGTCGTCCATATCAGTAGGTGGCAGCAGATTTTTATAAACTTTTTATGTACTAATTATCTGCTCTTGAGGTAGCACAGTGTCAGGAAGGACCAGAACAGAGCAGGGGACCCCAGAGCGTTCGTTACAAGTCTTTATTTGGGGAAGCATAAGGGTTAGCGGGAAACACGATGACCGTCGAACGTCAGCAGCAACGTCGTGAAGACAACTTCGGAAGACGTAGCTAATCGTAGCGTGGGACGGAAGCAGGTCGAGTTTACCAGGACTGGAGAGAAGATCGTAGCGTGGACGGAAGCAGGTCGAGTTTACTGGGACTGAAGAGAAGATCGTAGCGTGGGACGGAAGCAGGTCGGATCGGAGGCAGGCAGGCAGAATCAGGTAAACAAGAAGGCACAGGTAATCTGGAGAGTCTTACGGGGTACAGAAGTAATCCTCCGACCAAGAGGTCTCGGCGTAGCCTGCTTAAAAAGGGAACATGAACCAATCAGGAAGCGCATTCCAGCGCGCCAGATGATTACCCCAGGTGGCTCCAATTGGGTAATCATGACAGAACCCCCCCCTCAAGGAACGGCTCCAGAAGTTCCCCAGGAAAAAAAATAATAAACCCACGGCACGTCGCAGGGTAACACAGGAAAATCAGGAGAGTCAACTCAGAAGAGTCGGACTCAGGGGGGTCGGATTCAGAAGAGTCGGACTCAGGGGGGTCGGATTCAGAAGAGTCGGACTCAGGGGGGTCGGATTCAGAAGAGTCGGACTCAGGGCGGGCATGTTCAGAAGACTCGTACTCAGGGCGGACATGTTCAGAAGACTCGTACTCAGGGCGGGCAGGTTCAGAAGAGTCGGACTCAGGGCGGGCAGGTTCAGAAGAGTCGGACTCAGGGCGGGCAGATTCAGAAGAGTCGGACTCAGGGCGGGCAGATTCAGAAGAGTCGGACTCAGGGCGGGCAGATTCAGAAGAGTCGGACTCAGGGCGGGCAGATTCAGAAGAGTCGGAGTCGAACAGGCAGGCATGGGAATCGAACAGGCAGGCATGGGAGTCGAACAGGCAGGCATGGGAGTCGAACAGGCAGGCATGGGAGTCGAACAGGCAGGCATGGGAGTCGAACAGGCAGGCATGGGAGTCGAACAGGCAGGCATGGGAGTCGAACAGGCAGGCATGGGAGTCGAACAGGCAGGCATGGGAGTCGAACAGGCAGGCATGGGAGTCATTGCGCAGTCATACGGCCGGAGGTGCCTTAGCCAATTTTGCCACGTCGGAAAGGACTTGCCGAACTGCACATTCTGAAGGGGAATTGCGCTGCTGATTCAGGCTTTCATAGTGGTCAGGGAGCAAATGTACGAACGCGGGGTCCATTCTGGTCGGAGGATTCTGTCAGGAAGGACCAGAACAGAGCAGGGGACCCCAGAGCGTTCGTTACAAGTCTTTATTTGGGGAAGCATAAGGGTTAGCGGGAAACACGATGACCGTCGAACGTCAGCAGCAACGTCGTGAAGACAACTTCGGAAGACGTAGCTAATCGTAGCGTGGGACGGAAGCAGGTCGAGTTTACCAGGACTGGAGAGAAGATCGTAGCGTGGACGGAAGCAGGTCGAGTTTACTGGGACTGAAGAGAAGATCGTAGCGTGGGACGGAAGCAGGTCGGATCGGAGGCAGGCAGGCAGAATCAGGTAAACAAGAAGGCACAGGTAATCTGGAGAGTCTTACGGGGTACAGAAGTAATCCTCCGACCAAGAGGTCTCGGCGTAGCCTGCTTAAAAAGGGAACATGAACCAATCAGGAAGCGCATTCCAGCGCGCCAGATGATTACCCCAGGTGGCTCCAATTGGGTAATCATGACAGCACAGTACATTTAATAACTTCATTTGTTTAACAAAGTGGTTTAGGATTGCACTGTAAAAAATAAAAACATAAATAACATCATTCTTTTTTATTTGAAGTATTATTTTCTTCTTTTTATATACTAATTATCCGCTTTTGAGGTAGTACAGTGAAGTATTTGACATAACTTCATTTTTAAACATTTTCAACCGACGGTGTGCCTCGAAACTTTTTTATAGAAAAAAGTGTACCTTGGTTCAAAATGGTTGAAAAACACTGAGTTATGAAATGTACATTTTAAAATGTACATCCATGTTGTATATTAGGACTGGTGTAAAATTACAGCTCTGTTGGATATTAAAAAAATGTTGTGCGAGTCATTAATCTTGGTGTGGCACACTGATTTACAAGGACATTTGAAAGTGGCACTCCACTCCAAAAAGGTTGCTGACCCCTGCTCTAGACCTTGGTCTGACCCTAGGCCTGGTGTTTTTAGTGTTTATATGCTTGATTACTCTAATGCAGTGTTTTTCAACCTTTTTTGAGACAGGGCATGTTATTTACGTTGGAAAAATTTTGCGGGACACCACTAACCAAAAATGTTATAAAATGACACTAAATAGTATGTTTAATTACAATATAATTTATAATACCCCCAGTTTTTATATCACAGACACTTGACAATGAAATAATATTTGCAGAAAATGATCCATAAACGTTTTATAAAAGTTTTAATTTAAAAAGTGACATTGGATAATTTCTCACGGCACACCTGAAGATTTCTCACGGCACACTAGTGTGCCGCGGCACAGTGGTTGAAAATCACTGCTCTAATGTATTGCTTTCAGGTCTCCCAATGTCTAACATCAAAAGTTTTCTAAGACAAGAAAGTTTGACCACATCACTTCTATATAAGTTAACTTGCACTGACTCACAATCCGCTTATGATGTGACTTTAAGGTTCTTTCACTAACATACAAATGTTTGCATGGACTTGCACCCAACTTTCTCTCAGATTTGATTTCCCCCTATGTTCCCGTACATAACCTCCGCTTGAAAAAAGGCCGGTGTCCATTCCACAGCCCGGCGCTGTGGAATTCTTTGCCTCCGGAGATAATATCTGCAATCTCAGTGGAAGACTTATGACCCACTTCTATTCAATAGTTTATGATTGATGCCCACCTCATACTTTTCTTTTTCTGACTGCCTAACTGGTGGTGAGTTAGCAGACCAGCATCTGGACCTGAAGCATGTCAACGCCTGCATTGACCGGACGGATGAGATTGGAAGCTGTGTCGCTGCTGTCATGGACTTTTTCGACGAATTTCAACATAATACCTATTGTTTTCTTATATTGATGTTCATCATGTTTTATGCACTGTTATCCATTGCTAAATCTATTGTACCCTGGTCATCTGGAAAGGGGATTACCACTTTGAGGCCACTTCCCAAGGTTTGTTATTTTCCCTGTGCTGAGGTTTTGAGTTTTACCTGCCCAATAGTTGGTTTAAGATCAGGGGATTGTGTAATTATAACCTGTGCAGTCCTTTGAGACATTCTGTGATTAGGGTCTTTACAAATTAATGTGACTTGACTTGTGACATGAAAGAATATTTATGTGTATTTGACATACCCATTACATTAAATTCCATTTCTTTTGAGGGCAGCCATTACGCTGACGTGGCCCTTGGTGAAAATGAGTCTGACACCCCTGTTTCACTCTTTTTATTTTCTTATGTCCCCCAACAATTTTCTTTTTGCCTTTGCCTTTCACTTTTTTGGGGACTGCTCATTTTTGTTTGTCCTCCTTGCCTTGCTTTTGCTTCTCTCCTCTTCTTCGCTCCACTTGTGCAACCTCTCAATCTGTTGCCTTCGTCTCATCCTCCAATTTTGCGTTTGTGTCTTTGGGATCTGTCTTGAGTCCCTGCAGCTAATTGTGTCCTTTTTGGAACCCTCTTTTCTCTTTCTTGTTCCTGCCATCAATCTTTATTTGCAATCCTCCCTTTTTTTGCCGCTTTCGTCTTTCAGCCCTTACATGTGTCCTTCCAATCCCTTCCTCTGTCGTTCTCTGTCTGTGTGATTCATGTAAGTCTACCCTGTCTTTTTGTTTAATAATCATGGCCTGCTGCTCCTGTGGTTTCCTTGCACCCTGTTGATTTGTGCCAGTTCATTCCATGGATGTCTGAAGAGTTTCTTCCAGTTGAAATGAATCTGACATAGGTCAAAGAAGCTGCTTATGTTTTTTTTTTCCTGAGGCAATTGTGAGAGTTGGTGCTGAATCTGGAAGATGTTACCAGCAGAAAACCGGTTGTTAGCATGTAACTGCTACCATAAATTTTTAAACTCAGAGATAAATCTCTGTTCTTTTTCATTTGGTTCTAATAGTAAAATAATAATATCACACTATCATTATTACACTGCGTAATAAGATTTTCAATGGGCCCATTCAAATTGAATGGGCCCACCCAGAATGCAAGGGGCCCATATGTTTCGATGGGTCACAAGGGGTGGACCAAGTGGGTTAATGTCCCAAATAGCATTTAACGGTGGGTAAAAGGTGGATGCCAACGAGTAGAGGACTCCTTGGCATGTAAGTGTTAGCGTGACTCGTTAGCATATATCAATTAGCATGTAGCAGTTACCATATAGCCGTTGATAAGTAGCATTTCTCATTAGCATGTAGCCGGTTGCATGACTCGTTAGTATGCCATTTCATAAGGGTAAAGGTGATAAGTATGAATGTAGCAATTCGAGAGGTATCAGTTTGTTGTCTGTGAGCTGTATGGAAGAGTCTTGATTAAGAGAGTGAGAACGAATGAGGTGGTGATGGAGGAGCAGAGTTGTTTCAGGAAAGGAAAAGGATGTGTGGATCAGGTGTTTGAAGTAAGATAGGTGTGTGAGAAATATTTAGCAAAAGGTAAGGATGTTTCTTTGGCTTTCATATACTTGGAAAAGGCGTATGACAGAGTTGATAGAGAGGCGTTGTGGCAGGTGATGGTAATGTATGGAGTGGGTGGAAAGTTTTTGGAAGCATTGAAGACTTTTTATGTGGACAGCAGAGCATGTGTAAGAGTAGGGAGAGAGACAATTGAGTGGTTCCCTGTGTTGACTGGTGTGAGACAGGGGTGTGTGATGTCACCATGGCTGTTTAATGTGTACATGGATGGTGCAGGGGTATTTGGCAGAGGTGTAGAGATGATGGTGGAACGGTGTAGCAGGTAAGTCAGTTGTTGTTTGCCAATGACACGGTGCTTGTGGCTGATTCTGAGGACATATTGAGAAAGTTAGTAATGTTTGAATGTTGGGAAGAGTAAGTTGATGAAATGTTCACGTAATGGAGTGGGCATGGTGTTAGAAATAAGGTTGCATGGACAGGTGCTGAAAGAAGTTGAAAGCTTTAGGTACTTGGGTTGTGATGTGGCTGCAGTTGGTGGAATGGAGCGTGAGGTATTGCACAGAGTGAATCAAGGAAGCAAAGTTTTGGGTGCTCTAAGAAGTGATGAGCAACAAGAGTATCAGTATGGATGTTAAGAGGGGACTGTATGAGAGTATGATTGTGCCGACTGTGTTGTATGGTGCAGAGACTTGGAGCCTGAATGCAGATTTGAGAAGGAAATTAACCTCATGTGCGGTGCCATCTAAAGGTTTCTTCGTTTTCCTCATGTTGAGGTTTTTCTTGCCATCCTGTATGTTTTAGATTAGGGGACGGTGTAATAATAGTCCCCTAATAATAGTGGTTTGCAATCAACTGTGGTTTGTGCAGCCCTTTGATACTCATTGTGATTAAGGGCTATACAAATAAACATGACTTAATAATATTAATTCGCATTCTGGCATACAGCGTTACGATGGGGCATGCTGGGAGCATGGCAGCGGACAGGAAAACGCTACAGAGAGTCATCAACACAGCCCAGAAGATCATCGACTCCTCTCTGAAGGACGCTGCCAGCTTGCCATACCACAACAGAGCCATCAACACTATAAAAGACTCTTCTTCCCACAGGTCCACTAAGGCAAGGACAAACAAGCTCAGACACAGTCTCTTTCACATGGTCATCAGCAGCCTAAACAAGCATGCAAAACTGTGAAAATAATTATGTTGTGTCTTGTTTGGGATTTTTTTTTTGTTTGCTGTTATTGCCCTACTTTTTATTGCACTTGGGCCAGTCTCTGAGTACTACCTTTATTTATTCTGACAGTCTTTTATCTTATTTTTTCTCTTTAAAGTATTTATTACATGTTTACCCTGGAATGCCATGTCTAATTTACAAAAAGGACACGCTATAGTAAAAACCCATGAAGTAAAAACATTTATTTATTTTTCAGATAATTCTGTGACATTCCAGAGTGACGAGAGCAGTGGAAATCATAAAAACACACAAAAATAAGATTTAGAAAATGATTTATTTTCACGAGAAGTAGGTAGAAAAAGCCGACAATGTTTGTCAATTTTCTAAAGTGAAAGGAGTTTAGGTTACATCAAAGCGGGCTCTGCGACTCACGCCTGATACTGGGTTAACCAACACTAACTCAAACAATCAAAAGACAAGAACGCAATAAGATGCAGAATAAGCACTCAAAGAGTAGATTTGTCAACGGAGAACTCACACTATACAATTCTGCAACATTTAATGATCAAATATCACACAGTGTCCCTTTAAACTGGACAACAGGAAAACCAAAAGTCATGTTTCTCAGGTGTCGGGCCTTTCATTATCCACTTGAGTCGGCCGGACCACATGGAACTCTGCTCCAGCCGAGTGGAAAAGAAAATGTTCTCGATTGGGAAAGCAAAATTAAAAGAGGACCTTCCGGGAGCGTTAGAAGAGACCAAGCGAGAACATTGACGGCCGGACGCTGTTTACAAGCTTCTTAGAGTTGTGCTGAACAGAGCAGATTTAATTCCCCGCTAAGTTCATTCTTGTAGCCGTCGGTTGGAAAATGCTGTTTTACTTATGATCCCAAGAGCCAAGAAGAGTTTCGCATGTTCGAGAGCGCTCTCCATTCAGGCCAAGGTACTCTCGAATGCTCTTTCCTATGAGATTCAATCTGCAACCTCAGCGGAAATGTTTAAATCTTGGCTTAAAACACACTTTTTTTCTACGGCTCATGACTGAACTATTTTTCATGTTGACGATGTCTGTGTATTGTTTGTTGATCCCCTCACAAGATCCATGTCTGCCCGGTCCTCCTGGAAGGGGGATTACCTCATGTTCAGTCCTGTCTCAAGGTTTCTTAATTTTCCTCATGCTCAGGTTTTCAGTTTTTTCTTGTCCTAATTTAGGTTTTAGATCAAGGGATGGTGTATTGATAGTCTGTAAAGCCCTTTGATACGTATTATGATAAAGGGCTATACAAATAATTGTGAATTGACTTGATCCTTAAGATTGTGGAACAATTGGCTACAAACGGCTTGCAGACTGCAGTTTGGAGAACTTCATGGGTGCTCAAGGCAGCAAAGGACTGGAGATGGTCATGTGTGCATAGAGGAGAGCGAGGGAGAGTGAAAAAAGAGAAAAGGAGGGGGAGAAAGTGGCACTGCGCAGGAAAGAAAAAAGAGAGGGAGTGATGGAGAGAGACAACCTGGAAGAGACAACTCACATTCGAGTGGTGGCGGCAGCCGACTACGGGAGCGCAACATTTTGCACATTCCCACAAGAGCGGCAAGACGCAAGGAAATCGCTTCAGTAATTATTTTGCCACTTGCTTTCCTCCAAACGCTGGCGTAGCAAGCTCTTTTATAGCGTTTCCACAAATCTTGCCTCCGTCCACATTGGGTCTCGTCCCTCTGGGTCAACTTTGGACATCTGCGCCAGCAGTGGGAACTTGTGGCATCCTTTTGGCAGGTGAGTGCGAACCCTCCGCCTTATCCTCCTCCTTCTCATCCTCCACCATGACGTGGATCCTCAACCACTCATTTGCTCTCTCATCACGGCCATTGTGCCCGGTGTCGTGCCCAAATCCGACCCACACTGCAAAACCTGACTCCCCTCTGCGTGAACTATGCTTCTCGGTGCTGCACTTCCAACAGAATGTTTGTTGCGATCCTAGTCTGTATAATGTGTTTATTAACCCTTTATTGATCAAGTGGGGGTTTTTGTCCACGAGTCCATAATTATGGTATGAGTGATTAATTTTTGACATTGTTTTTAGAAGAACCAAAACTTTCAATATCAGGCAAAATCTACCTTAACTATTTGTTAAGAAAATGCAATAACAGTTTCAATGAAAATCAAAACAAAATACGGACTTGGATTTTTCAGTATTATAATGAAGTAGAGACTGAAACTCCAAATTGACATATTGAAAAATAATATAAACCGGAAAGATAAACTGTTATAAATAAACACCCCAAAAAGTATTTAAGTCTTTCTCTCTCAGTGTCCATATATCTTACCGGATCTCTGGCGCCGACTCTGATCCCGAATCCTCTCCAGTACAGGGAAGAATGGTGTTCAGCAGTATCCATCCTAAAAGACAGGCATGTGTTAGTCTTGAAAGGAAGGTAACTAATGGAAAGGTAGGTACAAAATAAATAAATAATACATACAAAAATATCAGAGAATAAAAACTAAATGGAGTAATAGATGAAAACAGATACATGACCAAACAACTCACCCTTTGACAATGAAAACTAATAATCACAGCAGCTAAATGTTAGCATGTCTGCAGCACAGTTCTAAGGTCATCGTTTCAAATCCAGCTACCAGCCTTTTGGTTGCAGATAACAAATAATGCTTTACCTACTCTGAGATTGATCTACTTCAGACAAATGTGTTCATTTTTGCATGACATTCTATTGCTTATGAATAATGTTTGTTATGGCTAAATCCATTGCAACCTGGTCATTATATTTTACTTTAATTATTTATAATTTGACTTTTATTGTTTAATGCAGCCTGGTCATCCTGAAAGGGGGATTACCTCATGTGCGGTATCTTCTCAAGGTGTCTTCATTTTCCTCATACTCATACTGTTTTTCCTTGCCCTCATGTGCAGCCCTTTGAGACTCCGTGTGATTAAGGGCTAAACAAATAAACATGATTTGACTTGACTTCATCCAACCGTCCACTATAAATGCCTAAGAGATAATCAATTGTGGGAAGTTGCTGTGAGTGTTTTGGACAACTACTTTATTGTAATTTAATTGAAAACAGGATGGTCTTCTCTTTTTTCAGGAACCGTTTGAAGTTTCTCTTTTGGCCCAATGGTTACGGCTAATTTAATTAGCACTTGTCAAACAGGTGCACCTGCACCCCCTTTGTAACCAAAGAGTTAAAAATATTGAATGGCTTAATTAAAACAATAAAGTGACCATAGTCTATATAATAGGTTTATTGAGACATGCAAACGTCACCAACACCAGGGTGACTCAATGTAGCTTAACACTATAATGCTCAAGTACCCAATTAGTTGTGCACAAGTTGACTTTATTTGATGTACTATAGTACCCTTATCGTAATGCATATTTATTGTATGTAGTTGTTCACTGTTCATCAATCTTGTTTGTCAACCTCCGAAAGCTCTACTTGTTGATACTCTTATTCGTGATTACAAACTTGAACTGATTGGTCGGTGTGAAACTTGGTTGAGACCGGATGAGTTTTTACCATTAAATGAGGCTTCTCCTCAGGACAATGTGAGCTGTCATGTAGCACCCTCTTTGAAGAAGGGTGGCGGTGTCGCGCTAATTTCTGAAAAAAATACTCAAACTTACTCCCCCTACCTCTAATATTCATAAGGCGTTTGTGGCTCTTGTTATGCAGTCCTCTTTAATGTCAATTTATGTAGTAACAATTTATCGCGCACCAGGACCATATTCAGTTTTCTTAGATTAATTATCTGAACTGTGTTCTGACCTAGTAACCTATGCAGACAAAATAATAATCATGGGGGACTTTAACATTCATATGAACTCCCCACTCAGTTCACTTACTGTTGCGTTTCGGTCTCCAATTGATATATTTGGTTTACTGAACTGATTGATTTGCCGACTCATAAAGATGGAAACACGCTAGACTTGTTTCTGACTCGGGGAGTTTTAACCTCAAATGTGACGGAGATACCGTGTACTACGGTTATTTCTGATCTTTATCTAGTTACATTTGAGGGGCTGGCTAACTGTTGTATTGAAAAAATAAAGGATTTAGTGGACACAATAGAAGCACTGGCATAGTTTCCGAGCTCTCTGATCTTCTTTCAGAAGTAGTTGCGTCATTTCCTTTATACAAAGGCTCTATTGACTCACTTTTGAATGAGTTTAATGCTGCCCTGACTGGTGTCCTGTATTCAGTAGCGCCCCTACGACTCCAATCACGACCTAAAAGACGCACACCTTGGTTTACTGATGAAACTAGATCGCTTAAACAAGACTGCAAGAAATTTGAAAGAAAATGGCGCGCTACCAAGCTTGAGGTTTTCCGTCAAACCTGGTGTGTCAACTTGTTAAAGTATAAAGCATCCCTTGCCTCTGCAAAATCGGCCTATTTTTTAAAGGTGATAGCGGCACAAAAGAATAACCCCAAAATCATTTCCGACACTGTAGCATCGCTAACGAGGCAACAGATTATTCCAGATAGTTCTACCCATTCAGCGCATGATCTTCTTTAATAAGAAGATTCAACGCATACGGGAAGACATTCTAAAGACAAGGTTAATACATCACTTATTAAAGGGCTGAAATCTATAGATGCGCGACATGGTGGATGTCCAGGACTTTTTCATGATTTAGTGATCTCATCTCATCTCATCTCATTAGCTACAACGCTTATCCTCGGTAGGGTCGCGGGGGCGCTGGAGCCCATCCCAGCAATCATCGGGCAGTGGGCAGGGGACACCCTGAACTGGTTGCCAGCCAATCGCAGGGCACAAGAGGACAGACAACTCACTCGCTCATTCACACCTAGGGACAATTTGGACCGGCCAATTCACCTGAAATGCATGTTTTTGGAATGTGGGAGGAAACCGGAGTGCCCGGAGGAAACCCACGCAAGCACAGGGAGAACATACAAACTCCGCACAGGAAGTCTGGAACTGGATTTGAACCCACGCAGGAGGTTCCCAAGACATGAACTGTGCCGCACATGCGTTAACCACTGCGCCGCCGTGCTGCCCGATTTAGTGATCTGTCACTTGATAATCTTAAACAGGTGGTGAATACGGCCAAACCGACTATTTGCCTGTTTGACCCCCTTCCGGGTTCGCTGATTAAAGGTCTTTTTGGGGTCCTTGGCCCTCCAGTTCTAAATATTATAAACATATCACTCTTCTCAGGTGTAGTTCCAGCCGCTTTCAAGTTCGCTGTTATTAAACCTACACTGAAACGACCAAACCTTGATCCAGAAAGCTTATGTAATTATAGACCTGTGTCAAACCTACCGTTTCTTTTTAAAGTACTTGAAAAAGTTGTGGCACAGCAGCTGAATAATTTTATATCCGAGAACAATTTTTTTGAATCTATGCAATCAGGATTCAGGGCTAACCAGTCTACTGAGACAGCGCTGATTAAGGTAACCAATGATCTTCTACTGGCAATGGGCTGCGGCACTTCATCATTCTTGCTGCTGCTGGATCTTAGTGCTACCTTTGACAGTGTGGACCATAATATCTCACTAGAACGGTTGGAAAAATGGATTGGTCTCTCAGGAACCGTCCTTTTATGGTTCAGATCCTACCTCTCAGATGGGACGCACTGTGTTAAATATGGTCAAGTCAAGTCACATTTATTTATATAGCCCTTAATCCCAAAAATGTCTCTAAGGACTGCACAGGATTACAATTACAAAATTGCACAATTACCTGATCCTAAACCCGCATGCGGGCAAGGAACAACTCAAAGACCTCAGCGTGAGGAAAAAAGAGAAACCCCGAGAAAGGACCTTATACATGGCAATCCCCCTTTCAGGATTGACCAGGGTGGATTACAATTAGCATTACTGTACACAGAATAGTAAACATTAGGTAAGATGTTGAAGATGTCAGGAAAAAGCATTACACCAACGACACCCCCAGCATGTAAACTAGTCCAGAAAGTCTATGACGGCCACGACGCAGCTTGACATGCTTCAGGTCAGACGCTGGTCGGCTGACTCATCTCCAATCGTCCTTCCCCTTCGTATCAGCCAGGCAGGCAGTCGGAAAAAGACAGGACAATACAGAATATAAGGTGGGCATCAATCATAAGCTTTGCAATAGAAGTGTGTCTTAAGCCTCGATTTAAAAACTTCCGTTGAGGTTGCAGATCTTATCTCCGGAGGCAGAGCGTTCCATAACACCAGGGCCCGGATGGAGAACGCTCTCGAGCCTGCAGACTTCTTGGCTCTCGGAGTCACAAGTAGACCGGCATTTTCCGAGCGCAGATTCCGTGCAGGAACATAGGGGGAAATCAAATCAGAGAGATAAGATGGTGCAAGCCCATGCAAACATTTATATGTAAATAAAAGAACTTTAAAGTCACATCTTAAGTGGACTGGGAGCCAGTGCAAGTTGGCCAATACAGGAGTAATATGCTCAAACATTTTGGTCTTAGTCAAAAGTCTAGCTGCTGCATTCTGAACCAGCTGCAAACTTTTGATGCGGGACACCATAAATCAATACATTACAGTAATCAAGCCGAGAAGTAATAAACGCATGAATTAAAACCTCTGCATCTGAATGGGACAGCATCGAAAGAATCTTCGCAATATAACGGAGGTGGTAGAAAGCTATTCTATATATATTTTTCACGTGTAACTGAAATGACAGAATAGGATCAAATATGACACCTAGATTTTTGACCCGAGTCACTGTGGGTGATATTACATTTGTTACTGTGTACCTGACTTGTGTTACTGTGTACCTGACTTGTGTTACTGTGTACCTGACTTGTTAACCTGACTGCCCATATTGCACATCTGGTTAGCTACTCTTCTTGCACTATCGGCACTATGGTAAAATACTACACGTAGCCAAAATACAATACAACATTATTTATATCTGTACATTCAAGGAAACTGTGGGGGTCAGATGCATCGACATTTCGTTCTGTATACACGTGTACTAGAATGACAATAAAGTAGATCTGAATCTGAATCTGAATCTGAATCTGATTTGTCTAGGTTCAGGGTAGTGTTTGAAAACAACTGACGACAGTGAGCTGGATAATCAGCATTTCAGTTTTTTCTGGGTTAAGGCGTAAAAAATTAAGTGACATCCATCTTTGAATCTCAGTAAGGCAAGCCTCCAGATTTCTACAACTTAAATGTCCAGTTGTTTCCAGTGGCACATACATCTGAGTGTCATCTGCATAGCAATGGAAACTAATATTATACTTGCGGGTAATGTCACCAAGCGGGATCATATAAATACTAAAAAGAAGGGGGCCAAGTACAGAGCCTTGAGGAACACCACAGGGGACATTAGATTGTTTAGAGGTCAGATTGCCATAGTTAACACATTGCATCCTGTCTGACAGGTTGGACCTAAACCACGAGAGTACAGTCCCTGAGATACCAATGCGTTCTAGACGAACCAGTAATATGTTGTGGTCGACCGTATCAAAAGCAGCGCTGAGATCCAGCAGCAGTAACATTGATGAGGCACCGGAATCTATTGCTAAAAGGAGATCATTGGTTACTTTAGCCAGGGCTGTCTCAGTAGAGTGATTTGCCCTAAATGCTGACTGGACAGTTTCAAAGAGGTTATTTTCTGACATGAAGTCATTTAGCTGCTGTGCAATGACCTTTTCAAGTAAATTTGCAAAAAATGGCAGATTTGACACTAGCCTAAAAAACCTAGGCTTTCTGGGTCAAGGTTAGGTTGCTTAAGCGTGGGTTTAATGACGGCAGACTTGAAGGCTACAAGAACAATACCCGAGGATAGCGATATATTAATAATATTTAAAACTGATGGTCCTAAGATCCCAAACAGATCTTTCACCAGTGAAGCTGGAAACGGATCGAGCAGGCATGTAGTTTGTTTGGCCCTACTGACCATCTGTGCTAGATTATTCCTGTCTGACAGGAATATTGTTGACAGGTGGAGTAGCATGATGACTATCGGTAGAAAATAATGTTATTTCGTCTCCCTCCTTACCTAACAAGGGAGAAACAGAGGTAAGAAGCACAGAAGAAGATGCTATAGAAGAGTACAGATCAGTGTGTATGGTGCAGCCAATAGAACGCTCTAAACTATAAAAGCTATATGAATTGCATGAATCTAGCATAGCGCTAGTTAGCTCTGGCGTTACAGACTCCACACCCGTGGTTACAGGTTCACTAATCACCTGTGACCTGGCCAGCACTAGTGTACCCTGTCATGGAAGGCTTAAACAGTAATCTATATTTTTAGAAAGAGTGAGAGCACCTTCCCAGTTAGGGAGAAGGCCGTAACTCCTCAGCAGGTCAGGTCGGCCCCAGAAAGCAGGCCAGTTATCCACAAACCTAAATCCCTGCTGACTGCAAAATCTAGCCAGCCACCGGTTTAGCGAGACTAGTCTGCTAAACCTCTGATCATTGCCTCTCGCAGGCAAGGGGCCAGAGACAATTACTCGATGGCGACTCATCTTTCTGGCGAGATTACAGGTCCTAATAATATTTTTCTTTGTAATCTCAAATTGCCTTATTTTAGTATCATTAGAGCCGACGTGAATGACTATATTGGTGTAGCTAGCCCTGTCCTGGTGTCTAGATTTGCATGTCAGCTCCCTCAAATTAGCCTCACTGTCGGGTGCTCTGGCTCCAGAAATACACATAAACGTGGCTGGGGTGCTAAGCTTTATGTTATGGGTGATGGAGTCACCTATGACTAGGGTGCGGGAGCCAGTAGACCGGGATGGAGTGGGACTAGCTAGGGGGCTGAACTTGTTATGTGTCTGAATTGGCTCACCGCGATTAGCATGCAGTTTAAGGCTAGTGCTAACCGGACTAGCAGGTTCGCTACAACCCACGCTAGCAGTGGTGTCTGAGGCACCTATCATTTTCCGTTTAAACTGCTCTAGCTCACGGACACAACCCTCTAGAAGGGCTACTTGTCTACAGAAGCGGGAGCAACCTTTACAGCAACCCATACTCACTTGTGAGCAGTCAGATGCCGAAAGAGCGTCTTAGCAGCTATGCGAGGGGATGCCCTTCAACAGCAATCGGCAGCAGCTTCCAACTGTAAAACAAATGTGCGCGGCACTTACCTTGCGCCAATCGTCCGAGATACTTACCCGAAACTTTTCAACTGTTCGAGATAAAAAGTCTCAATCCAGAATTCTGCTATAGTAGGAATCTGAATCAATCTCGTAGTCGCGAGGACGTGAGCAACACAAAAACTCCCGCCACTCGATGGTATATATGTGTATATGTATGTATGTATGTATGTATGTATATATATGTATGTATGTATCTATGTATATATGCATGTATGTATGTATGTATATATATATATATATATGTATGTATGTATCTATGTATATATGTATATGTATGGATGTATATATGTACAGTAAGACCTCGGCTATTGCAGTTAATGGGGACCAAAACCACCCACGATAAGTGAAAATCTGCAAAGTAGCGGCGCACCTTCAAAAAAATATATATATATTTTTAAATTATTGTTTTTTTAGACCCGGTTAATGGGGAACAAAACCACTCGCAAAAAGTGAAAATCTGCGAAGTAGCGACGCCCCTTCAAAAAAAAAAAATCTCATCTCATCTTATCTCATTATCTGCACCGCTTATACTTATTAGGGTGACGCTGCGTCCGCCGAACTCGCTCCGTCGCCCGGTAGTGACCTCCGCCGACCGCAAAGCTCTGAAGCCGCGAAGTAGCGAGGTCCCACTGTATATATGTATATGTATGTATGTATGTATGTATATGTATATATACCTGTATATATACCTGTATATATACCTGTATATATATATATATATATATATATATATATATATATATATATATATATATATATATATATATATATATATATATATATATATATATATATATATATATATGGTGAAATAATATTTGAGTCCTTTAGTGTTACCTGTGGTTTTCCGCAGAGTTCAGTATTTGGCCCCCTTCTTTTCAACATTTACATGCTTCCATTAGGTGATATTATTCGCAAGTATGATATCAGTTTTCATTGCTATGCAGATGACACTCAACTATATTTTCTGATGGAGGAATCTGCCACACTAAACTGTGGAAATTTGGAGGCCTGCCTTGCTGAGATAAAAGAATGGATGTCACTCAACTTCTTGAGCCTTAACTCTGAGAAGACCGAAATGCTAGTTATTGGTCCATCTAAATGCCGTGATATATTCTCAAAAACGGCTCTCAACATTGAGAAATGTAATATCACCCAGAGTGACTCAACTTAGGTGTCATATTATATCCAGATCTGTCCTTTCAAACACACGTTACGAATATTAATAGAACAGCTTTTTTACATCTACGCAACATTGCTAAAATTCGCTCTATGCTGTCTCAGTCGGATACAGAGATCATAATTCATGCATTTGTTACCTCCCTTCTCGATTACTGTAATGCACTACTCTCCCGTCTCCCGATGTCCAAAATCAAGAGCCTTCAGCTGGTACGACACGTGTCACGGCATTGAGCCGAGGGAAGAGGACACGCTCCCACTCCAACTCCACAAAAAATTTGCGGCCTAAAATGAAACCTCATTTCAGTATTCAGCTTGGGAAAAGTGTTTTGCCTAAACTTGATCAAGTTTTGCACTGACAACAACAATGATATAGAGACTTTGCCAAATGTGTTCATAGGAGTAGGCGATACTGTGAATTTTGGTATCAATCTAATACAAATAAATACAGCGTAGCATCGATTGATACCAATACTCACCCTTTTGCTTAGAAATGCCATGGTCATTGAACCCCTTCCTCTAAGTTAGCTTATCATAGTTATGATTTACATACCGCAAAGATTTTAGGCGATGTTTAGTTTTTCTTTCAAATAACTACAATGCAAACTTTAATAGTATAAAAAACAACCGTTTTGAACATGGAACACTGCTTGAAAAGCACTTTTGTAGGGAACATTTGACTGACACCATTTCCTTGCCAAAATATCCCCAGAATCTCTTTTAGCACATTATTAATTGAACTCCGGTGCTTGAGTGTTCACAAAACCAACAACACCAAAAGAAAATGAATCTGGGTTTACTCTAGCAAGGAGTTGTCCACCGACAACAACCAAAATTGAGACTTTGACAAAGGCGATAATTCCATTCTTCGTTTTTAGACCCTTTCACTCAACTGTTTTTGCTTCCTTTTGTCTTGCACCTAGTGCAGGTGTGCCTGACTAAATGGCCCAAACCCGTCCTGCTTCAAAATATTTTTGCAATGGTTAATGAGTGGCCATCTTGAGTTGGCAGTCAGTCATGTAGATCTAACCCTCAATCCTCCATTTCGGGCCAAAGGGGGCACAACCCATCCTGAGGGTCCAAGTAAGTTAGCGTCCTGAGGGTCAGAGTAGGCGATGATGGAGGATATATATATATATATATATATATATATATATATATATATATATATATATATATATATATATATATATACATATGTACAGTGGAACCTCGGTTCTCGACCATAATCCGTTCCATTTCTTCGTAGGAAAACCGATTTGTACGATCACCGAAGTCGTTTTTTTCCATTAAAAGTAACTTAAATTGTTTTAATCCGTTCCAACACCCTAAATGTTTACCACGAAAGTAAACATGAAGCTAACCCAGGCTAATCGTACGTACGAAAGATTACGCTAACATGAATATCCTCCACTTCCGATATAGGGCGCAGCGGTCGAGCACATAAGGACATGTTTGCCCCGCGTGCAAGCAGGTACCCACGTCTTGTCGGGCACGACCTCCTGCCATTTACGTGGCCTTTCAGGGCTGCCATGACGCCCCAAGAAGCCCTGGCGTTCCCTGGCTAAACATGAGCGACCGTCATCTTGGTTGCACGCTCGCTCAATCTGGCCTAATATTGGTGGGGACAAAGCTATTGCTTGATATAGGTGGTAACATGTCCCCTCCGTCCATGCCAAATCCATGCCTTTCAGCACATTTTCACTGCAGTAGTCCTCAAGTGTCTTATCAGAATCGTCCGGTTGTAATGGTTTTAAGTAACGGCTTAATCTATGTGGCTTTGTTGTCTGTTGCCAACATTTTTAACATATCAGTCACCCGGGCCTGGGTGACTTTGTTGGCCGTCTGCTGGCGGCGATGTAAGCAGGGGCCCGACTGGCCTTACCCGCTCGGATCTTCGTGTGTCAGTGGTGTGTACAGTGAGGGGGTTTCCCTTTAGCTTGTAGGGATAAGTCCTTTAGACAATGCTGTCTGGGTCAGTATCATCATCAGAGTCTTTTGGGTCGGGAATCAATTTGTAATGGCACATATGAGCAACAAATATTCTTGACATCATCCTTTTAGTTGCGGGCACGACGCAGCAGGAACATACGAGAAGGAGAAGGAAGATTACCAAAACTTCGGCAAATGGTGACAGGATCTTCATCAGCACCTGAGGCCAGTTGCCAGAGTAGAGCCAATCGAGCCATCCTTGTTGAACGTCTTTTTCTTTGGCCATTGTGTTCCTGAGGTTCTTCATGGTGGCTAGGGCATCGATGATTGTCTCATTTTCATCCCCTGCAGTGGCCCTGGTGAATCCAGGCACACCGACAGTCATGGGGGCGACGAGAAGAACCCTGCAAGGGCCGTCCCAGCTTGAACTGGACCAGGCCCCTCGCTCCACCAGCATCAGATCACCAGGGGTCACCTGTGTGGATGAGAGAAACAGAGATTAATAGAGATAAATAGAGGGAAATAGAGATAGAGAGAGATAGATAGAGATAGAAGGACCTACCAATTTTTTTTTTTTCAAAATAGGTTATACTAATTAGATGTTTATCCCCCTGTTGAGATATTTCCATATGGCTCAATTTAACCGGAAAAACAACTAATTCATTTATTTATATATTTGTAAAATTTCTTAAATTATATTTATATATATTATTAGTGAAGGCAAAATCCCGCGCTTTAAGTTGCCATATCCATTCTGAGCACTATATCCCAAGACTCCAAATCAAAAATAAACAATTTATTTTTCAAAATTGTTAGCTCTAAATCTCAAATTTGGCTTTTTACTAATTTCAGTCACTGAATATGTTTAACTATTATCATCATCAGAATCACTCACCCTGATTTGAGTGACATGGTGTTTTCTTAGATAGATAGATAGATATTTTATTCATCCCCGAAGAGGAAATTCACATTTCCAGCAGCATCCCTGAGCTGAGAACAATACAATAATAAAGCAAGAAGAATACAATATACAAATACCCAGTGTGACGTGCAAATACCCACTGTAGCGTGTTATATAGAATAACTAAATAGTGCTACACAGAGTACATATTGCAATAAGATTCGGTAATATGCAATGTAGGTGGTGTGGTTTACTGTGGGCTTTTACTCTGCCGGGTAGAGTTAAAGAGCCTCATGGCATGAGGAAGAAAAGATCTCTTCAGTCTGTCCGTAGTAAAAGACAGTGACAGCAGTCTGTCGCTGAAACTGCTCTTCTGTCTGGAGATAATGCTGTGTAGTGGATGTGATGGATTGTCCATGATTGACCGCAGCTTTTTCAGTGCCCGTCTCTCAGCTACTGTTGTTAGGCTGTCCAGCTCTTTGCCCACAACAGAGCTCGCTTTCTTAGCCAGTTTATTGAGACGAGAGGCATCCTTCTTCTTGACGCTGCCTCCCCAACACGCTGCCGCATAGAAGAGGGCGCTTGCCACTACTGTCTCATAGAATATTTTCAGGAGCTTTTTGCAGATTTTGAAGGAGGCCAGCCTTCTGAGGAAGTAAAGTCGGCTTTCTTGTTTGTGGATTGGTCATTGTACAAAAATTCTGTGTGTGTGCCCTTCTATTTTCCTTTATTTTTTATTTTCTTCTCTTGATTTTTATATGTGATATCTTGCTGTTGTCCATCCCTCTCGAGGTATATGACCAGGGTAGATAGTTGAATCATCAACTTTGCCAAATAAAACACTTTTACTGTTATGATTCACTCTTTTTTTACCTTTTTGTAAAAATCATAACCGATGCATTATCCTCTCAGTAAGTAAGTTTGTTTAAAATAACAGTATTTTACAAAAAAGGCAGGTAATTCACGCTCAAGGTGAATGACTCCGCAAAATGAAAAATGCCACCCAAAAATGGTTTCAATGTGGGCAATACCATAACGTTGTATGGTCATTCTAATTGATTTTATTTTATTGTTTTATATCATAGCATATTATTTTTGTGTAATATTTTTTTATCCGTCCAAAACTTCATAATTGAAATTTCAAAAAGCAATCATATGGAGAGCTTATTCAGAAGACAATTTTTCATCAATCGCGGACAAAACTAGTGTAAGATTTTAACTCTTATTATACTGAAGTCTGACCAAAAACATTTCACATGTCTCGTTCTTAAGTTAGAATTTACCAGACTCTTAAAAACTCAGTTCAACTTTTGTGAATAAAAGTGAAATAAAACAGAATTTATAATTTTGCAAAATAAATGTATCAATCTTGCTCATGTACATATACACTTTTTATTAACAAGACTCTATGTAACTTCAAGCAGACATATTCTTGAATGTTCCAGGCCTTGAATTGCGTATTCCACAGTACATTCATCATTTGAATGTTGCTCTTGGCCCATCAAAAGTACTTTTCCAAAATGTGTCCATCTCAAAAAAGAAATTACTCGATTGTCTTTTGTCAGTTCCACTGCAACTGGCTGACAACCAGTTCAGGTATCCCGTTAGCTGTCCGAAAAGCAGCTGGGGTGTGCTCCATCACCCCCGTGACCTCACTGCTGATAAGCGGCGCAGACAATGGATGAATGGATGTCTTTGTTAATTTTTCTTAACTGTGTTCCCCATCACAGCAAATAACATTTTGTATTGAATAACCTAAACTTCTTATATGTAATAACTTGTGAAGCCCTTTGAGACTATTTGTGATTAAGGGCTATACAAATAAAAATGACTTGACTTGACTTTACTATTAGCACAAGTATTAGCACAAGCTAGCTGTAAACACTGTGGGCAAAGCTAACTTCTTCATGCCCAAAAATTTTGGGAATGGCTATATTGTAACAGCTTCATATTTAGAAATTATGCTAATGGGTTCATGCTAATGAGTTATGCTAATGGATACATACTAAAAAGTGATGCTAACGGCTAAATGCTAACTTCTTTATGCTAAAATTTTTTGGTAATGGAAATATTTTAACGACTTCATATTTACAAATTATGCTAATGGCCTCGTGTTAATGAGTTATGCTAATGGGTACATGCTAAAAAGTGATGCTAACGGCTAAATGCTAACTTTTTCATGCTAAATAATTTTGGTAATGGCAATATTGTTACGACTTCATATTTACAAATTATGCTAATGGACTCATCTTGATGAGTTATGCTAATGGGTACATGCTAAAAAGTGATGCTAATGGCTAAATGCTAACTTCTTAATGCTAAAAATTTCTGAAATGGCAATATATTAATGACTTCACATTTACAAATTATGCTAACGGGCTCATGTTGATGAGTTAGGCTAATAATAATAATAATAATAATAATTTCCTTGTATTGTCATTCTGTGTAACAATGTACACAGAACGAAATGTCGATTGCACCTGACCCGTTGTAGCGAGCCGATGCAGCCGCAGCCAACAGAGGGCGCCGCCGACCACTTTTTAAGTCTTAGGAATGACTCGGCCGGGGCGCGAACCCGAACCTCCCAGTCTCAAAGCGGGCGCCTTACCATCTAGGCTACTGAGCTGGTATGGTTGTATGCGTTAAAGTGATGCTAACAGCTTAATGCTAACTTCCTTATGCAAAAAAATATTGGTAATGGCAATATTTTAGCGACTTTATATTTACAAATTATGCTAATGGACTCATGTTGATGAGTTTTGCTAATGGATACATATTAAAAAGTGATGCTAACGGTAAATTGTGAATTCCAAATAGTGTATGCTAGCGAGAGGATGCTAACAGCTATGTGCGCCGTTAGCAAAGTGTTGGGCTGGCATAGCCAGCCCAAATATTAGCACAAGCTAGCTGTAAACACTGTTGGTGATTAGTTGGGCTGGCATAGCCAATCCAAAGTATTAGCAATAAGAGCTTGATGCTATGCTTTCTCATACTAGCTGTAAAAACTGTTGGTGACGAGATGGGCTGGCGTAGCCAGCCCAAATATTAGCGCAAGCTAGCTGTAAACACTGTCCGCAATGCTAACTTCTTTATGCCCAAAAATTTTGGGAATGGCTATATTGTGTCAACTTCATATTTACAAATTATGTGAATGGTCTCATGTTGATGAGCTATGCTAATGGGTACATGCTAAAAAGTAATGCTAACAGCTAAATGCTAACTTCTTTATGCAAAAAAAAGTTTGGTGATGGTGATATTTTAACGACTTCATATTTACAAGTTATGCTAATGGGTACATGTTGATGAGTTGTGCTAATGGATACATGCTAAAAAATTTTGATAATGGCAATACTTAAAAGACTTCATATTTAAAGATTAAGCAATGGCCTCATGTTGATGAGCTATTCTTACAGATGCATGCTAAACGTGATGCTAACGGCTTAATGCTAACTTCTTCATGCTAAAATTTTTTGATAATGGCAAAATTTTAAAGACTTCATATATACAAATTATGCTAATGGCCTCATGTTGATTAGTTATGCTAATGGGTACATGTCAAAAAGTGATGCTAACGGCTAACAGGCTTCAGGTTTGAAAATTATTCTAATGCTAACATGCTAACGACTCAGCAAATTGAATGTGCTCAATGCATTCCTGATGAGCCAATTCAAACATAATGGCTCAATCCTTTCAAACATGTACATTTTAATTTTTTAATGTGTAATAACAGTGTTATTACTATGTTATTACCATGAATGTGATTTTTAGACCTCCACCAGGCATATCCTTGTTGCTAACGGTTATGGGCCCATCTCAAATGAACTTGCCAGTACCAAGTAAAAAAATTACAAATACATCTCTCATAGTTAAAAACTTTATGCTAACTCCTAATGCTAACAACTCAGCACTACCGGTTCTTTACCAACATTTGCCAGATCAATCACAACTCTTACAATTGCCGCGGGAATTGTCTAGTTACCTTGTATTATACACCACAATATCTCTATTACTCTATTCTTTTTCATCTATCATATTATCATTATCGAAAGTTCAGATGTCAAACGATTTCGTAATATAGCGTATATATATATATATATATATATATATATATATATATACATGTTTTTGTTTTTTACCTCTTAACACCCTTAGTCATTGTCATACTCTTTTAATTTTGTCATCATTGTTATTTTACTCACCTTTATTAACTCGTTTGATATTGTCATCATTGTTATTTTACTCACCTTCATTATTGATACCTTCCTCTTCATTCCAGTTCCTGGTTCTTCTATCTTCTGTGATTCTGTTAATAACTTGATTATCTTCAAAATTGATATTGACTTTCTTACCTCTTACGTCTTGTTCTCTTTTCTGTACCTCCTTGGTATGGCCATGGCCATGTGGAGTCCAAAAGAGCCGCATTTCATTGTTATCTGGCTCGATCTCCAGCACTTATGAAGTAGTGTTAGTGAAATAGTGTTACTGTAGACTTGATTTTGAAGTATTCCCACGGTAGTATTTTCATAATAGTTCCATAATAATATTTCCGTAGTATATCTGTAGTATTTTCTAATGTTCCTGTAGTTGTAATTTAGTAATATTATGTACCAGTATTTTATTATTGTAAGAATGAAGTAGTGTAGTGTTTGTATAGTATCTCCATAGTATTTTTGTATTTTTTTGTCGTATAATTATAGTATTTCTGTCATAATATTCATGTAGTAGTATTTAAAAGTATTTATGTAGTAGAATTTGTATTATCGTAATACTTTGCCATTACATTTCTTCTTCCTTTGTGATTAACTGCAAGTGAATGGCTGAATTAAAATAAATTAAACCCGAGAGGTTTAACTCGGACCCAAGTGTGGAACAACTTATTTGATTATTTTGCTTACCTCTGTGCTCAGCATCTTCTCTCTATAATATTATATGTGTATGAATTCTGTGGTATTTCTTTCTTCTTCTAAAGCAAAACAATATATTTTGTCCATGTTTATCAGCATTTGATTAAGTATTCATCCTTGCAATAATTTTCTTTTATTTTTGTAGCTTTTCAATAAAAGTACTGTTATAAATGGTAAAAAGTCTGCATTTATACAGTGCTTTTCAAGTCAATGAAGACCTCCAAAAGCACTCTACAATGTGTTGTGTTTCATTCTTACCCATTCACTTTAAATCAGCTAGATTTAAAATGAAATAATCTGCACTTATATAGCGCTTTTCAAGTCAAGACTTCCCAAAGCGCTTTACAGTGTGCTTCACATTTCCCAATAACGGCCGTGCGTGCAGCCATGTAATGCGCTAGCCTGCTTATTGGGGGCATTAGGGGTTCAGTGTCTTACCCAAGGACACTTCGACATGTAACACGGAGGAGTTCGAACTGCGAATTCGAACTGCGATCTCTTGATCCCAAGACGAGCACTCTCCCTCCTGAGCTAATGCTGCCCCACAGTTCAATTTTGAAAAAGTTCAGTTATTTGTCCCAATCTATGGTAATACGGTTAGTCTCACTCAATTTTCAATATTTTTTTAATTTAATTAACTTTCCCCTTTACATTTATTTTTCTTTCTTGTATGCTTTTTGTCTCTCTTTTCCAATTAAATCTACTATTTTAGCTTCACCTATTTAATGTGAAAATGAAGTTTTTTAATCTGCAACAAGTTATCTTACTCATTTGTATTCCAATCGATACATTTTCATTCCATATTTTTTTGAGAAAAAAGTATCAACGATTTTTCAATGTTTTTGCATGAAAAAGCCTTTATCCTAAATTAATCTATTCCAATTCACTCAATTAGATTTTTCCTAGTTTTCCCAGTCCTTAATTTTCCAATTTTAAACTGAAAACAGGAATATTTTATCTTTTTCGGTATTATTCTGGCATTATCTTGATTTAATGCATCTAAAATCACTCACTCATATTTTTCCTAAACTTCTCACTCTTTCATTTATCGATTTTCGATTAAAAAACAAAAAAATCAATTTCTCTTTACACATCATTTTTTTTAAACGATCTTCGCCAATTTTAAAAGTGATTTGCACCTCTTAGGAGTACATTGTTTTTTTCCAAACACAAATGACATAAAACATGTAAGACAATGGAAGAAAAAGATTTATAGGAAAGTTGAGAAACAATTCACAGGGCAACAATTAAGACATACACAGGGCCCAGACAAACTAATTTATAATTAATTTGGTTTGAATTGAAACATGCACACTCTTCTTTTTACTGAAGCCACGTAGTTTATTTTAATCGGTTTTATCTTTACACAATTTCCACAGGGGACTCCGCCATCCACGGAATTTTACTGTTTTTCAGAGGGTCCGCCGCCCTTAGTAGAACTGAACTAATTTATTTAAATCAGGGGACTCTACTCCATCCCCTGATCTTGGAACCAAGATGACGGTCGCTCATGTTTAACCAGAGAACGCTAGAGCTTCTTGGGGCGTCATGGCAACCCTGAAAGGCCACGTAAATGGCAGGAGGTCGTGCCCGACAAGACGTGGGGACCTGCATGCACGCGGGGCAAACATGTCCTCGACCGCTGCGCCCTATTATAATCGTGCCTAGCACAGCACTAGGACTAGAGTGCTGGCATGCATGCCGGGATCTCGAAAAGAAAATCATGGCTCCTTAAACCATTTCATTGAAAAATGAATAATCTTGTACCTGTTGTGTTACAAGTAAATTTTTGGCTGCATTATTCAAAATCTAAATACGACACAAGGGTCACATACAAGTCTTAGATTTTCAAATTGAACGGCGAGCCTTATCGTGCTATACAGGTTACTTATACAAGTTACTTATACAAGCCTTTAACATACTTATATACACCTAAAACATACTTATATAAACCTTAAACATACTTATGTAAACCTTAAACATACATTCCATACAAAATATATAAATTATAAATTCAACTTACTATAACGATTGCCCGGAACTTAACTCGTTCGTAAGCAAGGCAGCGTCTGTGATGTACTTTACAGTTTTCACCATATGAAAAAAAGAATTAAAGCTTCAGTTACATGTCTACCGTGGCCATGTTCCATCTTTGGTGGTTTAGCTTGGTGAACAGTCCCACATAACTGTTCAGAAATGTGTATTTTTGGGCCTGTGAGTGGACTCTGTCTTCATGCAAGTTATTCCGTACTTACAAAACGTTTGATTTACCCGACCCGGACACCCGATCCCGTTTAAACTGTTGGCATAATTTAAAAATTAAAGTACCTCTAATTTTTGTATTCGTACTTTCTTGGGTGAACGGATAATATTTACCTATAGGATTTTCAGGGCCTTTCGTCTCACTCACTAGCGCTCCTATCATCATTGTTGTTTTATTTTAAAGTGGCTTCTTCTTAAAATTATTCTAATTTTATATTAAAAATGCATTGTACCTGAATGCTATAGCCAGCTTTGTCCGAAGAATGGTGTCCTCTGGATCAATGGCTGAGTCCATATGAAGAAAGTTCTTTAAAAATGAAGAAAGCGCGGTCAGGTGTTCTTTTGTTCTGAAGCGTGGTTGAAACGCTAGACTGCGAACTCGTTTCTCAATCTCCAGCCATCTCGCCAGAAAATACACCATCCCAGGTTTTGGCACCAGAATGTCGGAGTCTATACAGATATAAACCAATTGCTGACCAAAAGAATTCAGGTAGAGGCAGGAAAAATAGGGTTTTTACTACTGCGCATGTAGGAGGTCGACCCGGCAGCCTTCTTGTTTGGCTAGCCGGATCTCTCTGGCTACATCTGGTTCCAGTAGGCGTATTTATTGAAAAGTCACGCATGCACAGTAAATGAATGGATTCACGCATGCGTGTTACATTACAAACAATGGAAATACATTAAAAACATAGATCTTTCAAACGTGACTATGTTTGTGTGTGTGATGATTACTTATATATAAAAAATAGAAAAACAGGTTAATTTCATAGCATAGGAGTCTGCGAAATAGACAACTAAAAGTAGCTTACTTTACAATATTTTTTTCAAACGTGTTTATTTATGTAGTTTAACATGTTATATATTTTTTTCACTTTATACTTCCTTTTTTTCTTAACTTCTTTATACAACATAATAATTCGTAATATAATGCATCAAAACAAGTGAGCCGTTTGAGAGCCGGCTCTCTTTATTGAGTTGAGCCAATAAAGCCGGTTCTCTAAAAAGAGACCAACTTCCTTTTACTACATCAAACCGCTCGCTTTGTTTGCAACGAAAAAAACGATACTGAGATAGAGGCTTCCGCGGCGAACTCGTTTGACTTGATTGGTTTGCCGTTTCGTGACACCGGTGTATACCGGATGGTACCCATAATTAACAAATTTGCCTTTTTCCGTACAGATTTTCTTGTACGTCGTACACGTCTTGCATAATAAACGTATTTTGTACGGCAAAACCGTACAGGTTGACAGGTATACTGCACTCTAGTGTAGCGGATGTGCAATTACACTTTATTCTGGGAAAGTTCAAATAAAATAAAAAGTTCCCTGAAGTCCAATGCACCCGCGCCCCCCTTGACAGAGGCTTGCATTTCCCAAAAGGGCCCGCCCCACTTTTTGAGGCTGCCGTACAGTGTAGAAGATTCTCAGGTTACACAATAAAAACATAGTTAAAAAGGATGAAAAGACAGGTGGAGACATAAATAAAATGAAAGAGATAAATATAAAAACAAAATTTGCCCGAAAGCACACCCAAAGAAAATGTAGCACTCAGATTTTCTGTATTCATGGTGGGAGACAAAGAAAGACCGACATTACGCTGATGAGCCACTTATTGGAAAGCTTTAACTCTTGGGATTCAAGATTTAGTGACGGTTTTAAAAAATAATCTATCTATCTATCTATCTATCTATCTATCTATCTATCTATCTATCTATCTATCTATCTATCTATCTATCTATCTATCTATCTATCTATCTATCTATCTATCTATCTATCTATCTATCTATCTATCTATCTATTTATCTATCTATCTATCTATCTATCTATCTATCTATCTATCTATCTATCTATCTATCTATCTATCTATCTATCTATCTATCTATCTATCTATCTATCTATCTATCTATCTATCTATCTATCTATCTATCTATCTATCTATCTATCTATCTATCTATCTATCTATTTACCTATCTATCTATCTATCTATCTATCTACCTTGGTCATATTCCTCAAGAGGGGTGACAGACAGCAAGACAAACACACACAATAACAAAGAAAATAAAAGGGGAAAAAATGTCACAAGAGTCCACTAGATCCAACCGTGTTTAATATTTACTCCAAAACACACTATAATGTCGACAGATAGAAAAAAAAATCTACCTAAAAGCATTCCTGATTTGTTTGATGATCCTTGTTTGGCCCAAAAACTCCCCTTTAAAAATCAATAGACTCGTTTATATACGGCCTGCAGCATTAGACATGGTCTCTGTAGTGTTGGATGTGGCAAGTGCTGCAAAAATAAAAATGTTTCATCCGTCCAATTACACGGTTGCTAGACGTAAAAATGACATTTCTAACAATCTTTAAGAACAGATAGTAGATAAACTTCAAAACAAATGTTTTGCTTTACAAGTGTGAGAAGTGCATTGTTGTTTGCAGTGATGGTGCAAAGAAAATGGCAAGGACGGAAAAAGGATTTTGGACTCTCATTGGGAAGTCCTCACTCAATGTTGAGTGGATTCTCTGAGTCATATGCACTGGTATTTTGTATTTTTGAATTTCAGATGCAAATAAAATAGTTGCAGTTACAGTTAATAAAGCTTTTCTTTGTTGTAATTTGGCCTATCTATCTACCTTGGTAGATGGACAGTAATTTGGCCTACATTCTCTTATTCTCTTTAAAGTTAGTTAGTACACATTGCAATGCAGGGTTGTACATAGGGCAATTATATAGATAAAGTACAGTGGTACCTCTACTTACGAATTTCAATCGTTCTGGGAGTATCTTTGTGACCTGAATCACTTGTAAAAAGGGACATAATTTGAATGTAAATGCGCGAATCCGTTCCAAGCCCCGCAAAATTAGGATTAAAAAAAAAAAAAAAACATTCAAAAGCATCCGAACATGATACAAATACATTTGCCGCATGATAAACATAAAACAGGGGTCAAATAATGTAAAAAAATAGAACAAAGGAAATAACAAAAATATGAATTTACCTTTTAACTGGGCTCTTTGTTTACTGGTCTTTAGCAGTGGTTTTGCCTTGGACTTTTTGAAAAAATGATCCGATGACGTTTGCTTTAGCCGTCTTTCGACAGTCCGTTGCTCGATACAGACGTCATCATAATGAGCAATAGCCTGACCTGTCAAAATATTTTCCTGGGTGATTTTTTTCCACAAAGTCCGAGACCTTATGGAATGTTGCCAAAATGTCTTCAATTCACCCGGTTGCCAGGTGTTTACAGAGCGGGAAGGGAACACAAAGAGCATGTCGGGATTCAAGCATACGCAGTGTGTTGCCGGGGAGAACTCTTTCTTCTTCCTAGGAGGGACATGACAGAAAATAGTTGAGTAGCACTGGGTTCACTTGGCACTGCAGTCCCCCCATGATGTCTCCTGACATTTTTGTGTGTGTGTTTCTGTTTTAGATAGTGCTGATTTGAGAAGAAACTGCAACAAGGCGCTCCCCTGAGCAGAAGTAACGAACATAATTTTTGCTCTCTGACCTCAAAGGAGAATGTGAAGCCGGACTGCTCCCCGGTTACGCTAACCCGCTCGCTTGGAAATGTGTGTATAAGAATCTGCAGGGAGTTTGACATTTGAGTCACTTCTTTTCCTACTTGCCCCTTTTTGTGTGATTCTTTTTGCCCCTCATGGGAGCAGGATGGCGGCCCGAAGCATGTCACGCTCCAACCTGGCTCTCCTGGCTCTCCTCGGCCTCCTGCTCCCCATGCAACAGGGATACTGCTCTGGATGGGAGGGCAGCGCCGACGGATCCGGGTCCGAGTCTCGGCGCCCAGGTGCAGCCCCCAGGGGTCGAAACAGGCGCAGCTGGGTATGGAACCAGTTCTTTGTGCTGGAGGAGTTTATGGGAAATGAGCCGCTCTACGTGGGAAAGGTGAGTGAGCCCTCAAACATTTTGAGCTAGCCTTATACAAATACGCAATGTTTGACACCTCAAAACCTCAAATTGGCCAGAAATTTTAATGTGTGCCTTATAAACGGATACGTGGATAGAAATGGAAAATGTACACAGTATTTATCCGTGTGCAAAACTACACGGGGTCTTACAATGATTGATCAATTGAAAAACATAGCTGATCATAATCGCAAAACATTCTTTGCAACTGGAATCAAACCAAGATCGCTGTGGTGAAAGTGCCGAAACCTAACTTCTAGACCATGGGTGTCAAACGAATTTTAGCTAGGGGGCCACATTGTCGGTTAAAAAAAAAAAAAACTCTCACAGTGCCGGACTAGTAGATTAAGCAAAGAACGAGGGGGAAAGGATAAAGAGAAAGAAAGAATGAAAAGGAGAAAAAAATAAAGACTGAAAGAAAATAACACAAAAAGAGAGAACTCAGACAGAGAGAAAACAAAGAAAGAAAAAGAAAGGAGACGAGAGAGAAAGAGAGATTGAAGGGAAAAAAAAATGTCCCTTGGTGTGAATGAGCGAGCGAATTGTCTGTCCCTGTGTGCCGTGCAACTGGCTGGCAACCAGTTCAGGGCTTTTCCTGCCCACTGCCCAAGGATTGCTTGGATGGGCTCCAGCACCCCCGTGACCCTACTGAGGGTAAAGCGGTGCAGATTATGGATGGATGGAATGGATATATATATATATATATATATATATATATATATATATATATATATATATATATATATAAAAATATGTACATGTCACAGCCCATTGGTCCCCGCCGTGTGGCGCCAGGTTCTGTCACGGTTGCCACAGCACCCAATTGGCCCCGCCCATGGATACCAGCTAAAACGCATTGACAGATTGCTGCCTGACTACTTAAACGCTGTCTTGTGAGTCTCCTGGTGTCAGAGTGTCTGCAAAACTCCTTCTGAACTCTGTTGTGATTTGTCAAGCCTGTGAATCCCCATTTTTGCGCGCGTTTTTTGCTTTTGTTTTGCCAAGCCCTGTGAATCTCCGTTTATTGCCCTGTTTTTTGCTCCTGTTTTGTTCTCACCCCAACCTGTTTGATTTCAATCCACTTCCGCGACAACGATCCCCAGATCGAGTGTGCACTCATTTCTCTTCTTCCCAATAAACTGTAAGTAACGTTGTGCGATTGGGTTCAGTTTCCTGTTGTAGTTCGTGACAATATGTATATATATATATATATATATATATATATATATATATATATATATATATATATATATATATATATATATATATATATATATATATATATATATATATATATATATATATGGAGAGAGAGAGAGAGAGAGAGAGAGAGAGAGAGCAAAAGAGGGAGGAGGAGAGAGTCAAAAATAGAAAGAGTAAGAGAGAAAGGAGAAAGGGTAAGAGAGATATAGAGATACTGTCCAACTGCCAGTCCTAGCCTCAGGCTGCTCTAGCGTCCGAGGAAAGGATTGCTCTATCTCTGTCGTCAGGAGATACTAAGAAAATATTTAGTTTGACTAGGCCGTCACGTGACGGGGCTTGCAAAACATTTTCTTCAAATTATGAAACCGATTTTTACGACGGGTCCTTGTGATGGCTGATTATGTTTATGGGAGTCGCCATAAATATCTTTACCGACCTGAGCCGCTCAGTAGTCTAGCGGCAGCCAGATGCTGATGACGCCTGTACCGCTATTTTACGCCTGGCGAACCTTATGTAACGTTTCCACCCACTAATATTTTTCCAAGAAATTGATGAGCCTGATTCTTTGGGTTGTTTTTTTTTTGTTTCAAAAACATGACATTCTTTTCAACAGACTTACAGAGTTATTTTGGATAAAACTCAAGCTTTGATTCATGACAAGAATGCCGATAAACATAAGAAAGGCATCATGACACTTTTTTTTCTTGTTTTCTCAACTTCATAAGTTGCTAACATCATGTACAGCAGGGTTTCCAACATGTTGCCCGCAAGAACGAGTTCTGAAAATAGCCCACCAATGATTAAAATATTTTTTTAGTGGTCTACTGAGTCTCCCTACTTCCAATAATTAACCTAGTAATAACATAATAACGACATGGTTGTAGCAAGATAAGTTCTTACTACACTAATCCAAACTGTGGGCCTGCCCACTGTAAATGGCCAACTAGCTCACAATATAATTTACAATTTCAACTAGCTAGTTTAATTTCCAACATTGTGCTTCCGAGCACCACCATGTCCCCCTAAGGACAGCTCAAGTCCCCGGAGACCTATTCTGAAAATTGCCCACCAGTTCTTCGTCATTGTGAAATTCTTGTCAAATATTTTTTAGCAGTTGATTGAGTCCATTTAACTCTGCTTCCACATTAACCTAGTAATAACATAGTAACAAGATCGTAATTGTTATTTTGAAATGGATATCAAAGTGGGAGCCCTTTGCGCTGTAACAAAAAGTAGCTCGCCACATGAAAATGGTTGGCTACCAGGAGAACATGTGGTGAATAACCCCTCCCTTTGAAATGGTTTTAAACAAAGACGTCCAACACAGAGACCTTGATGATTTTACTATAAACCGGAAACAAAGGGAAAAAAATGGTGCAAAAAAATGTATATTTCATTTTAACTTGAACTTTGCTGACCTAAAGTTATGCGTTCTTTTTCTGTAAGGCAAATTTTGTGGAACAGGAAAAGCCTGTTTTCAGGGAAACTATAACCGACCTGTTGACACGCTGACGCTTTTCGTGCCCCGCGCTTAAATATTTGATACTAAATATGTTACATGCTCATGCCCGTACCCAAAAATGCTAACTTGCCTCATTACAATAATTGGTTTCTCACGCGCAAACACATGAAGAATTTGCATTTTTTTTTACTTTTGTGGCAGGATTTTGAAGCCCGCCAGACAAAGTGCCAAAAGCGGTTTTGAGTTTTAATATCATTAGACTAAGTGGAGCTGCTTGCATGCAATGCCCTCCCCCAACCTCTGAACTTGCCATGTAAACTAAAAGTTCCTTGGGGAGCCTCGTTTTATTGTGATCCATATTGGGTCAGTATTCCAACGTTCTCCTTTACACATGATATTGCCATCAACAGTTTCAATTGCTGTGCCATCAACCCCTTTTTCTTTTTACTCTGTTTTGGATTAAAATGGAGCTTGGAGGCTAATCTTGATTTATCAGTTTTTTCGGAGAGGTGTTAAGCTGCTACAGAAATTGTCTATCACACACACATGGAGAGCATATGTCATCCATCTTCGAGCGTTCCTCAAAATCTTCACATGCTCTTGAGTCCGCCGTTCTCACCTAAAAGTCTGCCCTGTTCTGACATGAGAGGACTTTTGGGGGATGACGTGACATGTGGCCCAGCCAAAAAAGGCCCTTGACGCCAAACTTTTATAGCTGGAGATGGTGGCATTTTTCTACGGGCTTCTTTTTCCTGGACTGATTAACCACGGCGGAGGCGGTTGGATCGGCGGCGACGCTTCGGACTGCGTCCGGACAAGTGTGCTGAAGCTAGCATATGAAGCTAGATCCAGCCCGAGCCCAACCAATTCAGATGGTTTGCAGGACTGAGCCCAAAACAAACCCCAAATATTATATTTATCTGTGTATACTCGGATAGAGAAAACGACGACTTCACATCAATGACAGACTTTTTTAAAAGTTGGTGGGAAAATTAGAAGGCCATCTGTCATTTTGACGGCTTCAAAATTGGAGCATAACCCACAGTAACAGTACGTCCTTAAGAATGTAGCGCGGCACTTAAAGAGAGAGGGAGAGTTAGGTCTATCACTTTACATCTCTGAATGAAACACACAATAAGAAACACGCTAATGAGGAGATGTTTCAATTCCAGGCCTTATGCTCATCTGCCCAAAATTTCACCAACTCCTCTTTTTATTCACAGAATTGTTTGGGGTCGTTGGGGGAAGGAACAAAGAGAATGCAGCTTTACTCCACAGGCAAATGGCCCCTCATAACTGCAATCATTGAGGGTAAAACTGTACTGATTTCATCATGGTGTTCCTTCCACACCATGGCCCCTACTAGTCAAGTCATGTTTTTGTGAAATTAAATGAAATGATCTGCATTTATATAGCGCTTTTCAAGTCAATGAATTTCCAAAGCGCTTTACAGTGTGCTTTACATTTCCCAATAGCGGCCTTGTATTGCAGCCATGTAAGACGCTAACCTGCTTACTCAGGGTATTAGGGGTTCAGTGTCTTACCCAAGGACACTTTGACATGTAACACGGACAAGCCGGGATTCGAACTAGGATCCCTTGATCCCAAGACGAGCGCTCTGCCTCCTGAGCTACTGACGTTCTTAACCACAAGAAGTCTCAAAGGACTGTACAGACTACAGATTTTTATTACACCATCCTATGATCTAAAACCTAGAGGGTAAGAAAAAAGCAGAGTTGACTTCGACTTTTAGTCTGATTTCAAAACTTACCTGCAATTGAAAGCTTAAAAGCTGGAAAGAATCAAAGATACAGTAAATCTACCCTTCTGCTTCAGTGGTTTCCTATTAGCGGATGACAAGTGATGTCTTGGACATTATGGCTACAGTATGCTTAATAAAATAACAAACTTTAAGGGACAATATTTTTACACATAACCTTTAAAAAATAAACCAGCATGAGATGGGCTTAGCCTGACCCAACGGTAATGATTTTATGCTCGACTCGGGCTAAGTCTGGGCTAAAGATCTTACCTATATTGAATGAGTGCAAACAACCGGTTTCCTATTCCCATTTGAGCGTCACGCTGGAGCAGACGTTTTTCAAGTTGTCAGGGGGGATCTTGATTGAGGTGTTTAATTAATACAATAACGATACGCATTGCTATTTTTGGCTGTTCTTATCTATGATCTATGATCTTTTTATGTCAATGGACTGCTATAAACTGACATGAATTCTGTCATTCTTCTTCAACAATGCACTCACAGCTTCAATACGTCACACTTTTTTACAAACACAGAGAGGGCTCTATTATTATTGTGTAAAAACGGATTTCAATACAGACGACAGAAAAAAAAGAAAGCAGAAAAATGAGCCAGATTTGGACTCATTTTAATGATATCAATGGCTCTGAAGCAGAGTGCATTCAATCATTTAATCTTAGAGAGTGTTTATCTTTTTTTCTTTTTTTACTTATTTTAATGCATACGTTTTGCGTGGCGTGTGTCCAAAATTATTAAAATATAATAGTAAATATGTTTTTGCTTTTTTTTCTTCTTTTTTTTTTTTTTTGCATGTTATTGTTTATTTATGGCACTGAAATGTTAATTTTTGTCATTTATATTTTATTGTTTTGGATTTTCAGGGATTTTGTGTTGTATTTCGACTTAAAATATTTTTAGTGTGTGAAACGCTAAATTATTTTACAATTTTCGATCTGTGAATATTTTAATTTCTATTCCATGTGTTTTTCAGAGGTTACTTGCAAAACATTAAATTACAAATTACTAAATAGTTTGGTGCATACTGTTTTATCATTATTGATCGTATATGATTAAAACAACACAACATATGAGGAGCCATTTGGCAGCTGAAAGAACCCGTTTTCTAACTAGAGCTGTCCTCTTAGGTGCGACCAGTAGGGGGAGTTGAGGCTTCACAAGACAACTATAATGACAAGCCACCAGAGCAGGCATGCCAGAGTCATTTTTACGCACTTTTTAAAAAATCTTTTTTCATTTGTTGGGCGGGCTATTGAGCCAGACTGCCAAGAAACATGGCTGTGGCAACAATTACAAGCATTTTCAAGCACTTCACCCAAAATTCAAGCATTTTCCTGACATTGGAAAGCAAACATTAAACTGTTCAAGGATTTCAAGCACCCACACCAACCCTGTAAATAGCATCTTCATGCGTTGAGACAAAGGCAGAAATAATGAGGCGAGGCGACATTGGCGGCAATCTAATGGATGGCGGTCAGGTTGCGAACAGCAGGCAGCCGGTCCTGGCCCCGGTTTTGTGGTCACATGAGCATGTTTACCATCTTTTATTCGGCTTCTTTTTTTGGAGACAATAGCGCTCAACCGCAAGACGGATGGAGAGGCGTTGCTTCGCAAAGAACACTCGCCAATTTGGAATTTTGGGCAAGAGTGGCACAAATTGGACAGCCGGGCAAGAAGAGTTGGAGACTCCGTTAGGTGGGGTCAAGGCAGGGAGCAAAAAGAAGCGAGACGAACAAGCAAGCAAGCCAGGCAGGCAGGCAGAAGAAAAGAGAATGGCTATCGCTCAGCAAATTCTTTTTATATGGACCAGTGATGCTCGACTAGATCATGCCCTGATAGGCCTGGTCTTAGATATCATAAAGTGTCAGTATCGGGTGACGGTGTTTGAAATTGCTAAACTTGGTAGAAACGCAAAGAAGTGAGAAATTTGCATAATGTTTTATAATTGAGAATGTCCCTCTAATCAAAATAATTACGTACGGTGAGAACATTATTTTATCTATACATTACCTCGGATGGCTTAATTACATTCAAAACTTCATGTCATCAGATTTTATTATGGTACAGTGTGAGTTTGTACGTCTGGAAACTGTGCAAAAGAGGACACAGTATTTCCATCCATTCCAAAGTAAGTTACTTGAAATAAAGAATGTGGAAGTCATTGGGCTTATTTGTTCGATACACTTTATCTTTATTAAGGCTGGACTGGATTATGAGGCTTTTAGCATAGTTGCTGCAATGAGCGACACAACATACACACACCATGTGATTAGCACCTCCGCTGGTTTTCAACATCTATAAGGGAAACTAGCATTTCAGTACAGTACAAAGTACGGCAAAACTAACATAAATGGTGACAGAAACAAAACAAAAATACACCAAAACAGTGTGACAACTTCTATTACATTACTGTGTAGGTTGCAAGATTTGTAATTTGTGGTTTTAATGTTTTCAATTAACTTTTTGTGGAGCACCGAAAGATCGTGGCTTACCGTTAGCAGCACGCTGGAGACTGCTAACAATATCTGCATTCCGGTCATAAACTCAGAGGCTATACTAAACCTTACCCCATACCAGCAGGTGGTGCTGTTGGACTCGTCATTGCAGGACACTTATACACAAACTATACAAACATATTTTAGCAGGAATTTCAACAAAACACAAGTTATTATTACACCCGTTACATAAACCCCCTGAAATTTTGCTAAATATGGGAGTGTTACACAAAATAAAATAAAAAATCACATGAAAAAGTGCAAATACTGATGAAAAAAAGACACGAAAATCATGTACAGTATTACAAGGAACAAACTGAAATGCATGTCAGTTCTAAAATTCTCCCCAAAAAGGAGTGTGAAAAGAAAGGAGGCGATTAAACTCCTAACAAAGCACGGACTCAAAGATGCCTATTCATCTCTGAAATATAAAACATTGTTCATAAAGTTTCAAGTACTCACATAGGCACAATTCTTGTTCCTTGCTCAAGCATTGTTACTCAAACTGAAAGTGCATCTCTAAAGAACTTAAACAAGGAACTAGCAGATATTGTGGACACAGAATTGTCACCTACTACCTGGTCATTCATCTGACAAATAACACGACGAGTTCTTCATTCCGCTTCCAAATGAGAACAAGCGCAGATGCAATTAGAAAAACATACTGTGGCTCGGAGTCTGAGGTGGCTCTTGCATCAGGGTTGGACTATGGCTCAACTCAGCTTTGTGTACGGCAATTTCCGCCCTCTTTGCAGGTTGATGTGGGGAAGTTGGTTTGTAGATCATCTCAGCGTGGTATTTATTCAGCACCTCTAGTACTTCACGTGCTGACCACCTATTGATGGTTTTGGATCTGAAAGTGAATGCCAGGACTTTGCAGGGGCAGTTCGTGCGAGTTACTTCAATTTCAGGGTTGTCCAGTGTTTTGCCCTGCTCTCCCAAGCAGAGGCAAGATCAGCTGCTCTGTTTAGTCTCAGCCAGTAGTCATAGGGGTCTTCCTGGTGGTGGGGCAAGGTCAAAGTAAAAGTCTGCTAAAAGGAAAGCAGAATACTCGGTACAGCTAAAATGTTTCCTGAGAAGACTATAAATCAGGTCAGGGCAGGCATGGATGTCTATATTACTGTTTCTAACGCCAAACCTAACTACATCTCTAGCTTTTCCTCTCAAATGCATAAGGATTTCCTCGGCCTGCTCTTCAAGCCTCACATTACTCTTTTTAATAAATGTCCTAACTAGATCTTCCCACTCATGTACTTTGATTGAGTCTGAGCCATCCCCACGGTGGTTCCTTAACCTTTCTCTGTGTGACCACCTGAACCTGTGATACATCTAACACATGAATAGGCTTACTCAATATGTTCGCTACATCTTGTGTGGCTGCAGCGCTAAGAGCTACCATACTGTGCGACTGTATACGTTACAGGATGCTTTCAGCCAACTTATGTCCTATCTCCTGAAAAATAGTTGTCATCTGATCAGCTCCGGATAGCTCCGGGTGGCTTCACGTTAGGTTCCGGGATGCTAGACGTGAGCCACGTTTCCGTAAAACACAGCAAACTGCACTCCCTGTGCGCTTTGATGTTCTTCACCAGCACAGCCAGTTCGTCGGTCTCATTTGGTAGAGAGTTCACATTTACCATGATTACGGACGGTACCGAAGACTTATAACGCTGCTAGACGCTTAGCTAGCTCGTGCTCTCCATCCACGATAGGGCCCCCTCATCACACCGGCACGAGAATTCTTCAGGGCAAGGATTCCTCGAATAAACACATTTTTGTGAGTTAAAATAGGATAGAAAGTAATCCAAAATGTAGTTGTCAATACGGGACGAAAAACACCGAAGATAGAAGCAGACAATAAAAACAATAAATCACAAAAAGTGCAAGATAACACGGAGTTGCTGGAAAGGCTGCCGCACGCGGCAGCGCCGCATTGATCTTTGATCCATGCGCCTTTTAACCCAATGGCCTTTACATATGAATACAAATATCACAAAAGACTATTTTTGGGGGGATGTGCACCCAATAGTGTGAAAAATACAGTACAAATTTGGGATCAAAGTTGAAAGCGCAATACATGGAATGTGTCCCCTGTGAATATAGGAAGGGAGATTTCCCCCAAAAGCGTAAGAAGCACAAACGTGTTTCAAACAGAATATACTTTAATGAGATTTTACCACTATTGCATAACCTTGCGCTGACATTGCAGCCCCTCCACTTTTACACAGCAATTAGTTTATATGGCAGAAAATAATTTCAGCCGTAATGACATGGGAATTCCATTATTGGCTCGCACAACTCCTTCTTTGCCACGTGTTGTCCTGGAATCCCTGCAAATATGTTGACATCAAAACTGACACTTTACATTTGTACTCTTTGTAATTGCTACATGGTTAGCATTACTGAGAAGAGAACCAGCCGGATTGCCCCCTCCCCTGGAACCAAGACTTTCTCCTTGAACAAAGAACCGTTTTAGTCTCACACTGAAATGAAATGTTGACTTATGCGTTGACCAAATACGCAATTGCCTGAGGAGGCCGAGCAGGTATTGGGGCAGCTGACAATCATCTAACCCAGGAGAACTTTTTGATCCGCGGGCTGCATAAGATTAACTATTTAGCACAAGGAATGGGCCACAAAAGAATATATTGATAGGCGATACATTTGTAGTTTAGTAGACACTCAAAAGAATGAGATAAGAGATCAATGAAATTCGAACTTGCAAGGAGAACAGTAGAGGACTGTACAACAACTTTTAAGATGCAAATACTACAATATGTACTAAAGGTTCTCCTCTTAGCCGTTCTTTTAAGTAAATCCCTTCGATTACAAGAAACAGGTGAGCCATACAAGGTATGGTAATGAAAGAACAGAAATACTGGCCGATAGTGAGTTATGTAAACAGTGCATTATATTCAAAATAACAAACGATAGTGAGGTATGATAGTAAAAATAACAAAATGCCTATCCATTTTTCTTATATGCATTCATGAATGAACAAGCAGAATGGCATTGCCGGGCCAGGTTTATGGATGTCATTGGCATTTATTGGTAGTGCCTTGACACGAAACCTAGCTTAAGTCACTTGCAGAGGCCTAAAAACAACTGTGAATGTTTTCACCAAAACCGACATAAATACCGTAAATTCCGGACTATAGAGCGCACCTGACTATAAGCCACACCCACCACTTTTTAAGTGATTTGCCACTTTTGTATTTATACAATCCGCACCCATGTATTAGCCGCGGGCGCCCGCAGTAAAACTTGCGTCTCAGTCAAAAGTTTAATCCGAGCCATACCGTTAATTCCTCAAGTGTAACTTCATAGATAGTATACAAATTCAGAACCATAGTTGACATCACAAATAACAAATGATACCCGTAATTAAGGTATGATGCACATTTCTAAAGTCGGGGTCCCGTTGAAAGTAATCCAAGGAAACAAAATGTATATTTCCAAAGTTAAGGGTGGGAAAAATATATATCCACTATTGTCCGCTGAGACAACAGACAGATCTACCGGTAACTCAGCTTTACCACATTTCCCATCAGGCTGCGTTTTCTCCGCCCCTTATTTTTGATTTGTCCGTAGAACACATAACAGAATAAATCTCTAAAATAAATACATTACAAAAATATACAGTTGCAAATACATATTATACATGGTTACTCATATTTACGAAGAAAGACGGTACACTGAGAGAGTTTTCAAAGCTTTAATAATAACAATCTAACTTTCATCCCAAACTGTGCCTTTGAAAGGTACCAACATGCTAGTAGGATCACGCTCGCACTGTATTAAACATACCTGTGAAAAAAAGGCACCCCGTAACTGTGAAATTCACGGTAAATTGTCTTGAACTTCTTTCTTACAACCATCGCCACCAAGGGCATCTTCCTCAGTTTTGGAATGTACCTTGATTTTACAGAAAATATATGCTAAAACTTAGAGCTTGCAGTCTTTCTTGGCGCACATATTCAACTGGTCTTAATCTTAACTTTTAAATTCCTGCGGCGCTGGTGGCCATTAGAAAAAAATCCATAAATTAGCCGCTTCACTGAATAAGCCGCAGGGCTGAACATTTGGGAAAAAAGTAGCGGCTTATAGTCCGGAATTTACGGTAGGTAAATTTCATAGAATGTGTTTCATATTTCCTCTTTTAGGCACTAAATTTGATAATGTGGATCAAAACCTCAAAAAGAAAATGTGTTTTTTTGGGGGGGAGTGACATTTGATAAATATCTTGATAAATAATATTCATTCAACAAGTGGCACTGATGACAACAGTGTTACAGAAAAAAACTTTTTTGGGGTGAGCCAGAGAAAAAGCTACATACATACATACATACATACATACATACATACATACATACATACATACATACATACATACATACATACATACATACATACATACATACATACATACATACATACATACATACATACATACATACATACATACATACATACATACATACATACATACATACATACATACATACATACATACATATATACATAAATTCCAACACGCTTTAAAGGTCGCTGATTCATACCAGAAATGAATGACCAAATGATAATCTTTAGTAGACACTCCAAATAACGAAATAAGGAGAAAAAAAAATCATCTTGAACATGCAAGGAAAACAAGAGAGGACTGTACAGAAAAACCCGAGATGTAAAATACCGAATCTGCCCTGGAGGCCCTCCCCTGAGTCCTCTTTTAGTTTAATTCTTTATTTTACAGAGGCATATCCACCCTAAAGAGTGTGGTAATCAAAGAACATGAACATGATTTGCCAGTTGTGACAATTGAAACAGAGCGCAAGAGTCAAAATAACAAACAACCCTAGCATTTTAAAAATCTCCTTTGCAGGTGTTCAATAGCAAAAACAGAACTCAATTCTTTGTAAGCTATTAGAAATAAGACGTAACTAAACAGGATTTGTCTTAAGCGCTAGACAATGAAAAATGTTTTCCAATCTGAGCAAATTATATCCAGGGTCGTATGGGCAAAAGCTGACCTGGTCCATCGAGGCGCCAAATTACACCGTGCCGCAATAAGCCTGAACTTTTACTGGTATGCATAATCCTCGCCTTTTTAATGTTGTTACTGGTAGAATATTAAAATACGTCACTGAATATGTTGTCATTATTGCATGATTTTTTTTCACCTGTATTTATTCTATTGATTTACTAGCACATTGGTACTTTGATAATCACATTAATAATTTTGTTGTAATAAATGTACCTTATTCTATTTACATATGTAAAATAAGTATATTCTTTCTGTAGTTATTCAATGTTTCAAGGTTTCCATTCATTCTGTAATTTCCCAGTAATGTTTCTAAGTGTCCTTGAGTCTGCCATGATCGTATCAGTACCCCTGCAAAAGCCAGTTAGATTCAGTCTGGAAAATTACAGCCAATGTAATTTTTGTTTTCTATTTTTGTCAAATGCATGCCTTTTTCCTATAAGAGAAGGGCAAGACATTTTTGGATGCCTTTTTTTGAGGGAGACATCGGATCAATCTTTGTTTTAATACGTTTTGTAACATCGTAACAAAACTCAATTAGACTGCTCTCTATCTTCAGCTTACTTGTTTTCTTCGTCCAAATACGCGGTCAAGGTTAAACGAGCAGCGAGACGCGGAATGTCTAAGCCAACAGTACCATCACCAATGCTACATTTTCCATTTGTGTTCTGGCAGCTCCACTCAGATGTAGACAATGGTGACGGCAAGGTAAAATACGTGTTGTCGGGCGATGGCGCCAGCTCCATCTTCACCATCGATGAGAACACGGGGGACATCCACGCTACAAAGCGTTTGGACCGCGAAGCGCAGGCCTACTACACGTTGCAGGCCCAGGCTGTAGATCGGGCCAGCAACGTCCCCGTCGAGCCCCGATCGGAGTTTGTGGTCAAAGTGCAGGACATCAACGACAACGAGCCAAAGTTCTTAAATGGACCTTACTTTGCCGGAGTCCCTGAAATGTCGCCGCTAGGTAAGATGTTGTCGCTAGGTGAGCTAGCTTTGACTCGAGGAAGGGATTGAGACACAAACAGGGTCACCAATTTAGTTTTGGGGCACATTTCATCAGTGACATTCAGTGCGGTTGGTGTCCTGTGAGGCACATACTGATTTACAAACAAATTAACCTACATCTTATTCATTATTTGATTGGCAAGGCAATAAAACAATATGTAAGCTGTAGCAAAGTAAAAAAGGTTTAATTGTCTTACCTTTACTCATAAAGTCATATTGTTATTTCAGAATTAAAGGATCAATAGATAGTGTAGGTCAGGGATCAGCAACCTTTTCCGTGAGGAATGCCAATTTCAAATTTCCGTTGTAAATCAGTGTGCCACACCAAGATTACTGACTCGCACAACATTTTTTTTATATCCAACTGAGCTGTCATTTTACACTAGTCCAAATATACAACATGGATCGACATTGAAATCGTATAACTGACCTATTTATCTCGCACTATTCTTGTTCATCAATAAACTAAAGAATGAATGTGAGCAACACGCGGAAAGGTTTGTAGACATCCATGACTTCAGACCACAAGAATCAACCATTCTTCATCAACAATGAACTATAATCAAAAAACAAGTGATATGGACAACTACCAAACTATTCACCAATGAAATCTTATAGCAGAAAATATCAAATTGAACACACACACACTCACATGCTTTCTGCCAGCTCCTTCTCTTGACATTCAACACTACTGGCTGACATGGAAATGTGTTTTGTTCTTGTTTTTGATTGTCTATTTGTTAGGCAAGCCACCAAACAAAACCTCAGAGCTCGAAAAGAACGCTTCTCTAATATATTCGCATTAAGTAAAAGATTTTCCGTGCTTTGCTATGCAGTGAGCAATGGCGTTTTTAGCAGTGACAATGGTTTTCAGGGTTTGTGACTGTACCTGGGCACAGCGTGTTTTAATGTCTCCGCTTGTCAGACTCGTCCTTGAAGTCATGTTCATGATTCGTTATGTATTGACGCTTAACCCTTGATATGCGAGGTACAACGCTCTCAAGGCATAATGCACAAACAGCATGGTAATTTTTTTTGCACAAAGCCCCAGTCAGTTGCCCACGCTGGCTGAAAAGAACGACATTTTTTTGCTGGAGAAGCCGTCATGATTCATTCGACTATCGCGCGCCTGTGTTTCGTTGGCTGGGTTAAAACACGGATCTCTCCTCCTCTCCTCGGCCCCACGCCGACACACGCTCACAAACAGAGCAGAGGAGGAGGGGCACGGCCGTAAAGCCTCTAAACAACACTGCGTTCAACTGAAAATGTCTAAATTTCAGGTAAATGCGTTAAAAAAAAATCACTATTATTCTGCCGTGCGCTCGCGTGCCACTGGTTAACCACTCGCGTGAAACTGCTGGCACGCGTATCAGAGGTAGCCGACCCGTTCTGTAGGTAATCATCAATTTTGAAAAAAAGTGACTGGATGGCTTGACTTTCTGTTAGCTTGCTAATACTATCATGATTTCTATTGTTTGGGGCTAAGGTGTGCACCAAATCAAAATCCTTGGTCTCACTATTGCTAACTGTCATGAGGCAAAAGAATTGCGTGCCTCACTCTGCGTCTGCATTGAGGTATGTGCCAACTAGTAATCTTTTGTCTCACTATTCCCATTTGCCATGAGGCAAGATAATTGTTTGCCACACTGCATCTGTGATGAGGTGTGCGGCAACTCATACTTCACAATTATTGGTCTCACTATTGGCCTTTGCCATTAAGTGCCTCACTCTAGACGCTTGGCTAGTAAGTAGTCGCATACTAATTGCATTCGTAAAACTCATGATATCATGTGACAAAAACAAAATCCTAAAACTGTGAAGTTAAATGAGAACGAATAATACTTAATTGTAACGACCAGAACGGAGACAGGACCCACTTGCGTTACGTTTCTCTCAGTTTTATTAGAAGAAAGGAAAGGGTTGCACAGACGATCCGGTGATCGCTGGGCGCGGGAAGTAGGTCGCTCTGAACGCGGAAGTGGGAGCAGACCTTATTGCCTCGCCCCAAAACATTAAAAACAAGATGCAGGGAGATCTTGGCAGGAGAGGGAGAGCCGTTTATTTATCTTCGTCAGTGTCCAAAACAGAGTTCTCATTCGTTTAAGAGACAATCAGGTTTTTTATATCCTCAGACAAAATCTCATGTTACTTAGCACGTCCCCCTCGCGATGACGCACTTGTTTTACAAGCGTCAGTCTTGCGTTTGATGCTTCTTGACCTTGTTGGTAATGGAAGCTGTCAACACTAAGAGGTCGTTATATAATCTGGGCGTCCTTCTGCAGACGCCTCACCCGTAATTCATGGCGAGAATTCCTTCCCTTTTTTGACGAGGCCGACGCCAAACTCTCCACAGGAACTATTTAACTTTCCTGCATGCTGGACAAATGCTGAGATTGATACAATGATAAGAAGAGCAAAGATTGAACCCTGAGCCTACTTTTATTTTGGATAAGTTTATCGTTTAGTAGATTTTCAAAATAAGGAGAAGAGTCATAGTTGAATTTTGACCTTGCAAAGACAACATGAAAAGACTGTCAAAACCCCAGAAGCCATGCAAAATCTGGCTCATGGAGCCAATTGCTAAGTTCAAACGTTCACTAGACACTCAAAATAAGGATTTTTAAACTTGCAAGGAAAAGAGGAAAGAGCCCAATTTCACAAGAAGAAATTGCAACCTGGCTGCAATGATTACCGATGTGATGCACCTGTGCCCGCTCCTTTGGCGACAACTGCCTCTGACAATGATTGGCTCCCTGTCACTATTTAAACCCACTCTTTTATGTCACCTGTTGTAAGTCCGTTTGCAAACCTCAGTGTACTCTAAGCAAGTTTTTTCGACTCCGTCTCCCACCTGTTTTAGCTCACGTCTGTTCTCCTGGCTTCGGCCTGTGTTTAGATCCTGATCACGTCTACTCTCCTGTCCTGGCTTTCGACATTTTTTGTCCTCAACCACGTCTACTCTCCTTTCCTGGCTTACGACCCCGACCACATTTTTGCTCTCCTGTCCCGGCTACTGACCTGTATTTCCGTTCCCGACACCGCCACTTCCACGTTCAGAGTGACCTGCTTCCCGCGCCTAGCGAACTCCGGTTTGTGGGCGCAGCCCTTTCTCTTCCCTTTAATAAAACTCGTGAGAAACTTGTTACGCAAGTGGGTCCTGTCTCCGTTCTGGTCTTGACAAGTTCAAATATAGAACATGGTTGTACATTAAAATCGTATAACTGACCAATTTATCTTCCACTATTCTTGTTCATCATAAACTAAAAAATGAATGTGAGCAACATGTTGAGAGGCCTGTAGAAATCCATTAATTCAACTTCTTACCACAAGAATCAACCAGAATCAACCATTCTTCATCAACAATGAACTTCAATCAAAAGACAAGTGATATGGACAGCAAAGCAGAAGGCTACTTGAAAATACTGTACAGAAATAACAGCTGAACAGTGGGGAACACGCACGCACAAAAGCTTCTTTAACATATTTGCCATAAGTAAATGGTTTTCGGTAGCAGTGACAAAGATTTTCAGGGTCTGTTTGTTTGCTGCGCATTTAAATGTCTCTGCCTTGTCAGACTTGTCCTTGAATTTACGTTCATATTTTGTCTGGTAATGACGTTTAACACTTGATGTGCATGGTACAACGCTCTCGAACAGCACGGTAATTTTTTTGCACAAAGCCCCAGTCCTATGTTCACGCTGGTTGGAAAAGCCAAGATTTTTTTGCCGGAGGAGCTGTCGGGATTCGTTCATTTATGGCGTACCGGTGTTTCCTTGGCTGGGTTAAAACACGCATCTTGTCTCTCCTCTGCGCCGTGCAGACACACGTTCACACACGGCGCTAAGGAAGTGGGGTGCTACCGTAAAGCCTCTACATAACACGGCGCGCAACTGAAAATGTCTAAATTTCAGGTAAAAATGCGCATTTTTTAAAATGGGGTTAAGGTCACTGAGGTGCCATTCATTCGTTCATTAAGGCTCTGGATGTTGTGGCCATGTCATGGTTGATACGCCTCTGCAAAATCATCGGTGACAGTACCTCTGGACTGAAAAATGAATTGGATTTTTATTTTGCGGTGCGCTCGCGTGCCACTGTATAACCCCTTGCGTGCCACTGCTGGCACGCGTGTTGTAGGTTGCCGACCCCTGGCGTAGACAGTTTGTGTCTCTCTGCGTGTTCAACTCTCTGGACCGAGTATTTGAGCAAAAAAAGAGCTGAAGACAGTATTTCAGTTGAAGACTTTTATCACAGAGTTACATATAAAATAAAAGTATACTCTGGGCCAAATCGAAGATTGTTCACCTCAGAAAAGGCATGGGAAAATGACTTACCCCTCTCTTATAGGAAAAGGTGTGGATTTGACAAATTAGAAAATGAAATTTACATTGGCTGTAATTTTCCAGGGAGGGACACCATCACAATAAACCTTTGTTCGGACTGTATCCAACTGGCTTTTGCAGGTGTTCTGATAAGAACATGGTAGATTCAAGGACACTTAGCAAACCGAATGAACCAAATTAATTGAAACATTAAAACATCAAATGAATACAGAAAGCATATACACGTCATTCAAATATGTGGATAAGGATATTGTGCGTTTATAACAACTCAATTGATATTATGATTATCAAAGTAATTGATGTGCTGGTTAAATTATAAAACTTATATAGCGCAAAACAATAGCGACAATAGCGACAACATACTCAGTGACACATCTTTACTCGACTTTTGACCGCTATGACATAATCACTTGCACAAACAGGAAAACCATTGCCTGACTAGTTTGTTCTTCTCTTTGTGTTCTATTATTATTGTTATTATTATGTGGAGGTAAAAACGCTGGAGCAGAGTAGTTCTCGTGAGGTGTTTTATTACAATAAAACAGAATACAAAAAAAAGACTAATAAAAACGGCAGAAAATATTCAGGGGTTGTTCAGGAGACCATCTTTACCCAAATAGCATCATGAAACACGCGGGCCAAGGCCTGGTTTGAAAGAAGAGTCTCTTAAGGTAGTGGAACTTTAGAAATTGAGCTTATTTGTGGGCAGCTAATCTGACTTATTGGAATGTGTGTGTTGTCTGGCAAAAGTTCAGTCACTAACTACATCACTTAAAAAGTGCAAGGTATGCACAATGACTAGATGAAATGTCAAAGAAGAACACGACCAGAATTGAATACCTCACTCAAATCATAGAAAATCCTTAACTGTGTTAACTACAACTAAATGAATAATGTTATGAATCAAATATTTAAATGGATGTAACTGGAAGATGCATACAATTATACCTGTATCTTCAGGGACATTGTAATACATTCTACATTATCCGGTCCGCAGGATGATTTAAATGGGCCTGCCATACATTTCTGAGTAGGTCAAAAAAGAAGAAAGCCCCTAGCTCAAGGTTGTCCAGCCTGGTGCCCACGGGAAACCGGGTGCCCCTGAGGACAGATAATGTGCCCACAAACCAGTGCTGGGTCATTGTGATTTTTTTTACTGAGTCAAATTAACCCTTTTTATCTCTCCTCTTTTTTGTTCTTTCTCTTTTTCTTTCTTTCTTTCTTTTTTTCTTTCTTCTTCATTAAATTAGTGTCTCATTAAATTAAAAAGAAAACACTGCGGTCATGTTATTTAGCTACTGTCTTGTTTTTCTCTTCCTCCGACTTGACTCAGCTTTCGTACGCCACAGCTCAATTGTTAGCTGTGCCGTCGGCGTTGGTCATGGTAGCTCACTGAGAGCCATTTGCCTCCCACAGGAACTATGGTGGTGCAAGTGGTGGCCAGCGACGCAGACGACCCCACCTATGGTAACAGCGCCAGGGTTGTGTACAGCGTGGTGCAAGGACAGCCGTATTTCTCGGTAGAGCCCAAGACAGGTAGGGAGATGGCCGCTGCAACAGAAACAAATGATGAATGATCTGCAATTATATAGCGCTTTCCACCAGGTCACTTAAGACCTTCCAAAGCGCTTTTCAACGTACTTCACACTTAGCTCTTTACACACACCGATAACTTGGAGGAGCCGGGAATCAAACGAGCGACCTCTTCTACTTCTACTTAAATACTACAAAAATACTGCTAGATAAATATTACGAAAACAATGCTACAAAAAACTGCTACAGAAATATTAAGTCAAGTCAAATCATGTTTATTTGTATAGCCCTTCATCAAAAGGAGTCTCAAAGGGCTGCGCGGACCACATATCATTGCAAACCACAGACTATTATCACACCATCCCCTGATCTAAAACCTAAATGAGAGCCAGGAAAATTTCAAAAACTTCAACACGAGGAAAATGAAGAAACCTTGAGAAGGGACCGCAGGGACCGCACTTGAGGTCCAGGATGACGAGGCTGCAATGGATTTTACAATAACAAATAATACAACAGGATATTGATATCGTCAACAGGAAATGTAAGTCATAAGCCAGAGAATAGAAGTGTGTTTTAAGCCTAGAATTAATTAGTTCCACTGATGTTGCAGAGGAGGCAAAGCATTGCATAATAATGTAGTAATACTACAAAAATCAGACTGCAGAAATACTACAAAAATACCACAAAAATACTACAAAAATAATACTACAAAAATATGGGCTGGCTACACCCCCCACCAAACTTTATTTTCTTCACATTGGCATGTCAAGGGTCATCATTGCGTTTTGTTGTTCACACCAGAGATTGCCTCAATTGCAGATAAAAGGAAAACCATATCCAGTCAGTTGGCCCTTTTTTGTGCATTATGTGTAGGTAGGCCAAATGGCTTGGCTGTGTTACTTCTAGTGTTATACATGATGGTGCTACAGACCAGCTAACAAAAAGCAATATTTTTGCCATTTGAATTTTAAAGAAATCTGCCACAGCAATCTTTTCAGAAAAAAAAACATTTACAGTACCGCTATAGAAAAAATCAAAGAACGCTTTGACCTCCCATTTCTATGAGCCTGTCTTTTGGTTTATAAAAAAGTTGACGACGGTGTTGTCGGTTCAAATCCACAACCAAGTGTTGAGAGAAGAACTTGGAGACGATATACAAAAACGATGTAACGAGCTGGTACTTTATTCAACATCAAAGCTCTCGAACCTTTTTCAAACGTCAGGCTACTTTTTGTTACTAATTAGTGCAAAGGCCACCCACTTTGTTAAGGATTCCTAAGATAGCAACTTAGCTAAATTGCTTGTTAAAAAGCTAAAGTAGTAGCTTGATAGTTTGCTAGAAAGGAAAACAGGTAAAATAAAAGGTAGCTAGATAGAGACCTAAAAGTGTAAAAAGCCATCTAAATAGTCAAATAGAACGCTAAAAACAAAGCTAGACGACTAGCTAGAAAGTAGCCCAAAATTTAGCTTGATAACTAGCAAAAAGGTAAACTGTTAGTGAGATAGCATCCCAAAAAAATAAAAACCTAACTCGATAGCTTGCTAAATAGCTGAAAAGGTAGCCTGATAGTTAGCAAGAAAAGTAAACAAGTAAAAAACTAATAGGGGCTAGTGTAAAGTGGAGATAGGGTGCTGCTGAACTCGACCCAGGACGTTGTTAAGTCGTGGGTGGATACTTTGAGGATCTCCTTAATCCCAACAACTCGTCTTCCTCTGAGGAAGCAGAGCCTGGGAGCTCTGAAGCGGGCTCTCATATCTCTGGGGTTAAGGTCACTGAGGTGCCATTCATTCGTTCATTAAGGCTCTGGATGTTGTGGCCATGTATTGGTTGATACGCCTCTGCAAAATCATCGGTGACAGTACCTCTGGACTGGAAGACTGGGGTGGGGCTTCTCCTTTTCAAGAAAAGGCACTGGAGAGTTTGTTCCAACTACAAGGGAATCACACTTCTCAGCCTCCCTGGGTAGGTCTATTTGGGGTTACTGGAGAGGAAGGTCCATCAGGAAGTCGAATCTCGGATCCAAGAGGAGTATTGTGTTTTGTGTTCGTGCCTTGGAAAAGTGGACTCGGTCTACACACTTTGCAGGGTCCTCAAAGATGCATGGGAGTTTGCTTATCTGTTCTACATGTGTTTTTTGGACTTGGAAAAGGCATTTGACCATGTTTTATTGGGAGTCCTGTGGGGGTGCTCTGGGAGTATGGGGTACCGCGCAGTCTTATCAGGCTGTGGGATCACTTTATGTCCGGTGCCAGAGTTTGATCCGCAAAGGCAGTAAGGCGGATTCGTTTCCAGTGGGAGTTGGACTCTGTTCATAACTTTCAAGGCCCGGTCACAGAGCCTTTCGTGTCTGTATCGCAGGTAAAATTTTGCGATTTTTTTTTTTGCCCATGGTTGCCCGCGGTGGAAAATGTGCAAAATTGGCCGGCGACTGTGCCGCCCGCGGTTACCCGTGGTCTAAATTTTTGAGCAGCGCAAAACTTTTTCGCGCGGCCAACCGCGTGGGAATTTAAAGCACGGCTGTATCGCGTCTGTATCGCGATCTCAAAGCGTCCAACAGCGTCTGCTTCACGGGCAGAAATTTCTGGCCGTGATTCAGCCGCTTTACGCCCGTGAAAGGCTGTGTGACCGGGCCTTTATGGAGAGATTTTTTTTTAGTTGCAGCCTTGGCAGGGAAGGTATCCGGCTTGGAAGCCTCAGCATTGCATCTTTGCTTTATGCAGATGATGTGGTGCTGTTGGCTTCCTCAAGCCATAATCTTTAGCTTTCTTTGGAACGGTTCGCAGGCAAGTGTGAAGTGGCCAGGATGAGGATCAGCACCTCCAAGTCCGAGAACGGAAAAATGTGGCATGCTCCTTACGGGTTGGGGATGAGATCCTGCCCTAAATGGAGGAGTTTGGGGTCTTGTTCAGGAGTGAGCATAGGTTGGAACGGGAGATCGACAGACGGATTGGTGTAGCATCTGCCGTGGTGAAGAAATAGCGGCCGAAACACGGAAAGCATTCAATGGAGGGTAAGAGAGGTTTTGGATTTAATTTCTATTTGGGGGGGAAAACTCTTCTCAGCCTCCGGTAGCAGAATGACTTTAAAATTGCTAGATACGCTACGACGTTAGCATTGATGAGCACTTCCGCTAGTAATGCAATGCCTGTGATGTCACGCCTGTGATGTCACGCCCCCTCTTACGCGCAAGCGTGATATGATGGCAATCAAACAAGAGACGCTTAAGTCACAGTTATTTTGGAAATGTGAACAATCTCACAAAAACATGGGATTTCACCCCCAAAAAATTTAAGTTTGGACTTCACCAAGGCTTGAACATGTGACCTCCCATTCTCAGGACATGCGGCCAAATCGAAGGCCAGCAAGCTGGTGTCTGTCTGTCACACTGCATAAGACACATGGCGCACTACCTGATAGGGCACCGCCCTAAAATTTTAAGAAAATCTGAGACTTTAATGTGCGCCTTATGGGCGTGAAAATACGGTAATTCTAGATAAACAAAATTGGAGAAGGTGGACGATGAGAAAACCATTTCCAGCAAGTAGATTATCCGAACATTGTCTAGCAAACCTTCTGACTTTGTTTAAATTTGCTGTCGAGAGCTCGGCCAAGCAGTTTTTAGTCTCACTGCAGCCATGGATCAAAGCGGCAGGTTTTTTTTTTTTCCACATTTTTTTTCTTCACTGGTCATTATGTGCAAGGTTATAAAGGTTGAAAATCAGTAACTTTGATTTACAATTGACAGAGCAGAAGAAAAAGCCTGAGCTAATCTTGGTTCTGTCCCCTTAACAACCGGAATCAAATTGATTAACACAGAATCACATTGATTATGTCATGTAATCATATTTTTTAACATGACATTTTGAGTTATAAAAATCACATATCATTATAACACAAGAGATATAATCAAACATATAAAATATGAAAAAACAGTTCATGTTTAGCTTCATGTTTGCCTTGACATCTCACCCACATTTTAAACCATTTGTTTTCAATAGTTATTTCTTATTTTCTATGAGAAGAGCCAAAAGTCAATCTTGATCCGATGAAAACAGTCTCCCTGGTCGATTAGTTATTGTTCTCCATTTTGATGTTGAGGACCTCGAACTTGACGTTGAACTTGTTGTAGAGGTCAGCTTTCTGCTTGCTCAAGACATTTTCATATTTTTCAAGACATTGTCACAGTTTTTGGTTTTGAGGAGGCCTCAGTCGGACAGCAACAATTGGGCTTTTGCGTACGTTTCCATCATTGCACTTCCAACAGGATGTGTTTGTCACGGCGCAGCAGTTTTGCCGGTTGTTTGTCAGCTGCAAATAATTGAACGCCAAGACGCTAAATTAGCCAACAGTGGGAGGCTTTGAGATTTACGAGACGCTTCGGGTCCTAATGTTCTCCATTTGGAGCGGGCGCCACAGCGGGAAACCTCGGGAGTTTCGGTGCAACCCACACAAGCGCTGCGTGCCAACGTCTCAATCAGGAGGAGAGCATAACTGCGAGCTAGCAGGCGTCCATTCTGACATTTAGGCCAATGAAAATTGGAGTTGTCCTTTTTTTTTGTTTGACACTTTGGCTTTTAATTTGATTCTCCGACCGGAGCAGAGAAAAATGTCTGAAGCGGCACATGCCTGCATTTTATTCAGCTGGGACGACTTCATCAGTACAGTAATCCCTGTTTTTTTGTGGGGTTAAGGGATTAAAACCTTTCAGGTAAAAACTTTTATTCATTTATTTATTGAATTATTAATTCATTACTCAAGAACAAACTCTATTTGAAGGTTCGAGTATTTGTTTAAGAAATAAAGGTAAAATATTGTTATCCTCTTTTTTTTTTCTTTTTTGTTAACAAATAACATCCGTACTGTGAAATTCAAATTTAGACAATAATTTTGCAGTTTCATTGCACAACTGTTTGGGATAAGGACACAATCCACTTTCTTTTACATCAGGGATCGGGAACCTATGGCTGGCGAGCCATATATGGCTCTTTACATGAGGTAATATGGCTCGGAGATCAATTTCACGATAGTACATTCCACCGTAGCACTTCAAAATCAGCAGTCTGCGTAGCGCCTGCAGCTCTCCTGGTTCTGTTGTATTAGCATCCGCCATGCTGCTAGCCCGTTGGTCCCCGTGTTTTCGCGACCACTCGCTTTTTCCCTTCTCCACTCATACCTCAGACAAACGATTCAGCATCCAACTTTGGTTACTGGCAGTCCAAAAATTAATCTGAATTGCATAAAGTTGTGGATTAAACTATGTGTAGCGGGAGCTCCCCCAGTCCTACGTCTTCTTCACTCACATGTCCAAACGGAAGTCAACGATATCCTTCTCATTTGCAGTATTTAGTTACATTTTTGCACATTGCTTGCACTTTGTTTTAAAAACCCTAATATAGGACAAAAGTGAGTTTCAACACATAACTGAGTAACTGAGGAAGGGAGACAAATTTTAGGTGGTATGTTATTGATATGGTACACAGGCATTATTATTATTTAATAGCTTCTAAAAAAATAATCTAATGCCACACAGTGGAAAAGAATGTGCTGAAGAATTGGCTTTTTTTGGTCTTTAAATATAAGGTTTAGCCTCTCAATTAAAAAATATAATAAAATTGCTTTAATGGCTTTGGGTCGAAAAGGTTCCTGACCCTTGCTTTACATGACACGTTGCCACCATAGTTTGGATGTTATGGAAAACTGTATTTATGTTCCAGTTCTGTTCTACAGAATACATATATGTTCCCGTTATCAAACATTGTATTTAAAAAGTGTCAGTCAGCCACTAGGGTACGCCAAAGACCCCTAAGTGGCTCCAAAGCGAGTTAACGGGTGGAGAGGCCCCACTTTGTCTGCGATAAAAAGCATTTTCCTCTATTCAACCAATCAGAATGCAGAACAAAATGCAAAATGAGAATCCATGAAGAAGCCAAACCTCTCTGTATGAACTGCAATGCAGCAAGGGATTACTGTAAGCCTAAATTGGCAATAAAACCTTTCCTAATTTCCCCAAAGCAAAATGAACATGGCATTTTCAGGGCGGCAGTAGCTCAGGAGGTAGAGCGCTCGTCTTGGGATCAAGGGATCCCAGTTCGAATCCCAGCTCGTCCGTGTTACATGTCGACGTGTCCATGGGTAAGACACTGAACCCCTAATACCCCCAATAAGGAAGTTAGCGCCTTACATGGCTGCACGGCCGCTATTGGGAAATGTGAAGCAAAATGTAAAGCGCTTTGGGAAGTCATTGACTTGAAAAGCGCAGAGCATTTCATTACATTTTTTCAAACCACTTATTCTAACAGGGGTCGCAGGGAGTGCTGGTTCCCATCCCAGCCACATGTTTGGAATGTTGGAGGAAAGCAGAATGCATGCAGCACAGGAAGAACATGAAAACTCCACACAAGGAGGAAATTGACCCACGACCACTATTGCTATTGTAACGTGTAATGCAAAACCCTATGTAGATCTGCGTGCCAAGTCATTAAAAATAGAGACTCAGCAAATGAAGCAACTCTGCCAAAAGCTTGTTGATGTTATGTAGTCTCTGTCATGTTCTTGACATGTAAAGCCACGGAATTTTCTCAATTAATTTCAATTCTACTTCCTACAATTTGTGTTCTAAATCTTGTGTGGATGCAGCCAATTCCAATGGTCTGCCCATGAAAATAACTAAGCCCATTTCTACAACTGGCTTCAAGCGCACTTTGTCATAATAAGAGAGTGAAACGGTTTTGATAAGTTGATTCTGTTTTTAATATTGGGCAAATGCCAAAGAGATTTTATAGAATGCCAGCTCCTCTTTTTGACATTTACTGTGCACTGTTCGTAGTGGTTTTGAATATTACATCATTGACACTTTTAACCAATTATGTTACTGTTCCTTGATTCCCACACCTCTTATGGGTGATTTCTTTTTTTGTGATGTTGAACATTTATTAAAAAGAAGAGGCTCAGGAAATAGTGCCAGAAACAGGGAATAAAATTCAATTCTCTTGCTGTTTCTTCTTGCAAGTTCATAATCTGTTGATGTTTTCTCTCCTTATTTTAAGTGTTTTCAAAGCTTAAACTTAACATTTTAGGTGTCCCCTCAGGTGTTATCAGGACAGCCTTGCCCAACATGGACCGTGAGACCCGGGACCATTACGTACTGGTTATCCAGGCCAAGGATATGGTAGGCCAAATGGGCGGACTCTCAGGAACCACGTCCGTCACCGTCACGCTCACCGACATCAACGACAACCCACCTCGCTTTGCTCACAGTAAGGCAACTCTTTCACATACCTACAAAGTTTATTTGAAATTTTTACTTTCTGCCCAGTCATAACTCTAACCCTTTCAACCCCAACCCCTAACCATACCCCCTAACTACTAACCCTTACCCCACCATTTTTGCCAGGTGGTGGGAACCTTTCTACCCAAAGGGCCATACTAGCGAAAATCTTTAAAAACATTTTTGGGGATAGCAACATTATATATTTAAAGACAAAATTCAACAAAACCGCCAAACCCGCTCTACAGGCTAAAGCTAATTCTTTACCACATTTAGTTTCACTGCATGAACATTAAATGATAATGCCAGAGCCTGTGTCCCATATCAATTAACATTTGTCTCCTTTACTCAGTTATTTAAGAGTGGTCAGGTTCAATTTGACCGTCATTTATGTCCCAAATAATGGTTTCAAAGCATGTCGAAGGCAAAGTTATTTGGTAAAAATGTCACAAAATACTGAATGATAAGGATATCATCGTATTTACCTTTGGCGGAGACTGCACCGAGCGAAAGAATAAAAGCAGTGCCTTGCGCTGTGTGCAAAGATCTGCCCACTGGGGTTTGCTGGCGTTTCCACGTGTTTCATTTATTTCAGTAGGTTTTTATCATAAAGTATGTCAACAGTGGACATCCATAGTTTAACGAGCTTCTATTTAAATTATTTCTCAGGGACCTTCCGCCAAAAAAGGGTAATTTGGTAAGACACCCTGACCCGACTTAGAACGTAGAAATGTGCCTTGGTCAAATTTGATCTCCGAACTATATGTACTCATGAAAAGAGTCTTATATGACTTTTGAGGCCTGTTCCCACCCTATGAACCTACCCTTAAACTTCTAACTTTATCCCTCTAACCTTCTATCTCTAACCCTCTATCCTACCCCTAGCTCCTAACCTTAATCCACTAAGCGTAAACCAATAACCCTTCGAACCCTATGTCTAATCCTCTTACCCTAACCCTCTAACCCTACGCATAAAACCAAACCCAAACCCCATCGATAACCCTCTAACCCTAGCCCTGAACTTCTAAAACTACCGCTGTTACCCTAACCGTCTAATCCTTACCCTCTATCCCTAGCCCGAACCCTAACCTATAAAGCGCATTGAGGAAAACACTTTTGAGCTTGAGTTTTCAAATAGGAGTTTAGATTGCAGAGACACTTGTCCAGTGCTTCCTCTGCTGCTATGTCCTTAAATGATAATCAGTTCATCCCACTCGCAGAAAATTAAAAAAAAGTGCCTTGGTGCAAGGTGTGCGGTGGAAGGGATGGCCTCGATCGCGTTAGCTAGTCTATGTTGTTGTGGGTTTATCTCCCGGTACACTAATGGCTTCCTGGCTAAGCTTATTGTTCCAAAGACACGGGGGCTTAAAGCACTAGCGATCCGTTGACCACTGATGGCCTTAGCGAAGGCTTCATGCTAGCACTGGGTAATCAGTTTCCTGCCGCTCAGGGAAGGGTGAGCTGAAAGACGGTAAGGTTCGCAAAGCAATTGTTCAATGGCGCATCCCGCCGTCTCTTCCTGGGTTGACCGATACTTCTACAACTTCTCAGCTTTTAATCTGGTGAACCTGACCCAGTTCCGGCTGGGGTGGACAGATTAAATTATGACTTGCCTTGCAAAGTTCTTCAACAGAGACTGCTTGTCGTTCTGAAATGAAATACTGACAGGTAGATCGGTGGTGTAAAGGTTAGAAGGGAAAACAAATGAAAGCATCTATGACACTGCAAATTAAAAGACATTCGATATGGCCGTAAACAATATGGGGCAGATTAGCATTTAGCTCTGTGCTCCGTGTTTACAGAAAGCTATGGTAATGAGCTCTGTCATGCCAATTGGTGTACGATTATGAATAGAATTCTCATATTACAATCAACCCTGGTGGCTGAGAGAAAAGCAGCTACCGTTACAAAATCAATTCATTTACAACTCATCAAATAATTCTATTACTATTTTCCTGACTGAAAAATTGTCTGGATGAACTTGGGACTTGAATTACTTCAGAATTTCAGCTTCACATCTCGATAAGTTTATTCTCCTTTGGATTTTGAACATGCAAGCAGGACATGGAGATAAGCCTTTAGATAAGGAACTCTAACACGTTCAGAGGCCCTTCTATGAGCGATCGATACCGATCTGATACCAATGATTTTTGCTTGGAAATGTAATTGAAAAATTACCTCTCCCTTATAATCATGATTAACACAGCTCTGTCGTGATTACCTAACTGGAGCCACCTAAGGTAATCAGCTTGCGTGCTGGATTGCGCTTCCCTGATTGGTGAAAGCTTTCTACTTAAGCTGTCAGCGTCCAGAGATGGACGTTCGAGTGTACTCCTCGTTTCCATGAGTGAGCCTCCAACATTCAAGGTACCCACGATCCCTTTGTCTATTCCAAGCCTGCTTCTCGTTGCCTGACCCTTTTCTGTTACAAGTTTACGATCTACTCTCCCGCCCCGGCCACCGACTTACCTGCTACGTTGCTCGTCACGCGTTTCACCACGGAGCTGCCATTCCGTCCAAAGAGGCTTTCTGCTACCAAGACCCGACGTCTCAAGCCTGCTCCACCGAACCTTGTCCCAATAAACTATAAAACTGACGCTATTGGATCCGAGTGCTTGTTCTGGTCCCTGACAGAACACTCGAACCAAAAAATGGATCCAGCGACGTTTTTTCCCACCTCCGAAGAATGTGGAAATGCCGAGCAGCAATCCGCGCTACAGCGCCTACTGCACACCGAAGGCGCGGTACAACAGATGGCCCATGACGTGTCCACACTGGTTCGGCAAGTACAACATCACCAACAATTGTTCGAGCGACAGTGCGACACTTCCCTGGCAGCCCGACCACAAAATCCGGCTCCGCCTCTTTCCGATCAGGCCGGAACCGGCATTGTTGAACCACGAGTAGGTTCGCCAGAGAAATTCAGTGGAGAGCCCGCCCAGATCCGCCCCTTCCTCATAAATTGCCGACTAATTTTTGATCTACAGCCGCGCACCTTTGTGAACGAAAAGACTAAGGTGGCTTATGTAATAAATCATTTGACTGGAAGAGCCCGCCTTTGGGGAACAGCTGAATACGAACGGGGGGCGACAGCATGCACCTCTTTTAGTTTGCTAAGCCAGGAAATGATTAAAGTATACGATTCTGGTTCCTCATTGGTCGATGCGGCTCGTTCAATCATGAACATCCGCCAGGGGAGACGTTCCATTGCCGACTATGCCATCGACTTTCGCACACTAGCAGCCCAGAGTCACTGGAACGAAGAGGCGCTGGTCGACGCCTACCTCCACAGTCTGTCCAGTTATCTCAAGGATGAATTGGTATCCCACGCTCCTCCGGTAACACTTGACGATGCTATCGATTTGACCGCCCGGATCGACCGTAGGGTCCAGGCAAGACGCCGAGAGAGAGAAGATACCAGCCAATTCATCACCAGGCATAGTCAAGACGTTAGTAAGGTACCGAACCCCCCAACCACTTCTACCACACCTTATGAGATGATGGAGGTGGACCGCACCTCTCTCTCCGTCGAAGAGCGCCAGCGAAGGCGTTCCGAACGGCTATGTTTTTACTGCGGCGGCCAGGGACATAGGGTGGTCAATTGCCCGTTAAAAGCCAACGCTCGTCGGACATAGGGGACGTCCGATTGAGCTCGGCTTTAGTTTCGTTCCCCAAGACTGATAGACCTGTTCTCCGAGCAAATCTCATTCTTTCCGGTTCATCTCAGCCCTTACATGCCCTGATCGATTCTGGCGCCGAAGCCAATATCCTGGATCTGTCACTCGCACACAAGATGGGGATACCTGTTAAAACCCTTCCTAATCCGGTATCAGCTCGGGCTTTGGATGGTCACCTGTTAGGCACCGTATCCCAAATAACTGAACCCATAGAACTACAGTTGTCTGGAAATCACAGAGAGAAGATCAGATTCCATTTACTTCACTCCCCTAGCCAACCCCTTGTTCTGGTTCATCCTTGGTTGGTGCAACACAACCCCCATTTCGACTGGCGCACTGGGTCGATACTAGAATGGGGCATGGACTGTCACCAAACCTGCCTGCGAGCCGCTCCTTACCCGGATCACCCTGCTTCCACGAGGGCCCCACCTAATCTGTCCATGGTCCCAGCCTGTTACCACCACCTACGGGAGGTCTTCAGTAAAGCTAAGGCCTCTTCCCTGCCCCCTCATAGACCTTATGACTGCGCGATTGATCTTCTGCCAGGGTCCGTTCCTCCTCGGGGCCGCCTCTACTCCCTGTCCATTCCCGAGAGGAAGGCCATGGAGGAGTACATTTCCGATGCCTTGGCGGCTGGTATTATTCGACCCTCCTCTTCTCCAGCGGGGGCGGGGTTCTTCTTTGTAGGAAAAAAGGACGGGTCACTCCGGCCCTGTATAGATTATCGGGGCCTTAATGAAATCACTGTTAAAAATCGCTATCCCTTGCCTCTGCTTGCCTCTGCATTTGAACTTCTACAGGGGGCCACAATTTTCACTAAACTTGACCTGCGCAACGCCTACCACTTAGTCCGTATCCGGGAAGGAGATGAGTGGAAGACAGCATTCAACACACCCACCGGTCACTACGAGTACCTGGTAATGCCGTTCGGGTTAACCAATGCTCCAGCCGTTTTCCAATCTTTGATAAATGACATTTTACGAGATGTGCTTAATCGTTTTGTTTTTGTGTATCTGGACGATATTTTAATTTTCTCGAAGTCCCTCGAGGAACACCGAAAACATGTCCAGCTTGTTCTCCGTCGTCTCCTAGAGAACTCTTTATTTGTTAAAGCGGAGAAGTGCGAGTTTCATGCCAAAACGGTTTCTTTCCTGGGCTACATCGTGGCGGAGGGGACCCTTCAGATGGATCCTGCCAAGGTATCAGCTGTCACCTCTTGGCCTGTCCTTGAGTCTCGCAAAAAACTCCAACAATTCCTTGGTTTTGCCAACTTCTACCGGAGGTTCATCAGGAACTACAGTTCGGTGACAGCTCCCCTCACGTTCCTCACCAGCCCTAAAGAGCCATTCCGGTGGTCTCCCGAGGCAAATGCAGCTTTTAACTGTTTAAAGAATCATTTCTCTACGGCCCCCATACTCCAGGTACCTGACCCCGCATGCCAACTGGTAGTGGAGGTGGACGCCTCAGATGTGGGAGTGGGTGCCGTCTTGTCCCAGCGGTCTGACAAGGACCAGAAGATGCACCCGTGCGCCTTCTTTTCCCGACGGTTGTCCCCGGCCGAACGCAACTACGACGTGGGGGATCGTGAGTTGTTGGCCGTCAAGCTAGCCCTGGAAGAATGGCGGCATTGGTTGGAGGGGGTAACGGTGCCGTTCATAGTTTGGACTGACCACAAGAATTTAGAATATATTAGTTCGGCCAAGCGGCTCAACCCTCGCCAGTCACGTTGGGCTCTGTTTTTCACCCGCTTTAACTTCACTCTGTCCTACAGACCCGGATCTCGTAATGTGAAGCCCGACGCGCTCTCCCGGCAATTCCAGAGTTCCAATGAGATACCTCAGGGTCCCGCGACGGTCCTTCCGGCTTCCCGTATGGTGGCGGCGGTTTCCTGGGATATCGAGTCCCGAGTCAGAGAGGCATTACCCGATCAGGCGGGTCCCAGCTCCTGTCCCGAGGGTCGACTATTCGTCCCCGAACCCTTACGGTCCGAGGTCCTCCAATGGGGGCACAATTCTCACTTTTCTTGCCATCCGGGTTCGGCTCGGACCCACAGTTTCTTGTCCCGACGCTTCTGGTGGCCTTCCATGGCCAAGGACGTTCGGGAATATGTCTCCGCCTGTCAAGTGTGCGCCCAGAACAAAGCATCCCACCAACGTCCGGCCGGTCTGTTACATCCACTACCGGTTCCCCGCCGGCCATGGTCCCACATCGCCTTGGACTTTGTGACGGGGTTGCCAGTATCTGAGGGGATGACGACCGTACTTACTATCGTGGACCGGTTCAGTAAGATGGTCCATTTCGTGGCACTACCGAAGCTCCCCTCCGCCAAGGAAACTGCGTTGATAGTCCAGCAACACGTGTTCCGCCTCCATGGCATCCCTCTGGACATTGTTTCTGACCGGGGTCCCCAATTCTCGTCCGCGTTTTGGAAGGAGTTCTGTCGTCTGTTGGGTGCCTCAGTCAGCCTCTCATCGGGGTTCCACCCTCAATCCAACGGTCAGTCTGAGCGAGTGAACCAAGATCTGGAAACGGCACTTCGCTGTATGGTCTCTAGTGAACCGTTGTCTTGGGCTCGGCAATTGGCATGGGTGGAGTATGCTCACAATTCTTTGGTTAGCTCCTCCACGGGAATGTCCCCTTTCCAGTGCGTATATGGCTACCAACCTCCTATGTTCCCTAGTCAAGAAGAGGAAGTTAACTGCCCGTCAGCTAGGGCGAACGCACGCCGCTGTCGGCGAACCTGGGCTCGTGCTCGGGCCACACTCCTTCGGGCAGGCAAGGCTCATTCAGTCGGGGCTAATCGACGGAGGAGTTCTGCTCCGAATTACCAGGTGGGCCAGAAGGTGTGGCTTGCATCAGCTGATCTACCACTGAAGGTTGAGTCGAGGAAACTGGCTCCTCGGTATCTTGGCCCGTTTCCCATTGTAAGAATTATCAACCCCTCAGCAGTCCGTCTCCGTCTACCAAGATCTATGAGAGTGCACCCCACGTTTCATGTCTCCCGGATCAAGCCCGTCAGCCAGAGCCCGTTGGCACCCATTCCACCTCCTCCCCCGGCTCCACGCTCCTTGGACGGGGAGCCTATCTATACAGTGCGCCGCCTGCTCCGCTCCCGACGCAGGGGTCGGGGCTTCCAGTACTTGGTCGACTGGGAGGGATATGGTCCAGAGGAAAGGTCATGGGTTCCCAGCAGGCAGATCCTGGACCGGTCTCTTGTGGCGGAGTTCCATCGACTACATCCAGACCAACCAGCGCCGCGCCGTGGTCGTCCTCGTGGGTCTGGCGCTGCTACTCCTCCGCCTGCGGACCCACCCGCTACCGCCCCTTCAGATGTGGACGATGGGGTGTCTGTCCATTCAGAAAAATTCTGAGGGGTCTTCTGGGGTTCGTCGGACGACCACTGGACCCTCTATTTTGGATTATCGGTGACGTATTTTGGGTTTTGGGGGATTATTCGTATTTGGCCTATGACTTTTTGTTCCCTTGGATTACCTGTGTTTCCATGTGACGTGTTTTGGATAAATTTTTTCCCTGGGGGACTTCTGGAGCCGTCCCTTGAGGGGGGGTTTCTGTCGTGATTACCTAACTGGAGCCACCTGAGGTAATCAGCTGGCGTGCTGGATTGCGCTTCCCTGATTGGTGAAAGCTTTCTACTTAAGCTGTCAGCGTCCAGAGATGGACGTTCGAGTGTACTCCTCGTTTCCATGAGTGAGCCTCCAACATTCAAGGTACCCACGATCCCTTTGTCTATTCCAAGCCTGCTTCTCGTTGCCTGACCCTTTTCTGTTACAAGTTTACGATCTACTCTCCCGCCCCGGCCACCGACTTACCTGCTACGTTGCTCGTCACGCGTTTCACCACGGAGCTGCCATTCCGTCCAAAGAGGCTTTCTGCTACCAAGACCCGACGTCTCAAGCCTGCTCCACCGAACCTTGTCCCAATAAACTATAAAACTGACGCTATTGGATCCGAGTGCTTGTTCTGGTCCCTGACAAGCACAAATACTTTAGGCACAAGAAATGTTGGATCGTTTTTTCTTTATCAAATAACTACAATGCAAACTCTACCACGGTAAAAAAAAAATACTGTCTCAGACCAAAAGTCAAGAAAGTCTAACTAAAGACGTAAAAATACAATAAAGAAATGTACAACAAATGGTAAGAGGTAAACGGACTGCATTTATGTACGGTAAATAGTGCTTTACCAGTCACTGAGGACCTCCAATAGTCAAGTCAAGTCAAGTCATTTTTATTTGTATAGCCCTTAATCACAAAGAGTCTCAAAGGGCTGCACAGGTTATTGCACAGACTAGTATTAAACCATCCCCTGATCTGAAACCAACATGAGGGCAAGGAAAAACTCAAAAACCTCGACATGAGGAAAATGAAGAAACCTTGAGAAGGGACCGCACATGTGGTAATCTCTTTTCAGGATGACAAGGCTGCAATGGATGTTGCAATTACAAATAGTACAGATATATTGTCAACAAAAAATGTAGGTTATTCATATGATATAGAGTAGAAGTGTGTTTTAAGCTTAGATTCAAACATTACTGCACACAGTCACACACTATTAGCGGAGTCAGCCATGCAAAAGGACTACCTGCCTATAAGGGGAATTAGGGCTTCAGCGTCTTGCCCAGGGACAGAACTATTTAGAAAAGCCTCGTAAATTAATTTACATTCAGCAGTGCAAATAAAGAGTCATTTGGCTCCTATTCTCAGTCATTGGCTCCCTGTTCCATGAAAGAAGCCGTTTTTGGCTCTGTTGCTATGGTTCCAACAACTTCACCAATCTGTTTGTGTTCTAGGAACATTTGGTCTTCACGGTGTCATAACCAGTTTGGTTCCTTGCCAGAAGTCAACCAGTACGCCGTCCTGGAGTCGCTGCCAGTGCACGAGGTGGTGGCCCGGATTAAGGCGGTGGACGCCGACGTGGGCGCTAACGCGGAGATGGACTACCATATCGTCGATAGCGATGGGCCTGGTGTGTTTAACTTCACCACTGATGAGAACACGCAAGAAGGTCTTCTCATGCTTTTACAGGTAACATTGCAACCGGTGCTGTAAGCATAAGTAGATGCTAATGGCTACATGCTCACTGACTACACTGCTTATGGGTAGGTGCCAAAGATTACACTTTAACGACTATATTCCAACCTGCTAATTTAAAATGAATGGGACTATTCAAAACGAATGGGCCAATTTGTTATCACTCATTTTGTTATTACTCTGTTATCACACAGTGTATTAACACAATGTTATTGCTATTTCATAACTGTAGCTAATGACTGCATGCTAATGAGTAGATGCTAACCACTACATGCTAACGAGTAAATATACTCTTTGGTTACGTAACAGTTGTATAATAATTTCATCGATACCGCACATCCGTAGCAAAATCATTGCCTGTTTTGGTCAAGACTGTTCACTCAAGCTTCCCGTTATGCCAGCTTTCTCTTGTAACGCACTTGAATAAAACTTACCGTATTCTACACACTATAAGGCACACCTAAAAGCCTTTATTTTTTTCAAAAGCTGAACACCCGCCTTATAATACAGTGCACCTTATATACGGATCAATATTGAGTCTCAAGGTCTCGCAACTAAGGAAAGCAGCCGTCAACTAGATTTTCCCTCATAGAAGTAGTCTGCATTGTAGGCTGGGATATGTATACTGTTTCATTTCCTAACCAATGTGTCAATCATCATTTGAATTGATCACTATTGGCTAAAGGTTTTCGGAGGTAAAGGAGGCGGGTCCTTTTTAGCATTTACAGGCTCATGCTAAAACAGCGTAAAACAAAGCCTGAAATTGGTTAAAAAAGAATCAAAAATTAGGTCGTTCTATGCCCTGGAGAAAACATTTTTACTAGTCTGTATTTGTAAACAGGAATTATAGAGCTAAACAGAAAGCTAGCAACAAGCAATGTCCATCGATGCAGAGATGCTTCTCAGCTGATTTTTTCTTTTATTTGTCGGCATTATTGCATGTTTTGGAGTTTGTAAACACTCACGGATACAAGAGGACCGTAGTTGCGTATTATTATTAATTTTGATGGCTGCAAGACGACTTTGCTGAGCGACCCCGGCTTTTTAATTTATTTTGTTTCAGACTGATCTTGATGTTTCTGTGATGAGTCTATTTTTAAATTCAATTCAATTCAAAGTGTTTATTGTCATATGCACAGTTAAGAACGTTTACCTGCACAATTAAATTCTTACTTTGCTGTCCAGACAGTTGCCAGCGAAAATGAGAATAGAAACCAAGAAATGGTTGGCATTTCTTGAATCCCAAATGTTTCACCTTTCTAATGATATGTGGAATGACGCATCCGAGTGATTGGTGACATCGTACAGACACTGTGTCCGTACGTGTCTGAGACACGTATTTGCTTCTTTGCGAGCCGTCGGAAAGTTTGACTGAACTATTTGACTGTTTTGTTGACGTTTCCACTGTAGTGCCTTATAGTACGGTGCGCGATATGTATGGAAAATATACGACAAGAAAATAATTTTGGGGGGTGCCTTATAACCCGGTGGGCCTTATAGTTCAGAAAATACGATACATTCCTTTCAGGTACTGTTTTGAAGAGTTCATACAAGGTTATTGCTGTTCTTTTTCACAATAATGTCCACAGTTTAGGGTAAATATGATTTCTTTGTGCCTTTTTTAAAGAGACCGTACTCGCGACAGTGGGCAATACCAGCTTTGAATGCCCTCAAGAATAAGAAAAAATATTAATCAAATGCAAAATGGAGGAATACTGTGTTGTTATGTGAAGGGTTTGCTTTATGAGTTGTTATTTGCTGACAGGACACTTACGTAAAAGTGGTATATAGCAGTGATCAGCAACCACTGGGCTGTGGGTCATTTGGTACCGGGCCTTATGAAAAGAATAAAACAATTGCCTAATTTGTAGTTTATACAATTAATTCATATTTACACACAATTTTTCCCCCTAAAATAAACTCAAAGCTTGGGTGCACGATATACATGTTGTTTTAGGGTAGTACATTGCCATAATTGAGTAATGATTGATCAGTAGAGTCAAGTCAAGTCAGATTTATTTGTGTAGCCCTCAATCACAAAAATGTCTCAAAGGACTGCACAGGATTACAACTACACCATCGCCTGATCCATGTTACAACATGGTACTGTGAGTAAAAATAGTGTGATGATGGGATAAAATCTATTGCCCTTACCCCCAAAAATCCCTATTAGTCTCATAATTACACAGTGGATTCAAGCTAATTTATATTATTATTGTTACTGTTATCATTATTATTGGGCAACCAAATTGTCAGACAATAAACTGGGTCTTGGTACAAAAAGGTTGCGAACCACAAGTATATAGAAACTTGTGTTGATGACTTTAAAAGATAAGTATTTTTAATGTCTGAAATAATGTCCTATGTTGCAGCCTCTGGACTTTGAAAACAAAAGCAGCTTTTTACTGCGGGTGGAAGCAACCAACCGGCACATTGACTCCAACTTCCTGAACTTGGGCCCGTTCAGCGACACCTCCACAATCAAAGTGATTGTAGAGGACGTGGACGAGGTGCCTGTTTTCAGCCCGGCCGTGAGCAAGATGGCTGTTGCCGAGGACGCCACCGTGGGAACTTCGGTCGGGAAGATGTCAGCGTTTGACCCCGACAAATCCAGCAGCGGAGTCAGGTTCGCACCTCCGCCAATCGGTTCGCTTCGTGCGCTACCCTAGTAACTCAAATTCAGTCACTAGTCCAAGAAAGAACTAGTGACTTATATTAAATCAAGCGGCTGGTCAATACCAAACTACTGGCAACAAAGCGTACACCATAAGTCACCGACATCTTCGGTGCCAGCATGGGAACTTTTTTTGGGAAGGCGTCGGCGCAAAACTTTCACACCTCAAACAGCTCTGTCGGTAGGCACCTCTGTGAATCAATTTGTTTTGACCACAGTGACTTCAATCGACTTGAATAGAATAAAGTTGCTAGTCAGAGACCAAATTACTGGCACCAAATCGTGCCACAAAACGCTAGCGTCCTCGATGCCAGCATGGAACCTCTGACAAAAATGTGTCAACGTACAACCCTGCTAAATTCAACAATGCTGTCAGGTACACACCTCCGCCAATCGGTTCGCACCGAGCATTACCCTTGAGACCCAAATCGAGTCGGTAGTCCGAGACCAAACTACTGCCACCAAACCATACGTCACTAACCACTGGCGTGTTTGGTGCCAGCATTAAAACTTCTGTTTGGAAGGTGTGGGTGCAAAACCCCGCCAACCGCCCGGTCAGATACGCTCTTCCTAATCGGTTCGCTTGGCGAGCATCCCTAGCAACTCCAATTGAGTCGACTCAAATCGAGTTGCTCGTCAGAGACTGAAGTACTGACACAAAAGTGTACACAACAAACAGCCACCATCTTCTGTACCGGTGTGGGAACTTCTGTGAAGGTGGTGGCGCATGGACGGGTCAACAGCAGGTGAGGTCCGCACTACAGGTCGACTAATTATCGGGCAGGCCAATTACCGGTACAGATATTTGGGAATTTGACGGACATCCATATCGCGAAATTTTGAAGTTGATATAGCCGAAATTCAGATAACACAGAGCAACAGCCAGCCTGAGCCATTTTTTCCTCTCCTGCCTTCTTTCTCTGATGCCACCCACCCCTCGCTTACTGATTGGATTAAATATAGGGAGGAACCTCTGAAGCCAGAAGTCCCCACTTTGCACTGTCTGCAGACACAGACTGGAGCGAAAGTTAAGTCCCTCGCAAATATATTTCATATTCAGCGAATACCTTTCACATTTGCAATTAGTGCCTTTCTTTTTCTCCACCTCCTTTGTGACCATACTTGACTGAAATGTCGAGTAAATGTCGTCAACGTGCACCAACGCACACATGGAAGCAGGAAAATAAGTTGTTGTGCCTAATGCCGACTTCCCTGCAGAATCTGACTCCCTTTCAGGTGAACCCAAACTCAGATTTTCCTTTGCTTCTGAGCGCTGCGCTTTCGATAGAACGAGTGTCGCTTGCGTAGTCTGTAAAATCAGTTTATTAAGAAATATTGATTGGCGTGATTAAAAAAAGAGATCGTTGTCTATACAATGAGTTTATTAGGACATTCATGCGAACGTCCGTGATTTTTTTTTTTTTTTTTTTGGAACAACCGAGGAGTCCTTTGAGGGCTTTCTTTTTTTCCTTTCTTTTTGATTTTCCTTTTTTTGTTCCGGCTACTTTTGGCCGTGGCTTTTTCCGAGTATAAGGTGGTTTTCGGTGCGAGGAGGTTTCGAGCCATGACGCGGAGGGAAGCTAGGCTAACTAGCTTGGTCAACTGACTGGTGAGCTGACATGAGCAGGGCGACTTGAGAGGGTCTTTTTTGGAGGTAATTATGGGGCCGAAAAGAAATCATGCCTCAGACTAGATGTAGGATATGTAAAAAACATTGGACATTTTGCAAAAATAGGTAGAATATATTACAAACAAACAAGATAAACCGACATTTAAACTGATAAGGTGAAACAACTAAGGATGCAAGTTGTGAAGAAAGACAAAAACATTTCTACGGTGGCTTAAGAAACTATTTTGCCCCCTTAAACTTTGTGAACTTTTGCCACATTTCAGACTTCAAACATAAAGATATAAAACTGGAATTTCTTGTAAAGCATCAACAATAAGTGGTACACAATCATAAAGTGGAACACACTTTATTGGATATTTTAAACTTTTTTAACAAATGAAAAACGAAAAAGTGGGTGTGCAAAATAATGTTTTGGATCATTGTCTTGTTGGAAGACAAATCTCCGTCCCAGTCTCAGGTCTTTTGCGGACTCCATCAGGTTTTCTTCCGGAATGGTGCTGTGTTTGGCTCCATCTATCTTCCCATCAATTTTAACCATCTTCCCTGTCCCTGCTGAAGAATAGCAGGCCAGAACCATGATGCTGCCACCAGCATGTTTGACTGTGGTGATGGTGTGTTGAGGGTGAGGAGCTGTGCTGCTTTTACGCCAAACATAATGTGTTCCATTGTTGCCAAAAAGTTCGATTTTGGTCTCATCTGACCAGAGCACCTTCTTCCACATATTTGGTGTGTCTCCCAGGTGGCTTGTGGCAAACTTTAAACAACACTTTTTATAGATATCTTTAAGAAATGGCTTCCTTCTTTCCACTCTTCCATAAAGGCCAGATTTATGCAGTATACGACTGATTGTTGTCCTATGGACAGATTCTCTCACCTCAGCTGTAGACCTCTGCAGTTCACCTAGAGTCGTCATGGGCATCTTGGCTGCTTCTCTGATCAGTTTTCTCCTTGTATGAGCTGAAAGTTTAGAGGGACGGGCCTTGGTAGATTTGCAATGGTCTAATATTCCTTCCATTTCGATATTACACAGTGCTTGCACAGTGCTCCTTGGGATGTTTAAAGCTTGGGTAATCTTTTTGTATACAAATCCAGCTTTAAACTTCTCCACAACAGCATCTCGGAACTGCCTGGTTTGTTCCTCTTCATGTGCATCACAGTCACAGTGCAGGTGAATTCATACAGAGACTTGATTACACGCAGGTGAATTCCATTATCACCGTTAGTCATTTAGATCAACATTGAATCATTCAGAGATCCTCACTGAACTGAAATGTAGCAAAAGGTCACAACGTTCAAGGGGCCAAATAGTTTCGCAAGCCACTGTACATTGGAAAAGATGAATGATGTCACTGTGACCTGGGTGAGGATCAAACCCAACTCGTATGCAGGGGCAGCTTCGAACGGTACAGACAACGGGGTGAGGCCCAGCGAGAAGGCTGCTGCAGGTGCAGAAGAACAGGTGGTGGCGTTCCTTGTATCGAAAAACATAAAACTGAAGATGGACAACACCAAAGCTTGCCACCCTTTACCAATAAAATAAAACAGTATCCCAAGTATGATCTCAAGATTTTTTAACAGGAAGAACAAAGTCGAATTGATGAAGCAGATAAGAAAACTCAAAGTTACTAATGTGTAATCAAAAGAAATGCTGACATGGCTAAAAAACAAGATTCTTAAGGAAACAAAATAAAATACAGAACACGTTGGTTAGGTACTGTAAAATATATAGAAAACTTAATGAACCCCCTGAACTAGCTTAAGTATTGGTAATTCGGGACATAAAAGAACTGTATGACTAATGGTGTAAGTGATTCAATGAGTGTACAGTAACAAGGGAATGAGGATAAACTAATGAAAATATATCTTTTCAAAACTCATTCTTGACGGATAATGAAATAGGACTCAGTCAAAATATATTAGACCAAGAGCAACCGGAACTGAGATGTATTGAGCCCACGGACTATAATCCTTTAGAACTGGCTGATCAGTTAGATCCTGTCAAAACCAGAACAGATACAGGGCCCAATCGAGTGACGTTCTCACACAAGCCCTTTATTTTATGGGAAACGGGGAGTCATGCACGTTAGGAAGCCGGTCTGGTGTGGAAGGACAGGACGCCAGAGACCGACGAGATCGATAACGAATCAGGGTAACGAAAAAAAACAGGACAAACTAGACGGGGACCAAAACTGGAAAAACTAACCAACAGTATAAGAATATTTTCCCCGGAAACCCCATTCGAGGCACAGCAATTGCCATGGCGGGCGAGTCCATGGGCCGAATGGGCAGGAAACGAGACAGCACGGCAGGAGGAGAACCCCCGGAAGGCGGGGCCGTTGCCGACAGCCGACATGACAGGAGCTCAGTAAGCTTAGCTAATTTCTCCTGCCGACGCCGCCCGATCTGTTCAATTTTCTGGACCAGCAGCTGAAGGACGGTGACGTCACTTGACAGCTCTCCCCAATCCGCGCGCGTTTGCTGGGTCCATTTCTTGGTCAGCCCGTACTGTCAGAATCAGAACAGATACAGGACCCAATCGCGTGACATTCTCACACAACGCCCTTTATTTTATGGGAAATGGGGAGTCATGCACGTTAGGAAGCCGGTCTGGCGTGGAAGGACAGGACGCCAGAGACCGACGAGATCCATAACGAATCAGGGTAACGAAAATAAACAGGAGAAACTAGACGGAAATCAAAACTGGAGAAACTAACCAACAGGACAAGAATAAACGGAAAACAAAACTGGAACCCTAAATTAAACAGTACGAAACTAAACGGGAACAATACCGGACTGCAAATATCACGGAAAAACAGGACAGAACCTACGTCTTGTGGGGCAGAAGTTCGTTGACGGGCTGACACTAAAGCAAGAGAGCACTGAGCTTTATATACACAGTAAGTCAACCTATAAACAAGCCGCAGCTGGCATAACACGGGCGGGGCCAATTGGGCACCATGGCAACCGTGACACATACGGGCAGGCCAATTGGGCACCACGGCAACCGTGACACACACAGGCGCAGCCAAGTGGGCGCCATGGCAACCATGACAGATCCGGATAACCATTACTCTGAAAATGACTATAATTGTCAGATTGAATCCAAAGGGAAATTCTCAATGATTCACTTAAACAGTAGAAATATGTATGCAAATTCTGTAGCAATAACAGAATACTTACAGCAATTTGGGAGCCCATTTAGTATTATTGCAGTTTTTAAAACTTGGTTTAATGATGAAAAGCGAGTCGGGTTTTAATTACAGGACTATAATTTAAATTACGTAAATAAATCAAACGAAACAGGAGGAGGAGTCGCTATAGACGTGCACAAGAGAATTAAGATCTAGTAAGAAATCATATTATACCAGTTTACTGCATAAGAATAAAATCAATATTAAAGGTATTTGGGGAACACTAATTACCGTGATAAAAGGTAATCATGTAAGTAATGCATATTTCACTGAAAACAACAGTGACAATTATAATTGCATAAATTGATTAACGAAAGTCAATCTGGATTTAGGGATAGCTGATCAACAACAATGCCCGTTATTAATGCAGTAGACTAAATTACCAATACCATAAAAAAGAAGAGATACACAGCTGGGATATTTATTGACTTAAAAATAGCTTTTGATACCATTAATCATAATATACTATTCAAAAAACTGGAACGATATGGCATCAGAGGAGTGGCTTTGGAATGATTCAAAGTTATCTGACCGGGAGGCAGCAATATGTGAAAATGGGAGAATGACTTCTGGATACTTGGACATCTGTTACAGAGTACCAAAGGGTTCGGTCCTAGGTCCAAAGCTTTTCAATTGTATAATAACGATATTTTTTTTAATGTTTAAACTATTAAAATTAGTCATCATTGCAGATGACACTAACAATTTCTATTCCAATGATAATTATATTAATCTATTGAAATGAAATGATCTGCATTTATATAGCGCTTTTAAAGTCAATGACTTCCCAAAGCGCTTTACATTGTGCTTCACATTTCCCAATCGCGGCCGTGATCTGTGCAGCCATGTAAGGCGCTAACCTGCTTATTGGAGGTATTGGGGGGTTCAGTGTCTTACACAAGGACACTTCGACATGTAACACGGACAAGCCAGGATTCAAACTGTGATCCCTTAATCCTAAAACGATCGCTTTACCTCCTGAGCTACTGCCGCCCCTATTAAGAAATACTATTAGTGAATTGGTTAACAAAAATTGATTGATAATTATACATTATATTTAATTAAAAAAAAACTAAAGTGATATTCTTCGGTAATCACAAGGAAACTCTAGACTTGGCCGTGAAATGGATGGTGTTGCCATAGAAAATGTATCATAAATAAAACATTTTGGCGTTATAATAGACAGTATATTCAACTGGAAAACACTCTTTAGACACATACAAACTAAGGTATCTAAAAGCATTTCAATTATCAACCAAGCCAATTTCTTCCTAAACTATAATGCATTGTATTTATTATATTGTACTCTAGTTATGCCATGTTTAACATATTGTGCTGAGGTCTGAGGCAATAATTACAAAATTGCACTCCATCCCCTTTTTATACTCCAAAAATGTGCAACAAGAATAATACAAAAGGCAGGATACAGTGATCACACCAACATTCTATTTCAGCAGTCCAAATTGTTAAAACGTTATGATCTTGTGGAATTCAGTTCACAGCTGCTATTTAAAGTGAACAAATAGGTACTGCCAGAAAACATCCAAAAAGTATTTATGCGAAAAGACGGAAGCTATAAATTGAGGGGATGTAGTAATTTGAAGATTCAACCAGTGAGAACCACCATGAAAATTTTGTGTGTGTCTGTATGTGGAGTCAAACTTTGGAGCAAATTACTAGAGGAGCTCAAACAATGTCCAAATATTCAACTGTTCAAATCCAGACACAAAGAATGAATATTGTCTAGGTACAGAGAGAAGGAAAATTGGGTTTGAATGATAGTTAAGGATTAGAAGTATTACAGAGCAAATGGGTGGTTTAAGCCATAAATCAACCTTGTTATCATTATTATTAATAATATTATAATTATTGTTTTCATAACACTCTTTAACTGTTATTAAAAGAATTGTTATTATTGTTATTATTACTGTTGTCTGAATAATATTTGGCGATAAGCTGCATTAAAGTGTTAATAGATAGGTAAAAATAATAATTAGTCTCTTATCATTATAACTATTGTGATGATGATTAATAGTATTATAACTCATGTGACTATTATTGTGAAAATAATTTTTAGTAGTAGTATTATTAGTATCCAAGTAATGTTAGTGAGCAGCCTTGCACAGTCAATAGATGGGGCAAGCTAATAGTTAAGTTGTTATGATTATCGAGACTATTATTTTTGTTGTTGTTACTGTTATTATTGTCATCAACTATATGACTATTCTAATCTTCATTGTGATTACTTTGCTGTTACCATTAAATTATAAAAATGATTTAATCCAGATCTTTATTTATAAACAAACCAATGAGGTGAATAAATATGTTGGTTATGATGGTGAAAACTAAACAAAAACTAAATGAATGGAGATACAATCACATTGAGATAACTTTTAATAAGAACACAAAACGGACATTCCTCCACATTTCTTGGTTAGGGCAGACAAGTGGGAGTTTTGATGCTGGAGGTATCTGGCTCAAGCTCCCGTACCTTGTCTTTTTAATGAAAAGATTAGGACACTCAAGAATGGTGGTACCTGCTGCCTGGGGCCAGACCCCCCAGGCAGCAGGTCCAAAGATACTTTTGTGATGGAAAACACACACCACATAGCAGTTAGTTGTCACCATGATCACCAACGAGAATTATTAATATGTTCAACCCATTTTGTAACAATGATAATAAAGGTGTATTCTATTCTTTTCAATTATAAATGATACCCTTATGATATAGTAAGCTGAGAATAGATAAAGACAGCAATGATAATGATGGTGACGGTGAAAATGGTAATGGTGATGATAATGATGATGATGAAGATGACGGAGTGACTGTGCATCCACAAAACCTATTTAAATATGTACATTCTTGAGGTTTTTGTTATTTGTAAATACACAGGATAGTTACAGTAGCTATAAGACACAGTTATTAGGTAGGGGGCTAGGATCAAATAAGCATATGCTTCTTCACATTCCTTTTCGGACATGTTACGTTTACATTTTTTGTTGTTTTTGACTTGTTGTTCCAAATAAAATTTAATTCATTCAGTCATTCAACGTCACTCACAATGGAGGTGAGCCAATGTAGCTTAACGCTATAATATTCACACCCAGGGGCAATTTTAGTTTCAGAACATTGGGCGTGCTAAGCACCCAGATTGTCATTTCACTTTACCTTTTCACAAACATCAACGTACAAAAATCTTTCACTCATTAAACATATTAATACAGTCATTTAAATAAGTGATAATTAATATGAAGATGAATAAATAATCAACCTTTGTGTTTTCAAACGCAAGCTGTTTTATTAGCAAGAAGATAAGAATACAGTACAGATGCTCTCTTACTTACGAAGTTCGTAAGTTGCTTCAGTGCTATATTTTGTATGGAATGTATGTTTAAGGGTTATTTAAGTATGTTTATATATATATATATATATATATATATATATATATATATATATATATATATATATATATATATATATATATATATATATATATATATATATATATATATATATATATATATAAAGCATGTTTAAGGTTTAAATAAGTGTGTTTAAGGTTTGAATAAGTATGTTTAAAGTTTATATAAGTATGTTTTAGGTTTATATAAGTATATTTAAGGCTTGTATAAGTAACCTGTATTATTTTATCTTAAAAAAATAAACATTTTTAAAAATGATATACTCTATGATGATAAATAAAGTGAAGTTTAACTTACTTGTGGAAGATGGGCTTCTAGAGTTTGGCTACTTCCTCCTTCTTGGTAGAAAGTGGCTGAAAAAAAGCGATCCAACCATTTTCTCAACCGCATCAAGCTTTCTTCTTCCACTTTCATTTCAAAATAAACTCCTCGCCTCTTTTTTACACTTTACACCAACTTTATTGAATGGATGCACGATATATTAAACTATAAAAATTTTGAAGTTTTAAGTGAGCTGGAGATACAGTACAGTATGTTTACACACGAACTGGTACTGTGACAGGTAGAGGAAGTCGGTGGATGCTGGATGAGCTCTCCCAGTGCCACACGACTGAAGCGGCAGAAAAAAGCACTACAGTAATGTACTGTACTCGGAAAAAAGTGCACAATACAAAATCTAATGTACAGCCATGTACGGATTTTTTTCAACATCCCGAAAAGCATGTTTGTATCTACCATTTTTCGCAACACGAATGTTCGCAAGTAGGGGAGCGTCTGTATCCCAACAATCAGTATCAATTATTATTTTTAGTAGTGAATGGTCAATAGATAATCCATCATAATGTGATGATAATGTGGTCAACTGATGAGTAGAAAATACATAATTATCAGAATTTATCTTAACGCGGTACTAGGAATCAAATGGACTAAACAATTTCAAAGCAGGGGAGTATTTCCAACGCTGCATCGCTCACATTTTTGTTTTGTTTTCCTTTTTTCATTTATTGTTTAGCGTATTCATCATATTTAGCCTTATCCTGTCCTATAGTCAGGAAAAGAGAGTTTTTAAAATGCTATAATTTTTAGGGGTGCTTGACCCCCCCCCCCAAAACGGTCAGATTACACCAATGTTCACAACCCCAACTAGTAGTACACAAGTAGGCTTTATATAGAGTACTATATTATTCATGAGCTATAATAGCCTTGTTGTAATGAATGTTTATTGTTCACTGATAGCTGTGACCAGGGCAGAGTTGTGATTTAGATGTTGGTTTTATTGGATCTCCCCATGTATACCAACACACCTATTAGTCATCTGAAAGTGAAAGATTAGTCATGTTAGTGTTGTTGAAATTCTAATGTATTACCTGTAAAGCTTATCATTGTGCTATTGATGTTATATTTGAATTTATAACAAATATTCTATGTTCCTTTTAGCATTATTAAAGATTTCTCACGCCGATTTTTAAGTCTTTAAAACAAATGAACGCTATATCGATTGCAAATATCGGTTATCAGCCTCCTCTATAAACCACTCATCAGAATCGGTTTCGGCCCTGAAAAACCCATTTTGGTTGATCTTAAGTACACACTTCCGCTAATTGGCTCCCTTTGAGCGATATATATGGCTCATGAGCCAAATATGGCTTTTTTCATGAGATCATGTTGCACGGAGATAAAACGGAAAGAGTTGATACAAATCATCAAATATTTTGGTGTAGTGTACATAGGACACCATTTAAACTAGTTTACAGTCAAGGTATCACAACAAACGAACCAGTTATGCCTATAAATCGCTAAATATTCCTTCAAATGGAATCCCATTAAACAATCTTTGTTCTTTGTTGAGAGACTTTATGATGAAAACCCACACGACAAACTTTAACCCAAAACAAACTTTTTAACCAGAAGCTCTAGCGAATCACAGAGAGAAATAGATTTTATCAAATCATCAAACATCACACCTTGAAAAAAAATTGTGTTAAGGAATTAGCTTTTGTCTGGAGAGCGTGTTTTGCGGATTTGTTGAATTTTGTCTTAAATCATATGGTGTGGCTCTCTCCAAATAAATAAATCAAAATTGTGCTTTTGTGGTTCTTTGGGTCAAAAAAAAGGTTCCTGACTCCTGCCCTAAAAACACAATTTAAGTCACTACACTGAGACTGAACGAGTGACATAAATTATGCCGCTAATCTTCCTTCCAGCACCAAAAATGTAATCAACAGATTTCTTGTTTCTCTAGTCAAGTCATGTTATTTGTATAGCCCTTAATCACCAAAATTATTAAAGGGCTGTACAGAGCACTTCTCCAATATCCCCTTTTCTGAAATTACTCAATCTTCTACTTGTCAGGACTTTAGTGACACATGGTCAAAATAAACTGCACCTAATCAGGTAATCAAATTCCTTTACCACAAGCTCTGTTTTATTTTGTTTGTCTTCAATGCGATTTGTTTTCCATCAGCGGAGATGAAAACGATTGCGGGACTAACGTGGCCGCCGCGGTGGCATTATTAGGCTTTTATAGCCTTTGGGCCGAGGCTAATCAAAGCTTGTCATTTCCCCATCAAAGGTGTCAAAGCTTTCTATTTACCGCGATACAAGTGAGAGTGGCCAATAAGGAGCTGCCATTTTTGACTGGACCAGCGTTTTTTGCAGATACTCCATCGATCGCAACACTGACATGGAGCGTTTTTTTAATGTGGACGCATTGAGCGGCGTCATCAGCACGGCCAAACTCCTGGACCGCGAGGCCAACGCGCTGCATAACCTTACTGTCCTTGCCATACAAACAGGTGAGACTTTCTCAGGCAAAATAAGACATCTTCTGCTTTTCTTCTATGTTGTTCAAGTCGCAAAGTCCGGCTTTTTCTGGCCTATTAGATTGATTGATTTTTTTTTTTTTCTTGATGCCAATGATCTTTGACAGAACGCTTTATTTGTAGAATCGCTTGGCATTTTCTTTAATAAGGTAGCGTTTATCATGAATAGTTCTTGATTGGAGCTTGCTAAGTGTCTATTTTAATTGACACTCAAGGAGAGAAAACATCAATGTATTTTGAACTTGCAAGACAAGATAGGACCATACAAAGAAAAATATTCAACCTGCCCTGTACAGATCTGGCTCGAAAGACAAAATAAATAAAGTTTTAATTTAACAGACACTCCAAATAAAAAGAGTAGACATCAATGAATTTTGAGCTTCAAGGAGAAAAAGAAAGGACAGTACCGAAATTATCATGATGCAAAATTCCAAATTTGTTCACAAGGTCCGACCCGAGTACTTTTTTGAAAATACATCTCCTCGTTTACAATCCCCCTGTACGGTGTAGGAATTGAGAAAAGAAAAATGGTGTGGCTCAGCGTGAAAATGATGTAAACAGTGAATAATGCTCAAATAATGAGCAACAGCGCACCACAATAGTCAAGACAGGGGACTGGCACCCTATACAATCTCCCTTGCAGGTGTCCTGTAGTAAAATATGGATCATCTTATCAGCTATTGTATTTATTTCTTTTGCATGTGTTAATGTATTCACTTTGTGGGTTACTTTGCATTGTTTGAACAAGGGAAGACATGACATTATGAAAACTTTATTATGATATATATTCCTGTCAATTTTTAATGTGAGCGCTTGTTATTGCTCAGTCGTGTTTTACTGGATTACAGCGAGAAAAGTCAAGTCAAGTTTAGTCATGTATATTCGTATAGCCCTTAATCACAAGGTGTCTCAAAGGGCTGTAAGAACTACAAATTATTAAAGGCAGTTGGCGTAAGCACAGGCAGCGGCACTTGCAAACGGTTATTGGCCCTCACCCAGGGCACCACCCGTATCTCTGCCGTTGCGTGGTATTGTGATTGTGTTATGTGGTTCTGGCTGGCAGGCCGGGCAGCAAAGCCAAGCCCAGTTATTGTCTGCTGTGCACGATAGGAACCATTTAGGCCCCTGCAAAGCAGCAACAGAGCGCTAGCGTCAAACTGGAATCGCTTTTCGATAACTGATGGTGCCACTGTTCAGAGCTCTCTCCTCTATTCAAAGATCTCTGTAATTTATTGGAAAATGATCATTTTTCAAAGTGCAGGGGTAACAGCCACATGCCATGCAGAGTTTTGGAATACGTTGAATGATTTTGTTTTGCTAAGTCTGAGTTAACCAGATTAAGCCATTTGACACACTGTATTTCCTCGTTCTGTTCAGAGGACCCGAAGCAAATCGGAAAAGGCGTAGCCATTATCGAGGTCTTGGACATTAATGACAACGCACCCATCTTCGCCGTCGACTACCAGGCGGTGGTTTGCGAAAATGCCACGCCAGGAACGGTACGTGCTGCAATTTTTCCCAAAGCGCCGTCTGCGCATGGTTGGGGCAGCGCTCTCGGCCGTGCCAGAACCTTTTGCAAAAATGTCTCGTGGACTTCACTTTCTGATGTAAATGTATGGGTGAAAAAAAATCTTTAAGGGATGGCTGAATTGATATTTGGATCAATGTTGAAGTGATCTTTTCATTTCTTGCCAGAGAGAGGGATTAATGGATGTCGTAAAAGGAGGAGGTTAATATAAAAGGTTTGAAAGAGTAAGGATTTTGATCATGGTTTAAAAACTTGGATGGGTTTTGTTTGCGTCATGCATGTGTATATTGAATAATTTGCAGGGTTCATACACTTTGTTCATTGCAAAATCAAGCACTTTCAGGGCCAATTTTAAATTTTTCCAGTATCTTCAAACGTTAAAATCCAGCGCTAATCAAAAGAACATTTTTTGTTGTTATTTTTGATGACTAAAGTGGCTATTTTGCTGCTAGTACATACTTTGTGCTATTTTGAGCTGTTCTTACATATGATCTAAGATCTTTTAGTGTCTTGGATCTTTTAATTTATTTTCAGGGATCACCTGCAGAACATCTGGACTTACTAATATCTAACAAATTACTAAATAATTACTTAATAATTTGGTGCATAATGTTAAAAAATCATTGATAATATATCATTAAAAAATAATAATTCTGAGGAGCCATTTGGGAGCAGGTTCTTCTCAGTAAATCGAGCCAAAAGAGCCAGTTTTCTAAATAGAACCATCTTGGGTGAGACCAGTAGGGCGCGGTGGTACTTCACATGACAAGCCCACTTATGACTGAGAGCAAGCGTGCCGACGTCATTTTCAACACACTTTTTTGAGAAAAAAAAATCTCATTTATTGCATGTTCCATTGAGTCAGACTGCCAAGAAGCATGGCAATGGCAACAATTTCAAGCATTACCAGGCACTTAACCCAAAATTCAAGCATTTTCCTGACCTTGAAAACACAAGATTAAATTTCAAGCAGTTTTAAGGATTTCAAGCACTTGTAACAACCCTGAATTTAAAATTGTTTTAACTATTCAGAGACATTTGCATAAAAAAGTTACGACTGTAGTTAGCATGCAGCCATCTTTACTAGCTCTGTTCCCGTTGCACTTGTTGAATTTGGTCTGTGTTAAAAGTCGTTTTACAAAAGAGTCCGATAAGTGAGGTGGAAATTGTTCTATCAGGACAAAGAATATTTATGAGAGTAAACAAAGCTGATGTGGGCTGTGGACGTGATAAAAAGACTGCTATTGGCCGAATGGTGTCAATTAAAGGTCAGAGAGTGTTGGGGCGAAACAAACGGATTACAAGAAGGAACCTAGAACGAACAGACATGCTTTAAGGTGGATGCATTTTTATCTGTCGACATTGTCATGTGTTTTTGAGTCAATATTTTACATGGTTGGATTCTCTGGACTGTCTTGGATGCAACAAAGCCAATTATGTGTTCAAATCCGTTGAATTTGAACACAGCCAGGGGAAGCAATTGATGAGTTACGCTGGCTTTATAGTTTTCGGATAACTTGATACAGACTGATCGTGATGTTTTTGTTATGAGTAAGCACAGGGGGAAAGTTTAATCTTTCCAATGATATGTGGCATGACATATTTCAGTGACTGGGGAAATCGTGAAGACATGTATATCAAAAGTCGGGCGGGTCGCTTGCAGGCTGTCTGTATGTTAAAGGGTTAAAATAAAGTCCCAAGGGATAGCTAGATGCCCTGGAGCCATACTGGGGGCCACCATTCTCCCCTTGGCGAGGTGAAGGCAATCGGCTTGCAATGTCGTCATCAGTCGGGGCTATTTTTATTTCACAAGTGGAGAGAATCGTAAAGACAAGACTGCCTCGAGTGTATTCAGGGACGGGGCAATACAAAGAACATAGCTTTGTCGCCGCCAGTTGTTCTTGGCTTTTAGTTGACGTAATGACACCAGCACATACCGTAGAAGATTTCTTGATGAAACGTTGCCACCGGATTCAACAGGGGCACAGGGAAACGGGGGTAGCTGATATTTAAATTGAAGAACACGGACAGAATAACAAGTAGTTGCTACCCGGTCTAGGCCGCTGCTGCCGCTGATGCAATCAGAATTCTGCTTTTTAATTACATAATTGAACTACGCGCCACTCGGGTAATGGCCGTGTCCCTCGCTTCTTCCGCCCACTGGCTTTCGCATTTACCGGACATCACAAAAATGAAGTAACACCTCACGTCTAGCATCCCGGACGCTGACGTGGAGCTACCCAGAGGTACCTGGCTTCAGCGCTGTTAGGGCAGACAGAGACACAAAAGCCTGCGGGAAGCGGAGAGGAGGTGGACTCGCCATCTATGTGAACACGAGGTGGTGTAACCCTGGGCACAAAGATTTCCATCTGCTGCAGGGACGTCAAACTTTTGGCCTAGCGTGTGACGTCATCCACTCCGCTGTTGCTAAACTACAACACAGCACCCCGAGGCCATCCTGTTAATCTGTTAATAAACAACAAAAGGATACTGCTGGAAGTGTGAATTTCCCTATGAATGAAAGATGAGTAATGATGAAGTAATGATGAATAAAGTATCTATCTATCTATCTATCTATCTATCTATCTATCTATCTATCTAATATGCTCTGAGTAATACGTAGTGAGTAATATTGCTCACCGGTCGGCAGGGTGGTGTGAGCGTGTGGTTGGCGGCAGTAGAATAACTTATTAAGGGTATCTGGTGCCACTCAGCTTTCTCACATCCCTTTTTCCACTTAATCTTTGGCAAAATCTACAACAGTGGTGGGCAAACTATGGCTTGTGGGCCACATATGAAATAAATAAATAAATACATGAAAATAACTACCCCAAAAAATGTCAAAAAATTTTGTTTTCTCTTTTTTCTCTTTCTTTCACGCTTTCTTTATTTCTTTTTTACTTTCACCTCTATTCACTCCCTTTCTTTCCCTTACTCTTTCTCGTGCTCACTCTTATTCCCTCCCTTTCTCTTTCTGTCTCTTTATCTTTTCTCATGTTTTAATTTTCTTTCTCTTTTTTATCTCTCTCTCTTTCCTTTTTTCTTCCTTTCCCCCTTTCTCTATTTGCTCTTTATTTTCTCTCTCTCATTTCTTTTTCTCTTTTTCTCTCTTTAATCTCTCAATATGTCTCCCTCCCCCCTTTTCTCCCGCTCTTTTTGTCTCTCTTTTTGTTTCTGTTCCGGCCCCTGTGAGATTTTTTATTCTAACATGTGGGACCCAGCTAAAATTAGTTAGACACCCTTGATTTATCCATCCATTATCTGCACCGCTTATCCTCAGTAGGGTTGCAAGGGTGCTGGAGCCCATCCCAGCAATCTTCGGGCAGTGGGCAGGGGACACCCTGAACTGGTTGCCAGCCAGTCACAGGGCACACAGAGACAGACAACTCACTCGCTCATTTATACCTAGGGACAATTTGGACCGGCCAATTAACCTAACATGCATCTTTTTGGAATGTAAGAGGAAACCAGAGTGCCTGGAGGAAACCCACGCAAGCACAGGGAGAACATGCAAACTCTGCACAGTAAGGCTGGCAGCCGGACCTCAGAACTGTGCCGCGGACGCGCTATCCACTCAGCCGACTTGATTTAGTTTATTTATATTTAGATTTGTTATTATTGACGGAATGTGTATTTAGAGGATGACTTTCATCCCCCGAGCAAATTATCCGCCTGATTAGTCGTCACAAAGCCGCCCGCTTGCCTGAGAGACGGCAAGCAAAGGCCTTTCACATCAGCTGTTCTTTGGCTGAATACTTCATTGCGGATAGGAGATTTCAACGCACATCAGCTTTGGTGCTGCGCAAATGACATCAATAGCTTTAAAGTGTGAACGTGCAAGTACGCACCACCTCCTCCATTTTCATAACACATGAATGGCGGCTCTGGGTGAGCCGTCACCAGACTAAGACGTTCGAGCCAATGTTCCCTCTAAGCCGCTCGCGTGTGCAATTTCCCACCGCCGGGTGGGGTTACTGGAGAGGCGGGCCTAATGGAGGAGATTGTCTTCACTGTTGAAATGGTGGATGGATGCACTTTGTAAGTAACTTATAGTACATTTCTGCCTTTCTGCCTCTAACAGCGCCACACATCGGTAGAAGCACTACAGTACTGTCTTGTACTCGGGAAAACGTGCACAATATGAACTCTAACTTACAGCAACGGCCAAGTATTGTTCGACGTCCCAAAAAAAGTGTTCGTATCTACCGTTTTTTGTAACTTGAATGTTCTTAAGTAGGGGAGCGTCTGTTTTTTTTTTTTTTAATATTTTCATATTGGCAATGTTTATCAAGATTCAACCCAAAAGATTGAATTGTTGACAATATGTTGAAAGTGGAGTTTACATTTCCAATATATTTTTTGTTCATAAAAAAAAATAAAATGGAATGTATTTCTCTTTCTTTTTTGTTTTGTATAAAAAGTATGAATAAAATATGATATTTGGATAAGGTGGTAGTAAAAGAGTATATTACATATTTTCAGGTGTATTGCATACATATTTTTATTTTTGTTATTGTCAAGTTAAATGACAAACACCTGGATTATTGTATTGTTTTATATTATCCAACATTTTCTTTTTATGAGCACTATTTTTCGATTTGTCCAAAACTTCAATATTTGAATAAGGCAGAGGAAATTAAAAATTTTGTTAAGAAATCCTATGATTGATTAATCAAAAAAATTATCGACCAATGTATCTATGAGGAAAATAATCATTAGTTGCAGCTCCAGTCTCCACACTTGGGATTGATGTTGCTCACTGTTATTCCAAGCGATCTTCACAGACCTTTCGTGATTGCTCCGACTCGTGGAAGGTTACAGGGAACATTGCTCATGGCTAATTTTGGAGACAGATACGCAACAAGGTTTGGAGATGCGTACTGTGTATGCCATGGCAGCTGTGGTCTTCAGCATTATGTCAAACTTTCCCCTGTATGCATTCATAATCAATGGCAAAAGTCGGCCACTCGCTTTTTACTGGAAGGCATCGGCTTACGGCGAACACCGCCGCCACTGCCACCGCCTCTGCTCTGCCTAGCGCTCTGTTTTGTGTTACGCAGTAATCCCGAGAAAACATCAAAGCAAGAATATATTTGCTGGAAGGTCACCACTTTGATTCTTGATTCTCCTCCAATCACGCACAAACGCTTCCTTTATCACAGCAAATTCAAAGAAAGCACTTGTCCCTCCCCACAATGCGAGATTTGTTTGTCGTGTTCCAAATGTGTACAAAGAACAAGCGCAAGCAACTCAAAGAAATCCAATTTTAGGAATTTTGGGATCTTGAAAAATTGGATTACATTGCCTTAAATGTTGACAGCTTTCAATTTTCAGGCCTAAGCTAATATATAAATCAGGGTTCTTCAACCTTTTTCAAGCGCCAAGCTACTTTTTGTTACCTTTTAGCGCAAAGGGCACCCCCTTTGATATGAAATTCAAAAATAGAAACCAAGCTAGACATGTAACAAACACCTCACTAATATACTGTACATATTTGCAAACGTTCATATTACAAGACATTAGCAAAATAATAATAATAATAATGATAATAACAATAATTAAAAATAATAACCCATATTTAGCTAGCAAGTGTTTAATTGACCTGTGAAAAAACCCTAGTGATCCTCAAAGACCTTTATTATTTTCCTGTACCCTGTAAATACCATGTTTTTGTAACGCTTTATTAAAGCGTTATATTTGGACACTGCTTGAGCTCCGCACGCAACCGTTCCACAGCTTTACTCTACATACAGAAGAGTAAATCTTTTTTAATGTTGTGCAGACATGAAGATATTTTAGATAATTTGCTTCCCTAAAATTATTATTCTAATCTCCCCAGCCTTCATGCCGATGCGTAGACTGAAGTTTACGTTTTGGTGTTTTAGGTGATCCAGACAGTCAGCGCAGTGGACAAGGACGAGCCTCAGAGTGCTGACCCTTTCCACTTTGCCTTGGACACAACAGTGGTGGGAAACCTCAATTTCACCCTACGGGACAACAAAGGTGAGCTTGGATCTTCAAGGGCGGAACCACTGGAGACAATAGGTCTTATCAACTCCGCCACAGCTGTTGCCCTTTTTTCTATTGGCTTCAGTCAATCAGAGATTTGGCCTATGTCAATCCACGGTTTGGCCTCTGTCAATCCAAGATTTGGCCACCAACAATCCAAATTTTGCCTCACCCGTTTAAAGATTTGGCCTCAGTTAATCCAAGATTTGGACCCAGTCAGTCCTTGATTTGCCCACAGTTAATCCAAGATTTAGGCTGTCTCCTTCCTCCCACTTCCCCTCGCTCTTTGCCCTAGCACTCGGTTCTGCGTGTGCATGTGTAAGTGCAATGTGTCCCGATACTCTCAAGACCGAAGGAGAAGTGCCCTTCAACACCTAAAATAACCCCTTCAGATGGAAGGAGGTCAGGAGCTGACTTAGAACAAAGTGACTTCCCAGAAGACTTTGCGAATTTTCAATATCAACAAACATGGCTGGAAAGGAACTGCACAAACGTAAGTAGTTTTCCACAATTAAGCACGTTGTCCAAATATGGCGACATTTCTAAAGCATATGTGATGCTGGCCAATAGAGGGCTCTTACAGCCATAAGAATAACATGTCAGGTTTCTGTATCTATTCACTATTAAATAATTATCCAGAACACATTCTATAATTTCCTGTCTCACGTCAAGTTGCATTGGCCTATTAATGATAATAATAATAATAATGCATTTTATTTAAAAGCGCCTTTCAGGCCACCCAAGGACACTGTACAGACAATGAAAAAATACAATTTAAAAAGTTGTAAGCGAAATAATAAATAAAAACAAGACATAAAATCATAAAAACATAGAAAATGGAGAAGCTATGTGTTGTGGGCAGTCCTGAACAGGTGTGTTTTTAGACGGGACTTAAAAGTGGAGAGAGGTGTGCAGTTTTGGAGGTCCGGAGGTAGATTGTTCCAAAGCTTGGGAGCAGCGCAACTGAAGGCTCTGGCTCCCATGGTGCTCAGGTGGGCAGGGGGCACTGACAGTCGGAGGGAGGACGAGGATCTGAGGGAGCGAGTGGGGACGTGCACCTGGAGAAGGTCGGACAGGTAAGGAGGAGCCAGGTTGTGAATGGCCATATATGTATATAGGATCAGTTTGTAGCTGATGCGATGCTGAACAGGAAGCCAGTGTAGCTGTTGGAGAACGGGGGTGATGTGCTGCTGGGAAGCTGTTTTTGTGATGATGCGAGCAGAGGCGTTTTGAACCAGCTGAATTTTATGGAGGGACTTTTGAGGAAGGCCGAAGAGGAGAGCATTGCAGTAGTCAAGGCGGGATGTGACAAGACTGTGGACGAGAATAGCAGTGGTGCGGGGGGTGAGGGAAGGGCGGAGTCTGGTAATATTGCGGAGGTGGAAATAAGCAGTGCGGGTGATGGTGTTGATATGTGAGTGGAAGGTAAGCATGCTATCCAGGATGACACCCAGACTCTTGACCTGGGGGGAGGGGGACACTAAGGAGCTGTCGATGTTGTTACTGAGCAAGTTGTGTCTAAAGAGGTCATGTGGGCTAATGTTTCAGGGACTGTGAAGCAAACCAAAGCCCTGATCAAATTCAGGGCCACAAAACGACTGTGGGGGTGAGTAGCCTAACCTGAAGTGTTGCAACCACATTGTGATAATGCATTAACCCACTCTAATGTCATCGGACCGCTATCAAAGCGATCTGCCCGGAGGGGAGAATCACAGGACAACAGGCATCAAAAACATAGGAAAACTTAAAAATGAAATACAAGGTAATCCAAAATTCTACTTGATCTATGTCATTCTAACATGCTGTCGTTATGTAGATCCTATTTCAAATACATACACGATATATAGCATTACAGTGTCATGTTATGGTGTGTGTTGTGATTGCAGAACCTAAAAATGCCCAAAATTAGATCAGACACTTGTGATAGGGAACGGACGGCATCAAACTGGCATTATTATGAGGCCATGCATGCAGTTCTCGGTTGGTGGTGTCATTCACCCTACCAGAAGGCACAAAACCACCAATGTTAGGGGCCGGTCACACAGCCGTTTGCGGCTGAATCACAGCTAAAATTTAGCGGGTTTTTTTTGCCCGTGGTTGCCCGCGATGGAAAATGCGCAAAATTGGCCAACCCGCTGTTCATCGGTGGTATGCCCGCAAAACAGACGCCGGCGACTGTTCCGCTTCCTCATCGCGTCATTTCCGCGTCATTTTCTCGTGTGGACCACGGGTATAAAAGCTCCCGAGCCGGTGTTGTGCCCAAATCCGACTCCTACGCACACACACCCCCTCACCCCCCACCCCCTTGCATGAACGCGCATTCTGCTGCGATCGCTTTTGTTGGAAGCGTGCATTGATGTTGGTGACTTTTTCATCCGCGTTAACAAATGCTTTTGTAGAATACGATCGCACTTTATTGTTTAAATAAACGCGTTATATAGACTAGGATCTCCCAATTGTTATAATTAGCTCGCTTTATTGTTTTAATAGGCGTTTTATATAGAATACGATCGCATTTGTTGGAAGCGCAGCAGAATGCGCGTTCACGCGAGGCGGGGAGGATTTTATATACGGTGTGCATTACCGTTCAATTACGTTCACAACAAAAACAAAGACGGAATGGTTTAAGTTGTATTACATTCCCAACAAATGCAAGAGGAAGTGCTTTTGGTTATATGTCCGCCATTACATTCCCTAAAAGTGATATAAAAGTGAGATAAAACTAGGTAAAAGTGGTTGTAGTAGCGAGGGGATGCAAATCTCGGCAGGGATGTATTTCTCGGCATAACACCGGGCTGTAGAAATCATAACCGCTCAAGACACAGTCCCGTGAAGATCAAGATTTCAAGCTATGGCACCGAAGAAGCCAATATGTTATTATTGTAATAGTTTTTCATTTTTATTTTATTATCTTGTTATAAAATGAAAAGAAATGTCAAGAAATAAAATTGGCTTAAGACGAGGTCACTACGGTGACGGGGATCCATGTTCACCCCCTTGACGTCTCGAGCACAACTGACGTGTGCTCGGAAAATCGCGCTGTATATACGCGGAGAAAGGCGTTTGACCGTCTCACGCTAATTTCACGTAATAACACTGCGATACAGGCGCAGAACATGCTATTACCATGCTCCACCGACGATTACCCGCTGAAATTTCCCGTCCTACCCATGTGTAACCACGCCCTGGCCGCGGCCAGAGCACGTCGTTCCGCGTCATTTCCGCGTCATTACCTCGTGTGCCGCCCGCGGTTAACACGTGCTCAAAGTTTTGAGCAGCTCAAAACTTTTTCGCGCGGCCAGCCGCGTGTGAATTTCCAACCGCGAGTAAAGCACTGCTGTATCTCGTCTATATGGCGGTCTCAAAGCGTCCAACAGCGCCCAACAGCGTCTGCTTCACGGCCAGAATTTTCTGGCCGTGGTTCAGCCTCGATACGCCCGTGAAAGGCTGTGTACCCGCGCTCTAAAGAATTGAGCAGCGCAAAACTTTTTCGCGCTGCCACCCGCATGCGAATTTCCGACCGCGTGTTAAGCACTGCTGTATCTCGTCTGTATGGCGATCTCAAAGCGTCCAATAGCGTCCGCCTCACAGGCAGAAATTTCTGGCCGTGATTCAGCCGCAAACGGCTGTGTGACCGGCCCCTTAAGTTGAGAGGAGCAGGAACTTAACCCACCAGTAGCCTTTTCTATATGAACAGCACCCTATACACAGTTGTTTTTGTACATACACCGGCATTAATTGATTATTCTTTTTTTCCACCCAACCTAAAGGCAATGTAGAACGTCCCGTGGAAAAGCTGGCCACCATCATAGCTACCACACTATCCACACCACCGGGCACGTCGTCATCTCCTGCTCTGGCACCAAACCCCAAATCATCCAGAAAAAAAGAAAGCACGATACACTCCTTGACTTTTTAAAATAGGAGTCTGCTAGAGAGCAGAAAAGGCACGAGGAAACTGAGGCCAAAACTGAGCAGTTCCTGATTCTTTTTGATAATCTTGTGGACAAATTGCCAGAGCATTGACATTTACTCTTATGTATTTCTGACCAATGTGAGTTTGTTTTTCTGAAAACAAATTATTATTTAAACCAGAATGATTTGTAGTTGTCTTCTGTCCAACAATCAGACAGGTCACACATACAGGTAGTATGTCACATCATTAAGGAAATACACCACCAAGGTGTAACTCAAAATGGGTGGGATTATTCCTGTCCAACCTGCAATATCTTATGAGACGGCCACTCTGGAACACAATAGATAAGATCAACTATTTAGGCAGGTGGACCTAGGCAGACACACTAGTTGTTAACTGAAGCCACTTCAGCTACTTTGTTGAGTTAACTCTGATCTAAAGTAACACGCTAACAATGGCCTTGATGTTGGACTAAAATGATTCAATGTATTCAGTTAAAGTCCGTTAGAATCGCAGAGTGCAATCAATAGATATGAAAGGGGCAAAAACAGTGGGCCAGCTTTCACATTTAGCTTAGTGGTCAACACCTGTTGCCCTTCCGGATAGGACACTTGTCTGACAACAAAATATTTCTACCTTTATACACCTAAAAACTTACCCGTGCCACTCCATGAATAGAGCAAAAATAACAATCAACCACAAGCATACATTTAGGCTCCAACAGTTTATCGGAAAATAGACATCATGTCAAAGAAGTACCCTCAAATATTGCACGTAGGAGAGTAGCTAAATTTGTTTAGCTACATTTCAGAGCAATAAACAGGGTTAAGGGATTAAGGGTTATGGCAGAGGTGGGCAACCCGGTCCTGGAGGGCCATTTGTGTTTGGCCAGGGTTAGGGGTTAAGGATTAAGTTTTAGGTTTTAGATAAGGGGATGGTGTAATAATAATAGTATGTGGTTTGCAATATTCTGTGGTCTGTGCAGCCCTTTTAGACTCTTTGTGATTAAGAGCGATACAAGGCGTGCCAGCTGTGGCATGTGAGGGGTTAACCTGTGGCACGCGAGCGCACGGCAAAATAATAATGATTATACTTTAAAAATGCCCATTTTTACCTGAAATTTAGACATTTTAAGTTGCGCGCCATGTTATTTAGAGGCTTTACGTTAGGGCCCCTCCTCCTCTGCTTCGTGTGTTAGTGCGTGTCTGCGCCGTGCCTCGCAGAGGAGGAAAGATCTGTGTTTTAAACTAGCCAACGAAACACAGGCGCGCAATAAATAAACGAATCATGACGACTCCACTAGCGAAAACATTTCGTTCTTTACAGCCAGCTTGGACAGATGAGTGGGGCTTCGTGCATTATGCCTCGAGAGAGTTGTACCTCGCACAGCAAGTGTTAAACGTCGTTACGAGACGAAACATGAAGATGAATTCAAGGATGAGTCTGACAAGCCGGAGACATTAAAACGCGCTGTGCCGAGGTACGGCGGACAAACACAGACCCTGAAAACCTTTGTCACTGCTAAAAACACCACCACTGAAGCAAATCATCGCATTGCTCACTGCATAGCAAAGCACAGAAAACCATTTCCTGATGGCGAATATTTTAAAGAAGCGTGTGTGTGCATGTATGCATGTGTGTGCATGTATGCATGTGTGTGCGCGCGCGCACGTGTGTGCGTGTGTGCGTGCACGTGCCTTCTGCTTTGCCTCTGTTATTTCAAGTTCTGATATTTTCTGCAACAAGATATAATTGATGAATGGTATGGTAGCTGTCCATAGCACTTGTTTTTTTGATTGTAGTTCATTGTTAATGAAGAATGGTTGATTGTGGTTAATTCTTGTGGCAAAAAGTTGAAGTCAAGGATTGCTACAGGCCTTTCCACTTGTTATTCACATTCATTTTGTAGTTGATTGATGAACAAGAATAGTGGAAGATACATTGGTCAGTTATATGATTAAAATGTATATCCATGTTGTATATCTGGACTGGTGTAAATTTATAGCTCTTTGGATATTAAAAAAATGTCCTTCAACATCTGCAAAAAGCTCCTGAAAATATTCTATGAGACAGTAGTGGCAAGCGCCCTCTTCTATGCGGCAGCGTGTTGGGGAGGCAGCATCAAGAAGAAGGATGCCTCTCGTCTCAATAAACTGGCTAGGAAAGCGAGCTCTGTTGTGGGCAAAGAGCTGGACAGCCTAACAACAGCAGCTGAGAGACAGGCACTGAAAAAGCTGAGGTCAATCATGGACAATCCATCGCATCCGCTTCACAGCATTATCTCCGGACAGAAGAGCAGTTTCAGTGACAGACTGCTGTCACTGTCTTGTACTACGGACAGACTGAAGAGTTCTTTTCTTCCTCATGCCATGAGGCTCTTTAACTCCACCCGGCAGAGTAAAGGCCCACATTAAACCACACCACCTACATTGGATCTTACTGCATTATGTGTAGCACTATTTAGTTAATCTATATAACATGCTAAAGTGGGCATTTGCACGTCACACTGGGTATTTGTATATTGTTTTCTTTTGGCTTTATTATTGTATTGTTCTCAGCTCAGGGATGCTGCTGGAAATGTGAATTTCCCTTAGGGGATGAATAAAGTATCTATCTATCTATCTATCTATCTATCTATTAATCATGGTGTGGCACATTGATTTATAAGGAAATTTGAAAGTGGCTCTCCACACCAAAAAGATTGCTGAGCCCTGGGCTATTCAAATAAAAATGACTTGACTTGACTTGACCTGACTGCAAGTTTTGGAGGTTTCTCTGCTCCAAAACGGTGATGCCAATTTTCAGCTTGGTAGCAAGCTTTGTGTGAGCTTGATAATGATCCAGGTGATTGGCATCACCTGTAATGGAGCAGAGAAACTCCAAACATATGCAGGACATGCGGCTCTCAAGGACCGGGTTGGACACATTTACCGTTCCTGTAAAATTTGCCTTAAATCATGACATACCCAATCCAAGACGTATCCAAAAGTAAAATGGAATGCTGTTCTTGAGACCGTTTAGAGAATATGGATGGTTTTGGTCTCTTTTGAAAGGTAACACTCTAGCGTCTCTACCCAAAATGAAATATTCATTGCAAGTGTTACCAACTTTGAGTAATCTGAGCTGGAACACACAGAAATAGCTTTTTTTTCTTGCTTTAATCTATTTTTGTAATCAAATGTCTCCAGATGAGTGAAGCACGGGCAGTTTAACTGGAAAGCAGGTGGGACAATAGTTTGAAGCCTTACCTAGTACCTTGTCAAATCTGAAAAACGCAACACTGTGTAGGCGTTTCCAAAAGTGACCATTTGGAGATGACCAGTTAATACCCCTAAAAACTTTGCATCTGTGTATTTTACATTGGTCAATTTTTATACATTGTGAAAGAATTGTAAGTGTTTGACTTCTCATTCCAAAAGTGAATCCACGATTGTGCACATTTGCGCGTAATACTCTCGTGAAAAAATGGATCTCAGGTTGCATATCTCATTTAAATACAGATCGAAAAATTGCGTAAAATTATGTTGGGAATTGTATTGCCTAACCAATGTGTCAATGCACATATGTGTCACGGGACCGGACCAGATCGGAGGCAGGAGGCAGGAAGGGTGAACTCATTCGCGTTAACGATCAGTTACTTTTATTAAGGAAATAAAAGTCGTCCAACACTCAGGGACAAAAACAAAAACAGGCTTACAGGCAAACAGGAACTCAGACTAGGAATACTCACAAAACGGGCTTTTACTCAGAACGGGCAAGTACAGGTTTCTTCAAGTCAAACAGAACAGAATAATGCAAAGTAATGCAATGAACCCGCAACCGGCAATCCCCAAAACCCGCCCTTAAGAAGCACACACGCAAATTAGAAAATTTGCTACAGCCGGTGCCAAGGGGGCGGGGTCAGCCGGTCGCCACGGCGACCATGCTGGACATGACAATATGAATTGAATTTAAGATTTTGGAAGTGAAGTAGGTCATGACGGGTATTTTTCGATACAGGACATCAAAGAGCTATGAACAGGGTTAGGGACCGTGAAAAAAAATGGCCAATGGTGGAATCAATCAAAAGTCAGAGAACAACAGATATACCAGAAGTCATCTGATGAGTCTGTTCATTTTTAAAGGGGAATTTGAGCCCCACAAGCTGATTACAACAATGATCGTCAAACAAATTAGGTTTTCTTTAAAGCGGATTTTTTTGTTGGCATTATTGTGTGTTTTAGAGTAAATATTTTACATGGCTGGATTCACTGAACTCTTGAAAATACAACCAGACCATATTTTCGTGATATTTTTCATGAGTAGAAGTTCCCAATGCTTTTGGGTGAGGTATCCGGTGTAATCGACATTTCGTTCTGTGTACATTGTTACACAGAATGACAATACAAGGAAATTATTATTATTATTATTATTATTATTATAGTTTTCAATTATCTTGATGATGATGTCTCTGTCATCAGTATATTTTAAAATGGTCATCATATCTTGGATTCCAAGAGTTTGGGCTTTCCAATGATATGTGGGATGACGTATTTCAGTGACTGGTGACATTGTGAAGACACGACTTAGTTTACCAACAGTCTAAGGAGTTAAGGTTGAGGGGGTTAGGGTTAGAGCTTTTGGGTGTGATAGGGGTTAAGGTTAGGGCTATTTATGCTGGGCCACACACTAAAAGAAATTATTTTGTTTTAAATTATCATTCTTATCTCTTCTACATAAAACTTATCATCCGGGTCTAAATGTTATATTTTAAACAAGGCTCTATAATCTCTGTCTTAACTTACTACACAAAAAGAACACTGTGTAGAACTTAAAAGTGGCTTTACCTTCATTTGACTATGCACAAAAGCATACCTGTCAACCTGTACGTTTTTGCCGTACAAAGTACGTTTATTATGCATAAGACGTGTACGACGTACAAGAAAATCTGTACGGAAAAACGCAAATTTGTCAATTATGGGTACCATCCGGTATACACCGACTACAATAGAATAGATAGAGATAGAATATACCTTTATTGTCATTGTTACAAAATGGGTTAACATATTGTGACAACGAAATTGGGCATGACACTCCAGTTTTACACATTAACAGTGAGGTATGAGCCAAGAGATAAAGGAACAGAGAAGAGAAGATTATAAAACAAGGGGAATAAGGCTATAGTTACAATTTACATGGTATTTACACAAGAAATGTCGGCATGTGGGATGTTACATACAGTTGGTATCGTAAGGAGTGTGCAATATTACCAGGAAACGGCAAATCAAAAACGAGTTCGAGTTGTGTAGTGAAAAGAAGTCCGTCTCTTTAGAGAACTGGCTTTTTCGGCTCAACTCATTAAAGAGAGCCGGCTCTCAAACAGCTCACTTGCTTTGATGCATTATATTACGAATTATTATGTTGTAAAAAGAAGTTAAGAAAAAAAGGAAGTATAAAAGGAGAAAATGAAAAAAAGACAGGTTTGTGGTTATCCCTTTAATCAGTATATTACTAACAATAATTTAATGCAGAAAATGAATTAATAATTGGAATAAGAAAATGTATTATTCTACTTAATTATATTTGCATGTATTTTTTTCCTTCTACAGAGAAAGTCCAAGCTACCTAATTTTTTAACTTTTTTATAATAAACCTCATTCATGTCGAGCAACTCAGTATCTCACAACAAAATGTTAATTAACAATATATATGATATAATAAAATACATGTACAATATAACATGTTAAACGACATAAATAAACACGTTTGAAAAAAAAACATGGTGTAAGATTATTTTGTATTTTGTAAAGGAAAATACAACAGTTTGTAATGGCATGGAGCCGTGGAGGTTAACAGGTATGCAAAAGGCAAAACATTTCTTGTGGTCTTCCTTGCAGACAACACGGCATCGGTCCTGACCAAGCGTGGTGGCTTCTGGAGATGGCAACAACCGATTTTTCATTTGCCTGTACTGATCATGGACAGTGGCAGCCCGCCCTTGAGCACCACCAACACTTTGGTGGTGCGCGTTTGTGAGTGTGATACCGCAGAGGTGCCTTTGGCCTGTGGTGCCGTGGCCCACGCTGACACTGGACTCAAGACCGGCGCCTTCTTGGCTATTTTGGCCTGCATCCTCATACTGCTCGGTAAGTCAGCCGACTCGCTACCTTCCCCACCTTTAGGCCCGGTCACACAGCCTTTCGCGTCTGCCCGCGGTGGAAAATGTGCAAAATTGGCCGGCGACTGTTCTGCGTCCTTATCGCGGGTAACCGCTGTTGCATCGCTGTGCCGCCCGCGGTTACCCGTGGTCTAAGTTTTTGAGCAAAACTTTTTCGCGCGGCCAACTGCGTGTGAATTTCTTACCGCGTGTAAAGCACGGCTGTATCGCGTCTGTATCGCGATCTCAAAGCGTCCAACAGCGTCTGCTTCACGGGCAGAAATTTCTGGCCGTTATTCAGCCGCGATACGCCCGTGAAAGGCTGTGCGACCGGGCCTTTAGCAAGGATTTATCTTCCTCTGCCGGCAAAAGTGCCAAGGTGTTAGCACCAGCGTTGGGAGGTTCCTGGAAGGCAATTACTTTTCTCGATAACGATTACTATAGCGTTATCAATAATCATTTTGTAACTACTCTGTTGTAACAATATGGTGCGTTACTTCACTGCTGTATAGTCATCCTAGGCCGGTGTCGAGTATTAATAATACAGACGCATTTTTTTAACGTGAGCAAGCACAAATGGGACATGTTTAAAGGCTCAACAAGGAAATGGGAATTTGTTAAAAGCTAGAAATGAGACTTTACTTTAAAGCTAGGCAAATAAATGAGACTTGACTTAAAAGATAGACAAATAAATGGGACTAGACTAAATAGCTCAACAAAGAAATAGGACTTGACTCAGATGCTAGACAAAGAAATGGGACTTGTCAATAGAACTACGCAAAAAAATGGGGCTTGACTAAAGAACTAAATAAAAATGGGACTCGACTCAAAAGCTGACAAAGAAATGGTATTTGACCAAAGAGGTAGACAAAGAAAAGGGCATTGACTTAAAAGCTATACAAAGAAATGGGACTTGATTTAAGAGCTACACAAATATTTTTATTATTAAATCGCCTAGGTTATAAAAGTAGATCTAAAGGGTGTGAGAATCAAAGAACAGCAACATACAGTAACTGTCCGATAGTGATAATGATGAAAAGAGTTTATAAAAGTCAAAACAACTAACAACAGTGAGGTATAATAGTCAAAATAACAAACTGGCATCCTCTACAATATTCTATCTATCTATCTATTTATCTATTTACCTTGGTCCTATCCCTCAAGAGGGGTGACCGACAGCAAGACAAACACATACAATAACAAAGGGAAAACAAAATAGCAAAAAACACACACAAAATTTTTTGGACCATGGCCAACCCAATTGCCCAAACACTCAAACAAGTTAGGCACCTCGGCACCTAAAGTGGTCATGCTTTCGTCCCTCCAGATGAAATGAGACACCAGAAAGAGCTCTAGCTTCCATTATATTTAGACCTCTTTCCTGCAGTGCATTCGTAACACCATCCATCCACGTCAATCGAGGCCGTCCTCTTGGTCTCCTATACAATCTTATTTGTACAATATTGAAACAGAACTATATTATTTAATAAGAGTAAGCAGAAATGGGACTTGACTAGACAAATAACTATCAAATCCAAAAAGTTACAAAAAAATATCTGCCCTAAAGGGTGTGGCAATCAAAACACAGCAACATGATCGGGACTTTAATGTCAACACTTTATAATAGTCAAAACTCCCTCTACACTTGTAACCCCAGCCATTTTTAAAACATACACCCAAACTTCAGTTTTTTCCAAGGTCAAAAAAAGGTGCATGTTATACTGTACTCAAATAAATTCGGTGAGAGGTGGTCGAGAATAAATGAGCTTTTGTACATACACTTTGTTAGGGAAAATGTTTTTGGGTTGTTTTTGTGACCCATCTGCGATATTTTCCATTACTCGCACAAAATCAGATCACGGGTGTCAGGTTTTAGAGAAACTTTGGAAAAAAAAAAAATTGACGTGTTTGGCACCTTGACCCAGATCTTGATAACACGGAGAATCCAGTATCAAACACGAAATCTGTTCACGTCAGATGTTGTTGACAAAGTGCAAATGCCACACTTCATTATCGCTGCCGGAGGAGGTCGCCTGAGGAAGGTTTGAGTCGTATCTCAGAACCGGTAAACAAGAGCGAGCCCGGTCAGCTGGTTCTGAATAACCAAACGCGTTTTTCAGGAACTGGGCCACCAGGATAATTACTTCGGCCTTCTTCTTTTTTGGCTCCTTGAGTTCTTGCTGCTGGCTGGCGATGCAACACTTTGTTGTGTGTTTTATTTTATTTAGTAATGCTTTTGTGCACTCACCTTGACTGCACAGATTGCTAATGCCTTAACACCTTTTTGTGATGTTTGACTGTCTGATTAAATCTATGAAATAATAATAATAATGCCAGAGCCTGTGTCACATATCAATCTAAATATGCCATGTCACATATCAATCTAAATATGCCATTTAAAATTTGGATTCCAATTTTAACCCCGAGCTGCTACTGAACTCAAAATCAGTTCAGATAACTTGAGTTTACCAAATGAGGTGTTCTTAAGCGTTAAAGCTCAATTTTGTTCTAAAAAATGGTTTAAAAACAAGATGCGAGCAAACTTTTTTTTTTTTTTTTTTTTTTTTTTTCAAAAATGTCACATATACTGCAAACGAGGATACTAACGTATTTATCTTCAGTGCAGACGGCGCTGGGCAAGAAGAAGGTGTGCGCTTGTCCTGTCCAGTGTATAGCTCCGTCCATTCTTACTGCTTATCCAATTGAATTGCTCTAGGTGATATGCTAGAGCTTCTGGGTAAAAATTATTTTTTTGTGTTGACTTTAATCATAAAGTGTATCAACAACAAACATATATTATATAATGAGCTTCTATACAGTATAAAGGATTATTTAGAGATTTACAGCCACATTGGGGTCTGTTGGTGTGACACTGTAAATTGAGGTTAAAATTGTGTCCTATATATCCTGGGCTGAACCCCTTTCAGAAGAAAGTTTTAGCTTCACATGTGATTTAATTGGTACGACATCATTTCATAAAACAAACTTTGCAAGAGTTCTGTTTTATCTCTGAGCCGTATGAAAAAAGCCGTATGTAGGTTCCCAATCCTTGGGCTAAATCAACATCTTTATCAAACCCTAATGCTATGCCACCCGGCCTTCAGAATTGTTTTTGCATGCCTCCGGGTAGATTTCTGAGCCTGGAAACAATTAATGGAAGCAGTCCAACCAGGTGAAATGTAATGACAGCAAACTGATAGACAATTTGGAATAATTCAAAGGGTATCGATGAACAAAATATAACTAACCTCACATGATTCAAATATTTTTGAGGCCAGCAAAGAAGGCCTTCCAGTTTGTATGATTGTATTTCTGTTGCCAATCCCTTGATTTTGTAGCGTCCAATCCCAGGAGGCCCATTTAGGATATAACGCACGTCTTTTTTTTTTAGCCCTATACGCCGACATCCGATTATATGATTTTTTTCTTTTTTAGGGTAGCCATGACAGTTTGGCATATTATTTTATTATTTTATATATTTTATGTATCTATATTATTATTATACAAAAAAGATTTGAGGTTATTTAAGAATATGGAAAGGAAATCATGAAAAGAGCACAAGACATACTCTTTTTGCAGTAGCACAGGGGTGAGCAAACTATGGCCCTTTGACCACATGCGACCCTTCATGCTTTTTCGTACAGTCTGCCAAAAAAATAATAATATAATAGAAATATATATACAATGATAAATAAGGTAGCTCTAATAAAATCGTGTCAATTATTTTCCTATTGTCCCTTTGTGTGTTTACAACAGAAATGCTACAGAAAATGCTACAAAAATACAACAAATTTACAAAAAAAAAAAAAATTGTGCTTGAAACCATAATTTATTATTTTGCTTTAATTCTGAAAAGAAACAAAAACTATAGAAATACTAAAAAACAACTACAACAGTAATACTATAATATAAAAATACTACTACAGACATTACAACAGAAATACAGCAAACATACTACTAAGGACATACCTTAAAATACTACAAAATTACAAAAAAAAGGAATATAGAATGTAGTGGTTAAAAAGAGGAACCAAATACATTCTGAAAAGAAAGAATACTACTGCAGTTGATACTACAATACAAGAATACTACTAAAGAAATATTACAACAGAAATACGACAAAATACGACTACAATATTATTTTAAAAATACATGTTTTTATTTTTATTCAATTCAATACAGTACAAACGCTGCCCTACTTACAAATGCTTCAGTGCTATATTTTGTATGTTTAAGGTTTATATAAATATGTTTAAGGCTTGCATCAGTAACCTGTGTTGTTTAGTACTAAAAAATAAAATCTTTGTAATCGGGTAATAATGACAATTTTGTGTCAAAAGAGTTGCGTCCCGGGGGCGCACGTTGATTTGAGACTATGCGTCCCCAGCAAAAATGATGCATCTAGGACGCAGGGACGCGGGCAAACGAGAACACTGCTATAGGAATACTACAAAAATACTGCATAAATACTAAAATCAAAATTGTGACCGTTTCGCAACCAATTTGATGAAAATAATCTATTCAAAAGCAAATATGAAAAAATATAACATCTAGAAAGATTTGTGAATGTATATTTATTCATAAATGAAAAAAAAATTGGATAGATCTCCAGGGTAGGCCTATTGATCAATTATTTTACCCCACTCCGGCCCTCGACTTTATATAGTGCGCTAGAAAAATGGCAAACAGACTTTGAGACCATACTTGAAATGACGACCTCTATGATTTAATAATGTCCAGTATACAGTGTACAGTGCACGGGACTGCATCACCTTGTCCATGAATACATAATAAATTATTCCATATTGTCTCTGAGCTGGCAGCACGGTGGCGCAGTAGTAAGCGCGTGTGCGGCACAGATTTCAAAGTCTTGAAATCAAACCTCCTGTGTGGAGTTTGCATGTTTTCCCCGTGCTTGCGTGGGTTTCCTCCGGGCAATCCGTTTCCCTCCCACATTCCAAAAACATGTATGTCAGGTTAATTGGCCGGTCCAAATTGTCCCTAGGTGTGAATGAGCAAATGAGTTGTCTGTCCCTGTGTGCCCTGCGACTGGCTGGCAACCAGTTCAGGGTGTCCCCTGCCCACTGCCCTAAGATAGCTGGGATGGGCTCCAGCACCCAGCGACCCTACTGAGGATAAGTGGTGCAGATAATGGATGGATGGATGTCTGTGAGCTTCCTTTCAATGTTTCTCTTGTTCTGTTGTGCTGCTTCCAGCTGTGTGGTTTCTTTTTTTAGTTTTAACCAATGACATTTCAGCCAATTTTCCCAGGGTTAGAAGTATGCCTGAAGGCCTTAACAATCAGTTGTGCAGGCCCTGAAGCATAAAAAAGTGTCAACAAAGCAGATGGTTTAGCCAATCAGATTCCGTGTTGGCAAAGCAGAGCCTTGTGAAACGTCTGTTGCTTCACAAACTACTATTGGCTATTGGGCAGTAATGGAATTATCCCAACAAAATTGTGAATAAAGAATCTATGTATCCACTGCTTCTGTCAAAAAGACTTTTTCAGCCTAAATCATGTAAAAACCTGCCAGAAATTTGACATGACAAGCTGGACTTTCAGCATTAACATTAAGAGCAATTTTAAAAACTTCTTGACTTGACTGAAAAGCACGAAAAATCTGTATGACAGAGTAATTGAAAAATTTTGGAGGAAAAAAAGCAATTGATGTGCAAAATGTGGCTGTAATCCTAAATAATAGTGCAGTTTTATGAGGTTATCATAGATGCTTTGTATATGTCACAAGCAGTGTTTTATAGCCATAGAATAGTAGTCAAGTCAAGTCATTTTTATTTGTATGGCCCTAAATCATGAAGAGTCTCAAAGGGCTTCACAGATTACTACACTATATTACACAGACTATTTTTCAGCCGACGAGAAGAGTACGTGTTTTCCGCACTATAAGGCGCACCGGGTTATAGGGCGCACCCCGAAAAAATAGTTTTTGGTCCTATTTTTGACATACATAAGACGCACCGGATTATAAGGCGCTACAATGGGAACGTGGACAAAACAGTCAGATAGTTCAGTCAAACTTATTATCCCCCTTAACATTCCCAAAGCTTCCAAAGACGCAAATACGTGTCGAGAACACGTGCGGATGCGGTGTCCGTACGATGTCACTCAAATCCATCGTTCCAAATATCATTCGGAAGGTTAAAGTCTTGGGATTCAAGAAATGCCAACCATTCCTTAGTTTCTATTTTCTTTTTCGCTCGCAACTTTACTGTGCATATGACAATAAACACTTGGAATTGAGTTTCATTTAAAAATAGACACTCCATTCCATCCATTATCTGCACCGCTTATCACAGAAACATCGAGTTCAGTCTGAAACAAGATACAGGGATAATATACAACCCGGAGTAGCTCACCGAAGTCGTTGTGTTCATAATAATGTGCAGCCAATGTCCTCTTATATCCGTGAGTGTAGTAAATCCAGGAGAGTAAAATATTTACAAATACAGTACAGAATAGTAAAATACTGTTTCCTCCCCCGCCGTAGTTTGACCTAACATGCGATTCACATTCATCTTTTTTGGCCAATTGCAGGCTTTGTTTTGCCGTTTAAGCCAATGCCAGCATGTAAATGATAAAAAGGATCTGCCCCTTGACCTCCGAATAACTTTAGCCAATAGTGATCGATTCAACTGATGATTGACACATCTTTTTCGGCCAATTGCAGGCTTTGTTTTGCCGTTCAAGCGAATGCCAGCCTGTAAATGATAAAAAGGATCCGCCCCTTGACCTCCGAATAACTTTAGCCAATAGTGATCGATTCAAATGATGATTGACACATTGGTTAGCCAATGAAACGCCGGTAAATAAATCCTAGCATACACCGCGTATTACTTGGCGTTCGGGGGAAAATCGAGTCGGCGGCTGCAAGTTAGTTGGAAGACTTTGCGATTAATGTTGATCCATAAATAAGGCGCACTGTATTATAAGGCGCATGGTCAGCTTTTGAAAAAAATAAAGGCTTTTGGTGCGCCTTATAGTGCGGAAAATACGGTAGGTTATTCATATGCTATGGAGTAGAAGTGAGTTTTAAGCTTAGATTTAAACATGTCCACTGAGGTTGCAGATCGGATCTCAGGGGGAAGAGCATTCCACAGCACCGGTGCCCGGATGGAGAACGCTCTCGAACCAGCAGAACACTTCTTTGCTCTTGGGATCACCAGAAGACCGGCACTCTCAGAACGTAGGCTTCGGACCGGGACATAGGGGGAAATCAGATCTGAAAGATAAGAGGGAGCAAGTCCATGTATGATTTTGTATAATACTAAGAGAACCTTGAAATCACATCCAAGGCTAACTGGGAGCCAATGCAGGTTAGCCAAAATCGGTGTTATGTGATCGTACTTTTTTGTCCTAGTTAAAAGCCTCGCTGCGGCATTTTGTACCAGCTAAAGAGACTTGATTCTAGACTTTGGGAGAACAGAGAGTAGTGCATTACAGTGATCGAGATGGGAGGTAACAAACGCATGAATTATGATTTCCGCATCCGACTGAGACAGTATTGAACGGATTTTAGCAATGTTACGAAGATGGAAGAAAGCGGTTCTAGTAATTTTCTTTACATGCGTTTCAAAGGATAGATCAGGGTCAAATATGACACCTAAATTTTTAACTGAGTCACTCTGTGTGATGTGACATTTGTCAATGTTCACAGCAGTTTTTGAGAATAAGTCACGGCATTTAGATGGACCAATGACTAACATTTCGGTCTTTTCAGAGTTAAGACGCAAGAAATTGAGTGACATCCACTCTTTTATCTCAATGAGGCAGGCCTCCAAATTTCCACAGTTTAGTGTGGGAGATTCCTCCAACGGAAGATATAGTTGAGTGTCGTCTGCGTAGCAGTGGAAGCTGATATTGTACTTGCGAATAATATCACCTAATGGAAGCATGTAAATGCTGAAAAGAAGGGGGACAAGCACTGAACCCTGCGTAACACCACAGGTAACATTAAAGGGCTCAGATGTCATTTTGCCATATTTAACACAGTGCGTCCTATCTGAGAGGTAGGATCTGAACCACGAGAGGACGGTTCCTGAGAGACCAATCCATTTTTTCAACTGTTCTAGTAGGAAATCGTGGTGCACTGTGTCAAAAGCAGCACTAAGATCCAGCAGCAGCAAAAGTGATGAAGCGCCAGAATCCATTGCCAGTAGGAGATAATTTGTTACCTTGGTCAGAGCTGTCTCAGTAGAGTCGTCAGCCCTGAATCCTGATTGCATGGATTAAAAAAGGTTATTCTCGGATATGAAATCATTCAGCTGCTGTGCCACTACTTTTTCAAGTACTTTAGAAAGGAAAGGTAGGTTTGACACAGGTCTATAATTATATAAGTTTTCTGGATCAAGGTTGGGTCGTTTCAGTGTGGGTTTAATAACGGCGGACTTAAAAGCTGCTGTAACTACACCTGAGGAGAGTGATATGTTTATAATATTTAGAACTGAAGGTCCAAGGACGCCAAAAAGACTTTTAATAAGTGAACCTGGGAGCGGGTCGAACTGGCAAGTTGTCGGTTTGGCCGCATTCACCACCTTTTTGAGATCATCAAGTGACAGTTCACTAAAACTGGACAATTTCCCTGGACAGCCACCCTGTCGTGCATCTGTAGATTTCAGCCCTTTAATATGTGTGGTATTAATAATGTCTTTAGCAATTTCTTCCTGTATGCATTGAATCTTCTTAGTAAAGAAGACCATTAAGTCATGAGCAGAGTGCGTCGAACTATCTGCGATAGTCTGTTGCCTTGTAAGCGATGCTACAGTGTCAAAAAGGACTTTGGGATTGTTCTTTTGAGACGCAATCACCTTCGAAAGGTAGGCCGATTTTGCAGAGGCAAGGGCCGCTTTATCCTTTAACAAGCTGTCACACCAGGTTTGATGGAAAACCTCAATCTTGGTAGCGCGCCATTTTCTTTCCAATTTCCTGCATTCTTGTTTAAGGGTTCTAGTTTCATCAGTAAACCAAGGCGTGCGTCTTTTAGGACGTGATTTAAGCTTTATGGGCGCTATTGAATCCAGGACACTAGCCAGGGTAGTATTGAACTCATTCATGAGTGAGTCAATCGAGCCATTGTATGAAGGAAAGGACGCAACTGCTTCAGGAAGGAGTTCAAAGAGCTCAGAAACTGTGCCAGTGCTTATATTGCGTCAGCTAAATCCTTCAGCTTTTTTAGCACTACATTTAGCTAACACCTCAAATGTAACTAAACAATGATCCGAGATAACGGTAGTACACGGTAACACCAAAATATTTGAGGTTAAAACTCCTCGAGTCAGAACCAAGTCTAGCGTGTTTCCATCTTTATGGGTTGGCAAATCAACCAGTTGATTACAACCAAATGCATCAATTAGAGACCGAAACGCAACAGTAAGTGAACTGAGTGGGGAGTTCATATGAATGTTAAAGTCCCCCATAATTATAATTTTGTCTGCATAGGTTACTAGTTCAGACAAAAGTTCAGCAAATTCGTCTAAGAAAGTTGTGTATGGCCCAGGTGCGCGATAGATAGTTATTACATAAATTGACAATAGAGAGGACCGCATCACAAGAGCCTCAAATGCCTTGTAATTATTAGAGGTACGAGGATTAAATTTGAGCGTTTTTTTCAGAAATGAGCGCGACACCGTCACCCTTTTTCAACATGCGTGCTACATGGCTATTCACGTAGTCTGGGGGTGAAGCATAATTTAGCGCTAAATACTCATCCGGGCGTAACCAAGTTTCACAAAGACCGTTACAGTTAAGTTTACGATCACGAATAATGTTATCAACAAGTAAAGCTTTAGGAGCAAGCGATCTAATATTTAAAAGACCAAATTTTAGCTTTTCTGAATCATTTGACTTTGTAGTCTTTGTAGTAATTGAGGGTTCAATTGATCCAGACGTAGCACTACTGAAGGCCTATCTGTGAAATGCAAAGTCTTCCACTGAGCTCCCTCCCATTCCATTGTTGGTGTCCAAAGCCTTAATGGAGGCGCGGTACAAGCAACTGCTCTGAAGATCAGACGACTGGGCCTATAACATCAGTTTTGAAAAGGGTTACTCCATTCACTATTGGTTGTTGTTGGCATAGACAAACAGCCTTATGTTCAACTTCTTGGATTTGGACTGAATATTTGGACAAATAAAAAAAAAGCGAAGAGAGCAGTCCAGTAACAAATTAGAAGGAGGGGAGAGAAAAATGAGGAACAAAACTATAATCTTGAAAAAATTCGGCAAAACTACGGTTGTCAAAATTCAGTTAGTCTAAAACAAATCAACATGTATACTCAGACAGGAGATGTAACTTCAAAGGCAAACAACAACCCAAAATCTTTTGCTGTGGGCACTGTTCTTTGATACTAAACTCTTGATTAAAGTCAGTTACGGTTGAACAGGTATGTGGTCCTCCAGTTTGTCTGTCTTTTGACACCCTCTGGAGAACAGTGGCTTCTGAATCCTAGCATTTTTTAATATTTTCTAATGTTTAAAGATATTTAGAATTAATATAAAATTACTCAGCGGTGCGACGGATGAGTGGTTAGCACAGTTCTGAGGTCATGTGATCAAATCCAGCTACCAGTCTTCCTGTGCAAAGTTTGCATGTTCTCCACGTGCTTGCGTGGGTTTCCTCCGGGCACTCCGGTTTCCTTCCACATTCCAAAAACATCCATGTTAGGTTGACAGGCCGGTCCAAATTGTCTCTAGGTTTGAATGAGCGAGTAAGTTGTCTGTCTCTGGGTGCACTGCAACTAGCTGGCAACCAGTTCAGCTAAGATTGGCTCCAGCACCCCCACGACCCTACTGAGGAAATGCGGTGCAGAAAATGTATGGATGGGTTAAATGACTCGCAATACCCTTTTGGTTTTGATTTGAAAATAAGTTTCTAAAGTATGTAAGGCTTTTAATTGTTTTTGTGGCTCCAGGCAAATTTCGTTTTCATTTTGTATTTTATTATGGCGCTCTCGAAATTTTGGTGACGCTTTTTATAGATTTGATAGTGACGATGATGTGAACAGTTAATAGGTCAAAACAACGTCCAACAGTGCAGAATTATCGTCAAGATAACAACCTTGGCATCATAAGTAATCTCCTTTGCTGATCTTCAATAGAAAAAACACAACTACTTTTTGTTCGAACTCAAGCTTGACTAAAATGAAATACAAAGAAATGGGACTTGCAAAAGGCTATACAAGGAAATGAGAAACACAATCAATCCCAAGCCAAAACAATTGCCAAGACACACCACAGAAAGTGGTGACTTGATGAACCAGGCGGTAAAGAGATCACTGAACCATGAACTTAACTGGTCCTCTCTTCTGCAGTTTCAGTTCTCGTCATCGTGAACGGACATCGGCGCCGTAAGTCGCCACTCATCCTGGAGGAAGAACGCGACGTCCGAGAGAATATAGTCTGCTACGACGACGAGGGCGGCGGAGAGGAGGACACAGAGGCCTTCGACATGGTGACCTTGCGAAACCTCAAGGTCATGGGAGACCCTGGGGCACGAAGGGACGTCACGCCGGAAAGGCCTGTTTTCTTGCAGTACCCATCCAGCAAGGGGGGCCGGCGTACGACCTACAAGTCGCTCCCGGACAACGTAGTGTTCCGCGACTTTATCTGGGAGCGCTTGAAGGACGCCGACACGGACCCGACGGCACCGCCGTACGACTCTTTGCAGACGTACGCCTTTGAAGGTAGTGGCTCGGTGGCGGAGTCACTAAGCTCACTGGAGTCACTTAGCCCAGACTCGGACCAAAGTTATGATTACCTCGGCAACTGGGGGCCACACTTCAAGAAACTTGCCGACCTCTACGGCAATGCCGATGCCTCTGCAGGCGGTGGCTTCAGGAAGCCTTTGAACCTGGTCGGAGGGGCAGGACACTGACAAGTGACTCAACAATTTATTTGGTAATGATTTCGTCTGGGGCAGATTCAGAAGCGTAGTACATGGATTCTTTTAAGAAGCTGGCCGACCTCTAGGACACCGGCTCGGCGGTGGCAGGCCGCGCTTTCAGAATACCTTTGAACGTGGTCGGAGGGGTGGGACACTGATGGGCGACTTAATAATGCAATGCTTTGGTCAAAGTTAAGTATTTTTGCCTGTGTAGAATCAGTCCAGCTTTTTTTCCCTCTGTATTATCATCATTTATGCTTTATCTGTTTTCTCACATTTCTACATGCAACTGAATGCTTCTGCTATCATTTTCAACTGGCAGGAATTTGAATTTATTTTATTATTTTCGAAAAAATAAAATTGCTTTTAAGTCCAGTTGTCGAGTTGGCATGTGCATATTTGCTATTGTTAAGTTTTAACTTTAGTAGACACTTGTTCTGCCGCCTCCTCCTAAGCCTAATCTATTTTATTTATTCTTGAAGGTTAAACAAATATATAATGTGACTACATAAGTATTTTGCCAATTTATCCTAACATCAAAAACAACACGACAAAAAAAACAACAAAAATTACCCCAAAAATGACGGAAACGCGTTTAAAACACATCCATGCACATGACCAAAGAACAAACAATAAAAGGCCAAAACTGACGAAATAAAATTACACCAAATAACAAACCAAAAATACAGACAGAAAGAATGACAAGAAACCCAGACAAACTACCAACTAAAAAACACACCAAAAACATTAAAAAGAATTGCAAACAATGTTCACTACCTTGTTATCAATGACAATCAAGTGTTATGTCTGTTCATGACGCTAACTGCGTCAACAAGCAAAAACAGAACCTGACGCTTTCTTTATTTCTACTTTTTTTTCAAGTATTTGTCACGCTGGAAAATGTAAATGTGACGCGGCGGACGTAAAAAGACAGAAAATGAAACGTCAGCTTGAATGCAAGATGGCAGTAAGCTCTTTATGTGGGCACAAGAAAGAGTTTTCCTCGCCAAGGTCGTAAAAACGTCCCAAGATGAGCGCAGCTCGCAGATGTGCCACGGCAGATTTACGAGTATCGCAAACATCCAAGGAATCGTTAACAGAGGCAGGCAGCCGATACTTATGTTGCGACACATCGCTGGCCGGCACTACAGAAATGCCAAAATACTTGTCGCGAAAAGAAAGCTGACAGGTGTGGAGCTGTTCTGCCAAGACGGCTTTTGCACTCAAGTGCAGTCAGCGAAAGCCAACGTTGGGACTAACGCCTTGCATTTTAACGCCATCGTGAAACGGAATGACTTTTCTTGGTAACGAGTACTGTAATGTATCTTTCAACCCCTTAACGTTCCTATAAAATTGGCCTAAAATTCCGATCCAAGACGTACCCAAAGTAAATTGAATGCTGTTCCTAAATCGTGTGGAGAATATGGATGCTTTAGTTTTTTGTTTTTTGGAAGGTAACTCTCTGTCCCAAACTGAAATAAGCATTACAAGTTCTTCTAACATTAAATAATCTAATTTAGAACATGCAAAAATAGAAGATTTTTATTTTTTTGTAATCATGTGCTTGCAAAAGAGTGTGTCATGGGCAACTTAACTGGAAAAGAGCTGGGACGATAGCATGAAGCCTTACCTGGTCACAGATCAAATTTGATCACAATCTGAAAAACTAAACTTTGTATTTTACCATTTCTTCTAAAACTATGTCAAAATGTTTCCAAAAGTTGACATTTAGAGTCGACAGGTTTACAGCCCTAAAGCATTTGCAACCATGTATTTTACTTTGGCCAAATTCTATACTTTGTGAAAGAGTTGTAAATGTTTGACTTCTTTTTCCAGAAGTAAATTTATCTTGCATATTTGCGCGTGCTAATGTAGAGGCTAAATGTATTGGAATTCATCTGAAGAGTCTGTTTATTTTAACAGGGGAGTTATCGAGCGAAACAGAAGACTACAAAAAGGATCATCAAATGATGGATAAATTCTTTTAGGAGGATTTTTTTTAATCTGTCGGCATTATAGTGTGTTGGAGTAAATAATTTACTCTCATGAATATAACCATGCCATGTTAGTGTATAACAATTTTATCAGCTCACTACATCATACCAGCTCGGTAGCCTAGATGGTAGGGCGCCCGCTCCAAGACTGGGAGGTTGCTGGTTCAAGCCTCGGCTGAGTCATACCTAAGACTTACAACATTGGTACTCATTGCCTCCCTGCTTGGTGCTCGGCATCAAGGGTTGGAATTGGGGGGTTTGGTCACCTAATGACTCCCAAGCTCTTTATGTGGGCACAAGAAAGAGTTTTCCTCGCCAAGTTCGTAAAAACGTCCCGAGATGAGCGCAGCTCGCAGATGTGCCACGGCACATTTACGAGTATCGCAAACATCCAAAGAATCGTTGGGTCTAAAATGGCGGCGCCCTGTTTGGCTGCGGCTGCATCGGCTCGCTACAGTTTAACTGTACGGGTCAGGTGTATCGACATTTCGTTCATTGTGCATGGTTACAAAGAATGCCAATAAAAGTAAATTCTATTCTATTCTATTCTATTCTTCTATAAGAGCACTTGATTGGTGACCTATAGTTACAGTTTTCAGGTATCTGGTTTCAGACTGATCGTGATGTTTCTGTTAATGAGCACAGGCCAAGTCAAGTCAAGTCATTTTTATTTGTATAGCCCTAAATCACGAAGAGTCTCAAAGGGCTTCACAGATTATTACACTATATTACACAGACTATTTTTCAGCCGACGAGAAGAGTAGGTTATTCATATGCTATGGAGTAGAAGTGAGTTTTAAGTTTAGATTTAAACATTTCCACTGAAGTTGCAGATCGGATCTCAGGGGGAAGAGCATTCCACAGCACCGGTGCCCGGATGGAGAACGCTCTCGAACCAGCAGAACACTTCTTTGCTCTTGGGATCACCAGAAGACCGGCACTCTCAGATCGTAGGCTTCGGACCAGGACATAGGGGCAAATCAGATCTGAAAGATAAGAGGGAGCAAGTCCATGTAAGATTTTGTACAATACGAAGAGAACCTTGAAATCACATCTATGGCTAACTGGGAGCCAATGCAGGTTAGCCAAAATCGGTGTTATGTGATCGTACTTTTTTGTCCTAGTTAAAAGCCTCGCTGCGGCATTTTGTACCAGCTGAAGAGACTTGATTCTAAACTTCGGGAGACCAGAGAGTAGTGCATTACAGTAATCGAGACGGGAGGTAACAAATGCATGAATTATAATTTCCGCATCAGACTGAGACAGTATTGAACGAATTTTAGCAATGTTACGAAGATGGAAGAAAGCGGTTCTAGTAATTTTCTTTACATGCAGTTGAAAGGATAGATCAGGGTCAAATATGACACCTAAATTTTTAACTGAGTCACTCTGTGTGATGTGACATTTGTCAATGTTCACAGCAGTTTTTGAGAATAAGTCACGGCATTTAAATGGACCAATGGCTAACATTTCGGTCTTTTCAGAGTTAAGACGCAAGAAATTGAGTGACATCCACTCTTTTATCTCAATGAGGCAGCCCTCCAAATTTCCACAGTTTAGTGTGGGAGATTCCTCCAACAGAAGATATAGTTGAGTGTCGTCTGCGTAGCAGTGGAAGCTGATATTGTACTTGCGAATAATATTACCTAATGGAAGCATGTAAATGCTGAAAAGAAGGGGGACAAGCACTGAACCCTGCGGAACACCGCAGGTAACATTAAAGGGCTCAGATGTCATTTCACCATATTTAACACAGTGCGTCCTATCTGAGAGGTAGGATCTGAACCACAAGAGGACGGTTCCTGAGAGACCAATCCATTTTTCCAACTGTTCTAGTAGGAAATTGTGGTGCACTGTGTCAAAAGCAGCACTAAGATCCAGCAGCAGCAAAAGTGATGAAGCGCCGGAGTCCATTGCCAGTTGAAGATCATTTGTTACTTTGATCAGAGCTGTCTCAGTAGAGTGGTTAGCCCTGAATCCTGATTGCATGGATTCAAAAAGGTTATTCTCGGATATGAAATCATTCAGCTGCTGTGCCACTACTTTTTCAAGTACTTTAGAAAGGAAAGGTAGGTTTGACACAGGTCTGTAATTACTTAAGATTTCTGGATCAAGGTTGGGTCGTTTCAGTGTGGGTTTAATAACGGCGGACTTAAAAGCTGCTGGAACTACACCTGAGGAGAGTGATATGTTTATAATATTTAGAACTGAGGGTCCAAGGACGCCAAAAAGACTTTTAATAAGTGAACCTGGGAGCGGGTCGAACTGGCAAGTTGTCGGTTTGGCCGCATTCACCACCTGTTTGAGACATTTTGAAATGGTCATTATGTATTGAACTCAAAGAGCTTAAGCTTTCCACATATGTGTGGTATGATGTATTTCAGTGACTGGTAACATTGTGAAGACACCACATTTTACATCAATCGTCTGACATTTCGCCGGCGGGCCATTGGATTGTTAAGGGGTGAATAATAGGTTGTAACGTTATTGTCGTGACTACACATTGCTTTAATCTACTACATGTCCTCCAATGGCTAACTGTTCCACCTTCACTCGCGACGTAACTTTCCGAAATATACACCACAGAGAAGGTTTCCTACAGCTTACACAGGGGTCTCAAACTCAATTGAGTCGGGGGCCGCTGAAGCTATGATCCGTGTGAGGTTGGGCGAAATGGGGTTTTCCAAAGAACAGCGCTAATAAAAACATTCTGCAACTCCTAAAGGGACTGTGTTTTATCTTTGTCCTCTAGATGTCACTGTCTTGTGTAGTGCAACCAAAAAATTAGTCCTAGGATGACTTCAAACTGCAGAGACCGAAAGTGAGGAAAAAGTACCCTTTTTCTTCCCATTTTACGCAACTTTTCACAAAGAATGACAAAAAAGTTGAACGGATTTTTTTATCAAAAGGAATAGGGAAAAATAAATAAGAAAATAAGGCAAAAAAGGAATACGAAATAAAGAGAAAATTAGGGGAAAAGAAAGCAACAAGGAAAATTGAGAGAAGAGAGAAAAATAATCTCTTTTCAAGCACTTCACACTAAATTCAAACATTTTCCTGACCTTGAAAAGACAACATTAAAATTCAAGCATTTTGAAGGATTTAAAGATTTTCACACGAATTGGTTCAGCCGTTTCAGAGTCTAAAAGTCACATAAAAACACAGACTTTTGAGGGATATATGGCGTATCAGATGATAGTGCACACTTTCAAATTTCTAGCCAGTTTGGGGATTTTATGTCAAGTCAAGTCAAGTCAAGTCAAGTCAAATTTATTTATATAGCCCTTAATCACAAAAATGTCTCAAAGGACTGCACAGGATTACAGTTACAAAATTACACAATTACCTGATCTTAAACCAGCATGTGTGACTTGTAGTCCTGAAATTACGGTAATCAATTCCCAATGGCAATGAGGCTCCAATTTTAAGTGTGTACTTTCTTTGGGTTGCAGAACTCAATGTCAACACGCCGCATGTGTACTCTCAACTACAACACGTCCGCTAGCCCCGCTTAGCATTCCGGTGCAGATCTTTTCCAAAAGGTTAGCAAACCTCATTAGACATTTCAAAAGGTCTCTTGGTTATTAATGAGGTGCCGCAATGGCCGACGCTTCCGCAAACATGAGGACCGGTGTTAGGAAGGCAATCACTTTTCTCGGTAACGCGTGATTAGAAAAACTTTTGTAACTCAGTGTCATTGCGACATAGTGTGCTACTCTGTTACTTTGTCAAAAGCAGATAATTAATTACAACATATTTTTCTACTTGAGGGTTCCTCCCTTGATCAAGAAGTAGCATACAATCCTTAGTCCTCCAGCTACACAAGGCTAATCACAACATTTGTTGGGTATTTATATGTACCGACAAAATACAACTGAAAACAGTTAAAGTGGCGCCGTCTAAATTGCTTAAGTTCTCCCTACTGATATTCTCTCCTCCATATATACAGTGCATCCGGAAAGTATTCACAGCGCTTCACTTTTTCTACATTTTGTTATGTTACAGCCTCATTCCAAATTGTATTAATTTAATCTCTTTTTTCAAAATTCTACACAAAATACTCCATATGACAATGTATAAAGTTTTTTTTTTTACCTTTTTTGAATTTATTAAAAATAGAAAACTAAGAAATCACATTTACATAAGTATTCACAGCCTTTGCTTAATACTTTGTTGATCCACCTTTGGCAGCAAATACAGCCTCAAGTCTTTTTGAATATGATCCCACAAGTTTAGCACACCTATCTTTAGGCAGTTTTGCCCATTCTTCTTTGCAATAAGTCTCAAGCTCAATCAGGTTGGATGGGAGCCGTTTGTGCACAGCCATTTTCAGATCTCCCCAGAGATTTTCGATCGGATTCAAGTCTGGACTCTGGCTGGGCCACTCCAGGACATTCACAGAGTGGTTCTGAATCCAATCTTTTGAGATCTTGGCTGTGTGCTTTGGGTCGTTGTCCTGCTGAAAAATGAACCTTCGCCCCAGCCTGAGGTCAAGAGCGCTCTGGAGCAGGTTTTCATCCAGGATATCTCTATGTATTGCTGCATTCATTTTTCCTTCTATCCTGACTAGTCTGCCAGTTCCTGCTGCTGAAAAACATCCCCACAGCATGATGCTGCCACCACCATGCTTCACTGTAGGAATGGTATTGGCCTGGTGATGAGCGGTGCCTGGTTTCCTCCAAACATGGCGCCTGGCAGTCACACCAAAGAGTTCAATCTTTGTCTCATCAGACCAGAGAATTTTGTTTCTCATGGTCTTAGAGTCATTCAGGTGCTTTTTAGCAAATTCCAAACGGGTTTCCATGTTCCTTTTACTAAGAAGTGGCTTACGTCCGGCCACTCTACCATACAGGCCTGATTGGTGGATTGCTGCAGAGATGGTTGTCCTTCTGGAAGGCTCTCCTCTCTCCACAGAGGAACGCTGGAGCTCTGACAGAGTGACCATCGGGTTCTTGGCTCCCTGACTAAGACCCTTCTTCCCCGATCGCTCAGTTTAGAAGGCCGGCCAGCTCTAGGAAGAGTCCTGGTGGTTCCAAATGTCTTCCATTTACGAATAATGGAGGCCACTGTGCTCATTGGGAGCTTCAAAGCAGCAGAATTTTTTTTGTATCCTTCCCCAGATTTGTGCCTCAAGACAATCCTGTCTCGCAGGTCTACAGACAGTTCTTTTGACTTCATGCTTGGTGTTTGTGCTCTGACATGCACACTCAACTGTGGGACCTTGTATAGACAGTTGTCTGCCTTTCCAAATCATGTCCAATCAACTGAATTTACTGCAGGTGGACTCCAATTAAGCTGTAAAAAGATCTCAAGGATGATCAGTGGAAAAAAGATGCACCTGAGCTCAATTTTGAGCTTCATGGCAAAGGCTGTGAATACTTATGTAAATGTGATTTCTTAGTTTTCTATTTATAATAAATTCAAAAAAAGTAAAAAAAAACGTTTTCACATTGTCATAATGGAGTATTTTGTGTAAAATTTTGAGATAAGAGATTAAATTAATACAATTTGGAATGAGGCTGTAACATAACAAAATGTGGAAAAAGTGAAGCGCTGTGAATACTTTCCGGATGCACTGTACTTACTAGAGGTTGGCTGATTATAGGGAAGGCCAATTGGAATTTGACAGATATCGGTATCGGCTTCCTTTTTTGCTAATTATTAATAAGTCACAGATGCTGCCTGAGACTCTATCTCTCTTACTCCTAAACAACCTTCTTCCCTCAACTAGATCTACAAATAATTACACACAACACATAATAGCAGTTGAATTAATAGTTTTATTGTCATTATACAACGAAATTGGAGGAAATCTATCAAAAGCCCACGCAGCTACGGGTATGAGAGGAAAGCCTCCACTTTCTTCAAAATAAAACCACCCGTAATGTAGTGGTTTCCCACGAGTTGTGGCTGCAGGCCATCAATTTCATAGCTAAAGGACCTGGCGTTTGCAAGATACAGGGTCTGTAGTGGTGGCTTTGGAGAGTTGTTAGCCTAGGCGTTAGCAGTAGGCCGGCCCTGCAGCACCGCTCGTGTCATCTCCCATAGGCCACCCAAGTCGCTTCTGGAACTTTATAATAATACGGCAAAAAAACTGCTGGTGTTTAGCATTTTTTTACATTCCTTTGACTTTCCTTAGAGTCTGATTTAATTGATGAGTTTCTTTTCAAAGTAACGAGCTGCTAAAAGCTCGCTGTAACAGTGCGCCGAGTTTGTTTTGATTCGGAGATGTATACTGCGCATGCCCACCCAAGCTGTTTGACTGAAGGTATACACAAGCTTATAACGACGAAGCGTACAGTCAACTCAGCTTAGCACGTCGCGCACTCAGTCATACCCACAGACAGCCACACCCACCCAAATAGACTGCTCTACAATGCACGATGCAATGATATTAATGAGAATCAATCAAATGGCCATGCATATGTGCGTAAATGTCTTTAATTTGATTGGGTTATTCTCAATATGAGTAAGTGTGAAGCACAATGTAAAGCGCTTTGGGAGGTCTTCAGTGACTTTAAAGGCGCTATATAAAGGCGGCTCATTTACCATTTACCATGATAACAACGTCGATATCAATTCATTTGAATATCCGCGAATAAGTAAACCATTAATAACAAAAGCACAAGGTAGCGAGGGGTCTCTTTTTTTACAACTATAAAATACTGGTAGTTTCTATGTGCACCAGTAGCGAATGGTAGGCAGCGTGTGGGGGAGGGGGCGTGGCTAATACAGGGACAACAAACTCAAAGGCCCAAATGAGAGCACATAATCTACAGTAATAGAGTGCCGCTATAAATAATGCCTGCAGAAAAAAAAATACTGGGCAGTACCCAGATATGGAGAAAGATATCTTCAAGTAGTTTATGCCCAGAACCAAAATGTATATATAGTGTACTTGCTGTGTTAGTTTCCAAGCTCTCTGATGGCACAAACCAAGAAAAATGAAAATTGTTCACTGCTTCCACAGCTTGGTGTAAATGTATTTTATGATGTTACTATTTTTAGGCAGCTTTAGTTGGCCGGCTTCAGTGAGAGTATATATGGCAATCTGTCACTAGATAGTTAATTTCAGAATACCACCATACTTTTTGGTGCCAGTAATTTGGGGGGTATTGCATTTACTTTTTTCAGAAACACACCCAACACTGACATTGGCTGGTTCTGGATAGCTGTTTCCTTATTGAAATATGCCACCATATTGTCATTGTTATGTATTTTTTTTCATTAATAACTTCTTCATTTATTTAGTCATAATTATCAATTTCAGTTCATAAGAATGTTTAAACAAGCACATTCCTAAAAAGATCACATTAACTTAAGCTCAGCTTTTGTCCATTATACAACAATACAATTTATTTTCCCATCATGGATTGCACGGCTTGAGTAAGATTTCCCTTGAAGCAGTCATCAGTAGATTAGTGCTCCATTAAACTGTATGTTTGACTTATAGACTGCCTTCTTTGTATTAGAATGATGGTAAAACTTATCAGCCTTGGCACAAGTAATTAGCTACAGACAGTAGTTCATTTATGGCAAGAATTTTCTGTAATAAAACCTTGGTCGGAAGTGCCCAACTGTTTTCAGCTTTTATTTTGAAAATATGCCTCCTTGGTTTTCGGATCCTAGGAACACATGAAGGAAAAAGCAACTCTTTAACAATGTCAATCCCCGTTGAACAAGAAGAAGAACAAGAAGAACAAAAAGAAAAACAAGAACAAGAACAAGCAGAAAAACAAGAAGAACAAGAAGAAGAACAAGAAGAAGAAAGAGAAGAAGAACAAGAAGAATGACAAGAAGAATAAGAAGAAGAACAACAAGAAGTACAAGAAGTACAAGAAGTACAAGAAGAACAAGAAGAACAACAAGAACAACAATAAGAAGAACAAGAAGAAGAAAAACAAGAAGAAGAAGAACAAGAAGAAGAAAAGAAACAAGAAGAAGTATGACAAAGAAGAAGAAGAAGAAGAACAACAAGGAGAACAAGAAGAAGAACAAGAAAGGAAACAAGAAGAAGAACACGACAAAGAGCAAGAAAAAGAAGAAGAAGAACAGGAAAAGAAACAAGACGAAAAACAAGAATAACAAGAAAAACAACAGGAAGAACAAAAGAAGAACAAGAAGAAGGACAAGAAGAAGAAAAAGAAGAGCATGAAGAGGAAGAACAAGAAGAGCAACAAGAAGAACAGAGGGAGCAAGGGAATGAAGACAAAAACGTTCTTCCTCAATGAGTGCTAGATTTTGTCGGGATGGGAAGCACTTAAGCAGCAAATCTCTGAGCCTTTTTTTCTTTCTCAACTTGATTTAATGAAGTGAGCTGGCAGCGAGGCTAACTTGTTTACATTGCAGAAATGGATTCGACAAGATGGCAAAGCCGTCTTTCCTTCCCTCATTTAATTAAATTCCATTACCATACATTAGTACCGATCGCTCAGACTTGAATAAATTACTAACGACAACTTATTAGTGCTCCGCTGTCAAACTTGATCCAGGCCAGAATGTCTTCCTTAATTTAGATCAGACCTTGTTTATTTATTTTACCAATCATAGCACCATTTCTGGTGTTTTTCAGGGATGTGTTTCGTACATTTCATTCTTGTACGTTGTAGTTTATTTGTTGTTGCACTGAAAAGCCGATATTTTGATAGACATTTTGGTGTGTCATGCATTCCAGTGTAAGGTTGCATCGTATGAAAAGGTTGTAATGAGTTAAAAGTTCAAGGAGGGGTGAAAAAAATAAATGTTATCACAATTTGGTAGAATAATAGTTTTTTGTAAAACATATTTACTTATTTTGTGCAGGATAATACATTAGTAGTAATATACTAAACAAACTGGTCTTTTTCCCTGCTTTTTTGTCTTTCCTTTTTTTCCTATTATTTTTTCTTCTTTTGTTTCTTTTCTCCTAGCTTTTCAATTATTTTTCTTGCTTTTTCCTTTTTTTTCTGCTTGCTTTTTTCTCTCTTTCCTTTATTTTATTTCTTTCTTTTGTTTCTGGTTTCTAGCCCTTTACTTTTGCTTGCTTCATTTTTTTCTTTTTTTTCTATCCTGTTTACCTTCTTAAGTTTTATTCTTTGCTTCTTTTTTTTAAAAAAAATACCAAGGTTTCTCTTTTTCTGCTTTATTGCTTTATTGTTTTTTCTACCTTTTATCTTTTTTCATTTTTTCTTTTGTTTTTCTTTTTTCCACCGTTTTTTTAGATGTCTCTCACCACTACATCCAGTTTTCTTTGGGTGGGCAGAGTGTGTCCATACATACGCATAACCCCTCCACCTGACAACTTATATTTTATTTTGTGAATGATGTTACATTAGTATTGGTGCTAACGGATGAAAGGGATGCGTTGGGAGCGCAAAACCCTAACCACTTGATTACTAGTTAATAGGGATGACATAAGAAAAAGCATTGCATTTTACCAAATTATCTCTGCACATGGTCGCATGCATGTGTTCACCAATGATTGTCACTTACAATACTCAGTTTGAGCTGAGATAAAGTCAAACAAAATTTGATACTCATTTTTGATAAAAATTAGTGTTATACACAGATAAATAAGGAAAATGTGATACAAACCAGAAATGCGGAATTGAAACTGAGGCAAGCAACAATGATTAGATCAGGATTAGACAGGTTAGCCCAGCGCAACCCCCCAAGAACTCAAAGGGACAAAGAGTCAAGGCCACAGTCTACAAGTGAACCTCGCTTTCCTCAGAAGACACTGTCCTGGTCCCTGACTCCGCGCCAAGGTGTCAGCCTAGCCCATGGAGACCTGACACCTGAGGCCAGACCGGAGACTGGACCGGAGGCAAGACCCGAGGCTGGATCCGAAGCTGGTCCCAAGGCCGGCTCTTCCCCAGGTTTGCCACACGACTCCAGCGAGCTGAGCGATCCGGCGGAGGATCCGGATCCTTCGTAGGCGAACGCGGTAGTGCGGTCCTGCAAAACCACATCCGACGCGGTGTCTGCCTCCTGTAGTCGCTCCAGAATGAATTGCCTGAAGACATCATCCCCTGGACCTACCAGGTCAGGTTCTCGCAGGGACATGCGCAGGCTGGCATGGACTTCCCCGCGCAGACGCATACCGTGGTGTGGCCGCAGTGGCACTGTAGCCCAAAGGCCTGGACCCTGGCACGGCTCCCGAACCCACCTCCGGACCCGCCCCTGGACGGACCGTTTGCCCGGTCTGGAGAACACCACCTTCTGGAGAACAGCATCGGGCGGCTCCAGTGCCTTTTCCCGCTTCTTCATTTTCCTGCGTCGCCACAGTAACAGCATGACGACGGACAAGCCTGAAGACATAGGAAGCCATCAGACCACAATGAAAATTCATTTAACTGAAGGACAGGTAAGTTCTCAAGCCCGAGCCCGGGTCCGAGCCAAATTTCGATCGTGGTCAAGCCTACAATATTAATCATTATTTTGGGTCCGGTCATTTCTTTTTTTATCTGTGCCTCTCTACAAATGCCACACGAGATTCTTGAGGAAGTACTGCTGCTGTGGTCTATGACATAATTTTTAACCCATGAAAATAATAAATATTACATTTTACTTTAAAGTGCCTTTCAGGGCACCCATGGTTGCTGTACACAGAATATGAAACAACAATAAAACAAGAATAAAACAGGCAAGTAATAAATACCAATAAAAAACAAAGTATAGTTGTTGTTTTTAACAGGGGTCGGTGTGGATTGTGAAGCAGATAATCATGAATAGATAGGCAAGTCTTGGGTTTTTAATCCTGATTTGAAAGTGGACATAGCGGCGGAATACCAGAGGACAGGTAGGAGTACCAGAGCTTGCTAGGCAGAGCAGCTGAAAGCTCTGCTCCCCATGGAGCTGAGACGGGCAGCAGAAGCAGTGATATGGAGGGAGGAGTAAGATCTGAGGGTGCGGGATGGCTCCTCCAAACATAAACAGAAGCAGCACATAATTTCTTTCTAAAGGAACTCTATCAGGCTTTGTTTTGTTATCATTCATCAACTCTACTCTGCAAGAGTCCTCACAAATAAAATCTAAAATTTGGGGTTTAGCGCGCTTTATCCTGCAGATCAAGTGAATTGGTCAGGCTGAACCTGGGTCGGGATTTAATACCTGCTTTGAGACCCTATCTTACCTCTGATCTGTAGTTTAGGGGTTGCCTGAATATTGGGACACAATTTCGGCGGTGATGCAAAAAACCTCCCGAGAGCTAATTTCCAAGGATGCCATTAGAAAGAAGAGTAAAGATGACATCTGATACAACAGAAATCCTACAAAAATCCATCTGCAAAAATCCTACAAAATTACTAAAAACACAACGACAGAAATACTTCAAAACTAAATATCAAATTTAGTGCTTAAGAAAGGGACCTTATGTATAATTTTGCTATAATTATGACCTTTTCAATACCAGTTTGATTTTAAAAAATATATATAAAGGAATATAACTTGATGTCTGCAAGGTGTGGCACCCCAAGGACCCATCCGAAAAGGCAAACTGCACTGGGCGTGCGGACACGACCTTTTATATTGGGCAAAGTCGTGAACCATTGCTACCTCTCAGTACATGCCCTGAATTCATTCAACTCCTGGAAGTGTTCACACTTCAGCCCAATCCAGTAATTGACAAGGGAGCAGTACTTTCCAGCTATCAATAGAGAAGAGGAGACAAGATGAGAGAAGAGGAAATAAAGGAGAAAATAGGAGAGAAGAGGAGGGAAGAGGAGAGATGACCTGGTTGATGAAGCGAATGTGCCTTTCCCTCCACCCCTCTGTGGTAAGTGGCCAGTGGCCGAATCCTTTTTGAAGTAAGGATTTCCTTTTTTTAGGAAAGACAAGGCAAACCCTGGTCTTCGGGAGCATTTGTGGAATTATTTGCTTTTGTTACTAACTGTTCACCCTCTCTGCCTAAGGTGTTCTCACCCCAGGAGGGGAAGAGTAAATGAGTGCAACGACCAAACAAGGCTTTGGCGACCACAGCAAGCCCACCTCCGTTTGGAGAGGAACCTAAGTAAGTTTCGGACATCACCCCCCATTTACACTAAATGTTTTTGCAGTTAATAAATTTCTCTTTCTGAAACCCTTTAAAACTGCCTCTTGGTTGTGTATATTCTCGAGTGTAAAACCTACTACCCCGGGTTGCCACAACGTGTATTTATTCATAAATGAGATATTGTCAAGGTGAGCCCCATTTTTTTAACCTAATGTGGCCCGACTCCAAATAGTTGCCCACCCGTGTCATACAGTTCAGGCCTGCCAAGGGTTTTAATCCGGTCCGCAGGACAACACTTAAAGAAGCACAAGATAAAAATAAGCTGCCGTTTTAAATAAGTCCGCTTCATTTTGCCCAAGCCAGGCACCACTCGCAAAACAACTATAGTGGTATTTTTCTCTCGCTCCTTTTTCTCACCATCTCTTTCTCCTTTTCACTCTCTGTTTCTCTTTTTCTTACTCTTTTCCTCACTATTTATCTTGTCTTTTGTCATTCACTCTCCCTTTTTTCTTTTTCTCACTTCATTTCTCTTTCTCATGCTTACTCTTGCTCTCACTCAATTTTTTTCTCTATTTCTTTTTTCAACTTTCTCTCTCCTTAAATCCTCTCGCTCTGTTTTTTCTGTCCATCTTACCTTTTCTCTCTCACTGTCCCCTGTGTTGTCTCTTTCATTTCTTTCTTTCTGTCTCCCTTAAACCTACTTGTCCGGACTCCGTGAGATTCTTCTTTTATATAGCATGTGGCCCAAGGCTAATATGAGTATGGCACCTCGGTCTAATGCGTAAAGCCGTTGTGTTAATAGGTATGCTGATTCTATAATCAGTGATTTGTGTCCCAATACAGTAAGACCTCGGTTATCACGGTTAATGGGGACCAAAACCACCCGCAATAAGTGAAAATACGGTGCATCATCAATGTTACTGCTGCTGGATCTCAGTGCTGCTTTTGATACTGTCGACATATTTATATTTTACTTCTTCGTCTGGAATGCATTGATATCTCAGAAACTGTACTCTCATGGTTTAGGTCCTACCTGTCAGACAGGATGCAATGTGTTAACTATGGCAATCTGACCTCTAAACAATCTAATATCCCCTGTGGTGTTCCACAGGGCTCTTTACTTGGCCCCCTTCTCTTTAGTATTTATATGATTCCACTTGGTGACATTATCCGCAAGTATAATATTAGTTTCCATTGCTATGCAGATGACACTCAACTCTATGTGCCACTGGAGACAACTGGACAGTTAAGTTGTAGAAATCTGGAGGCTTGCCTTACTGAGATTCAAAAATGGATGTCACTTAATTTTTTGCGCCTAAACCCAGAAAAAAATGAAATGTTGATTATTGGTCCAGCTCACTGTCGTGAGTTGTTTTCAAACACTACCCTGAACCTAGACAAATGTAATATCACCCATAGTGACTCGGTCAAAAATCTAGGTGTTATATTTAATCCTAATCTGTCGTTTCAGTCACACGTGAAAAATATTACTAGAATAACTTTCTACCACCTCCGTAATATTGCGAAGATTCATTCGATGCCTTCCCAATCAGATGCATGAGGTTTTAATTCATGCGTTTGTTACTTCTCTGCTTGATTACTGTAATGTATTGCTTTCTGGTCTCCCGATGTCTAGCATCAAAAGTTTGCAGCTGGTTCAGAATGCAGCAGCTAGACTTTTGACTAAGACCAAAAAGTTTGAGCATATTACTCCTGTATTGGCCAACTTGCACTGGCTCCCAGTACAATTAAGATTTGACTTTAGGGTTCTCTTATTAACATATAAATGTTTGCATGGACTTGCACCCTCTTGTCTCTCTGATTAGATTTCCCCCTATGTTCCTGCACGGAGTCTGCGCTCGGAAAATGCCGGTCTACCGGTGACTCCGAGAGCCAAAAAGTCTGCAGGCTTGAGAGCGTTCTCCATCCGGAGTACAGTAACTACAAGCCAAAATGAGTCACTCCTATGGAATGCCCTGCCTCCGGAGATAAGATCTGCAACCTCAATGGAAGTTTTTAAATCAAGGCTTAAGACACACTTCTATTCCAATGATTGATGCCCACCTCATATTCTGTATTGTCCTGTCTTTTTCCGACTGCCTGCCTGGTGGTGATACGAGGGAGAAGGACGATTTGAGATGAGTCAGCACACCAGTGTTTGACCTGAAGCATGTGAACGCCTGCATGGACCAGCTGGCAGAGACGGGAAGCTGCGTCGTGGCCGTCATAGACTTTCTGGACTAGTTTACAGGCTGGAGGCGTCGCTGCTGACATGCACTTTCTGGACAAATTTTCATGTTACCTAGTGTTTACTATGTTTTTGTACTGTACTGCTAAATGTAGTTCAACCTGGTCATCCAGAAAGGGGGATACCACTTGTGAGGTACCTTCTCTATGTTTCTCTTTTTCCTCACGCTGAGGTTTTTGAGTTTTTCCTTGCCTGCATGTTGGTTTAAGATCAAGTAATTGTGTCATTGTAATCCTGTGCAGTCCTTTGAGACATTTTGTGATTAAGGGCTATATAGATAAATTTGACTTGACTTTTTATATATTATATATACTGGACTGTCTCAGAAAATTAGAATATTGTGATAAAGTTCTTTATTTTCTGTAATGCAATTAAAAAAACAAAAATGTCATACATTCTGGATTCATTACACATCAACTGAAGCCTTTTATTATTTTAATATTGCTGAATTTGGCTTACAGCTTAAGAAAACTCAAAAATCCTATCTCAAAATATTAGAATATCATGAAAAAGTATACAAGTAGGCTATTCAACTAATCACCTGAATCATCTAATTAACTCGAAACACCTTGCGAGGGTTTCCTGAGCCTTAAAAACACTCAGCTTGGTTCAGTAAACTAAATCACAAGTATGGGGAAGACTGCTGATCTGACTGCTGTCCAGAGGACCATCATTGATACCCTCCATCAGGAGGGTAAGACACAAAAAGAAATTTCTCAAAGAGCATGCTGTTCACAGAGTGCAGTTTCAAAGCATATCCACAAAAAGTCTGTTGGAAGGGAAAAATGTGGCCGGAAACGCTGCACAACCAAGAGAGATGACCGCAGCCTTAACAAAATTATGAAGAAGAGCCGCTTCCAGAATTTGAGGGCGCTTCAAAGACAGTGGGCTGAAGCTGGAGTCCAGGTATCAAAAGCCACAGTTCACAAAAGTGTCCGGGAAATGGGCTACAATAGCCGTATTCCCATTGTCAAGCCACTTCTGAACTCAAGACAACGGAAGAAGCGTCTGACTTGGGCTATGGAGAAGAAGCACTGGACAGTTGCAGAGTGGTCCAAAGTCCTCTTTTCAGACGAAAGCAAGTTTTGCATTTCATTTGGAAGTCAAGGCGCCAGAGTCTGGAGAAAGGCTGGAGAAGAGCAAAATCCAAGTTGCTTGAACTCCAGTGTGAAGTTCCCACAGTCAGCAATGGTTTGGGGAGCCATGTCAGCTGCTGGTGTTGGTCCACTGTGTTTCATCAAGTCCAGAGTAAATGCAACTGTGTACCAAGAGATTTTAGAGCACTACATGCTTCCATCTGCTGAAAAGCTCTATGGAGATGAGGATTTCATTTTCCAGCATGATCTGGCACCTGCCCACAGTGCCAAAACCACCAGTAACTGGTGCACTGACCATGGCATCACTGTCCTTGATTGGCCTGCTAATTCCCCTGACCTGAACCCCATCGAGAATTTGTGGGGTATAGTTAAGAAGAAGATGAAAGACACCAGACCTACAAATGCAAATGAGCTGAAGGCCGCTATCGAAGCATCCTGGGCATCAATAACACCTCAGCAATGCCACAGGCTGATTGCCTCCATGCCACGCCGGATTGATGCAGTAATCCGTGCAAAAGGATTCCCAACCAAGTACTGAGTGCATCAATGGACATTTTCAAATGTTTGATTTAGTTTTGCTGTTATAAAATTATTTTTTTTACTTGGTCTGAGGAAGTATTCTAATATTTTGAGATAGGATTTTTGAGTTTTTTTCAGCTGTAAGCCAAAATCAGCAATATTCAAATAATAAAAGGCTTGAAATAGTTCAGTTGATGTGTAATGAATCCAGAATGTATGACATTTTTGTTTTTTTTAATTGTATTACAGAAAATAAAGAACTTTATCACAATATTCTATTTTTCTGAGACAGTCCAGTATATATCATATATATCTAAAATTAAATGAAATGATCTGCATTTATATAGCGCTTTTCAAGTCAATGAAGACTTCCCAAAGCGCTTTACATTGTGTTTCACATTTACCCATTCACACACACTCACACATCAATAGCGGCCCTGCAAGGCGCCAACCTGCTTATTGGGGGCATTAGGGGTTCAGTGTAGTGATCACAAGACGAGCGCTCTACCTTCTGAGCTAATGTCGCCCCATATACATATATATATATATATATATATCTCATCTCATCAGCCATACCGCTTATCCTCATTAGGGTCGCGGGGGGGGCTGGAGCCCATCCCAGCCATCTCCGGGCAGTGGGCAGGGGACACCCTCAACTGGTTTCCAGCCAATCGCAGGGCACACGGGGACAGACAACTCATTCGTTCATTCACACCTAGGGACAATTTGGACCGGCCAATTCACCTGAAATGCATGTTTTTTGGAACGTGGGAGGAAACCGGAGTGCCCGGAGGAAACCCACGCAAGCACGGGGAGAACATACAAACTCCGCACAGGAAGTCTGGAGCTGGATTTGAACCCACGCAGGAGGTTCCCATGACATGAACTGTGCCGCACAAGCGCTAACCACTGCACCACCGTGCTGCCCATATATATATATATATATATATATATATATAAAATGCATATATACATATATATATATATACACATGTATATGTATACATATATACATACATACACACATATATATATATATATATATATATGTCTATATGTATATATATGCATATGCTCAGTAGGGTCGCGGGGGTGCTGGAGCCCATCCCAGCAATCATCAGGCAGTGGGCAGGGGACACCCTGAACTGGTTGCCAGCCAATCGCAGGGCACACAGGGACAGACCACTCGCTCGCTCATTCACACCTAGAGACAATTTGGACCGGGTTATCCACCTGAAATGCATGACTTTGGAATGTGGGAGGAAACCGGAGTGCCCGGAGGAAACCCACGCAAGCACGGGGAGAACATACAAACTCCGGTAGCTGGATTTGAACCCACACAGGAGGTTCCCAAGACCTTAGAACTGTGCCGCACACGCGCTAACCACTGCGCTGCCCATATATCTATCTATCTATATATATATATATATATATATATATATATATATATATATATATATATATATATATACAGATAAGAAAAAAGTATATGGTTTCTGTAAGACATTTTAAAAAATGTCACAAATATTCTTCACATTTTCCAATTAATATCGAAATATACAGAAAAAATAAACAGTACATGTTGCTTTCCTTCATCTAAAGTTTTTAATTTTTTGCGGCTCCAAACAGGTTTTTTTTTGTTCTGTTATGGCTCTTCAAACATTTTGGGTTGCCAACCCCTGGGTCAGTATGATGTTTTCTCTTCACACACAACATCTGTGATTGCGATCAGATCCAATCTTTGGCGCCATTTCGCTTTCCTCCCCGGTCGATGTTCGGACTCACCGATGGCGGTGGCGAGAAGGCCAATGAGAAGCGTCAGGAGGGTCCGCGGGACAAGCCCGGCCCACAATGCCAGGGCCTCCACGCCTCCGCTGGGGCATCGTCCAGCGGGCCCGCAAGCGCAAACACTAATGGTTAGCGTGGTTGTGCTAGAACAGGGGGGTGAGCCACTGTCCGTCACCACTACTGGCAGCAGGTACCGACCATCCCACCGGCTGAAGCTGCTCCGGCGTGCCACAACGCCTGCCGTGTTGTCTGTGGGCGACAAAGCGTAAATATCAATTCAGATCTCCGATGTTGGTCTACCACCGTTTTTATTGTGATGCATGCTCATTTCGTCCTGGCGAAGAGACCTTGGTTATCCCGAACGGTGAAGTTGGGATTGATCTTGTGGTCGGGGACCATGGAGAAGTAGAAGTGGTGGCCGTCAGAAGGCTCGTCTGGATCGGTGGCGCTGAGCAATTCAATGAGCTGAGACACAAAAAATAAAAGCACCGCGACTTAATAATAATAATAATTTCCTTGTATTGTCATTCTGTGTAACAATGCACACAGAACGAAATGTCGATTGCACCTGACCCGTTGTAGCGAGCCGATGCAGCCGCAGCCAACAGAGGGCGCCGCCGACCACTTTTTAAGTCTTAGGAATGACTCGGCCGGGGCGCGAACCACCGACCTCCCAGTCTCAAAGCGGGCGCCTGACCATCTAGGCTACTGAGCTGGTAAGAGCAGTTACGTGCAGTCAGGAGAGAAAGTTGAGGCAGTTCCTCCCCTCTCATAATTTAAATCAAAAAAATATGACTGTAATCCCTCACAACTAAGGATTCTGACTCGCACACAACACCGTGAAGTAGAAACCTTAATGTATTTATTTGTTTAATAATTTATTACTGTTGTGTCAACATTTGTCAATTGTAACAGACCATTATTATTATTATTATACTAAACAAACAGTAAGTCCTGCAACTCCACATTTGAACCACCCTCCAACATTCATTAGGCAAAACAAAAGATGTTGTGTAAAGTACAGTAACTACAAGCCAAAATGAGTCACTCCAATGTTTACTGGTTCTAACAAGTTTAACAACGCTTTTAAAAAAAGCTTCTACTTCATGAATACATCACATAATGAATAAATTGGACATTTTTCTGTTGTCTTATTTGACCAATGTTCAGCCCAAAGGCTTGGGAAGGTTGGTCACTCAAGTTGCATTAATCAAAAATGTCTCAAAGGACTGCACAGTTTACAATTACACCATCCCTTGATTGAACCAACAAGGAAAAACTCAAAACATTTACATGAGGAAAATAAGAAAGCTTGAGAAGGGGCCTCAACAGTTGTAATCCCCCTTCCAGAATGACTATGGTGCAATCAATTTTACATTGGGTAACAATACATAAAACATAGTCAGCATTAATAAGAAGAAAATAGGTCATATGTAAAAATGTATCCGAAAAGTGCATGACAGCCTGAAAAATTGCCTATAAAATTGTCCAAAAAAAACATGACAGCAACAACGCAGCTCCCTATCTCTCCCGACTGGTCGATGTAGACGATTACATGCTTCAGGTTCAGGCACTGGTCGGCTGACTCATCTCACTACATCCTTCTCCCTCATTTCACCCCCAACCAGCCAACTGGAAAGGACAAGAAAAGATAAGTAAGAGGTGAGCATCATTCATAAGCTATTGAATTACAGTATGTCTTAAATCTAGATTTAATAACTTCCATTGAGGTTACACCTCCCATTCTGTGTAACAGATGGATTGACAAATTTTTAGACCGTCATATATATAAACATGCATAGTAGTTTTTGAGTATTTACAAACTGCAAAGCGATCAATGGGTCATTGTCTTCTTCTGAACTGTCTTTGTCCTCATGTCTGGCTGAATGTGTTGCAGATCAATCATCTGCCCTGTCCTTTCTGAAAGACACAATATTTTAATAAATAATATTTAGAAGAATAGGGTTTGAACCCCATAATACACCATTACTTAGATACTGTTCCTGAGGTCATTATATTTCTCCTCCTCATAATTGTCTTCAACAATGCTTATCTCAAGCTAATGGAGAAAATATTAGGGGATGTATTTTAATGTACATACAAATACAAGCATCTTTGGTAAGCTCAAGCACTTCAATTTGAGGATTCACAACTCCCCGACGGACATCTCTGTAAGGGAAGACGCATTGATGTATTTATTGTTATTATCGTGACAAAAGGTGAATTAGCATGCACTGGTAATGCTTGTCACCCCAGGTTTGGACACAACTGTGTCTCTGTGGTTTTCAGGGAGTTGAACTCCTCACCAGACTTTTCATACCTAAAATAAACAACACAGTCCCATGTCAAATAATAAATATTAAACACATTCTCTTTCTCTCACACAGACACAAGCGATTGTCATACAAAGGTCAAAGGATTACGTTGTCCAAGGCAATGTGATCATGTCACACAAAAACAATATTACTACTAGTTAAAAGAAAACAGGTGAGGCTAAAGCTAATAATAGTGTGATATATATATATATATATATATATATATATATATATATATATATATATATATATATATATATATATATATATATGTGTGTGTGTGTGTGTGTGTGTGTATATACTATAGCTTCGCGAACACCAACTACAAAGAAAAAATACGACTCAAGTACGTGGCTAACAAAATGCCTTTGCATTTGGAAAACAATGCTAAAATCAGGGATTTATTAAATAAAAGTCACAAAGTGAAATAATTTTTCCTTCAAAACACAAATACAAAGTCCTCTCACCGGTCAAGAAAAAGCTGGCAAAGGCAGCATCACTTTTTATCTGTAGTTTTTCCATGAAATCTCTCCATTTTGGAAATGCAGCCCCAAGATAAATTGTACAATTGTGCAGTTTTTGATTAAGACGCTTTCGTTTAGGAGCATTGTTGTAGTACATTTTAGATTATTTTTTAGACTTTCAGATTGAAATCCCAAATCTAATACCCTGCAAATTCTCAATGCTTTGAGAGAGAACCAAAATATTTCTTCGTAGTACTTTTGACTTTGGCGGACCGGAAAAACATCTACGTTGTCTTTGTCTTGCCATTGGTAGGATTTGGCCAAATGTAATGGGTAATATCTTACGTATGTAAAAGTTGCACAAAGTCCCAGACAAATGGCGAGCTTCGTGGAAAATTCAAGACACATAAGCATTTTTTGTTGCTCTGGGCACCCGTGGCAGTGCAACCTCAAAATAACATGGCGTCACCATCCTCAATAATAGGCTTCAACATCCTCATGGGATTCCAATTTTCAGAAGAATGATTTTCTATGAAAATTAACATTGTTATGATAGTTCATGTATTTTTGCCTAATATTCAAATCAATGTTTTTCTTTTTACTGAAAGAACGTTTTTATTCAACCTCTGGAAGGCACTAATTATTATAAACTGTCCCTTTGATAAATCTGAAACGTTCTGCTATCACTAGTGGTGCGGGGTTTAAGTGCTTCTGCAACATGTCCACAATGTCTTTGAATGTCATACAAGACAGTTTAGCAGGACTCAGGAGATTACGGAGAAGATTGTAAATTTTTGCTCCCATTAGACGGAGAAGGATGGCACTCTGGTACTCTTTCACAATATAATTAACGTCGCAGTACAATTCCACTCGCTCTTTGTATGATTCCCAGTTTTCGCATGAACTATCAAACTTTTGCAAGATGGCGGCGCATACAATGGATGCTGCGGCTCGATGCTCTCCAGCAAATCTTCTATTTACTACCGTTCTCTTGTCTTTTTTGCTTTCTTTTTTGGATACATGCATGGCCAAAGAGACTTACAGTCGGGACGAACTTATTTGATTGGGTGGGCGTCTAAATTTCGACTTTTCGGGCACTTTTTACACCGCCTATGATATCCCAAACGAGCTACAAAGAAATCCAACGTCTCTCTGGACAACAACTCCTTCGAAACGACGACGCAGGCGCCGTAGAGACAGAAAACAGAAGCGTGGTTGCCGTGCGGGTAAATGTGTGAAATGTGAAGTCGAAGGAGCAAGAAGGACGCGAAGATGTGACTAATTCCACCATTCATTCCTCGCCAGACAACCGACGCTTTAATCTCAACGCTGATGGACGGCGACATCTTGTGACGATCTCTTGAACAATTATAAACTTAACTGTATCGGTCTTTGTTAAACTTGGCTACGCCCGGATGAGTTTTTACCGCTAAATTATGCTTCTTCCCCAGACTACGTGAGTAGCCATGTAGCACGCACGTTGAAGAAGGGTGGCGGTGTCGCGCTCATTTCTGAAAAAACGCTCAAATTTACTCCTCGTACCTCTAATAATTACAAGGCGTTTAAGGCTCTTTTTATGCGGTCCTCTCTATTGTCAATTTATGTAATAACTATCTATCGCGCACCTGGGCCATACACAACTTTCTTAGACGAATTTGCTGAACTTTTGTCTGAACTAGTAACCTATGCAGACAAAATTATAATTATGGGGGACTTTAACATTCATATGAACTCCCCACTCAATTCACTCACTGTTGTGTTTCGGTCTCTAATTGATGCATTTGGTTTTAATCAACTGATTGATTTGCCTACCCAAAAAGTTGGAAACACGCTAGACTTGGTTCTGACTCGAGGAGTTTTAACCTCAAACATTTTGGTGTTACCGTGTACTATCGTTATCTCGGATGATTATTTAGTTACATTTGAGGTGCTAGCTAAATGTAGTGCTAAAAGAGCTGAAGGATTTTGCGGACGCAATATAAGCACTGGCACAGTTTCTAAGCTCTTTGAACTCCTTCCTGGAGCAGTTGCGTCCTTTCCTTCATACAATGGCTCTATAGACTCACTCATGAATGAGTTTAATACTACCCTGGCTAGTGTCATGGATTCAATAACGCCCATAAGGCTTAAATCACGACCTAAAAGACGCACGCCTTGGTTTACTGATGAAACTAGAACCCTTAAACAAGAATGCAGGAAATGGCGCGCTACCAAGCTTGAGGTTTTTCATCAAACCTGGTGTGACAGCTTGTCAAAGTATAAAGTGGCCCTTGCCTCTGCAAAATCGGCCTACCTTTCGAAGGTGATTGCGTCACAAAAGAACAATCCCAAAGTCCTTTTTGACACTGCAGCATCGCTTACAAGGCAATAGACTATCCCAGATGGTTCGACCCACTCTGCTCATGACTTAATGGTCTTCTTTACTAAGAAGATTCAATGCATACAGGAAGAAATTGCTAAAGACATTATTAATACAACACATATTAAAGGGCTGAAATCTACAGATGCACGACAGGGTGGCTGTCCAGGGAATTTGTCCAGTTTTGGTGAACTGTCACTTGATGATCTCAAACAGGTGGTGAATGCAGCCAGACCGACAACTTGCCAGTTCGACCCGCTCCCAGGTTCACTTATTAAAGGTCTTTTTGGCGTCCTTAGACCTTCCGTTCTAAATATTATAAACATATCACTCTCCTCAGGTGTAGTTCCAGCAGCTTTTAAGTCCGCCGTTATTAAACCCACACTGAAACGACCCAACCTTGATCCAGAAATCTTATGTAATTATAGACCTGTGTCAAACCTACCTTTCCTTTCTAAAGTACTTGAAAAAGTAGTGGCACAGCAGCTGAATGATTTCATATCCGAGAAAAACCTTTTTGAATCTATGCAATCAGGATTCAGGGCTAACCACTCTACTGAGACAGCTCTGATCAAGGTAACAAATGATCTCCTACAGGCAATGGATTCTGGCGCTTCATCACTTTTGCTGCTGCTGTTGTTGTTGTTGTTGTTGTTGTTAGATCGCTTTAAGTCGTCTAAAGATGATCTTTAGGAACGACATGGAACGCTTCGGTTGTGTTACGAGTTCCGCGAATTCGGATCCAACTGCCCATCGTTGACGGTCCGCGATGAAGGCGGGGCAATCGACCCATAGGTGTTCGGCCGATTCCTCGCTCTCCCCACAAAGTCGACAGATGTCGGTGGCCGACTTGCGGAGGAGGAATTGCCAGCGTCGAAGCACCTGATGGTGGCCGCTCCGAAAGCGGATGAGTTCTGTGCGTTCAGCTTTGGGTAGTTGTACCGAAGCGTTCGTGTAGCGGGTGGGAGACGCATTCGTCGGCCATGTGGCCGTCCACAGGACACCACGTGGAGGTTGCGTTCCTTGTCCTGCTTTTGCTGCTGCTGGATCTTAGTGCTGCTTTTGACACAGTGCACCACGATTTCCTACTAGAACGGTTGGAAAAATGGATTGGTCTCTCAGGAACCGTCCTCTCATGGTTCAGATCCTACCGCTCAGACAGGACGCACTGTGTTAAATATGGCAAAATGACATCTGAGCCCTTTAGTATTACCTGTGGTGTTCCGCAGGGTTCAGTGCTTGGCCCCCTTCTCTTCAGCATTTACATGCTTCCATTAGGTGATATTATACGCAAGTACAATATCAGTTTCCACTGCTACGCAGGCGACACTCAACTATATCTTCCATTGGAGGAATCTGCCACACTAAACTATGGAAATTTGGAGGCCTGCCTCATTGAGATAAAAGAGTGGATGTCACAAAATGTCTTGCGTCTTAACTCTGAAAAGACCGAAATGTTAGTCATTGGTCCATCTAAATGCCGCGACTTATTCTCAAAAACTGCTGTGAACATTGACAAATGTCACATCACACAGAGTGACTCAGTTAAAAATGTAGTTGTCATATTTGACCCTGATCTATCTTTTGAAACGCATGTAAAGAAAATTACTAGAACCGCTTTCTTCCATCTTCGTAACATTGCTAAAATTCGTTCTATACTGTCTCAGTCGGATGCGGAAATTATAATTCATGCGTTTGTTACCTCCCGTCTCGATTACTGTAATGCACTACTCTCTGGTCTCCCGAAGTCTAGAATCAAGTCTCTTCAGCTGGTACAAAATGCCGCAGCGAGGCTTTTAACTAGGACAAAAAAGTACGATCACATCACACAGATTTTGGCTAACCTGCATTGGCTCCCAGTCAGCGTTAGATGTGATTTCAAGGTTCTCTTAGTATTATACAAAATCATACATGGACTTGCTGCCTCTTATCTTTCAGATCTGATTTCTCCCTATGTCCCGGTCCGAAGCCTACGGTCTGAGAGTGCCGGTCTTCTGGTGATCCCAAGAGCAAAGAAGTGTTCTGCTGGTTCGAGAGCGTTCTCCATCCGGGCACCGATGCTGTGGAATGCTCTTCCCCCTGAGATCCGATCTGCAACCTCAGTGGAAATGTTTAAATCTAACCTTAAAACTCACTTCTACTCTATAGCATATGAATAACCTACTCTTCTCGTCGGCTCCAGAGCAGGGGAATGTATAATAATATTCTGAAAAATAGTCTGTGTAATATAGTGTAATAATCTGTGAAGCCCTTTGAGACTCTTCGTGATTTAGGGCTATACAAATAAAAATGACTTGACTTGACTTGACTTCTACTTTTCCAACACAAGCCATTTCGGTTATGTCCGATACCCTTTCTCATTGCATGTTATGCACGGATCTCACAGATACTTTGCTACTTTTTTTTCCTACTTTATTTTGTCCTTTCTCCTTCCCTCCAGTTTAGGTTTTCATTTCCACTTGTTTGTGTCTTTAAATCCAGCATGATATAATAGTAAAATCAGAATTCAACTTGGAGGTGGCATTAACATCACTTTACTTGGCTTACTGCCACTGTCGAATGATACATATCACAGCACCTGCAGATAACCTCTAAAAGGTAACTGTGTAAACTAAGGGAGTGGTTCAGCTAAACAAAATAGATCCATATATTACAATTACTAAAGAACAATCCCAATTCTCAGGTATTAGTCTAACAAATTTAATGACAGTAAATTATAAAGGTTTTGGTTTTTTTTCCAAATAACTTCTGTACTGTCAAATATAATTTGATTTTTGTTATGTTTTTGCTGTCTTCTTGGAAAACTTTATGGTTAAAGGACCTGACCCACTTAGCTTTACATGATACTTTGTCGCCATCATTTGGTCTTTATTGAAAACTGTATTTACCTTCTAGTTCTGTCTGGTAGCCGCTAGGGAATGCGATAACTCGCTTGTGGCTCCTGAGCAGGTTTAGCAGGTGGAGAGGTCGAACCTTTTTGGTGATAGAAAGCATCTTGCTCTGTTTATCAGAATGTAGAACACAATGCACGATGAAAATCCCTGAAGCAATGTGAACCAGGGACATAACCAAATTCCAAAGTAGCAAGGTGTCTATGTTTAAGTCAGCTAACAGCCATTCAAGTCATCTGGTCATTTTTCTTTGCATGGACATTTTTCATATTGGTGGAAGACCTATCTATTGATACTTTTATTCATGAACAATACACTTCATAATAAGTTAAGACGATAAAACCAATGCCTTGGGCGAATCAACAACACTAATGGACTTAGCCAGACACGACAAAAGATGGCGGCTGAGCACCAACTCCAGCACGGCGTGACACAAGTCAAGAACGAGAAAAATGATGTGTCATTATTGCGCCTGGTGGAGTCGAGCAGTCATGTATAATGAACTAAAACAGTTTGGTTTGTATGAACTTGTGAGGAGAACATCTGCAGAAAATGTCATTGTATAAATGGTGGTGGAATGCTTGTCTAGCCGATGAAGGTCAAGCCACCCCGATTGTCCTAATTTGTTGATGTGTTAAGGTTGAAAAGTCCTTGTTACTAACCAATCATATAACTAGAACTTGCATATACTAGCTTACTGTCAATTAACTCTGCCTTTTCCTGCTCAGATCCTTTAAGTCAAAACTCACCGCATGAGTCTCTCTTGTTTACCAGTACGCCTGCCTTCGGTATTTGTTTAAATATATTTTAGGTGTACGCTAAACTCTTTCGTCTTAGCAAAACTATGAAGACTCAGAGATTTAGGTCCACAGGTTTATTAGATGGATGCTTTGTGTGGCAAAATATGTGTGCAGATGTCTCTGGATTTAAACAGTTTGCTGGACTCTTTGTATTTCATCACCTTGTGCTCCTACTTCCTGGTTTGCATTTGCTTTAAAATAATTCCCTGATTCTCTTAAAGGGCTGGTACCATCAAAGATGAAATACATTCACAGAATATCCCGACAGAAAAACAATAACAGCACAACCCTGACATATTCCAAGTTGGTGTTTTTGCGTCACGCTCTGCATCTGTACCTGTCCTGCCGGTGCCCCTTCGCAGATAAAGGGCCGATGAGCTACAGCTAGCTGCGGAGCATTGTCGTTGGCGTCCAGGACCTTAATGGATGCCAGAACCAAGGAAGATAAACGCTTGGACGCTGAGGGACAGACAAACAGACCGGATTAGGGGCCAGACCTCAGCAAACCTGGGCCCTGAGAAAAAGTTTGGGAAGGCTTTGGCACTCACTGACTTCCGTGGCAACAATGGTCACGTTGTGCCAGGCCGAGGTTTCTCGGTCCAGATGCTTGACCACAACGACTGTTCCGTTTATCGGGTCTATCCTAAAAAACTTTGCAGCCTCATTGCGCAGATCGAAGGAATATCTGGGGAAGGAGTCAACGGTAAGATTAATCGATGATAAAGGATCGTTCAGATTAGTCTTTGTAACTTCTGCAACAACAATCAATGATTGATGCAGCATTGAGGATGAGACATATTGTATACAAACAGTATATACATGAACAAAGAAAATTCTGCTTTTGCTACTGGACAACTGCGAGGGAAAAAACCTAGGGTTTACGTTTGTTAGTTTGACTAGTTTGCACCATTTATATCATCGTCAGTATCATGTTTCTGTTCTTTGACCACCACAGTCTTTAGCGTAGATCTGTTTTTGAATAAACCAAGAAGTTTAATCAAAACTAGACAATTCCCGAGGCAATTGTGAGAGTTGTAATGCATCTGGAAGATGATACCGGTGTATATATAACCTCGGTCGTCTGCATGTACCTGTTAGCATAAAGTTTTTAAACTAAGAGAGATGTATCTGTGATTTTTAACTTGGGACTGTGGGGGGACTGTGGAGTGGATTAAACATGAAGTTGTCAGCATATATCCATCAGCATAATTTGTTAGCATGAAGCAGCTAGCATTTAGCCGTTATTATGAAGTGTAAATATGTAGCTGTTAGCATAATTTGTTAATATTGAACAGTTACTACCCATTAGCATAATTTGTAAGCAAGAAGTTGTTAGCATTCAGCCGTTATTAACATTATTTGTCAGCATGAAGCAGTAATCATGTAGCTGTAAGCATTACTTGTTAACATGTATTCGTTAACATAATTTGTTATCATGAATTTGTTAGGAAATAGCTGTTACTATGACTCGTTAACTTATCACCGACAGTGTCTACAGCTAGCATGAGTAAGCATAGCATCAGCCTGTCACAGCTAATCCTTGGGCAAGCTATGCCTGAGGATTAGCTGTGACAGGCTGATGCCAGCCCAACTCATCGCCGGCAGTGTTTACAGCTAACTTGTGCTAAGCCAGCCCAAAACTTTGCTAGCAGCACACATAGCTATTAGCATTTATTCGCTAGCATCCGCTCTTTCGCATTCACCCATGGTTAAATTTAATGTGGGACAATGAACGGCTAAAGCCACCTCTGAAAACGCCCTGGTTACCATGGCTACCCATTGAAATGAAAGGGCTCCATGCATTCCGGGTAGGACTCTCTCCATTCATTGTCTATGTCGCTTTTTTCTTGTTTGACGGCTAATTGTGTTTACATCGTAACTCGTATCCGTGTAAAAAGCTATAGCACAAGATTCCCGATTAGGCCGATTAGAAATTTTTGGTATATAAATCATTGGGCTACTCCAAAAGCTCTGGAAGGAGAAGGGAGCCAAACTTTTAGGGAAGAAGATATAATAATATTTACAGCACTAGTGGCAGTGGGTTGTGCTGTCAAAGCCATCACAACTAATAAAGGTCTCAATGGAGCACCTTTAGAAAATATTGGAATTTTTTTCTATCTTGAGCCTTTTTCTTAAAGTCCTTTCTTGTTCTCTTTTGCAAGTTCAAAGTTCAACAATTCCTTCTCTCCTTATTAGAGGATCTGCTAAACTACAAACTTATCAATTCATTTGAGCTGAATCTGAGCCAGCAACTTTTAAAACCAGTTGGAATTTTTGCATTTCGAATCTTTGCCTGTTCTCCTTGCAAGTTAAAAATGCATTGTCTTATCTTATTTCAACTGTCGCTTAAACTATATGACTCTTTGTGGTTAAGGGCTATACAAATAAAAATGACTTGACTTGACTATTACCGTAAATTCCGGACTATAGAGCGCACCTGATTATAAGCCGCACCCACCACTTTTTAAGTGATTTTCCACTTTTGTTCTTATGCAAGCCGCACCTGTGTATAAGCCACGTGCGCCCGCATTTAAACTAATGACACGATCACAAGTTTATCCCAGACCAGGCTGTAAGTTCCACGATTGTGATTTTGTAGAGATTAATTGTTCTATAATCTTTATCAATTACTCATTATCCGTCAAATCATAATACACTCCAAAGCCTACAGGCTGAGACACTTGCTCTCAGCCAAGAGGCTGAATCAAGATCCTAGCCTCCTTACCTCCTACTGACACAATCTAAAAGTCAATAGTGCATAATCTTAGAACCACAGTCGGCATCATAAATGGAAAATGATACCTGTAATTAACGTATGATGCAGACTTGTAAAGTCCGAGTCCCATTGAAAGTAATCAAAGGAAACAAAATGTTTATTTCCAAAGTTAAGGGTGGGAAAAATATATATCCACTATTGTCCGCTGCGACAACAGACAGATCTACCCGTAACTCAGCTTTACCCCAATTCCCATCAGCCCGCGCTTGCTCCGCCTTTTCTTTTTGATTGGCCCGTAGAACACATAACAGAATGAATCTCTAAAATAAATACATTACAAAAATATACAGTTGCAAATACATATTATACATGGTTACAGATATTTACGAAGAAAGACGGTACACCGAGAGTTTTCAAAGCTTTAATAATAATATAACTTTCATCCCAAACCGTGCCTTTGAAAGGTACCAACACGCTAGTAGGATCACGCTCGCAACGCATCAAACGTGCCTGTTAAAAATAAAGCATCCCGCATTTGTGAAATTCACGGTAGATCGTCCTCAACTTCCTCCTCATAACTATGGCCATTAAGGGCGTCTTCCTCATTATCGGAACATACCTTTACTTAACAATGTGTGCATAAACCTAGAGGTTGCAGTCTTTCTTGGCGCACATATTCTACTGGTCTTTATCTTACCTTTTATACTCCAGCGCTGCTGGTGGCCGTTAAAAAAATTAAATAAATTGGCCGCTTCACTGAATAAGCCGCAGGGCTGGACATTTGGGAAAAAAGTAGCAGCTTATAGTCCGGAATTTACGGTAATTGGTCCTTTGAGTTGGATATTGTACATCTTGAGGGTTTGGTACAGTTCTCTCCTGTTCTCCTTGGAAGTTCAAAATGCATTGATATTTTCTCTCCTCATTAGAATTTCTTGATTACTTCTAACCTTTTTAAGTTTCTACTAGACTATAAACTTGGTGTCCAAATACTTTTACCTCAAAGAGAACTGACAAAGTACTGGTGGGAGTGTCTTTGTCACCTATTCAGCAACTCAGTGGCATTGTGCTAGCATTGTAACGTGGCTAGTTTTACCACAAAGAATGCAATCGAGAGCATTCCCCAACTTTTTGGAGCTGAAACTTTGCAAAGCCCTAAAAGAATCGGTGGCGTCACAAAGGAGCCATCACGGCAGGCTGGCGGCAGATGATGTGCGGCACCTGCCACCAGTGAGTGCGCCACTCGCGGTAAAACGTGCCGCGCTTGCTAATGACCTCAAATCTTTATGGCGTGGGCGCTTTATTGCATTCCTGCATCCCAGCTAGCGTCGCTTTGTGATAATTCAGCAAGAGATAGCAAAGAGAAAAAAAATCCCTGTGATGTATTCGGCTTATTTCCGGCTAAACTAAATGAGATGTATACGAGCGCGTAGAGATGAAGGGCGACAACAGGGAAGTTGCGTCATTTGAAACTGAAACATCTGTCACCGCGTGGGGGAAAGTAATACATGTATCATTAGCGAATGCCATTTGAATCATTAGCGCTTTTATGATGACAAAAATGAAAAATGGGCAGTGGGACGCAGCTTGACTCCTTTATTGATTGGTTGCGTTGACATGAAAAAGTCATCATTTTTGGTCCAATAGGACGAATTCAGTCAATCATGTGAATTGTAATTTTTACTACAATGTGTCGCGCATACAATTTAGGGTCAGATTTTTGTTTTGCAAATGTCAAAGAAAATGATGAGACAATGTTGGATCATGTGAACTGAATAATATGATTTAATCAAATTATTCACAGTGACCAAGTTATCTGATCACAGCGAGGCTTGATATTTGTTATCTAACATTTGGGGTACTGGGGCTTTATCTCACAAGTACACATCAAAACGTCGCCATGACGACTCCTACCCAGGGGACTGGAGCCAAACCCTTGGAAACCGAAATTCAGTGTGAAAGTAGCCAGCTGACAAGAGGTTTGGCTTACAAGAGACCCAAAAGCGTTCTTTTTAGCCAGCCAAGTAGACACGAGTCCCAATCGAACAGGCAGCACAGGACCAAATTCTGGCCTGCACGCGACCAAGAAGGTCTTGAACCAGTCCCAGCATAACAAGCAACGAGAAAACCTTGCTAGCCAACGCTGAAACCTGATCGAGACAGCGGCCAACATGTTGAGACACAGCGAGTGACCTCAAAGAAGCCTCCAGTCACCCAAAGCCAACGACAGCTTCAAAATACTGCATTCCGTGCTCTTTGTCCAGACTGGGTCTCCAGCCTTGAGGGTCCCTCACCGCTTGACCGACATCCAGACTGGGCCTTTACCTTCATCGAACCAGAACCACCGTCCATCACATTGTGCTAGGTAATGGTGTAATGTTAAGGGGGAATTTAAATTACAATAACGTAATAATCAAACCAAAGTGTTCTATTCTAGTTTCTTTAGTAGATGATCAGTAAAAGAACTCAGCATATCCGAGAGTGTGTGTTTCTTAATCAAAGTATATTTAACTATCAAAAACAGTAAAAAGAATTCACCTAAAGTTGTGTGTAGCCACCCTTCTGATAACCTAAAAACAGACTTTCCATCCTTTTTCCCGATATAATGATTTCAAAATATTTGTGGTGCTCCAAAAAGGCAAGACAAGTTTTGAAAAGAATAAACTCGGCTTTTTGATTTAACTGGTCGATAAAGTATTGACCATCCAAATTACGCTACAAGTGGCTGAATCATCCACACAGAGTGTCACCATTGCTGAAAAGTTACCTGATGGCCTCGACGGCAGCATCAGCGTCGTGAGCCGTAACCACCCCTACTGTTACCCCTATTTCTGCTGTCTCGGCAATTTTCCATTCATACGACGGCAAAAGGAAGACGGGTGGTTCGTCCACATCCTCCACCAAGATCTTCAGCGTTGTCTGGTCCGTCCACTCCCCTGGGTGCAGGAAGCGGGCATCCGCCTCTTCCTGGTTGACGGCCTCCACCACCATAGCGTAGCGCCACTTGCTCTCGAAGTCCAGCGGCTGCAATTGCATTTAAACATCGTTGTTTGAACAAGTTTGCACTTTAGTGGACACTCCAATTAATGAGAGAAGAACTTGCGGGGCAGGGAGATAAAGTCTATCAAGTCTTCAAAGTTACAAAAGGACATTCCTTAGTGGTGTGGTAATCTAAAAACAGCAACACGATTACCCAATAGTGACAATAATGTAATGGTCAAAACAACGAACAATAGCGAGTAAAAATAAGGAACTGACATTGTCGTTCTAGAACCCTTTCAGGAATATGGACGGTTTTAGTCTCTTTTGAAAGGTCACCCTGTCAAAATATGTCCCAAACTAGAATAATTACTGCAAGTACTAATAACATTGAGTAATCTGAGTTGGAACACACAGAAATAGAAGGGTATCAATCTTTTAATAGTGGCCATTTGGAGATGACCAGATCACATCCCTAAAAACTTTGCATTTTTGTATTTAACTTTGGCCAAATGTTAGACATTGTGAAAGAAATCTAGAAATTTGGCTTCTGTTTTCAAAAGTCAATCCATGATTGTGTACACTTGCACGTAATAATTGTGCATACAAATGAATCATCATTAGTCTTGAGCATGTTTCCTTTCGGCTTTGATTTGAATACACATCGTAAATGTGTACATATTTACATTGGAATTTTCAATGGCTAACCAATGTGTCAATCCACATTTGAATGGGTCATCATTAGCTAAAGATTTTTGAAGCCGAATTGATTATGATGTTTTTTTAATTTAATTCAGACTAGTGGTTGGTCACAGGCTAAGAGCCAAAAGAAGTGTCATTCAAAATGTCTAAGGCTAACGGCTATACAGGAAGTCATTTGACGCGTCTGTTTATTTTCAAAGGTAAGTCATGAAGCCAAACGGAAAAATTACCACGAAGATCGTCAAACGATGCAGGAATACTTTTAGGCAAAATATTTAATTGTTTCGGCATTATTTTGTTTTATGGAGTAAATATTCTACACGGTTGGATTAACTGAACCCTCTTGAATGTAACCAGACCATGTATGTGTATAATCGTTTAATCATCTGACTTCAAAAACACTTTGTTGGTGAGCTATACTGGCTGCATGGTTTCTTGGTACCTTGTTTTAGACTGATTTAGATGTTTCTGTGATTAAATTGTAAATTTTAAGGTGGTCATCATATTTGGAATATCAAGAGTTTAAACTTTCTTATGGTGACATCATGAAGACATAACTTTATTTACCAACAGTCTGATGGCCAAAAGCAGACCCTAGAAACGTTATGGGGTTAAAAAATAAAATAAACTTATCAGTTTATCTGACAATACTATGAGACCTTGGCCAGCAGGACCACGCCTTCTTGTGTCAGTGGGTGGCTGTAGACTGTGAAGGTGTCCTTGGTTTGCAGGTCCGCCTGCAGGCTGTAGTTGGTGTTGGCGTTGGCGCCGATGTCGGCATCGTCCGCCTTCACCTTGCCCACTGTGCTTCCGACCGCTGCGTCTTCCCCAATGGAAAAGGTGTATAAATCTAAAATGCAAAGGATGCATTTGCGTCTATGCCAGACTTTGGTACTCCAGTCCCGGAGAGCCGCATGTCCTGCATCATTTGATTCCAATCACCTTTTATTGTTTGCAAAAGGGTCTCAAACTCAATTGAGCCGGGGGTGAGATTGGGCCTAATGGGGTTTTCCACAAAAACAACGCTGATAAAAACATTTCACTGTTCCTAAAGGGACAGTGTTTGATTAGTGGGGTGAGAGAGCACTTAGGGCACCACCCACAGACCTCCGCTGCCCACCCAAATAAAAATGGAAGTACAGACACTCCCCTACTTACAACCATTCGACTTACGTAAAACGGTAGATACGAAGAAAAAATTCGGAATGTTGAAAAATATCCAGACATGGCTGTAAGTTCGATTTTGTATTGTGTGCACCTTTTTCCAAGTACAGGACATTACTGTAGTGCCCCTTTCTGTGTGGTGGCGCTGTGACTGTGAGAGGTCACCCAGCATCCACCCCGAAGAAGAAATCTGGCTTCTACCTCCTAGTTAGTGTGTACACATACTACGTGTATTTCTAGTGCGCTAAGAACTTTCTTAGTCTTTAATATCTCGTGCATCCATTCAATCTGGTTGGTGTAAAGTGTAAAGAGGAGGCGAGCTGTTTCTTTTGAAATGAAAGTAGAATAAGAAAGCTTCATGTGGTTGAGAAAATGGTTGGATAACCTTTTTTTTCGTCCCCTCTGTTCCACGGAGGAGGACTTTTTGAAGCCCATTTTTCAAAAGTAAGTTAAACATAACTTCATATCTTTAAAGAGCATATTATTTTAGGAAATATTTAGTTTTTAGTACAAAACAATACAGGTTACTCATAGAAGCCTTAAACATACAAAATATTGCACTGAAGCAACAAATTCAACCTCTGAACGATCGCGTTCATAGGTAGGGAAGCGTCTGTATGACTGAAGGCATTTTGGGCACCACATATATGGGATCCAATTCATACAATAATGTGTATTTCAACGACACTAGCGTGGACTCCGCTGCCCCCCTAAAGCTCACAGTATGTGTCTGAGTCCCCACAGGGGGAGCAACCCCTCTCAGCAGGGAGATGTTAAACTTTAGCATCCATGTTGAAATTGATTCGCGCATGTGCAAAAAGTGCACCTGAATGCGCATGTGCGCGACACGCATAATTCAAACGCATCATCTTTAGTGAAGGGAATACCATCTCTTTTTCAAGAAGCAGCTCTTTCGGCTCAGTTAAAAGAGCGCGGCTCTTTCGGCTCTTCAGATTGTACATTTATTACCAATTATTATGTAGGATAATCCAAAAATTCAGATATAAGGGGGAAAAAAAATAATAAGAAAATAATAATAAGAAAAATAAAGAAAAACAATCTATCCGGTGCCCATTACCCGTGATAACCGAAGGACTATTGTCCTCAACTGAAACAGGGATGTCTGCGCATTAGTGTTAAATACAATCAGGGATGGAAGTGGAGATGGACTTACGGTGCTGGAAGATGGGCCCGTTGTCGTTGACATCGGCAAGGCTAACGCTAACGGTGACGGAAGCAGAGGAGGCGCCGCTCAGGCCCAGCATGTCCTGGACCTGCACAACCACCAGGTATTGCTCCTTAGCCTCGCGGTCCAAGTCGGGCCAGGCCGTCACAATGGTCCCTGCAATGGCCAGGGCACAATTTAGAAGTGCCTTCAGCTCAAACGCCTACGCAAAACACTCGTCTTCTAATTTTTATTCGTTAAGTTCCTCCGTTTTTGTATCATATCCATCTATATTCTTCTGTAAAAGGTTGGCTCGTTACTCCTCCCAGAACTTTGAGAGTAGCCCAAAAATTTAGATACAAATAAAATCTGGTCTGATTGGGAATCCTGTGCTATTTTCTGTGTTAGTAATAGCAGTTACCGGGGCAAAGCAGTTGTCCGGAAACGGAAAAAAAGCCCCATTGAATGGATTTCGAAATTTCCCATCCGGAATGCATTAGGCCTATTCATATCCAGTGGGTCAACATGGTAACCAGGGAAGTTTCCAGAGGTGACCTAGGTGGCTCACTATCCCACATCAAATGTAACCATGGGCAAATGGTGGATGGTAGCGAGTTGATGCTAACAAGGGGATGCTAACGAGTTGATGTTAACAAGTAGATGCTAACAGCTACATACACTGCTGGCAAAGTGTTGGGCTGGGGAAGCCAAACGAATCATTAGCTGGGGCTCGCTGTCAACACCGTCGGCGATGATAGTCAGCCCAAATATTTTTCGGGGCTGGTCGATGCCATGCTAATTTATTGCCAAGAGTGCTATAAGCACAGTGGCAAAGTGTTGAGCTGGCACAGCCAGATCAAATATTAACTGGGGCTAGTTGTAAACAATGTCAGCAATGAGTTGGGCTGGCTATTTTGAGACTGGTTGGTGCCATGCTAACTCGTTGCTACATGCTATCAATTTACGTTAATGGCTACATGCTGATGTGTAATGCTAACAGATACATGCTAATGAGTTATGCTAACGGCTACATGCTTACTAGTTATGCTAATGGGTACATGGTAACTAAATATGTTAACGGCTTCATGCTAACGAGTTATAATATATATATATATATATATATATATATATATATATATATATATATATATATATATATATATATATATATATAATCCCTTAGGGGATGAATAAAGTATCTATCTATCTATCTATCTATCTATCTAATAACATCTACATGCTAATGGATACATGCTATCAAGGTATGCGAAAAGCTATATGCTAACGAATGATGCTAATGGAAACAATTTAAAAAAAGCTTACGGCTCCATGCTAACGAGCTATGCTAACACTACATGCTAACGGCTTTATGCTAACGAATGATGCTTATGGCTACATATTAAATGAAAGGCCTACAGCTACATACTAACAGGTTATGCTAAATGCTACACGTAGCAAGTTATACTAATGGGTATATTATACCAAGTTATGCTAACGGGTTACATGCTAACGTCAATAGCAAACAATGCAAAAGGCTACATGCTAACAGCTTCATGCAAAAAAAATAACGACTACATGTTACAACCCAATAAAGCTGATAAGACGTTTTAGGAACTGGCATAAATGTGTCTAAAAGCGTAGATTTAGCATAGAGGAAGGTGGCAGTACCCCCAATATTGAGCACTCTTTGTTGTGTTCTCACCAATATCAGGTGATCAATAATCACATTTAAAAAAAGATTGATCTTGGGGGGACGCCAGAGGATTTCTTCTTCCGAGGGGTGGGCGTGAGAGAAAATAACTAAGAAGCACTGGAGTAAAGTCTGCAATTATGGCTTGCCTGCCAACCAATCATAAATTTTCCTCGTCCAGGGCGAAAGGGAAGTTTCAAGATTCCAGATTGAGCTTTAAACCCATTTCAATCTTCTGCGTTCACACACATCAGGGAACCTTGGAACAGAAATCGCCAGCAACGAGGCAAGCCGCAGAGTAAACTGTGCCGTACCTGTTTTGGGCTCCACAGAAAAGTAGGGCTCCCCCTGCAGGATGGAGTAGATGAGCTTGGCGTTGTTCCCGAAGTTGGGATCATCCGTATCGGTGGCCATCACCTGGACCACAGTAGTTCCTGTCGTGACCATAGAAAAACTTAAAGGTGTCGGAGGAAATTTGCTGCTACTTTCGGTTTTATGCCCACAAGTCCCCCAACACAAGCCCGGATATAAGCCACTAGTGGCGGGCACAATTCCCCAAACACCGGCCCGGTTTTATGCCCACAAGTCCCCCAACACAAGCCCGGATATAAGCCACTAGTGCCCATCAAGTCCAGGAGACTTATTTGTAGTCTAGTCTGATTTACTAATTCAGTGACATAACGTATACCATATTTTTATGAGCATAAGGCGCACAAAAAGTCTCCGATTTTTTTTCAAATAGTGAGGGCCGCTCTGTCATGAAATGCTCCCTCTGGGTCATTCAAAGCAGCGGACCAGTTCATGGCTTTAAGGTTGGGCGCCCGCTCTCGAGACTGGGAGGTCACTTGTTCAATCCCTGGCCGAGTCAACACTTAAAACATGTTTGGGTGAAATCTGATATTTTTGTGAGATCTAAATAAACTAAATAAAAACGGGTATAATTAATACTCTCCATAGGAAATCAGGATTGCACTCAGCATTGGTAGTATGTTTCAACGGGTAGCAAAGAATTTCAGAACACCGGTAAAATTGTTACTGCCAAACTGTTTTTAATAACGTTTTTTTTTTTTTTTTAACTTTTTATTTCTCACACCAATTTTGACAGAGGTTTGATTCCACCATCTTACATCAACACAAAATATATACACTTGACACACTCATAAATAACAGAAGGAACAATAAAGAAGAAAAAATACTATTAATAGAAAAGAAGAATAAATGTTCATACAATACATCCATACAAAAAGAAATATATAAAAAAATAATAAATAAAAATATACACCCAAAAAAAAAAAAAAAAAAAAAAAAAAAAAAAAACATAATAAATAGGGGGAGGTGTTTAGACATCAAGTAAAATTTGTGTGATAGGCTTCCATCTTTTCTCGAATTGGTCAAGTTTCAGTTGAAGTCTTGCAGTGATTTTTTCCATAATGTACATTTGCTTTAATTTGTCTCTCCATTGTTTTATATCAGGAGGTTGTGGTTTCAGCCAGGACACTGTGATCATTTTCTTTGCTACCAGAAGCATTACCCTTAGTATATATTTCTGTTGACCAGATAGTAATTCTTCTGGCAAAATTCCTATTATGTAAGCCTTTGGGTCCAACCGCAACTCCCAGCCAGTAATTAATTTTATTTCTCTCTGGATACTTCTCCAAAAATTTAATATTACAGGGCAATTCCAGAAAATATGCGTAAAGTCTCCGACCCCCCCACAGTTACGCCAACATAGATTTGAGGTATTTTTATATTTTGAAGTGATAGAGGGTGTATAGAAGAATCGCATTTTTACTTTCCATTCAAACTCCCTCCATGTCGGGCTGTTGGTTATTTTGTGTCCCTCTTTCAATGTTTTTTCCCATTCGTTGTCTTTTATCGCTACATTAGTTTCTTGTTCCCATTTTTCCTTAACTGCCATGTCCTCATTACTGAGATCCATTCTCAGGGCTTTATATAGTTTTGATATAAACCCCTTTATTGATTGTCCTTTTGTATATGATATTAATAATTCCTCTACCTTAGTTGGCTCCTTACATATTTTCCCCCATTCCTCGTGTTTCTGGAGGTAATGCCTTAGTTGCAAATATTTGTAAAAATCATTTCTGGGTAGGTCAAATTCTTGTTGGAGTTGTTCGAATGATTTCATTGCCTGTGCTTCCAATACTTGGGTAATCAACATCAGTCCTTTTTGGGCCCATTTTTTGAAACCCTACCTCCATAGCCCCAGGTTTAAAGTCTGGGTTTTTCGCTATTTTGGTAGCCCTATTCACAGATCTTGATATTTTTAATTTTTTTTGTATTGTTGACCAAGTTTTAATAGTTCCTTTAATCCATTCATTCTGGATTTTTAGTTTCTTCCACCTCGTGACTGATATGTATGGTAACGATTCCACAGGCATATTTGGACAAGATCGCTGCTCCATGTCCACCCATATCGTATCTTTGTCTGTAGTAATCCACAAGATGAGTGCTTTAATTTGAGCCGCCCAATAGTAATATTTAATATTGGGTAGGTCTAGGCCCCCTTTTTCTTTAGGAGCTAACAGGGTTTTGTATTTTATTCTAGGTTTCTTGTTTTGCCAAAGGAATTTTGTTATCAATTTATTTAACATTTTAAATGTGGATGCCGGAATCAGAATTGGAAGGGATTGAAACAGAAATAATAGTCTTGGTAATATGTTCATTCTAATTGTTTCTATCCTTCCGATAAGACTTAAGGGCAAAATTTCCCATTTTTCCAAATCTTTCCTTATTTCTTTTATCAACATTCCATAATTTGCATCAAACAGCTGCGTGGAATGTGGTGTAATGGTCACCCCCAAATATTTAAACCCTTTATTTGTCCATTTAAAATCAAATCTTTCAATCACCTCTGTTGGACATTTTCCTGATATCATCATTGCTATTGATTTGCTCTCATTATTTGAATACCCAGCTACTTCTCCATATATTTTAAGGCTCTCCAACAGTGGTGGTATTGATAACGAAGGTTCCTTCAGCATTACCAACAGGTCGTCTGCAAACAATGATATTTTATGTTCTGTTCCTCCTTCATCAAATATCCCCCTTATTTGCTCATTTTGTCTAATTGATTCTGCGAGTGGTTCTATGCTTATTGCAAACAAGAGTGGGCTTAAACAATCCCCTTGCCGGACTCCTCTTTTGATATCAAAGAAATCTGAACAGTGACCATTTACTCTAAGACGAGATTTAGGGTTTTTATAGATTATTTTCACCCATTCAACAAATATTTGAGGGAAGCCAAAAGCTATAAGTGATTGATGTAAGAAGCTCCATTTCACCCCATCGAAAGCTTTTTGTGCATCCAAGCTCAGTAACATCGAGGGTTGGGTCTTAGATTTTGTGCTCGTAATTATGTTTAGTATCCTCCTAATATTGTTTGCACCCTGCCTTCCCGGAATAAACCCTGTTTGATCATTACTAATTAATTTCGCTATAAATTTCTGCATTCTTTTTGCCAGTATGCTTGTAAGAATTTTTAGGTCATTACAAAGTAAACTAACTGGTCTATAGCTTTCACACAATATTGGGTCTTTTCCTTCTTTGTGCAAGACTGTTATGATGGCTTCCGACCATGATTTGGGGGGATCTCCTTTTGTTAGAGCATAGTTAAATACTTTATGCAGTACTGGTGTTAATTCTTCCTTAAAGCTTTTGTAGAACACCCCCGGGAATCCATCCGTTCCTGGTGATTTATTTATTTTTAAGTTATTTATTGTATCTTGTATTTCCTGTTTTGTAATGGGGCGAATAATTTCTAATGTATCCCCCCCTGTTAGTGTTGGTAAATGTAGTTTTCCTAAAAAGTTTTGTGCAGTGTAGTTATCTAAGTCATTTTCTGAGTCCTTGTATAATTCTTTATAATAATCTGCAAATGCTTCTGCTATACCTTTGGGTTTTACTAAACATTGTTTAGAGATAGGATGTTTTATTTGTGATATAATTCTATCTGTTTGGGCCTTTTTAAGTTGGAAGGCTAGCAGTCGACTGGCTCTATTGCCCATTTCATAGTATCTCTGGTTCACAAAGCGCAGAGCCCCTTCTGCTTTATTTGTCAAAAGTTCATCTAATTTGCTTCTGGTTGTTTTTAATACCTGTAATCTGGATTCATTTGGTGTTTTTTTATGTTCTTTTTCTAGTTCCTTAATCTTATCCTCCAATTCCTTCTGATTCTTTAAGCGTATTCGTTTCAGTCGGGACGATATTTCAATTAATTTCCCCCTTATTACAGCTTTCCCTCCTTCCCATAGTATTGATGGAGAAACCTCATTGTTGTCATTGATTTGGAAATATTCTTTTATACACCGTTTTATTTCCTGTACTACGTTTTTATCTGAGAGGAGAGATACATTCATCCTCCAATACCTAAAATGGGGTTCATTGTCTAAATTTAGTTTCAAAGTAATTGGAGAATGGTCACTTATAGTAATATTCTCTATACCACACTCTACTACTGTATGCATATGTTGTCTTGAAATGTAAAAGTAATCAATTCTCGAATAGCTGCCATGCGGGTTTGAATAGAAAGTATAATCTTTAGTTTGGGGATTCTTCTCTCTCCATGGATCTATCAATCCCAATTCTTTAGTTATGTTATTCAACATCCTCGACCTGTTTGTATTTGTTCCATGTACTGAAGGATACTTGTCCACTTTGCAATTCTGTACAGTGTTAAAGTCACCTCCTATAAGTAACATTCCCTTCGCACAGTTGGTTATTACTTTAGCTAATACTTGAAAAAATGTCCCCTTTTCCTCAATTGGTGCATAAACATTCATTATTGATATTTCCCAACCGGCCATTGACCCTATAATCATTATATATCGCCCCAGATTGTCCTTCACTTCTTTTTCGACTTTAAACGCCACCCCTTTTCCAAGTAAAATTGCTACTCCCCTCCTTTTACCATAGGATGCGT